>NC_141695.1:164993139-165596056 GCF_964263255.1 Lissotriton vulgaris | reverse complement strand
TTAGTTTTTGGGTAAAGGGGTATTTTTAGGGTTCAGGGTCAGTTTTCAGTTTTTGGGTAAAGGGATATTTTTAGGGTTCAGGGTCAGTTTTTAGTTTTTGGGTAAAGGGGTATTTTTAGGGTTCAGGGTCAGTTTTTAGTTTTTGGGTAAAGGGGTATTTTTAGGGTTCAGGGTCAGTTTTTAGTTTTTGGGGTACAGGGGTACAGGGTAAAAATAAATTAAAATTAATTTTTAAATTAAATTAATTTATTGAAATTAAATTAAATTAAATTACATTAAATTATTTTGGGGTTGAGGGTCAGTTTTGAGTTTTTGGGGTACAGGGGTACAGGGTAAAAATAAAGTAAAATTAATTTTAATTTATTAAAATATTTAATTAAATTAATTAATTGGAATTACATTAAATTAAATTACTTTAATTTATTTTTGGGGTTGAGGGTCAGTTTTGAGTTTTTGGGGTACAGGGGTACAGGGTAAAAATAAAGTAAAATTAATTTTAAATTAAATTATTTAATTTAAATTAAATTAAATTAAATTACATTAAATTATATTTCAGAAAATTAATTTACGATTATAATATTAATATTAATATATACTTACCAATACTTACGTTGTAATGGTATGCGTTGTAAAGGTACCTGCGTTGTAAAAAAATGCGTTGTAAATGCATGAGTTGTAACAGTATCCGCGTTGTAAAAGATGCGTTGTAACGGTATGCGTTGTTACAGTCCGCGTTGTAACATCATATATCCGCTAAAAATAGCTGCCTAGCGCTATCTCAGACACCCTTACACCATAGTGCAAGGGTACCTGCTTTGCAGGGAATGATTGTTTATGTGCAAGAAAGTATCCCTTCCTGCACATAAACAATCAATGATGGTGATTGTTATCTCTAGGTGTGCTGCAGCAGTTTTCTGCTGCTACAGTAAAGCAGGTGTAAAACTAACGCATGGACACTGGTATAAACTCAGAACATATCACTTTGGCAAGCTCAGCTACGCCATGGATCTACTACTATTGCAGCTCGGAGCACCAATGAGACCGCCACCATCACTACAGAGGCAGTGCAGGAGAAGGGAGTAGACATACTGCCAGCGGATTACCCTGATTGTTCTCAGGGAGGAGGAGCTCATTGTCCTTTACAGGCTCAGGCGGGGGTCCATTGTCCGCCTCATGCTCCAGATTGCACCAAGGCTGCAGCCAACATCGTAGCGCTGCACCAATATACCTCTGCAGGTCAATTTACTGGCTGTCCTGCAAATGCTGGCGTCTGGAGCTTTCCAACCCACCATATGCAGAGGTCCAGAAGTATCCCAGGATTTCTTCTCAAGGTTTCTCCATCTGTCCTGGATGCCATCATAAGCCTCGCACCCCAGTACCTCTACTTCCACAAAACAGTGCAGCAATAACAGGAGCAATAACACTCACCCACCAAACTTTGAGCACCTCCTCTCTTTTGCACGTTCCACCCTCGGGAGCAACGTTATCAAACGTTTTTGCTGAAATTTATTAAATGGAATAAATTTACCTTGTTTCATAACAAACACAATTGCTGCACATCCCCCTTTTTTCTATATGTGGAAGTATTGTTCTCTCCAAGAGCGTGGATTTTATTTAAGCTCGTAATACAAAAGAAACTGTAATTATTTTTACTTTAATGAATGATTGGTTTGAGGACCTTCATCTTCCGGCATTCTGCCATCAATAAGCGCTTATAACCTATGGGAATGGCCTACTAGTTGGTAACTACTTCTCAAGCACATGACAGATCACATGGCAGTCAATTAAGTGGCAATATGTTGCTATATCAGTCTTGGGTTGAATGAGACAGTGTATACGTAGTTAGTGTGGGCCTACACACTTGCCCTCATACTACAAGGCATATGCACAACACAGTACTACAAGTCGCACATGTTGACACCACCTACGCCAATGTGGGACACATGAACAAGTGAACTGCGCTGATAGAGTACCACTATTCATGATTCTCTAGTGGAGCAGCTCCTTGAATCACATCACTGTGGCAATGCAAAGTCTGTCTGCATGGCATTGCATAGCCTCATAGATATCAAGTAAGGCAAGCCAGAGCAACGTGCAGCATACATTCACCCTATGTTAAGGTTGTGTACCATGGGCATTGTGGTGGCCTATCCCATCCAATACCAATGAAGAGCTCACATATTTACACACATCCTATGTTCACGGACCCTGGGACTGTGTGCACATACTGTGCCTCCCAAGGGGAGTTGAAATGAGGATATATAATAACTTGTCTCTTTGTCATGTCCTATTACTTTATGTCCTGCATTCTGTAGGACACATAGAAGGAGGGAATTGCACAGATTGTGTTTTTTTGGTGCTGTAATCTGTCCCTTAAAGCATGACATCATGTGAAGACACTAAGCTGGCAAAAGTGCACCATGGTTCGAGGGGGAGTGTTAGCACTAGTCACTAAAATGTGATGTGTTGGTGCGTTTGCTGACAAACCTAGATGTCCTATATGTTAGGGAAAAGGCATATTCTGCCCCTTCACTTTGGAAGCAGGTCAGCGCAGCCATATTACATCCATTGCAGTCCAGTGGCAACAACTGCTAAATGAGGCTCTGCGTGTGCCTTCAATAGTGTCAAAGACCCTCACAAATGCAACACCTTGCAAAATGATGTGTCCAAATACCCTGTTGAAGCAAGGCAATCCCTGTCTCTATTCTATGTTCACATGTAAATCCCATGGTCCTGAGGCATGAGATGTATCTCAGACCTGGGAAACTGGGAAATATTGTCATATATGAACCTCACAAGATCATGTCTACCATGCTACATTGTATCACTCATCATATACATATGTCACATTCTATGTGCACACCGTTTTGTTGCGCACTAACCACTACATCATTCATCCAAGGGATCAGACTGTGCAGCAAGGTGCAGCCTCATGCACAAACGACATCTCCTATGACAGGCAACCACACAATTATCATGGGACTAATGTTGCGCAGGTTCTGCAAGTGCAGCCACAAAGCAAAGCCCAGCGGACCTACAATCATGCCCTGTGCAGCATCAGATCCATCACTGAGTGGATATTTGGAGTTTTTAAATCCCGCTTCCGGAGTCTTCACATATCTGGGGGCAGATTGCTATAATCTCTACCTTTGGTGTGTAAAATGATATTGGTGTGCTGCATATTGCACAACATATCTATCAGGACAAATGTGCCATGGACTGATAAAAATGGGGAGCAGGAACTGACGGATGAGGAGGAGGAGGAAGATGAAGAGCCTCATCAACCTGTACCACAACACGGCAGAGGGTCAACCTCATCAACAATTTATTCCCAGAACCATGAGTGATGTCCATGATATCACAATCAAGAACGATCCATCATGTTAATCTATTGAAAATAAATGTATGAGTACTACCACTGTGTATGAATTTTGATTCCATAGCCACTGTAAACACCTAAACATTCAAATTTGTCCTGCTACTAAAGTTCACATAGATAATGTATGTAGCTAAGTGTAACAAACATCATTGAGCATCATTGGGTACACATGAAATAGTCTGCATGACAAGTACCTGTAGCAGATAGTCCTCCATTGCCAGCCACAATTAACATGGTGTCGTAACGTAGTATGCGATGAGTGTGTGTGTGTGTTTCTTGCTGCTAGACATTAGTACAGCCTCATACTTGTGGACGATAGTAGAGTCCACTCACAGTACGATGCCTGTGAAGTGTTCCACATAGTATGTGCATGGGAACACAGTACCAAAACAACAGACTACATCAATAACTGTACCCACATGTTGAATCCATTAGGTGGTCTCATATCACACATACAAATGTTACATACTACATACTGTACTCTGCCAGTGCAAAAGCGTTGCATGTGACCACCCACTGTTATGCACAAGCAACACCACCTTGATGCAGAGTGTAGTGAGTTACGCATCTTAACTATCAGAAATATGTAGGTCCCTCCAAGCCTTGCATGGTGATCTACCATAGCACAATCAGCATGATGACGTATCATGTTGGCCACAAATGATGACACTAAATTTCCTGTGGGGTACGACCCTTGGACACGAATGACAAATACTCAAACAAACAAATAGTGCAATCCATACATCCCCTTCCAGGTTGGTGCAGCCAATCGCCGCACACTTACAAATTTCCTCACAGGCTGATACCTCCACAGTGGGATACAGCGCTGTTTGGAAGTAGGCTGAGCTCTTGTACATGTGGGTGCACTGACCCCATGGCAGTGGTGTTCTATTGCATCCCTGGGGGAAGCTAATACAAAGTCAATGAGTGCTAAGACAAATTTAGCACACACTTCTGGTAAGATATGCCCTTGTGCTACCACAGTGGGGCATATGTATAAGCAAATGGTGTGGTGCGGCGCTGTGACAAATTACACAACGCTGCATCATTTTCAAAATGTAGGGATGAGCCATATTTACAAGTTTACGGGACACTCCTGTGTTTTCCCTAGCTCTGGCACTAAATATAGCTGTCTATGACCAACAAAGACGCCCTTGCACAATGGTGCATGGGTGCCTGCATTGCAGAGATGATTGTTTATGTGCAGGAAGGTGGACAAAAACAAACATTAATGACGTTTTGCTCTTTCTATGTGCTTGCAGATAGCAGCATACATAAAAGAGCAGAAATGAGGAGATGTAAAGTATTTCTCCTCTTTGCGCCAATCTAACGCCTGCTCTTTCATGGCACTGCCTCAGATTTAAACCTCCTTGTAAATCTGAGGCAGCATCAAAACGCAATGGTGGAACGCCCACTGCAGAACCCATTGCCCAACCCTTTCACTCAGATACCAGCGTGAAAGGGTACCATATAAAGAGGTGTTAAGCTGCTCAAAGTAGCTTAACTCGGTTTTTTAAATATGGAGCAGGGGATAGCGCCACTGGAACATTGGAAAAAGTGAGGTTCCGGTGGTGCAATCCCCTTGTACATTTGCCCCAAAGTTTGGCCACTATGCGAAGTATTATCCCTTAACAGCATGAACTCACACATAGTAAACACATGCAAAGTCTGTAAACAGGTCAAGTCCACTATTCACACCCACCACCACAATCCCTGCACATTATTACATGCATTGCACACCCAATACACCAAAAAAAACACTTTTGGCCTATTACGTAAAAAAAAAATGACAAATGAGTATTCAGCGTAATTTTTGGCAGCGGCCACTTCAGCTAAAAATGATGCTTCTCAGCCGATGCGTACTAAAAACCGAATTGTGCCTTGTCAGGCCCTGTTTAAAATCGACACACTGACTCGTGGCATCAAAAAAAGCAGCGATTCGGAAAACGGGAAGCATCTGCCCAGGAAGTGAAGTTATGGATAAAGCAGAGTTAGTCTCGCTCCCAGACCGAGAGGGAGTTTGGGAGCCTCCTGTGGCTGGTCATGCATTACCTGCCTGCCATGGTGGACAGTGGAGGCCGTGTCATCCAGTGTCACCCCGTGATGGTCCGCCAGCCACGTTGGGAGCGTATACGCCTCCAGATGCAGAGGATGTCTGGAGTGGACCGTGACACCTACCTGCTTAAACATCGCTGGGTTGATGTGGGTTGGCAGGGAGTCGGACCTTCTGGATTATGTGGTTATAGAAGTTGGTAGAGCAACTTGTAAGTACGCATGATTTGTCTGCTGTCTATGTGTCTAAAGTACCCATAGTTGATTTGTAGTAATATTAAGTATGGCTATAGTACTGGCACGATCTGTGAACCAGTGCTCTTTGTGACAATGTGCGGCCCACACAAGTATTTGTGTCCCTGTAGGTCATACAAATAAGTCTCTGGCGAGCCTTACCAATGTGTAACATTCAAGCATGTAAACTGTGTCTATTTATAACTTACAAACTGAAGGGTTACATAGCCAATAGCTATGCATATGTACTGTGCTTCTGTTACATATCAAATATGTGTTCAAAGTTTACTAATGTGTTTTACATGTTATGTCTTGTAGATACACACATGGTGAGGTGGATGACTTCAAGAACCTCAACTTTACAGGTGAGTGCCTTCATCAATGCTAATTGTGTAGTGCAAGGATTACGTGTGATGTCAGATGCTGTGTGACTTGCCAGATTCAATGTGGATCCGAATCACCAATGAACTTTTGTAAGAAGATAAATAGTTCAGCAAATGTTTATGTTACGTGATGCATGTCTATCAGCCTCTGACTACTGTCAAGGAGAGCACTTGGCCAATCTGGAATGGACCACATGAAGGAGACTTGACAGGGAAACCATGATCAAAGTGGCAGATTATGCAAATATGAATGTGGTTGTGCACATCTGAACATGGATGTGGTTGTGAAGGATTCGGAAAGCATGTCAGTTGCAGTTGAGAGCATGTAGTATTCGGTGGAATCGTCCACCTTGGACTTCCAACAGTTCAGATAGGGAGGTCTCATGTGACTCTATGTGATGTGAGGTACTTATCCAGCATCCATTGTTACATGTAATACCTGCCAAATGTTCAGTATAGTTAGCAATATGTCCCGATATGAGTCTTTGCCATATCAGTTACACTACGTTGTGAGAGAGCACATGTACTTTGCAGACATTTCACATCTTACTGTGGCAAATGCTTATGGCATAAAGGCCATTGCAAGATACAGAAGGCACAGTAATGTACATTAAGGTGTAACATTCTATGGGTAGCAAACAGCATTGTTCCCAAGCATAATAAGTGCTGCCATGGTCATACTTAGATGTGCCATGGTGTTGCAATGACATTGTGCAACAACTGCGCTCCCTTTAAAATGAGGGATTAGTACATCTGATATGATAGATAATATGCATGTGTCTGGTCACTCTGAGCTGCAAGAAGAATTATGGCTGCATGGGCTGCTACCCTAAATGATGTGTAAATAATGGTGTTTCATGATGTTAGATACACCATGACCCCAGAGCAGCTGAGGCAGCACAACCAATGCACCTCAGCTATGTTGCAAAGGCACACAGTGCCATGAAGATGAGGTACGAGGAGGGTAAGGCCAAGGGCAAGTGGCAACACTTTCTACAGGGACCACACCCCCACACAAGGTGAGCTCTGGCAGGAATGAATTTATAAAGTTACCACTGGGCCACCCGTACCCAATACCTCCATCAGCAGGCCATCACACCCACTTGGATCCACATACAGAAGGGCCTTTTGAAATGGACATTACAAAGTACATCTCCGACCTAAAATGATGTGTGGAAGTATTGGAGAACAAAATGGACCAGGTGTTAACCATGCTCCATGAGATAAACAGGTTTGGCCATACCTAAGAGGAAATAGCCACAGGGACCTTTTCTGTCCTTTCCCCTATATATAGTATTTTTTGTTGTACATGTCTTTATAGCTTAGTTTAGGTTAGTGTAGTGATAGCGATAGTCATGGGATAGTGGTTTTAGGGGTTCTGTAGGGGTGTGTTATATTTTTAGTGGGTAGGGGTACTTTGTGATTTTTTGGGTGGGTGTTGATGTGTTTGCTATGTATAAAAAAATAGAATCAAAAATATATACAATTTTTATGTGTAGGTAGTAGAAGTTTACGTGTAGTTTCTGTTGTCCTTGCGTGAAGGCGGGTCTTAAGGGGGTTGATGTTTATCATGTTGTGCTAAATGTGTAGAGTTAGTTAGGTTAATTTAAGGTTGTTTTAGATAGTAATTAGTATAAGATAGAGTAGGTTAGTTTAAAATAGTTATTATAAGGTAGGTAGTTTTATATTTTTTTACTTTTCTATTAAATGCCATTGTTTTCTACATACAGGTCTAAGTCATGATTTACTGTGTGGGAATCAGCATGTGTCTTCAGGTAACGGTATGTATATGCATATGTCTTTGTTAGCAGTGTTTGGCAACATGTCTGAGTCAGCGGTGGCTCCTCCGCTAAGGCGGAGGAGCGTCGCCCCACTGCTTGCAAGCAGTGTGACTAAAGGAAAAATAAAATGATAATAACTGAATGTTATTATCATTTTATTTGTTCCAGCTGCTCTTTGAGCAGGTGGGCAGGTGGGGCTCTCAGATCAGGGGAGGAGTGGTAAGCACACGGAAGTGTGCATGATGCCTCGGCCGGCCCTCTGGAGCTAGCCAAACAGTCATGCGCACTTTCCATATTTTACATCCAGACTGCATTACAGCCCGGGTAAGGAACATGCCCTGGCCCCCAGTCCCTGTATGAGTGCCGAATCATGCTGCTCAGACCAACCACAATGCTGCATTGCAGCATTGTGATTAATCAGTGGAGCCTGGGTGCTTACCAATCACAACACACCATTGTAACGTTGTGATTGGTCAGGGAAGCCTGGTTTTTGTTCTGATGCAGAGGAGAGATGGAGCAGAGGCGTGGGATGCGTCGATTAGGTGAATGGGTTTTATTTTTATTTTTTTACACTCCCCTTCCTCCTCCCCCCACCGCACACCTGATCCATGCCAGCCACTGCTGGTGTTGAGCAGTGGATGTGGGTATCATGATGGAAATTGTACACAGTGCAAATCATGTGGTCATATACAATATCACTATGTGGGTCTGTCATGCAACATGCCTTGGAGGGATGGTGTGGTCAAAAGCCTTCGCACATTTGGTAGGTTTTTAGACTCACACACTGATTGCTGCCCTATACCCACTCACACTTGCAGTGTTTACTTGTCAGCCCAATTTTGTGTGCTTTCTAGTAATCATGAGTAGATCCGGCTATTGTGGGGTCACTTAATTCACCATTAGCAATGAGCGCATGATACCAGTAGAACTTCATGCTTTCAACCTTGAGTAAGCAGTTTCTAGTGAACACACAAATAGTGTTCACCAAATATGTTATGTTACACTCTCACTGCCTAGCATTGTCACGGACACTACAAACAACAAGACCCTTTGGCAAGTGGTTGTTGTATTTGCCTAACAAAATGGTCAATAGCCAACCTGGTCCTGCCTCCTACAGGCAGACAACACACAAGTAGTAGTAAATAGTGCATTTATTTACATGTGCAAATGTTGAAGTGGCTCACTCGTAAAATTCATTTGACAACAACCCTAAAGCATGTTTAGAGCTACAGAATGTCCAGAGTCCACGTGGGGAACATGTCATGTAAACATGTAACATGTCGAGGAGAGTAGTGATTCAGTCCAAAAGATGAACACAATGTCATTAGGGAGCATAGGCCACATTGAAAGTCCACAAATGGTCAAGGTGAACAGGGCATAGTCAAAATGAGGACAGTGGCTGCAGATGTTCCCTTGCATGTTTATAAACACAGGGCAAAGAAGAAACTAGGCATGTGGCATAGATGAATGCCCGCCGGAGACTTCTTTGTTGTAAAGAGGTACCATTCACATCTTCCTCCTCTGATGTGTGTGGTGTCTCCTGTGAGGGTTGTGTTGCAGGTGCAGAAGCTGAGGGAAGCAACCACACATCAGGGGCAGAAGATGTGGATCCTGTGCTGCAGAAGCATTCATCTGTGCCAGCACATGAGGCAGCACAGCAGCGGGGACGGTCTGCTGGTTTTGCAAAACAGCATCAACATTGTGGTGGTAGACAGCCATGGCAGCAAAGTGAGGGTCTTGCTTCCGCTCCATGGCCTCCAAGATGGTTCTCATTGCCCCCATATGGTTGACCACCTCGCTAGAGCCTCTGTCTCATGACACCAGCGATTGCAGCCAAGGGATGCTGGAGGCCACGAAGCTGAGAGTAGGTGCCTCTGATGGCAGCAGTGTTGTCTCTATGGCACTGAGGCACCCACAGACTCCCACCCCAAAAGCATCTGCTCTGCCAACTCCTGCTTTACTCCTGCTGCAGAACTTTGTAAGGCAATCTGTGCATCCTCGGAGTCCAGGGCTCTGGGTGGGGTGGCAGGTGGTGCTTGTTGGTTGGTAGGAGTGGTATGAGGAGACACCACAGCGCTGCTGACCCTGTACGTGTCCAGAGATGGTGTCTCAGTGTAGTCTAGGAGTTCTTGCGGGCTGTCCTTGTCGATAGTTGGCATGTTGCTTATGTCCAGGACAGCGTTCTCATCAGAAGGTGAGGGTTCATCCTCTACAATGACAGGGGAGAATGATATTGCTGATCTCTTTTAGATGTTGACATGAGTAATGCAGTTGGCAATCAAGGTGCAATACATTACACTTTCAGTTCCTCATTAATGCATAGGACAGCTATTGCGCAAGGATATGGATTGCAAACAGCACTGTATTTCCATTTCAGATGACAGGATCTCAGCATGGTTCTCACTACCACTGTGTGACTACTCTGAGTGAATGGGCCCTGTCATACTAGTCAAAGAAAAATCACTGACATTCAAGCCATTTTATCAGGACCAGGGTTGTTTATCTGCAGGGTGTCACACATCGTTTTCATCAGACCCATGCACTTGTATGTGTACATGTCTCCTCTAGCTGTTCCACATTTGGTCCTGCAGACGACTTACGGATACACAGTGATAGCACCCTTATCATATATTGACTATGACACCTACATTATGTCGGACCATATCCAAAGGACTAATATGGCATGCTGGTATAGAGTGACATGTGTCAGACAGCATCCCATATGGTAGCAGTGCTGGGAATGGTGACATGTACCTACCGAGGGGCATATTCACATAGAAATGGCACAATACAGAAGTGCAAGTTCTTTAGCTGTGCCACCCTGCATCATTCCTCAAACACAGGAAATCACCATATTCACAAGGATACGGCGCACCTAATGTGTTTTCCCTTGCGCTTGCATGGATCAAAAGCCAAGCATCAACACGCTCACCCTTGCGCCATGGTAAACGAGTGCCTGCATTGGCGCATGGCTGTTCTTTCTGTTGCAGTGGTGCAGGTTTGAGGACATGGGTGGTACATATCCTTGTAAATATAGCCAATCCATGCACTTTTGCAATTATGCAGCTCAGCACTGCAGATTTTTTTACATCAACGCCCTGAGCCATTTCACTGTAAATATGCTCCCTGGTCTTCTTGTGTCCATCACTTGCAATCATCCCCGCACCGAATCACATTTAGCAGATAAGAGGAGTTCAGGTGGTCCTTACCATGAAAGCTGACAGCTGTGTGGTCTGAGCCTGCATGCCAGGACAGCTGCATACCATGTAGTTTATACTGCGCGAGTATGGACGTGACTCTTGAAATGTCCCTTTGCGTAGGTACTACCCATGGCCTACATTTCCCCCACCCCTCAGGTGTGTTGTTTCTCCTGACGGATATCAATTCTATGAAAGGGATTTGGAGGCTAGGTTAATGTGCATGGGTCCAGGTGAAACCCGCAGAGAATACCAATTCTATACTAGGGACTTGGAGGCTAGGTTAATGTGCATTGGCCCAGGTGAGACACAGGGGCATCTTTCATAGACATGTGGAGTGCAAGAAACCATCTTACTGCACAAAGCTGTGCGAATAGGAAAGTGTAGGGTTGTGCTGTGTTTACAAAAATACAACACATCGCTGAGCTTTCCTTTATGCTGGTGCACATTCAGCTGGCTAACACCAATGCAGGTACCTTTTGAACCTTGGTGCACGTTTGTCTGTTTTGGTGGACGTCTGCTGCTAGTGTGCCGGCTTGCAGAAAGGACAGGAATACACCGTATCTTGTAGAAACGGCGCATTCCTGCCCTTTTCTTTTGACATAGGACAGCACAGCTAGAAAGCTTGCAATGCTGTTCTACTCCAACAAATTATCATAATGCCCATGAGCCTTCTATTGATGTCATGTCTAACCATAGATGAACCAGGTGCCTACCCTTAAGCCTGCAGACAGTGCTACAGAGCGCTGGGACATAGCTGCCTGGATTGCACAACATTACTTAGTTACCCACATTGGCCCCTTGTTGGAACTTACCCTGTTGCTGATGTAGTTTATCATAGGCAGCACTATCCTGTCCCTAAACGCCGGTCACGACTCCTCAGAGATGACTGCCGTCACCTGCTCCTCCAAGGGATCCAGCTCCTCCTGGGATGCTGTACTACCACCTCCAGTCTGCAATGCTGCCTTGAGATTGGCTGCCAGTTTCTCCTTAGTTTTCCCCTTACAATCATGCCAGCGCTTTTACAGTCCATCACTGTCCTCTGGACTTCAGCAAAGCTGTTCACCTTGTCCACTATGGACTGCCATTTGGTCTTTTTCCTCCCCATGACATTTTAGAGCAGACAAAGAACTGTTGTTGGTGTTGGGTCACCACAGTGATTCTCCTGTCTGAACTTGCATTGCCTCTTCCTATTCCCCTGACTGGTTATCCTGTCTGGTAGTGGGCAGTAGTAGCTAGTGTCATTGAAGAGTAACGGGGTGGGGGAAAGGGGTTGGGGGGATTACAGACAACAAATAAAATGTAAAAATAAATTTTTAAAACTAACTTCCCTGCAGCCAGCCACATCTCGGTCTTCTGCTCCAGTCCCCTGCAGGCACAGGCTTCCAAACTCGCTGCAGCAAATCATGACGCTGCTTTCATGCATGAGAGAATCATCGATATTGGCTTGAGCGCACTGAATTTGCGCTCCCAATAAGACTGGGTGCAAAAAGAACAATTGATGGACAGAATGCAGTACAATGTCACACATTCACCCCAGTACAGAGATCTGGGTCTAAATCCAATGTTTTTTTGCTCACCATGCCATTCCACTTTGTACCCAGCTGTAACACTTTTTTCCTGTAACACTTTTTGCCCTAAGTGGGATGGGTGTGCCCAGACGGGGGTCCCTTGCCCACTGTGCCACTGAATTCAAGGTAGCCTGGCTGAAGAAGGGTGACATATCCTGACCCCGGTCCCAGGATTCTTGGTTCCAGTCCAGGGAGGACCTGGCCTGGCAGTTCGGTATGGACTATTCCCATGGGGCACAGGGTCAAGACTGATTTGCATATGGCTGGGTCCAAACTGGTGTGGCGTAGTGGGCAAATGAACAATGGATTTACCCAGATCTTTTGACTGGGGGAGAATGTTTGCATTGTCAGCATTCTGTCGATCATTTGTTTGATGTAGCACATTTCGCCCTAAGGGGGATGAGTATGCCCAGACATGGGTTCCTTGCTCACTGTGCCACTGGATTCAAGGTAGCCTGGCTGAAGAAGGGTGCCATACCCTGAAACCAGTCCCAGGATGCTTTTTTCCAGTCCAGGGAGGACCTGGCCTGGCAGTTCGGTCTGGACTGTTCCCATGGGGCACAGGGTCAAGACTGATTTGCATATGCCTGGGTCAAAACTGGGGTGGCATAGTGGGCAAAAGAACAATGGATTTAACCCAGATTTTTTGACTGGGGGAGAATGTTTGCATTGTCAACATTCCATCCATCATTTCTTTGCTGTAACACTTTTCGCCCTAAGTGGTATGGGTATGCCCAGTCATGGGTCTCTTGCTCACTGTGCCACTGGATTCAAGCTAGTCTGGCTGAAGAAGGGTGACATACCCTGAAACCGGTCCCAGGATGCTTGTTTCCATTCCAGGGAGGACCTGGCCTGGCAGTTCGGTCTGGACTGTTACCATGGGACACAGGGTCAAGACTGATTTGCATATGGCTGGGTCCAAACTGGGGTGCATAGTTGGCAAAAGAACAATAGATTTTACCCAGATCTTTTTTTCTGGAGGAGAATGTTTGAATTGTCAGCATTCCGTCAATCATTTGTTTGCTGTAACATTTTTCGCCCTAAGTGAGATGGGTATGCCCCGATGTGGGTCCCTTGCTCACTGTACCACTGGATTCAAACCAGCCTGGCTGGAGAAGGGTGACTTACCCTGAAACCAGTCCCAGGATGCTTGTTTCCAGTCCAGGGAGGACCTGGCCTGGCAGTTCGGTCAGGACTGTTCCCATGGGGCACAGGGTCAAGACTGATTTGCATATGGCTGGGTCCAAACTGAGGTGGCGTAGTGGGCAAAAGAACGATGGATTTAACCCAAATCTTTTGACCTGGGGAGAATGTTTGCATTGTCAGCATTCCATCCATCATTTGTTTGCTGTAACACCCAGTACCTGTGCCTGTGCCTGCTGTCTCCAACCCGATAACGCAGCTCGGGTTGGAGACCGCTTCAGCACGTATGTAGGTTTGGCCGTCCTGAGACAGCCAGCAAAACCCACATGCACACTGATACCAGTGTATATCACTCTCCCTCCAGTGACTGTCATCCCCCTGGCCCTAACCCCAAAGACTCAGCCTCAAAAGAAAAAAGAAAATAATAAAAAACATGTTTATTATTGTTTTATTTTTATTTTTCTACAGTTATGAGGCAGCTGGCGGGGGGGTTGGGTGGTGATCCTCCTCCGCCACAGCGAATGAGTCACTGCTGGTAGTGGGATTGCTGGGGTTATTGTCCTGTACTCACTTCTGGCTGCTCCATTGTGGCTTTCAGGTAAGAGATTTCTTTTTGCAAGCAGCAGCGTTTTTGTGATTTTTTCCCACTAGGCACAGACAAGTGACGTTACAATGGCTAGCAGGTATTATCTAGCCGCAAATAGGCCAATGTTACTTTTTCTACCATAGTGTGATTTTTTTTGTCGACTGGATGCACACATCAGGATCAGCTTTTTCAACAGCTAGCTCCTCCTAATGCAATGCAGCACCAAATGGTAAATACAGTGTTAACATGGCGAGGATCTGTCGTACTGCATTGGTAAAAATGTTGGCGCTCGCCTGCGTCAAAACAGCGGAGCATCAGTTCTTGTAAATATACCCCCATGGGTGCTGCAGAATGCGGTGCACATAGAAAAAGCAAAAATGAAGAGAAATAAAAAATATTTCTCCTGGTTGCGCCATTCTTTTTTTCTTTTAAGTTCAAAAAGAAGTTTATTAGAATAAACGATTACAATAATGTACAAAATATAAGAACAGTGAATGTAATGAGACTATATATAATGTACCAGTTGGATAAGAGGAATACCCAAGGTATAAAACAATCAATCAAATATTTCATAAACAATCAATATAAGCATATTATACACTACATTGGTATGAAAAAGAGAAAGTTACATGTTCTATAAAATATTATAATACATAGTGAAGTATAAATAGAACTGTATAATAAACATAAAGGAAGTCATGGAGGTTTAGCGACATCTTGCTGCAGAGGTGTAGGGATAACAGAGCATTTAGCACTAGTATCAATGAATAATATAACCGGTGCCCACAAATCTAAATGTTTGGATGCCAGATGTGTCGGGTATACAAATGTGGTATCTTGCCCATGATTGTAACAGACAGCATACCACCATGCTTGATATGAAAGTTTTTTGAAGTCCTTCCAATTCTTAGTTATTTGTTGGAAGGCTATTGCTAATAATAGGTCAATTACTTTTACATTTGTGTCGGACTGTTCCCAGATTGAAGATAAGCTACCCAAAAAGATATAGAGAAGGAATGGTTAGAGTAAAAAATCAGGTGGAATTGTGACCACACCTTTTCCCAAAAAATTCGAACAAACTTGCATGCAAAGAGTAGATGGACTAGGTCAGCATGTGGTAGCAAACAAGACCAGCATGTATGTGAAATGTCAGAACGATATGTATTAGGGACAAGGGGAGATAATAAGAGTCTGTTATATATGAAAAAGTGTGTGTGCGTGTGTCGTGTTTGCGGCTCTAGAAGATTTCCTAAGTTTAAGCCATATTTTATCCGAGAAATCCACGGTCCAGGAAGTTTCAAAGTCCTTTACCCACAATAATTCTACCTTAGTTTTGTCTCTTGGAGTTGGTGATGTAAAAGTTTATATATAGTGGAAGACATAGACTCATCTATACTAATATAATAAAGAAAGAGCCCAAACCTTTGAGGCGGGTAATCTCATGAACCACAGCACCAATCACAACACCCAATACAGCGTTGGAAATGGCAGTTGCAGCAGAAGGACATAGGCTATGCAGACGCCCTCCATGTACATTTAAAAGGTAAAAGAACCGTGTCAGCAAAGTAGTCCCAGGTGGGCGTGTCTGCGTTGTGCTGTGGGCGTGTGGTATGTTCCGCCCTTCATGCCATGTCTCATATCGTGTGCTGTGGGCGTGTGCTGGGGGCATGGGCGTGTGCCGGGCATGGGAATACGGGAAAAAAAGTGAGCGTTGTGCCCAATATTTCATTGTTTTTTCTTCTCAGGTTCTGTACATTCCAGCTCCGGGTGTGCTTGCCCCGCGCTCCCAGTGACGTGCACCTGCTTTACTGAATGGCGGTCAGGCATGGCACTATTCACAAGGGCCGGAAGGAGCGCAAACAGGGGCCATTGTGCAGGAAATGCAATCTCGCCTTAACTTCCGGTGACGCCTGAAGCGCACACTGGAGATTTTCCACTTCGGTTGCGCACAGGCCTCGCGCCACGCACATCCGGACACAAGGCCCGCCTCCACGTAAATAGCAAGAAAGGGACTATCCCTCCCCCGGAAATATGTGATGATATTCCTCAAACCAACATCCTGCATACCATCACTCCGCAGTTTTTATAACACTGGACTATTACTCCGCAAAGACATAATTTCAAAAACTTTTACAACGCATATGACTTTATCACGCATGCCAATATAACGCAAATGCATGTGTGGTAAAGTCATATACATTGTAAAAGTACATTACTAAAACATCAAATATATGTTTGTATATATGTGTATTTATATATATATATATATATATATATATATATATATATATATATATATATATATATATATATATATATGTATCATGTGATCAAGGTCCAGGTGGGACCGAAACGCGTCATGGCGGCTTTGATGCAGGGTGTTTGGAAATAAACTGGCACAAAGAACTTTTGGGTCCGCGTGTTCATCTACTTGCTGGAAAAGTTTCTTGGTGAAGTACGAAAATACATATATATATATATATATATACACATTTTTTTTATTTAATTAAAACATGTATTCTTTTAAATTGCATTATTTATATTATTTATTATTTTTTATTTTATTTTATTACCCTTTACACCCTAAAAACTAATCCCACCCTGCTCCCTTTAAATACCCCTGCACCCCATAATCATAACCCACCCTTACTCCTTAAAATACCCCAACAACCTTAAACACTAACCCATATTAACCCTATAAATATATCCTGTACCCCAAAACCAAAAACTACCCCTGAACCCTAAAAAACCCCTGTACCCCAAAACCTAAACCTAGCCCTGAACCCTAAAAATACCCCTGTACCCCAAAACCCAAACCTAGCCCTGAACCCTAAAAATAACCCTGTACCCCAAAACCCAAACCTACCCCTGAACCCTTAAATACCTCTGTACCCCAAAACCCAAACCTAGCCCTGAACCCTTAAAATACCCCTGTACCCCAAAACCCAAACCTAGCCCTGAACTCCTAAAATACCCCTGTACCCCAAAACCCAAACCTACCCCTGAACCATAAAACTACCCCTGTACCCCATAACCCAAAACTATATCTGAACCCTTACAATACCCAAACACCCCAAAACATATACCTCAGTACCCCAAAACATATACCCTTATACCCATACCTACCTCATCCAAACATTAAAAAAAAACATCCTTTTAACATTCATGCATTTACAACAAATTTCGTTGTAAATGTATGCGTGGTAAAAGCATATAAAATGTAATACCATGCATTATATTGGCATTGCGGAGTCATGGTACTTTCATAATGAAAGTATGCAGAGTGATGGTATGCAGAAAGAAAGTTGCAGAATAATGGGTGTTTACCCTCCCCCGGTAAGTACATTGATGGCACGGCGGCCCACATTTCCAGCAACATACTCATATTTTTTCACCACCCATTTGAAAAATGCACAGGTCTCTCTCATTGATGGCCAGCACCGACATACACTTTTAGACACACCTCCCGCCACAAGTTCTAGAATTGCGAACTTTAGAGCTGGGGAGCTACGTTTGAATCTCGATTCAGAAAAGGGGGTGGTGATGGACAGAGTATCTGAATTAAGCAGAACACTCGTACCCAGTCAACAGATCAGGGTTTGATCCATCACCGTTTTTTAGCTCACTGCACCATGCTCAGAACCTGGCTACATGCAAATTAGTCTGTCCCTGGCCCAGTGCATCATGGGAACAGGGCAGACCAAACTACCAAGCCAATTCTTTTACTGGAAAGGAAACAAGCTTCCGGGGACCGGTTTCTGGCATTACAGCCGTCTTCGGCCCGGCTTGCTTGAATCCTAATGGTGCAGTGAGGAAGGGACTCATGTCTGAGCATACCCTTCCACGCTTATGGTGGACAAAACGATTCAGAAAAGGGGGTGGTGATTGTCAGAGTATCTGAATTAAGCATAACACTCGTACCCAGTCAACAGATCAGGGCTTGATCCATCACCGTTTTTTAGCTCACTGCACCATCCCAACTCAGAACCTGGCTACATGCAAATTAGTCTGTCCCTGGCCCAGTGCATCATGGGAACAGGGCAGACCAAACTACCAAGCCAATTCTTTTACTGGAAAGGAAACAAGCTTCCGGGGACCAGTTTCTGGCATTACAGCCGTCTTCGGCCCGGCTTGCTTGAATCCTGATGGTGCAGTGAGCAAGGGACTCATGTCTGAGCATACCCTTCCACGCTTATGGTGGACAAAACGATTCAGAAAAGGGGGTGGATGGCCGTTCTTAGTTGGTGGAGTGATTTGTCTGGTTAATTCCGATAACGAACGAGACTCCTCCATGCTAACTAGTTACGCGACCCCCAGCGGGAAGAAACGCCCTCCGGAACAATCCACAAGTGCAAGCGGAGACGCATCACGAGACGTGGAGGGAGGAGGGGTAGAGAGAGGCACCAGAAAACAGAGGAACCGGCAGGCCAGGACCAAGAGGAACTAATGGAGAATCTGAATATAATCAACCTCTCACAAAGAACCCTCACAATAGATGAAGAAAAAGTTCTCAAATTGGGACTTACTTTCTGTCCAACAGGCCGTTACGAATATGCTCAGACCCGAATAGACTTGTTTCTATTCATCCGGAAACGGAAGCTCTGGAAATATTTTAAACAGAAGGCGCTTAAAGAAAAGGCACAAGGTTAACCAATGGAGGCTGGCGCAGCCCACCTAGATCCTACAGAGATGAGCATAAGTGACCTCGAAAGTTTGGCTGTACTCGAGGATCTACTGGAAGAAAGTGGAAGTCACACTACACTACCAGTGGATGTAATAGGGAGGGGTACATCTATAGGCATAACCCAAATTGGTGAATTTAGCGCTTTCAAGCCAACCTCTTGCTTTCTCCCCCAAACACCGATGGACGCAGTGGACGTTTTTTCAGAAGCTGTTAGTCAAGATCTACAGAATTTATCCAAACTTGAAGAATCTCACAAGGGTAACATCAAGTGGAATCTCTCGTTCCAACAAAGAGAAGCCATAACTAATCTGGAAAAGGACGACTCAATCGTGATAAAGCCTTCGGATAAAGGCGGGAACGTTGTTATCCAGAGTCGTGATAACTACTGTAAAGAAGCCCTGCGTCAATTACAGGACCGTAACAACTACATGCCTACGACGGAACATGAATATCAGGAAAGCATTCAGAACTATCACTCCCTTATTGAACACTGGTATGGGAAGGGAATACTAGGATGTGAGGAATACCTATTCTTGCAGAATAAACAGCCGAGACTACCTAGTTTTTATCACATACCGAAAATACATAAGGACGCCACTCAACCACCAGGGAGACCAATTGTGTCATCCATTGGAGGATTAACTGAAAAGATGTCGAAGTTTATTGACTCATTTCTGGCCCCATGGGTATCTCAGTTAAGCTCTTATACGAAGGACACCAAAGACTTCCTCAGGCAAATACAAGATGTGGAGTGGGAAGACGACCTGGTGATGATAACTATGGATATCTCTAGTCTCTACACGAGTATCAGACATCACGATGGGATTGCAGCAGTTAAGACTTTCTTGAACCTACGACCCGCCCGCTACCTGGAACATAGCAGAATGATTTTAGACTTTATATCTTTCTGTTTAAATAATAACATCTTTCTCTTTCAGAACCAACGATACAGACAGGTCAGGGGGACTGCGATGGGCACCTGCTTCGCCCCCAGCTATGCGAACCCATTCGTAGGCTGGTGGGAGAAGCAGGTGGCCTGGGCAGATGATAAAACCCCATGGGTCGATAGGGTGATATGCTGGAGAAGGTACATCGACGACCTCTTCCTTATTTGGAGAGGGTCCGAATTCTCAGCACAGGAATACATCAAGATTCTCAATCAGAACGATCTTAACCTACAATTTACCTATAACATGAGCAAGGAAGAGGTCAGCTTTCTAGACTTAAGGGTTTTCGTTGATTTAGGCACTATCCAGACCGCCCTCTATAGAAATGAGACGGCAGGGAATTCTGTCCTACACGGACGTAGCAGCCATCCGACCTCCCTAGTTAAAAGTATCCCCTATGGGGAACTGTTGAGGATAAAGCGCAACAGTTCCCTTGAGAGAGATTTCACAGAGGCCGCACAAAGAAGCGTGAAACGCTTCAAATCTCGCGGCTACTCCAGAACCGTCCTCCAACAAGCTGAAGAGAAAGCTAAAACAGTCGAGAAGCAAACCCTACTGTTGGATAAAAGATTGGCACAACTAAAGGTGGTAGTGGCATCATTAGACTTATAACAAACTATTCGGTGGCAGCGAATAAAGTCAGAGCCATCATGTCTAAAAATTGGGGTATTCTCAAATCAGATGCCATAATTGGCAAGGAGTTGCAAAAACACCCTATGATAACATTCAGGAGAATAAGATCATTGAAAGACAGACTAGTCACAAGCCATCTATCCAAGGAGAAGTCCAAAGGGGAACTGCACGCCATGCATGGCTCATACCCATGTGGGAAATGCAAGGCCTGCAGCAACAGCCAGAGGGTACTCACCTATCAGGTGCCACATAAGGATTCCAAAATTAAGATCAATAAGTTCATCACCTGCTCTACCACATTTGTGGTGTACTGTCTGAAGTGCCCCTGCGGACTTATGTACGTGGGGAGTACCACGAAAGCAGTTAAGCTGAGAATCCTAGAGCATCAACGGGCCATCGCCAACAAGGATGAGAGCTATCCGATGGCCCGACATTTTGCTAGTCACCACAACAGCGATAGGACTTTACTTAGTTTCTTCAGCTTGGACTGTGTCCCTCAAGACATAAGGGGTGGAGACCTGAAACGGAGACTTAGACGTTTGGAGTCACGATATATTATCGATCTCCAAACGAAGTCACCAGGAGGACTTAATGCAGGGGAAGAATTACTATCACACCTATAGTAAAATCAAATGGAAACGTATGAATTGAACTGTGTCAATGTCTGAGAATTTATTCATCTACTTAAATGCTTTGGTTTTAATTCTAAACCAAATGAATTAGCCCATCCAGGGCTCAATACCAACATTAGATAACCTAGTTTAAAATTTCAATGAATACGACTGCATGATTTGTTCAGCATTATGAGCATTGCCATGAATTCGGTTTTATTTCGTTATTTGCGTTATTTCACCATTCAAAGATGGCGCTCATGATTTGTATCAATTGTCCGCTTTTACTTTCAATTGTAAATGCCTTATTTTACTTCCGCCTTGCCGTCGCCAGCTGACACTGACGAAGGCAAGTGCTGAAACGCGTCTGTTTTACTTGATTTGTGCGCAAGAAACCGAACCTGGTTTATACTACTGCGAGTGCTGATTTTTTGCTGGTTTTGAACCTGCGGAGCTCGAAAATATTATATATATATATATATATATATATATATATATATATATATATATATATATATATATATATATATATATATATATATATATATATATATATATATATATATATATATATATATATATATATATATATATGTATATGCACATTGTTTTAATTTAATCAAAACATTTATTCTTTTAAATTGCATTATTTATATTATTTATTTATTTTTCTTATTACCCTTTACACCCTAAAAACGAATCCCACCCTGCTCCCTTTTAATACCCCTGCACCCCATAATCATAACCCACCCTTACTCCTTAAAATACCCCAACACCCTTAAACACTAACCCATCTTAACCCTATAAATATACCCTGTACCCCATAACCCAAACCTATCCCTAAACCCTAAAAATACCCCTGTACGCAAAAACCCAAACCTAGCCCTGAACCCTATAAATACCCCTGTACTTCAAAACCCAAACCTACCCCTGAACCCTAAAATACCCCTTTACCCCAAAACCTAAACCTAGCCCTGAACCCTTAAAATACCCCTGTACCCCAAACCCAAACCTAGCCTTGAACCCTTAAAATACCCCTGTACCCCAAAACCCATACCTATCCCTAAACCCTAAAACTACCCCTGTACACCATAACCCAAAACTATATCTGAACCCTTAAAATACCCAAACACCCCAAAACATATACCTCAGTATCCCAAAACATATACCCCTATACCGATACTTACCTTATCCAAACATTTTTTAAAAACATGCTTTTACCATTCCTGCATTTACAACGAATTTCGTTGTAAATGTATGCGTGGTAAAAGCATATAAAATGTAATGCCATGAGTTATAATGGCATTGCAGAGTCATGGTACTTTCGTAATGAAAGTACGAGGAGTGATGGTATGCAGAAAGAAAGTTGCGGAATAAAGGGTGTTTATCCTCCCCCGATAAGTACATTGGTGGCACGGCGGCCCACATCTCTAGCAACAAACTCATATTTTTTCAACACCCATTTGAAAAATGCACAGGTCTCTCTCATTGATGGCCAGCAGCGACATACACTTTTAGACAAGTTCTAGAATTGCGTACTTTAGAGCTGGGGAGCTACGTTCGAATCTCGGCATCAGCTCACCATCCTGTGATTCCAGGCAAATCGCTTTGTCTCCCCGTGCCTACCACAAATGAATGTGTGCTTCTGTAATGTAAATTGTGCTCATGCCATGTTGTCGAGTTCGCACTATATAATATTGCAAGGAAAAATAAAGTAGGGAATTCGAGTTCACACACTACTAACGCGCACTCTTAAGTGCATCAGCAGTGCACTGTGAATTGGAGCGTTTCACAGGCCTGTCACAGATAAGAAATGCTATCAAAACGAAATCCTACAAAACAATATACTACTGGCCGGCATCAATTCATACCCGGAAAACGTCGGGACGGGCTGCTAGTATTCAATAAAGAGACCAGAACATTATCCACCACAAATGTAACAAATACCCATCTACCTACTTGGTCTGTACAATGTGATAAGATTTTAACAGAAAGGTATTTACGGAAAAGAACAATAACTCCATTGCGTTTGCCATCAACCGGGGAGAAGAGAACTTCACCCACCCAACCTCTTTTTAGTTTTGCAGATTCTTCAGTTGTTAAGTGAGACTATTGTATATATGCAATGTCTGCTTCCAATTTAGCCAAATGGGTCAAAACCCTCGTTTAATGGGGGAATGTAAACCTCTGACGTTCCACCAAAAAAGTTTTAAAGGCATAGATTAAAACTGCGAAGATACGAGAAACTCCAATGAGAACAACATCTTGAACTAATTAGGGTATGATTGACATCAAACCAACTGTATAAAGAATGAAAAAGTTGAACTAGGAAACGAAAGCAAGAAGAAAATGGAATAGAGCAAAATAACAGCCTCTGAAAGGAAAAAGAAGGTTGTGAGATAGAGAAAAGAAATGAGGAAGGTAAGAGATAAGATAAAGCAGTCAGAGAAGGAAAGAAAGAAAGAAAGAAAGAAAGAAAGAAAGAAAGAAAGAAAGAAAGAGAAAGAAGACGAAGAATAATTGAAAGGGAAAACTTACAAATAATCCAGGACATATGAGAGGTGGAGGGATGGAAGGCCACATGGAACAATGACGTGCCCAGTACCCACATGGGAAGGCAGGAAGGAAGACGGAACGAACAGACTTCATAACATAAGGAAGAGATAACACGCAGGTACAACCTGTTAGGAGAAAAACAAGAAGTAGAAATAATGAAAACAAGAAACAACACAAGTTAACTGCCATTTACATATTAATAAATAATAATTGAATCAAAAACCAATTCAGAGTTCATGAAAAGATTGTAACCATAGCAGAGTCCACAAAATGGCTAAGTAGAGCTAAATGAAGAATTAGTATCCATTGTATCAGCGTGGTAAGAGTATAGAAAACTCTTCAGCTTTATTGGATCCTCGTAGGTAGTGGTTTTATTATTAATGGTCACTTTAAATAAGCTGGGGTGAAAAAGACCATATCTTGCACCTATTGAGCGAAGTTGTGGCCGTAGCGCTAAAACTCTTTGCGTCGATCAGCAGTTGGCTTATCATAATCTTGAGAAAAGAATAATGAACTTCCTGACCAGGTTATGCGATTGATTGCTCTGACTGCTGACAAAATCTTCAAGAAGTCTGTGTATTCAAGAAAATACAAGATCACTCCTCTTGGCTTTCGTGCTGCTGATGAAGAAGACGTCAGACATGATGGTGGCCCCAATCGATGAGCTCTCTGGATATTCAAAGTAGTGCTCTCAGGTAGCTTAAGAAGTTTTGGAAGAAAGGATTTGAAAAAAAAGTAGGTGGATCTAAACCTTCTGTTCCTTCAGGGAGACCATAAATACAAAGATTATTCTTCCTATTTCTGTTTTCCAAATTCTCAATTTGTTTGTGGAGCATGGAAACCTGGGAACAAATAGAGTCCACTTTGGAAGTAGAAGAAGATAAGGAGTCAAAATTCTGCTCTATTGTAGTGACTCGTTGATCCATATTTGACCATTTATCAGAGAGCGTCTGAAGTGTGGAATTAGTTTCCTCCATAAATCGGCACAAGGCTCTAATTTCTTCTAGTAACAAGTCCATTATGACAGAAGTGGATTGTTTAGGTGGAGAAGGAGGATCTTTATTCAGCCTTTTCGTTGAAGCTTTAGTGATGTTGGAACCTAAAGTAGTGTGAGATGTCGATGCACCTTTATGTGAGAAAATGGCTGAGTCATCCATGGATAGGCAGTTATAGCGTGAACTGGTATGAATCAAAAATCTACGAGGTGTAGGTTTAGAAAGGGGTACATTTTCAGATAATCTTCCCATAAACCAAAAGAGTAAGTCCCATTAACAACACATAACAGCAGTAATTACATGTCAAATTGCAGTAACCAGAATAAGGAACTCTGTAGCATAAGCATATAAATCAGTGGTCAAGGGTTTATGCAGTAAAATAAAGTACTTTGTTAACATAAGCGCATCACTGTAAAAATATAAGCGTCAAGATGGATGCTAAAGAAGGCTGGTAAAGAGACCTCTAGGATTAGCATTGTGCCAAGAATAGGCGCCCTCATGAATGTGCAATGACCACTGCGAGCATTTGTTTGAAGATGATAAACATAAACAATATAGTATGCTCTAGTTGAATAAAGAACATGACATAGTTAGCATAATAAAGACATTCAGCAAGAAATCATCACATTAGAAATGTAATATAGTATGGGAATAGTTCAGTCATAGTCCTGAGATAAGTGTGTCTTCAGCTCTTAATATTGAAGTGGCAAACTGCAAGATTAAAAAAAGGCATTCATAAAAAGGACAAGGTGAAAGTACATCTGAAGAAGTATGCCCGTAGAGTACTGGTATGCAGTGGTCATCTACCACAATATTAGATGAAAGGGTGTCACCAAAGAAAAAGGCGTCATGCAGGAGAGCCATAAAATGGCGGATACATACTCAGCAGGGATGCGCTGTGTTACAATTGTGAAGGAAAGCAACCAACATGCTCCAGAGCAGTCTGAATGTACCTGCAGTAATTTGAAAAGACTGCCAAAATCGTCAGGAAGCGAGCCGTGGCAGTGAAGAGTCACATTGTAGAAAACTCTGTCAGTGGCCTCTAGAACGACAAAATGGTGGACGCAGGCTCATCAGAGCGGCGTCGCGAATTGCTTGTGCCACAACTCCATCTGCCGGCGAAGAGAAGCTGCAGAAAAGGGATTTCCTAAAGCCTCAGATGTTCACACCGCACATCCTATGCTCTGAAGAAGAAGCGTGTGAAAAATTGCTGAGTTCGTTCCGTCTGAGTCCCCGCCGCTGCAGGAGAGTCACGGAACTGCCGCCATTTTCTTTGGGTGTTAGTCACGCCCCTGCTGGTTGCACCATTCTTCTAAAGCCTGCTCTTTCTTGGCATTAGTTATTCGTGCTGCCCGCTGCTTCAGATTTTTACATCCTTGTAAATCTGAGGCAGCATCAAAAAGCAATGGGTGCTGCAGTGGAACGCCCACACAACGCCCATTGAGAGCTCCGTTCACACAGATACCTGTGTGAAAGGGTAACATATTTGCAAAGTGGTGTTAAGCCACACAAAGTGGCTCAAATCCACTTTGTAAGTATGAAGCAGGGCATTCTGTCACAGTAACATCGTTATAAGTAACACTCTGGTGATGCAATCCCCTTGTAGATATGCAACCTGAGCCACTATAATTGTGAGGGCAAGAATTCAACTCCGCAGAAATTACAATCTGGGCTTAAGCTAAAAGTGCCTAAAAGTGTCCTAGAATGCAAACCTTTTTCATGCTGTTATGAGGAAACATGTGCATCAACTTTGGGCAGCTTTTTCTATCATCTAAAATGGCCTCCTAGGCAGCAGCCTTGCCAAGTACCACGCATCTCGTATTCGCCCAACACATTTTAGTAATTTCCTCGCATCCCCACAAGTCACGCAGTGTGTGGTACTCGGCAGGGCTGCAAAGGATGAGCCCCTCATTGAATCAGAACATGTATTTCCTTTTGCAGTTTTACTTGAGGAGAATGTGGCCCGAGGGAATAAGAGAGCTTTGCAGGAGCGCCAGACGAGTTACACATTATTTTTCTCGACAAGGAGATACATTGATTTGCTCGGAATGGCAGGATGTTGAGCCAGTGAGAAATTCGATCCTGACTCCCCAGTTTCAAGATCCACAGCTCTAGCTGGTACGCCACAGTCTTCTCCCATTCAGGGGCGGTCTATTCTTGCAGCAGCAGGAGGGGCTTTAAGGGAAAGAGTGGGGGGAGGAGGGGTGTACAGAGGAAGAAATTAGAGGGAGATGAAGGGAGTGGGGCTGATTTG
This sequence comes from Lissotriton vulgaris, assembly GCF_964263255.1. Lineage (NCBI taxonomy): Eukaryota > Metazoa > Chordata > Amphibia > Caudata > Salamandridae > Lissotriton > Lissotriton vulgaris. The sequence goes on along the minus strand of NC_141695.1, from coordinate 165,569,050 downwards.
AGCATTTTAACCAGGGCTGCCTTTGGTTGCCCAGTACGGCCCTGCTCCCATATACAGAGCTACGTGTAAATGGCCAGTGTGACCCTGATTCCATTTACAGCAGCCAGGCGCAAGTGGCCAGGCTGACCCTGCTTCCATCTGCAGCTCCCACCCGCCAGTGGTCCGTCTGACCCTGCTTCCTTTTGCAGCAGCCACAAGCCAGTGAGTAGTATGACCCTGCTCCCGTACACTGCAGGCATGCACAAGTGGTCAGTCTGCCCCTGCTTCAATTTTCGGGAGCTACACGCCAGTGGCCAGTCCAACTCTGCTACCATTTGCAGCAGCAGTAATGCGCTTGTAGCCAGTCTGACCCTGCTTCCATTTGCAGCAGCCATGTGCAAGTGGCCAGTCTGACCCTTCTTCCATTTAAAGCAGCCACACACCAGTGGCCAGTCTGACCCAGCTTACATACACAGAAGCCACGCGCAAGTAGCAAGCCAGACCCTGCTTCCATTTACAGCAGCCACATGCAAGTGGTCAGTCTGATCCTGCTTCCATTTGCAGCTCCCACATGCCAGTGGTCAGTCCGACCCTGCTTCCTTTTGCAGCTCCCACATGCCAGCAACCAGTCCAAACCTGCTCCCATACACTGCAGCCATGAGCAAGTGGCCAGTCTGACCCTGCTTCCCTGTACAGCAGCCAAGCACAAGTGGCCAGTCGGACCCTGCTTCTGTTTTTAGAAGACAGGCGCAGGTGGCCAGTCTGACCCTGCTTCCATTTATGGCATCCATGCACCATTTCCCAATCGGAGCCGGCTCCCAAGCGCAGTGGATAGCCTGGGATCGAAGCTGCGGTGAAGGTTTCTACATTCGGAATTAGTGCCTGTAATGGAGGTCTGATATCTCAAAATGCATGCGTTACAACAGTTGATGAATAAAGGAGTGAAATTTGAATGGTCAGTTGAGAGTCAGTTGGCTTCTGATGCTGCTAAGCAAGCCATTTTTCAGGCTGCGGTTTTGAAGCCATTCGGTCCACAAGATATGACCATAGTAGCTGCAGATGGCAGTGCATAGGGGCTTGCAGCAGGGTTGATGCAAAAGAAGGGCGAGCAAGAAAGGGTGTCTGCCTTCCCATCCTGCACATTAAAAGGAACTGACAGCACCTATTCCACTATAGCAAAGGAGGCCTTAGCAGGCTGGTGGGGTGTGCAGCATTTCAAGAATTATGTGTGGGGAGCTGTATTCACACTGCGCACTGACCACAAAACCCTTGTTGAATCGTTTTTTTTACCAAAGGGCGGGGAGAGCGACTCCCAGATTTCCAAATGGTTATTTCGATTGCAGGATTACAATTTTGCAATTAGATATGTTCCAGGCACCAAAAATGTTAATGCTGGTTGTTTGTCTCGCCCACCTATTCAGGAGGAGAGTTGTGTAGAGGATGATGAATGGGTAGTGGCCGATGTGGGGAAATCATGCAGGGCTGCTATTTCTAAGGAAGTGTGGAAGGAAGCACTTGCTGATGAGACCTTACAAACACTTACAACATGTTTATCCCAGAGTAAAGGGTGAATCAATGCGGCTGCCCACGGCCAACGCAGTGGGCCACACTAAAAGGGCGGCCCCCTTAGTGCCAATTAGGCACAACCATCACCCCTCTATTTATGGGCTCGGGGAGGAGTCCCTCTGCAGGGGGTGCTAAATGCATCTCTTCCAGTGTCCAGAGGGTTGGGGGAGAGTACTCATACCTCCCACTGCCTTTCTGGTACCCTCTTTGCGCTGGACACGCCGTCTCCCGCCCTACCTTTTACCCGGCGCGTGGCTGGTGAGCTGAGTAGGTGGCACTTTGTAATGTGTAATGTTGAGTTGCAGCGGAGATACAGGGCGATCTGGAAGCAGATGGGTACAGAAGGGTACAATAGGGGTGCCAGAGCCAAATGCCAGGAGCCCTCATGGCAGGACCCTGGAAGAGATTTGTTGGTGCCCCGCTTGTCCTGACGGCGGCTGTAAGCCTGAACAACGGGGGCTTGCCTTGCAACGCTCAGCCCTGAATGGGGGGTGATTAAGATGATCCAATGGGTCACATTATCCCGGGAAGGGGATCCCTCTATAATGGTAGCACAAATTGGGTTCGCCACAGTGCAAGTTGGGTCATCAGGAGGGCAGGGCAGCTTAGGTTAGTTACCGCTGCCTGCCCTTGGATCGCCCGTAAGATAGCCCCCCATATTGCATACTTTTGTATGGAATAAACCTGCAGCAATATTTTTCCAAACAAAAGTTGTGTTGTGTATTTTTATTCGTCATGCATCTTTGGCAGTGAGTGGGGAGTGTTTACTATAATGGCACTATGAGGAGAAGCCAGAACTGTGTGATTATAAAACTGTATGGTCTGAGTTCTCTGTCCTAGATGCTATAATAGGAAGGTGTGGCAGGTTGGTAGCCTTGTTTTGGTCTATGCAGCACTGTCAGAGGCTCCTGAACCCTCCCCTCTTAATGTTCTTTTAATATTGTATTCACAGTTCACACTGATCATGTTAGAAAAAGAAAGCAGAATTTAACATTGCATAAAGAATGTGGGCTGCGTGCTGCCTTTTAGCAATGTCCAGATCATTAAATTACACAAACGGGAGTATTTTCTAAGATGTATCCCTTTTTGTAGACGTCATGCTCTATTCTACTCATAATAAAGTGTCAAAGTCTCACACAAAAGGCAGCGAGTGCCAAACACAAGCACGCCCCGAAAACATGTATGAAAACTTGGCAGCTGTGAGACGGGACTCTTCCCACGCGGGGCTCTTGTGTATGACGGCATCCCCTGGTTTCTGTATCACTTTCCCTGGCAGAGTTAGTTTCTGGCCCAGCTGCAAACATACGTCCTGGGCTCCCCTCCCCTCCGGCAGGAGGTTAACAAAGGAACCAGCGAGGCGCTGCAGCAGAACCAGGCCAGGAAACACATGGATTGTTCCCGTCGCGGAACAGAACGATCCGCTCCCTCAGACTTCTGGGTGTGGCGTATTGGCGCCAAGTCCACCCCACCGTAACTGTTGCGACGGGAAAACGTGTTCTCAACCAGACAGTCATGATTGTTCTAGACCCCGGTGCCGCATTGGTGAGTGCTGCTCATTCGCTGTCAGCCACTAGTGGGCGCTGCTGCACAGTACGCACCCTCTCCCTTTCTTCTTGTCCCGGTTCGGTTGTCTTCAGATAGCCCTTCCCCTCCCCTCCTAATCGTTTGTGAGATCACTTCATAACATAAATACCTGGAAAGGAATCTCCGACCCTTCAACATTCATCTTTTAATAAAATGGCGGACGTGGGAGTCGCAGTCTTGCGTCACTTCACTTGCATTAAAGCACCAGACGACACGTAAAACAATCCACTGAACTGAATTTTGAACAGATTACCCTTCTGTATCTCTGGCCATCATTCGCAATGTATGTGCTGCACGTCAAACCCACTATATGTCCTGCATCTCTGGTCATTGGTACCACTGCACCTGCTTCACTTCAGAGCCACAGCACCCCCTACATCTCCAGTCACCGGCGTCACTGCACCTGCTGCACATTACAGCGACCGCACCTCCTCATCTCCAGTCACCGGTGCCACTGCACCTGCTGCACATCAGAGCCACCGCACCTCCTGCATCTCCAGTCACCGGCGTCACTGCACGTGCTGCACATCAGAGCCACCGCACCTCCTGCATCTCCAGTCACCTGCGTCACTGCACCTGCTGCAAATCATAGCCACCGCACCTCCTGCATCTCCAGTCACCAGTGTCACTGCACCTGCTGCACATCAAAGCCACCGCACCTCCTCATCTCCAGTCACCGGCGTCACTGCACCTGCTGCACATCAAAGCCACCGCACCTCCTGCATCTCCAGTCACCGGCGTCACTGCACCTGCTGCACATTAGAGCGACCGCACCTCCTGCATCTCCAGTCACCGGTGTCACTGCACCTGCTGCACATCAAAGCCACCGCACCTCCTGCATCTCCAGTCACCTGCGTCACTGCACCTGCTGCAAATCATAGCCACCGCACCTCCTCATCTCCAGTCACCGGTGTCACTGCACCTGCTGCACATCAGAGCCACCGCACCTCCTCATCTCCAGTCACCGGTGCCACTGCAACTGCTGCACATCAGAGCCACCGCACCTCCTCATCTCCAGTCACCGGCGTCACTGCACCTGCTGCACATTAGAGCCACCGCACCTCCTCATCTCCAGTCACCGGTGCCACTGCAACTGCTGCACATCAGAGCCACCGCACCTCCTCATCTCCAGTCACCGGCGTCACTGCACCTGCTGCACATTAGAGCCACCGCACCTCCTCATCTCCAGTCACCGGTGTCACTGCATCTGCTGCACATAAGAGCCACCGCACCTCCTCATCTGCAGTCACCGGTGCCACTGCACCTGCTGCACATCAGAGCCACCGCACCTCCTGCATCTCCAGTCACCGGTGTCACTGCACCTGCTGCACAACAAAGCCACCGCACCTCCTGCATCTCCGGTCACCGGTGCCACTGTACCTGCTGCACATCAGAGCCATCACATCTCCTGTTCCTCTAGGCCCCGGTGATGCTGCACCAGCCGCACATCAGAGCCACCGCACCTCCTCATCTCCAGTCACCGGTGTCACTGCACCTGCTGCACATCATAGCCACCGCACCTCCTGCATCTCCAGTCACCGGTGTCACTGCACCTGCTGCACATCACAGCCACCGCACCTCCTGCATCTCCAGTCACCTGCGTCACTGCACCTGCTGCACATCAAAGCCACCGCACCTCCTCATCTCCAGTCACCGGCGTCACTGCACCTGCTGCACATCAAAGCCACTGCACCGCCTCATCTCCAGTCACCGGTGCCACTGCACCTGCTGCACATCAGAGCCACCGCACCTCCTGCATCTCCAGTCACCGGCGTCACTGCACCTGCTGCACATTAGAGCGACCGCACCTCCTCATCTCCAGTCACCGGTGCCACTGCACCTGCTGCACATCAGAGCCACCGCACCTCCTGCATCTCCAGTCACCGGCGTCACTGCACGTGCTGCACATCAGAGCCACCGCACCTCCTGCATCTCCAGTCACCTGCGTCACTGCACCTGCTGCAAATCATAGCCACCGCACCTCCTGCATCTCCAGTCACCAGTGTCACTGCACCTGCTGCACATCAGAGCCACCGCACCTCCTCATCTCCAGTCACCGGCGTCACTGCACCTGCTGCACATCAAAGCCACCGCACCTCCTGCATCTCCAGTCACCGGCGTCACTGCACCTGCTGCACATCAAAGCCACGGCACCTCCTGCATCTCCAGTCACCAGTGTCACTGCACCTGCTGCACATCATAGCCACCGCACCTCCTGCATCTCCAGTCACCGGTGTCACTGCACCTGCTGCACATCAGAGCCACCGCACCTCCTGCATCTCCAGTCACCTGCGTCACTGCACCTGCTGCACATCAAAGCCACCGCACCTCCTCATCTCCAGTCACCGGCGTCACTGCACCTGCTGCACATCAAAGCCACTGCACCTCCTCATCTCCAGTCACCGGTGCCACTGCACCTGCTGCACATCAGAACCACCGCACCTCCTGCATCTCCAGTCACCGGCGTCACTGCACCTGCTGCACATTAGAGCGACCGCACCTCCTGCATCTCCAGTCACCGGTGTCACTGCACCTGCTGCACATCAAAGCCACCGCACCTCCTGCATCTCCAGTCACCTGCGTCACTGCACCTGCTGCAAATCATAGCCACCGCACCTCCTCATCTCCAGTCACCGGTGTCACTGCACCTGCTGCACATCAGAGCCACCGCACCTCCTCATCTCCAGTCACCGGTGCCACTGCAACTGCTGCACATCAGAGCCACCGCACCTCCTCATCTCCAGTCACCGGCGTCACTGCACCTGCTGCACATCAGAGCCACCGCACCTCCTCATCCCCATGCACCGGTGTCACTGCACTTGCTTCACTTCAGAGCCACAGCACCCCCTACATCTACAGTCACCGGCGTCACTGCACCTGCTGCACATCAGAGCCACCGCACCTCCTCATCTCCAGTCACCGGCGTCACTGCACCTGCTGCACATTACAGCGACACCACCTCCTCATCTCCAGTCACCGGTGCCACTGCACCTGCTGCACATCAGAGCCACCGCACCTCCTGCATCTCCAGTCACCGGCGTCACTGCACCTGCTGCACATCAAAGCCACCGCACCTCCTCATCTCCAGTCACCGGTGCCACTGCACCTGCTGCACATCAGAGCCACCGCACCTCCTGCATCTCCAGTCACCGGTGCCACTGCACCTGCTGCACATTAGAGCGACCGCACCTCCTCATCTCCAGTCACCGGCGTCACTGCACCTGCTGCACATCAGGGCCACCGCACCTCCTCATCTCCAGTCACCGGCGTCACTGCACCTGCTGCACATCAGAGCCACCGCACCTCCTCATCTCCAGTCACCGGCGTCACTGCACCTGCTGCACATTAGAGCCACCGCACCTCCTCATCTCCAGTCACCAGTGTCACTGCATCTGCTGCACATAAGAGCCACCGCACCTCCTCATCTGCAGTCACCGGTGCCACTGCACCTGCTGCACATCAGAGACACCGCACCTCCTGCATCTCCAGTCACCGGTGTCACTGCACCTGCTGCACAACAAAGCCACCGCACCTCCTGCATCTCCAGTCACCGGTGTCACTGCACCTGCTGCACATCAGAGCCACCGCACCTCCTCATCTCCAGTCACCGGTGCCACTGCAACTGCTGCACATCAGAGCCACCGCACCTCCTCATCTCCAGTCACCGGCGTCACTGCACCTGCTGCACATCAGAGCCACCGCACCTCCTCATCCCCATGCACCGGTGTCACTGCACTTGCTTCACTTCAGAGCCACAGCACCCCCTACATCTACAGTCACCGGCGTCACTGCACCTGCTGCACATCAGAGCCACCGCACCTCCTCATCTCCAGTCACCGGCGTCACTGCACCTGCTGCACATTACAGCGACACCACCTCCTCATCTCCAGTCACCGGTGTCACTGCACCTGCTGCACATCATAGCCACCGCACCTCCTGCATCTCCAGTCACCGGTGTCACTGCACCTGCTGCACATCAGAGCCACCGCACCTCCTGCATCTCCAGTCACCTGCGTCACTGCACCTGCTGCACATCAAAGCCACCGCACCTCCTCATCTCCAGTCACCGGCGTCACTGCACCTGCTGCACATCAAAGCCACTGCACCTCCTCATCTCCAGTCACCGGTGCCACTGCACCTGCTGCACATCAGAGCCACCGCACCTCCTGCATCTCCAGTCACCGGCGTCACTGCACCTGCTGCACATTAGAGCGACCGCACCTCCTGCATCTCCAGTCACCGGTGTCACTGCACCTGCTGCACATCAAAGCCACCGCACCTCCTCATCTCCAGTCACCGGTGTCACTGCACCTGCTGCACATCAGAGCCACCGCACCTCCTCATCTCCAGTCACCGGTGCCACTGCAACTGCTGCACATCAGAGCCACCGCACCTCCTGCATCTCCAGTCACCTGCGTCACTGCACCTGCTGCACATCAGAGCCACCGCACCTCCTGCATCTCCAGTCACCGGTGTCACTGCACCTGCTGCACATCAGAGCCACCGCACCTCCTTATCTCCAGTCACCGGCGTCACTGCACCTGCTGCACATCAGAGCCACCGCACCTCCTGCATCTCCAGTCACCGGCGTCACTGCACCTGCTGCACATTAGAGCGACCGCACCTCCTGCATCTCCAGTCACCGGTGTCACTGCACCTGCTGCACATCAAAGCCACCGCACCTCCTGCATCTCCAGTCACCTGCGTCACTGCACCTGCTGCAAATCATAGCCACCGCACCTCCTCATCTCCAGTCACCGGTGTCACTGCACCTGCTGCACATCAGAGCCACCGCACCTCCTGCATCTCCAGTCACCTGCGTCACTGCACCTGCTGCACATCAAAGCCACCGCACCTCCTCATCTCCAGTCACCGGTGTCACTGCACCTGCTGCACATCAGAGCCACCGCACCTCCTCATCTCCAGTCACCGGCGTCACTGCACCAGCCGCACATCAGAGCCACCGCACCTCCTCATCTCCAGTCACCGGTGTCACTGCACCTGCTGCACATCATAGCCACCGCACCTCCTGCATCTCCAGTCACCGGTGTCACTGCACCTGCTGCACATCAGAGCCACCGACCTCCTGCATCTCCAGTCACCTGCGTCACTGCACCTGCTGCAAATCATAGCCACCGCACCTCCTCATCTCCAGTCACCGGCGTCACTGCACCTGCTGCACATCAGAGCCACCGCACCTCCTGCATCTCCAGTCACCTGCGTCACTGCACCTGCTGCAAATCATAGCCACCGCACCTCCTGCATCTCCAGTCACCGGCGTCACTGCACCTGCTGCACATCAGGGCCACCGCACCTCCTCATCTCCAGTCACCGGCGTCACTGCACCTGCTGCACATCAGAGCCACCGCACCTCCTCATCTCCAGTCACCGGCGTCACTGCACCTGCTGCACATTAGAGCCACCGCACCTCCTCATCTCCAGTCACCGGTGTCACTGCATCTGCTGCACATAAGAGCCACCGCACCTCCTCATCTGCAGTCACCGGTGCCACTGCACCTGCTGCACATCAGAGCCACCGCACCTCCTGCATCTCCAGTCACCGGTGTCACTGCACCTGCTGCACAACAAAGCCACCGCACCTCCTGCATCTCCAGTAACCGGTGCCACTGTACCTGCTGCACATCAGAGCCATCACATCTCCTGTTCCTCTAGGCCCCGGTGATGCTGCACCAGCCGCACATCAGAGCCACCGCACCTCCTCATCTCCAGTCACCGGTGTCACTGCACCTGCTGCACATCATAGCCACCGCACCTCCTGCATCTCCAGTCACCGGTGTCACTGCACCTGCTGCACATCAGAGCCACCGCACCTCCTGCATCTCCAGTCACCTGCGTCACTGCACCTGCTGCACATCAAAGCCACCGCACCTCCTCATCTCCAGTCACCGGCGTCACTGCACCTGCTGCACATCAAAGCCACTGCACCGCCTCATCTCCAGTCACCGGTGCCACTGCACCTGCTGCACATCAGAGCCACCGCACCTCCTGCATCTCCAGTCACCGGCGTCACTGCACCTGCTGCACATTAGAGCGACCGCACCTCCTCATCTCCAGTCACCGGTGCCACTGCACCTGCTGCACATCAGAGCCACCGCACCTCCTGCATCTCCAGTCACCGGCGTCACTGCACGTGCTGCACATCAGAGCCACCGCACCTCCTGCATCTCCAGTCACCTGCGTCACTGCACCTGCTGCAAATCATAGCCACCGCACCTCCTGCATCTCCAGTCACCAGTGTCACTGCACCTGCTGCACATCAGAGCCACCGCACCTCCTCATCTCCAGTCACCGGCGTCACTGCACCTGCTGCACATCAAAGCCACCGCACCTCCTGCATCTCCAGTCACCGGCGTCACTGCACCTGCTGCACATCAAAGCCACCGCACCTCCTGCATCTCCAGTCACCAGTGTCACTGCACCTGCTGCACATCATAGCCACCGCACCTCCTGCATCTCCAGTCACCGGTGTCACTGCACCTGCTGCACATCAGAGCCACCGCACCTCCTGCATCTCCGGTCACCTGCGTCACTGCACCTGCTGCACATCAAAGCCACCGCACCTCCTCATCTCCAGTCACCGGCGTCACTGCACCTGCTGCACATCAAAGCCACTGCACCTCCTCATCTCCAGTCACCGGTGCCACTGCACCTGCTGCACATCAGAACCACCGCACCTCCTGCATCTCCAGTCACCGGCGTCACTGCACCTGCTGCACATTAGAGCGACCGCACCTCCTGCATCTCCAGTCACCGGTGTCACTGCACCTGCTGCACATCAAAGCCACCGCACCTCCTGCATCTCCAGTCACCTGCGTCACTGCACCTGCTGCAAATCATAGCCACCGCACCTCCTCATCTCCAGTCACCGGTGTCACTGCACCTGCTGCACATCAGAGCCACCGCACCTCCTCATCTCCAGTCACCGGTGCCACTGCATCTGCTGCACATCAGAGCCACCGCACCTCCTCATCTCCAGTCACCGGCGTCACTGCACCTGCTGCACATCAGAGCCACCGCACCTCCTCATCCCCATGCACCGGTGTCACTGCACTTGCTTCACTTCAGAGCCACAGCACCCCCTACATCTCCAGTCACCGGCGTCACTGCACCTGCTGCACATCAGAGCCACCGCACCTCCTCATCTCCAGTCACCGGCGTCACTGCACCTGCTGCACATTACAGCGACCCCACCTCCTCATCTCCAGTCACCGGTGCCACTGCACCTGCTGCACATCAGAGCCACCGCACCTCCTGCATCTCCAGTCACCGGCGTCACTGCACCTGCTGCACATCAAAGCCACCGCACCTCCTCATCTCCAGTCACCGGTGCCACTGCACCTGCTGCACATCAGAGCCACCGCACCTCCTGCATCTCCAGTCACCGGTGCCACTGCACCTGCTGGACATTAGAGCGACCGCACCTCCTCATCTCCAGTCACCGGCGTCACTGCACCTGCTGCACATCAGGGCCACCGCACCTCCTCATCTCCAGTCACCGGCGTCACTGCACCTGCTGCACATCAGAGCCACCGCACCTCCTCATCTCCAGTCACCGGCGTCACTGCACCTGCTGCACATTAGAGCCACCGCACCTCCTCATCTCCAGTCACCGGTGTCACTGCATCTGCTGCACATAAGAGCCACCGCACCTCCTCATCTGCAGTCACCGGTGCCACTGCACCTGCTGCACATCAGAGACACCGCACCTCCTGCATCTCCAGTCACCGGTGTCACTGCACCTGCTGCACAACAAAGCCACCGCACCTCCTGCATCTCCAGTCACCGGTGCCACTGTACCTGCTGCACATCAGAGCCATCACATCTCCTGTTCCTCTAGGCCCCGGTGATGCTGCACCAGCCGCACATCAGTGCCACCGCACCTCCTCATCTCCAGTCACCGGTGTCACTGCACCTGCTGCACATCATAGCCACCGCACCTCCTGCATCTCCAGTCACCGGTGTCACTGCACCTGCTGCACATCAGAGCCACCGCACCTCCTGCATCTCCAGTCACCTGCGTCACTGCACCTGCTGCACATCAAAGCCACCGCACCCCCTCATCTCCAGTCACCGGCGTCACTGCACCTGCTGCACATCAAAGCCACTGCACCTCCTCATCTCCAGTCACCGGTGCCACTGCACCTGCTGCACATCAGAGCCACCGCACCTCCTGCATCTCCAGTCACCGGCGTCACTGCACCTGCTGCACATTAGAGCGACCGCACCTCCTGCATCTCCAGTCACCGGTGTCACTGCACCTGCTGCACATCAAAGCCACCGCACCTCCTCATCTCCAGTCACCGGTGTCACTGCACCTGCTGCACATCAGAGCCACCGCACCTCCTCATCTCCAGTCACCGGTGCCACTGCAACTGCTGCACATCAGAGCCACCGCACCTCCTGCATCTCCAGTCACCTGCGTCACTGCACCTGCTGCACATCAGAGCCACCGCACCTCCTGCATCTCCAGTCACCGGTGTCACTGCACCTGCTGCACATCAGAGCCACCGCACCTCCTCATCTCCAGTCACCGGCGTCACTGCACCTGCTGCACATCAGAGCCACCGCACCTCATGCATCTCCAGTCACCGGCGTCACTGCACCTGCTGCACATTAGAGCGACCGCACCTCCTGCATCTCCAGTCACCGGTGTCACTGCACCTGCTGCAAATCATAGCCACCGCACCTCCTCATCTCCAGTCACCGGTGTCACTGCACCTGCTGCACATCAGAGCCACCGCACCTCCTCATCTCCAGTCACCGGCGTCACTGCACCAGCCGCACATCAGAGCCACCGCACCTCCTCATCTCCAGTCACCGGTGTCACTGCACCTGCTGCACATCAAAGCCACCGCACCTCCTGCATCTCCAGTCACCTGCGTCACTGCACCTGCTGCACATCAAAGCCACCGCACCTCCTCATCTCCAGTCACCGGTGTCACTGCACCTGCTGCACATCAGAGCCACCGCACCTCCTCATCTCCAGTCACCGGCGTCACTGCACCAGCCGCACATCAGAGCCACCGCACCTCCTCATCTCCAGTCACCGGTGTCACTGCACCTGCTGCACATCATAGCCACCGCACCTCCTGCATCTCCAGTCACCGGTGTCACTGCACCTGCTGCACATCAGAGCCACCGACCTCCTGCATCTCCAGTCACCTGCGTCACTGCACCTGCTGCAAATCATAGCCACCGCACCTCCTCATCTCCAGTCACCGGCGTCACTGCACCTGCTGCACATCAGAGCCACCGCACCTCCTGCATCTCCAGTCACCTGCGTCACTGCACCTGCTGCAAATCATAGCCACCGCACCTCCTGCATCTCCAGTCACCAGTGTCACTGCACCTGCTGCACATCAGAGCCACCGCACCTCCTGCATCTCCAGTCACCGGCGTCACTGCACCTGCTGCACATTACAGCGACCGCACCTCCTCATCTCCAGTCACCGGTGTCACTGCACCTGCTGCACATCAGAGCCACCGCACCTCCTGCATCTCCAGTCACCTGCGTCACTGCACCTGCTGCACATTAGAGCGACCGCACCTCCTGCATCTCCAGTCACCGGTGTCACTGCACCTGCTGCACATCAAAGCCACCGCACCTCCTCATCTCCAGTCACTGGTGTCACTGCACCTGCTGCACATCAGAGCCACCGCACCTCCTCATCTCCAGTCACCGGTGCCACTGCAACTGCTGCACATCAGAGCCACCGCACCTCCTGCATCTCCAGTCACCTGCGTCACTGCACCTGCTGCACATCAGAGCCATCACATCTCCTGTTCCTCTAGGCCCCGGTGATGCTGCACCAGCCGCACATCAGAGCCACCGCACCTCCTCATCTCCAGTCACCGGTGTCACTGCACCTGCTGCACATCATAGCCACCGCACCTCCTGCATCTCCAGTCACCGGTGTCACTGCACCTGCTGCACATCAGAGCCACCGACCTCCTGCATCTCCAGTCACCTGCGTCACTGCACCTGCTGCAAATCATAGCCACCGCACCTCCTCATCTCCAGTCACCGGCGTCACTGCACCTGCTGCACATCAGAGCCACCGCACCTCCTGCATCTCCAGTCACCGGCGTCACTGCACCTGCTGCACATCAAAGCCACCGCACCTCCTCATCTCCAGTCACCGGTGCCACTGCACCTGCTGCACATCAGAGCCACCGCACCTCCTGCATCTCCAGTCACCGGCGTCACTGCACCTGCTGCACATTAGAGCAACCGCACCTCCTCATCTCCAGTCACCGGCGTCACTGCACCTGCTGCACATCAGGGCCACCGCACCTCCTCATCTCCAGTCACCGGCGTCACTGCACCTGCTGCACATCAGGGCCACCGCACCTCCTCATCTCCAGTCACCGGCGTCACTGCACCTGCTGCACATCAGGGCCACCGCACCTCCTCATCTCCAGTCACCGGCGTCACTGCACCTGCTGCACATTAGAGCCACCGCACCTCCTCATCTCCAGTCACCGGTGTCACTGCATCTGCTGCACATAAGAGCCACCGCACCTCCTCATCTCCAGTCACCGGTGCCACTGCACCTGCTGCACATCAGAGCCACCGCACCTCCTGCATCTCCAGTCACCGGTGTCACTGCACCTGCTGCACAACAAAGCCACCGCACCTCCTGCATCTCCAGTCACCGGTGCCACTGTACCTGCTGCACATCAGAGCCATCACATCTCCTGTTCCTCTAGGCCCCGGTGATGCTGCACCAGCCGCACATCAGAGCCACCGCACCTCCTCATCTCCAGTCACCGGTGTCACTGCACCTGCTGCACATCAGAGCGACCGCACCTCCTGCATCTCCAGTCACCGGTGTCACTGCACCTGCTGCAAATCATAGCCACCGCACCTCCTCATCTCCAGTCACCGGTGTCACTGCACCTGCTGCACATCAGAGCCACCGCACCTCCTGCATCTCCAGTCACCGGCGTCACTGCACCTGCTGCACATCAAAGCCACCGCACCTCCTCATCTCCAGTCACCGGCGTCACTGCACCTGCTGCACATCATAGCCACCGCACCTCCTCATCTCCAGTCACCGGTGTCACTGCACCTGCTGCACATCAGAGCCACCGCACCTCCTCATCTCCAGTCACCGGTGACACTGCACCTGCTGCACATAAGAGCCACCGCACCTCCTGCATCTCCAGTCACCGGTGACACTGCACCTGCTGCACATCAGAGCCACCGCACCTCCTCATCTCCAGTCACCGGTGCCACTGTACCTGCTGCACATCAGAGCCATCACATCTCCTGTTCCTCTAGGCCCCGGTGATGCTGCACCAGCCGCACATCAGAGCCACCGCACCTCCTCATCTCCAGTCACCGGTGTCACTGCACCTGCTGCACATCAGAGCGACCGCACCTCCTGCATCTCCAGTCACCGGCGTCACTGCACCTGCTGCACATTAGAGCGACCGCACCTCCTGCATCTCCAGTCACCGGTGTCACTGCACCTGCTGCACATCAAAGCCACCGCACCTCCTCATCTCCAGTCACCGGTGTCACTGCACCTGCTGCACATCAGAGCGACCGCACCTCCTGCATCTCCAGTCACCGGTGTCACTGCACCTGCTGCAAATCATAGCCACCGCACCTCCTCATCTCCAGTCACCGGTGTCACTGCACCTGCTGCACATCAGAGCCACCGCACCTCCTGCATCTCCAGTCACCGGCGTCACTGCACCTGCTGCACATCAAAGCCACCGCACCTCCTCATCTCCAGTCACCGGCGTCACTGCACCTGCTGCACATCATAGCCACCGCACCTCCTCATCTCCAGTCACCGGTGTCACTGCACCTGCTGCACATCAGAGCCACCGCACCTCCTCATCTCCAGTCACCGGTGACACTGCACCTGCTGCACATAAGAGCCACCGCACCTCCTGCATCTCCAGTCACCGGTGACACTGCACCTGCTGCACATCAGAGCCACCGCACCTCCTCATCTCCAGTCACCGGTGCCACTGTACCTGCTGCACATCAGAGCCATCACATCTCCTGTTCCTCTAGGCCCCGGTGATGCTGCACCAGCCGCACATCAGAGCCACCGCACCTCCTCATCTCCAGTCACCGGTGTCACTGCACCTGCTGCACATCAGAGCGACCGCACCTCCTGCATCTCCAGTCACCGGCGTCACTGCACCTGCTGCACATTAGAGCGACCGCACCTCCTGCATCTCCAGTCACCGGTGTCACTGCACCTGCTGCACATCAAAGCCACCGCACCTCCTCATCTCCAGTCACCGGTGTCACTGCACCTGCTTCACATCAGAGCCACCGCACCTCCTGCATCTCCAGTCACCGGCGTCACTGCACCTGCTGCACATTAGAGCGACCGCACCTCGTGCATCTCCAGTCACCGGTGACACTGCACCTGCTGCACATAAGAGCCACCGCACCTCCTGCATCTCCAGTCACCAGTGCCACTGCACTTGCTGCACATCAGAGCCATCACATCTCCTGTTCCTCTAGGCCCCGGCGACGCTGCAGCAGCTGCACATCAGAGCCACCGCACCTCCTCATCTCCAGTCACCGGTGTCACTGCACCTGCTGCACATCAGAGCGACCGCACCTCCTGCATCTCCAGTCACCGGTGTCACTGCATCAGCTGCACATCAGAGCCACCACACAGCAGGCGCAATTCATATTATAGAATTGGGGTAAAATCTTACGTACTTTGCTGAACGCAAATGAGAGCAGTAATATGCAAAGAATCCAGGAGCATCATGGGAAATGACGCCTGCAGTGTAGTCACGGCACAACCAAGTCCAGAGTCACACACCGTAGAAGAGGCAATGAAAGTTTCCAGATATTTTCGATCAACATTCTATCTAAGCAAATTGACAGAAAGAACAAGGTAAACAGTCGGTAAAGCAGTTCTAGCTCTCTGGATGCAGCAGCGGCAGCGTGGACGCAACAAGAACCACTGGGCAGCGGCGCCTGGGCGGATCCGTGTGAATCTTTGTGTATACATAGGAAGGTTAATGTGCCTGTTGTACAGTAATGGGTGTACCCAGGGCCGGCTCTAGGCATGTGCAAGCTGTGCACCTGCACAGGGCCACCAAACCCCAGGGGCCACCACGCCAATATATATCCTTAATGTATTAATCCTCTGAGGATGGATACATATTTGCGTGGTGGCCCCTGGCAGGGATTTGGCGGCCTCCGGCTCTGTTCCACTTCTAAACACCCCTCCCCCCTCCCCTATTTACTGGCCTGCGCGCTCCGCCCCGCCCGGACCCCCCCTTCCGGGACCCCCTACCTATGCTCCTTGCCCAGGGCCACCATGAGCCTAGAGCCGGCCCTGGTGTACCATATGGGGGGCTGCTCCACTGGAGTTATGCAGCAGGAGAAGGCCAAATTATGCGACAGGGTCGACGAAATAATGTGGCAAGAAATGCCAAATGATGCAGTCTGTGCATGGATTGCACCTCCATTTAACACCGAAATAAATCGATAAGCAATATCGACTGCGCAGCAACACATGTCATTGTGATTTAAGTACATTTCGAACCGTTTGAGCTGGAGACACAATCTTGTTTTGTTAAAATCTGCAGATTATGCAGCAGAAGACGGATTATGTGGCAACTCCTGCAGATTTATAATTATGCAAAAAACACAGCGGACGCACCATTGCATAATTCCAGTGGCCCTGCATATTGCGTGTGAATGTGCCAATATTTGCGTGCTTTATGTGTGCATGTGCCAATATGTAAGCCTACTTGGTTTGTCAATTCTTAGTTTCTTTATCATGATATTTAAAATGTTTCGGGTTTTTTTTTGATAGACATATGTATTCTGGTGCCAGAGCCTCCCGGGGAACTCATGTGCCCTTTCAAAAGTGGAAAACAGACTCTCACAATCTGTTGGTCCATGGGATACAACGCAGGGATCAGTGTACGTTTATGTTCTGGTAATCTTTGGAAAAGTGCATAACTTGGGCAGGGATATACAGATTCTATCCAGTTCTTTACTGGCAAAAGGACCATTTATTTTCCAATGCTAGCTACTTGGCACAGTAATTGCTAGCTGTTTGGCACAGTGATTTATATACAATAGCACATGCGGGTTGTATTTCAGGACGCAGAGCGTTTTATAAAGCTCGCACCTGAGCCATACTGTGCTGAAATGTTGCTTCGAGAAGCACGTATGCTGAGAGCCGAGAGTATAGTTAATTGAGTGGTAGTTGGTAATTTGCCGTACATTCTCACCAATTAATTTGCGAAGTCACTTTCTGTGATGTCACTTAGAGGGGCCTCACATCTCCCCTTTCGCCCAGGGCCTCAGAAGGCCTAGGACCGGCACTGCTCACGGATTTCAATTCATTGTTATGTAGCACAGTAGATTGTATAACACCACTAAATTGTTTTCATCGTGTACTATACAAACATACATTTTCAGAAATTCATAAAGAATCAGAGATCAAGGAAGCCAAACACTTCACTTTACATTCAGACTTGTATTTGTTTTAGCATTTTACTGATCACACTTTCGCGGATGCCATCTCATATGCTGATTATAAGTCACTCAGATGGCAGAGACCCCACGTTTCATGTATTGCTAGTAAAAATGTCAAAATTATAATTTACGGCCGCGGAAGTTGCGTAATGCCGTGTCACGCAAGTTTGGCAAAAATTCAGAAATTACACCATTACACCAAATTGCATAGTTATGCATCATTCTCAGTCAACATTTACCGCAGGTGCACGCAAACAAAGTAACGCGAGCGACTGTGCTTCTCTGTGCGTGACTGTGGTTCACTATGCGTACATGCGGTTCACTGTGCGTGACTGTGGTAAATAAAGATTTACCTATGCGGAATTTCTATGCGGTAAAGTTAAAAAAAATAGCTCAATCAAAATGAGAGGCAGAGTCCGTGGCATCTGAGTTTCTAAGGGTTTTATTCCATAAAATGGAATTGGTTCGAACCAGGTATCATGTTCCATCACCACGAGGGTTCAGGAAGGGATAGACAATGCTTTATTAACAGAGTACAATATATATAGTAAATGCATACAATGGTGATGGATACAGAAGCCGTAACAGCTGAGAGAAACGAGATAAGAACACATGTGCGTAACAGAA
Organism: Lissotriton vulgaris; assembly: GCF_964263255.1. Taxonomy (NCBI): domain Eukaryota; kingdom Metazoa; phylum Chordata; class Amphibia; order Caudata; family Salamandridae; genus Lissotriton; species Lissotriton vulgaris. Next base: position 165,550,794 of record NC_141695.1, on the reverse strand, counting down.
GGCATGCACGAGGGCGTACATGGAGGTGTGTGCTAGAAAACGTCACATGAAAGTGTCACAGGTGGGTGGATCCATAGAGGAATCCTGCAGTGTCAGCAGAAATATATGGCAGAGATGCGCGCGCAGCAGCATGACGTGTGGTTGACGTGGAACTGGAGGGTGAAGGGGACTTGACATTTAGCACTATACGGGGAGACAGAAGTCTGGCGTGTCAGAACAACCTAAACCCAAATCATATCTGATATCTTGTGTTTGGAGAACTGTATTATCTAGAGGGAAAGGTCTTTCGGGCAGAGGCTATTCTATACTGACTGTTAGTGCGTGCATATGTGTCTACGTGTCTACGTGTAATGCGAGGGGCCATGGGCCTACCATGGTAACAGGAGCAATGAATTACTTGCACGGAGACAGAAAGGCCGGGCCCTTTGCTTCTGCAGCTGGGGATATGTTTTCCTAAATCACTAGACAGGAATGTATTTTCGAGGAGCGGAGCAGATAACTTGAAGGCTGAATACTGTCTTGGCAGGCAAGCAGGCCGAGCCGGGCACCGCTCGCCGCGCAGGGAGTAGGGTAAGGGTCATGGATGCAGATCCAGGCTGCAGCTTTCAGAGGCAGAAGGCAGAAAGGGCTTGATGGCAGAAATCAGGGCCTAACTCAACAGAGCCAGGAAAACGTGAAAGTGCACCATGTAAAGACGGTGGCACGGTATACTTAGGAACTGAATTATTGACCCGTTCATGGTGGATCTGAAAGAGGACTAGTTAACGTTGGACGCAAATGTATTTGCGTCTTCATAGCTGGTTGTGGAGGGAAATTACATGTACTTGAAGCACGTACACGGAGTCGTTGGGGTCTACGTTAGGGGACACAATTGATCATAAAAATTCATATTACCTCATTCCCTCCTTGTCCCCTACGGACCCTTCATGATATATCAATTTTCATTAGTCCATCTATTTGTTCATATAACATCATTTGCTCTTCCTTTTTCAGCCGGGAATTAGAACGTGAACTTGGATGGGGAATGCAGGATGTGGCGCACAGGCCGCAACTCGCCGGCCCACACTGTAAACATAGGCAACAACTGAATACTATGAGAAGGGCTATTCCTAGGAAGGATAGGACTTTCCATCCCCAGGCTGATAACACGCTCCAGAGCCAACCGGACCAAGTCCAGGTGCCTGGATTCTGGTGTATCTGACTTGCAATCTTGTGGAGACGGGTTATGGCTCTATATACTGATGGTGCGTTTTCTGGAATGAAAACACAGCAGCTCGATCCGATGACTCTACAAGCTCCGCCCCTATCGGCCAGGATGACGTCAAGAACAAGACGATTTTGAAGAACGACAAGTCTCATAGCAGACTGTTCCTCTGTTAAGTTACCTAGGGCGGAAGTAGTTTCATTTACTACGGCTTCAAGGGTTCTGGTTAATCTACGTATCAGTTTACTATTCGAGACAGTACCTAAATAGGGAAAGAAACCTTTATTAAAGTCTGTGTAATGCTCCCATGCCGTTTCAGTATAGTCGACAATCGGGAGATCTCTCTTGGATCTACTGTGTACTAGATGGGGGTCCCTATGATAATCAGGTGGGGCTAGGAAAACAGGTGGCAGAAGGAATGCAATGTAACAGGTAGCATCCCAATCTAGAGGTAAACGTATATATGCTGTATGACCACAAATGAAATAGGAATGGCGGGAAGCTTTGAATGTAGATTTGCCTTTATCACTGAATTCGATCACAGTAGTACATTCACTATGACCTAGGTGTACTGAACCATTCTTTCTGACACATAATTCACCTTTGACTGGTAATACTGACATAGCGGGTAAGTCTGGCTTTATATCGGACTGGACATTCAGAATCATGAGGTTAAGTGTAAAATTACCTAATCCATATACTTCGTTTTCTAGATCGGTCCCTGTCCTTTGGGGAAGACCCTCCTTGTCAGGGAAACATAGTTTATGCAAAACTGTGTTCAGGTTTCCCCATACCCAATTGCCCTGGTAAACTACGGAATCAGAATCTAAAGAATTCATTAAACTAAACCATGCACCACAGGAACCATTGTGTGTGAACGGATACGGAAAGAGGGGCAGAACTCCCTTGTACTTCTGATAGGGAGGGAGTCGGCCACATATCCAGCAATTGGTAGCATTGCTGGTCTGATGGGAATGATGTAACATACTGATAAAGGTATTGTTGCGCAGCGCAAGTCGGTAAGATAACTCGTGAGGGGGCAATTCACTGAAAGTGTGCTCGACAGTGTCATTTGAAGAAGAATGTACACGTGTGAAAATAGGAAAGTACATGTGTAGCAATATACTTGCAGCAATAATCATAAGACTCAGAAAAAACATAATCAATAATGTCACAATGCAGTGACTGCGGAGAGATTTACAATATTCATGTTTCTTGATCAGTTTCTGTCTATCTCTCTCTCTATTGGGGTCTAACTGGTACATGTCAGGAACTTGTCTAACCGATTCACCTAGGGGAGGACTTAAACAATTAAACTGTCTGACTTGCTAGACCTCAACTTTATGCGAAATTCTTGAGAAGGAGTTTTCTCTACCAGGGGGAGTTTAGTATCAGTCTCTGGAAGGGGGCAGGGCTGAGAGTCTGGTTTTGGCGGCAGTCCATAATGTCTTTTTACATGACTCGAGTGGAGCCAGCCCTTGCGGCCCTCCACCTTCACTGCTGTCCTTGTGGTCAATAAAACAAGCTTCGGCTCCTGCCAGCGGGGCTCCAGCGGACTCCTCCTGTCGAAATTCCGGATGTAGACCAGATCTCCAGGGACGATCTCGTGTGGCTTCACCTCGGTGTTGTCGGGAAAGGCTGCAGCTACCTGTGAACGACATGATTGTAGTGCAGACATCAAGGAAGCAAGGTAATCTGTCAGCATATTACAGTCAACATCTGTTATTTTACGAGGCAGAGGCGTCCCCCACATATTCGGTGGCCTACCAAAGACCACCTCATACGGGGATAGCCCTGTTCTTGAATGTGCTATCATTCTCATGTAAAAGAGTGCAACTGGTAAAACTACTATCCAGTCAACGCCTTTCTCCCTACATATCTTGGCAAGACGTATTTTCAGGGTCTGATTGTGACGTTCCACGAGACCTGCTGCCTCGGGATGTCGGACACAGTGGAACTTCCACTGATAACCTAGCAGGAGTGATACCTGCTTCATGAGCTCGGACGAGAATGGCTGACCATTATCTGAGTACACGATACGGGGCAAACCATACCTGGGGAAAAATTCACGTACCAGCTGCTTGGCAGTGGTCGGAGCAGTGTAATCTGGGACTGGATATGCTTCTGTCCAACGGGAAAGTGCACATACAACTACAAGGACATATTTGAATCCTCGACAACGTTCCATCTGGATATAATCCATCTGGAGGACTTCAAAAGGGTGATCGGGAGGATGAAATCCACCTTGCTCTACGGGAATGCCTTTACCTGGGTTGAACTGACAACAGATCATGCAAGTACGCACTTTCTGTTTTGCTGCTGCTCGTAAGTGTTTATTGAACCAAAGGTTTTGAATACTGTCCAACATGGCTTTTTCTCCTAAATGTGCAGGACTGTGTACTGTGTTAATGATAACTTGAACCATAGAGTCGGGGAGAAACCATGTGGCTTTTCCCTTCGTCATCCATCCTTGTTCTGTCTGGATCCCTCCTAGTTCAGTCCATTTCTTAATTTCGTCTGGTGTAGCATGAGTCTGTATGTCAATTACATCTAGGGCGGGATCTCTAACTGTCATGCAATGTGTCGGTGTCGGAACTACTGTCTTTATCATGTCGGTTGCGTGAGTATGAGTCTGAGCTGTATGCTTGGCTGTTCGGTCTGCCAGGTCGTTACCCTGGGAAATGGTATCTGTGACTTTCGTATGTGCTTTGCATTTCATGATGGCTATGGCTGTAGGCAAATGTATTGCTTCTAACAGAGCTTGAATGAGGGGGCCGTGCTGGATCTTGGCACCGTGAGAAGTTAAGAAACCTCTCTCTCGCCAGAGTACACCGAAGTCGTGTACGACTCCGAATGCATAACGTGAATCCGTGTAAACGTTAACTCTCTTGTTCGTTGCTTGTATACAGGCTTGAGTCAGAGCAATGAGCTCTGCTGCTTGGGCTGACAGGGTGTCAATACGATTCATTTCTATGACTTTAGTTTCTGTCGTTACTGCATATGCGGCCACTAACTCTCCTGTACTTGTTCTCATACATGAACCATCCACATAAAGTGTCAGGTCTGGATCTGGTAATGCGGTGTCTGTCAAGTCTTGTCTGGGTTTCGTCGTAATGGTAATGACTTCAACACAATTATGTGCCAAAGGGTCTGTCTCACTTAATGGCAAAAGTGTAGCTGGATTCAATGTATTGCAACGTCTAATTTCTATGTGTGGCTGAAACAATGTCAATTCATAACCTGTCAATCGTGCTATAGTCAAGTGCTGAGTCTGTGTTCTGTTTAAGAGAACTTCCACGGAATGTGGAACTTGTACTGTCAATTGGTGTCCTAACACTATGGAATCACTTTGTCTGATTGCTAGAGCTGTTGCTGCTACAGACTTCAGGCACGCAGGCAGCGCCTGGGCTACTGGATCTAATGTACTAGAAAAATAAGCACACGGTTTGTGTGAACCTGCTTGATCCTGGGTGAGTACTGACAATGCAGTACCTTTGCGTTCTTTGTGACAAAAAGTGTAAAAGGCTTACTGTAACATGGTGTTGCTAAAACTGGTGCTTGACATAAGGCTTTCTTTAATTCGTCAAAAGCTAGTGTATGTTCCTGAGTCCAAGGGAGGACAGTCGATGTCGCTGCCTCCTGGGTTGTCAACTGTATAAGTGGCTTGGCTAGAAATGCATACTGAGGGATCCATTGTCGACAGTAAGAAGTGAGGCCTATAAAGGCCCGTACCTCCTTTTGTGTCTTGGGTTGTGACATGTTTACAATTAACTGGACACGGTCAGGTGTTAGCTGTCTCCCCCCCTTGGACAGCAAGTGCCCAAGGTATACCACTTGCTGAACACAGAATTGTAGCTTCGAAGGAGACACTTTGTGTCCCTTGTCAGCCAGGAAATACAAAACTGTCAGTGATGCTTGTTCACATTCTGGTTCACTTCGGGCGGTGATCAATAGATCATCGACATACTGAAGTAGGGCAGTGTTAGCAGGCATGTGAATACTGTCAAGTTGTCTTTTCAATGCTTGGCTATAGATGCTGGGGCTTTCTGTGAATCCTTGAGGTGCGCGTGCAAATTTGAAGCTTCGGCCATTTAAACAGAATCCGAAAAGATATTGGCTTTCCGGATCAATGGGTACACTAAAGAAGGCGTTCTTCAGATCAATTACAGTAAAGAACGTCGCTTCGGAATCAATAGCTGTCAATAATGAGGAGATGTCTGGAACCACAGGATACTGTGGTACAATGCATTTATTCAATTCTCGTAAATCGATCACTAATCGATAAACTGGAGGGGCATTCGGATCAGTGCGTTTAAGAATCGGAATGATAGGGGAATTACATAGATTCGAGTCGGTTTCTACAACCACTCCTTGTGCAATGAGCTCGTCAATGATTTTCAGTAAAGCCACTGCAGCATCTGGGGGTAACCTGTATTGTCGGATTCGTGGTAAAACAACACCTTGTTTCAGTGTAACTCGGTATGGCGTAATGTGCATACAACCTACATCAGTGGGGCCTTGTGCCCATAAATGTGCAGGAACATTCTGTAATCTGGGATCAATATCTCTCAACACATAGTGACCCTTAAAGTCACGCAAAAACAGTCTTACTCCTTCCGGAGAACAACAAATTACAGCTCCTAGAGCTTTCAGTGTCTTGATACCTAACAAGTTTTCTGGACATGATTTCGTGAGCAACAAATCTGTAGTGCGTGACAATGGACCAACTGCAAGGGGAACTGGTTTCGATACTTCATTAACAATAGGCTTTCCTGAAAATCCAAGGGAAACATTCTGTGAGCCTGAGAGGGGTGCCCCTGGAACCTCGTCGTGACTGATTGTCGTTCTGCTTGCCCCTGTGTCAATCAAAAACTTTCTATCTTTTCCTAATACCTGACTATGTACATAAGGACCCTCTTGATCTACAGGAATCTCAATAAGAGGCAAGCCAACCTCCCTCTCTAGGCTGTTTCATGTGTATCGCTGGTAATCGGGATAATCAGTTTGTGCATATTGGTACATCTGCTGCGTTGCATGTTGCGTTGCGGCAATCGGTTGTGGCTGTGCTACCGCTACGGTCTGTACTGTCTGTTGTGGAGCATGCATAGGCTGTACATTCTGTGTAACGTGTTGTTGGGCCTGGTCCTGTCTAGGTGGTCGCGGTCTCTCCTTGCTTTTACCTGTGGCTATATTGTGTTTCAAAACTGCACAATCGTTCACATAGTGACCTGGCTGTTTACAATAGTTGCATGTCCCTTTAACAGGAGCTGCTGACATTGAATTATTGGCTTGTGTGTTACCCCTTTTATGACCATCAGCTGGAACTGATTGAGCAACTAGCATTTTCATTTTCGTGTCTTTCATACGTCTTTGTTCGTGATCATGTTCTTCCCTTATTCTGTTCTGGTGATACTGTAACATTTGTAACATTTGGGAAGGTGAATTAGCTTGCCATGTGCTCTCGACTTTCAATACACGGTTCTTAACTTGGGGCAGGGAATTCTCGACTAATTTGGATACAAAAAGGTGTGGGTATGATTCGCTACTTGCTTTCAGGCCACTATTAATAATAAAACATTTCTCAAATCGGGAATAAAAATCACTAGTGTCTTCATCATGTTTCTGTTTTGCAGGCTGAGATTGCATCCCAGTCCTCCTTTTTAGTTGCTAACAAACGTGGCAAAACCTGTACTAACAATCCTGGTAATGCTTTAGTTTTATCCCCTATACCTGGGGTTCGAGTCGTTTCTTCGTTTTCTAAGGCAGCCCAATCAATCTTTGTGTCTCCCACCTCCCATTCTTTTTCTTTGAGTTTCTCGTAAATACCGGCAGGCAATAACACTTTCAGTATTTTCATAATGTCGGGATAGGTGTAATCTCCCATGAGTAACATGTCTTTTATTTCACGGTGAAAGCCTGCAGGGTCTTTATCATGACTGGGCACTATTTTCTTCATTTCCAATAATTCCATTTTAGTTATAGGCGTGTATACATACACACGTGTAAGGGTATCATCAGCATTCTTGACTGGATGTACCTCTCGTAAAGGATTCTGTCTGTCTATGTAAAACATTTTCCTTTCTGGGGGTGGAGCTGAAACAAACCGTGGATTCAGGAAAGCACTATATCTGTGTCGATGTTCTAAAATTACTTTAATTAAATCGGTACCTAGGCCTCTCCATTTATTCAAGAGTAACTCTATTAGTACATCATGTAGGGGACCTGGATCAGAATGTTGGCTCTTATACAACGTAAGGAGGTGTTGTATCATGTACATACCAGCTAATCGCTGTTCGTCTGGGGAAAGATTCAAAAAGGTTTGCGCTACTGCGTCATCATTATATTTATCGGAATTGTCAGCCCATTGTACTGCTGACCTGGCTAGTTCTTGTTCATCCATGGAATCGAGTACATGGTACCCCATTCGTTCTTGAAGTACTTTATCGGTAGCCTGAAATAGATGTTCAGGACTCCTCGGGTTTGACATAGCAGAGTGAAAAAGTCTCTTGCTTTCCGGGCGTAACGTTTTATTAAAGGGTCTACCCTTTCCTACATATGCTATTGTTCCTGTATTATCTGGCTCATCCTCCTGTGAGGATTCATTCTTGTCAGCATCTGCTTCACTTTCAGCTTTCTGTCTCTCATGAAATACTGTTATTTCTTTACGGATTTTTCTGTACATGGCCTCTATACTTTTCTGTCTATCATGTTTTCCGTCTGCAATATTCTGACCCCATGTAGTTAATACCTCCATCTCGTCTTTATTTACACCAGGCTGGTCTCGTTCTCTTATGAAACAGTTTATGAGGAATCTTAATATTAAACCTTGAGTGTCTACTTTCTGGTGTGCCATGGCCTCGTGAATACATTCCTGCCCAGTCTGAACAAAATGATATATCCTGTCTAGATAACCTGCCATTCCTGGAAATAGAACTAAAAATTTGCAGCACGTCTTATACGTATTGAGGCCAATATCATGCAACCGTCTTGGCCTGGTATTGGATCATATCTACAGTCTGTAAGATATTCTTTAAGCTTTTCAATTGTGTCTGGTTTCGGAGTACGTTGCATTGGTAGTTCTCTGACAGTTAATCGCTGTACTGGTGGCGGGGTACGGTAACCTCCTGTAGCACCTCCTGTAGTGGAGGCTTGATCATGGACTGGCTGTAGGGTCGGTACCTGCTGTAACTGGGTTGGGGCCTGAACCGCGCCAGGCCCAAAAGGGTTACCAGGGGGAATGACAGGTAAGGGTGGAGGAAGCAGACCGGGAGGGGTAAGCTGTTGCGGACCTGGGGGCAGACGATCAGCGGGTGGTACAGGTGCAGGTGGGACATTAGTATATTCGGGAGCTACGTCATCTAAATAGGAAGAAAGGAAAATATCTGCTGCGGTCTTGTGACGTAATTTAGTCGGAACCAATGGAGGGGGCAGATTTTTCGGTATTTCCGGGGTCGTCTTGGGCAGGCCCTCGGCCAGGACTGGATACAATCCTGTCATAATAGCATTACTACGTCTATCGTGTTGTTCCATTCTAACTCGTTCTCCTTCTTCTAGTAGTTCCTTTTCTTTGGCTTTTTCAGAATCCTCTCTATTTTTCTCTGCTGTTCTGAGTGCTTTCTCTGTGCGTCTATGCGATTCTTCACGCCATAGTTCAATGGCATCTTTCTGTGACTGTCTGGCTTTCTTTTTCCATAACGCTTCTTCTACTCTCATGATGCACTCGGCATCCCATGTCCCTGTAGCGGGCCATTTCTGATTCTCTGCTAAGTCCTTAGTGTAGTCCACCCACAAGTCAAGATATAATACGGCAGCTAAGCCGTGCTTGTGGTACATAAAATATCCGGGAGTGTCCCTGGGTGGGATGGGAACAGCTTCCTCGAGTATCCCTTTCCTAGTTCCTATCTGTCTTAATTTAGAGAATAGCGGCATTCTGAACCTTGATACTTGATACTTGATACTAACTCGGACTTGGACACAACTAATACAATAAACACAGTAATGAAGATCAAACAATCACTCATACCACGACATTGAACCACATTAAACATTTACTAGATAACTTGATAAACTAGATACTGGATATACTGCTAAACAGTACAGATACACTGCTAAAACAGTGCAGACCGGGTCTGTGTACCCAAACCCCTCTTGACCGGATACAAATTAATGCACCCGTCTTGATGCATCCCTAGCAACGGTACTCACCGGGAAGCACGGAACGGAAGGCCTCGGAAACTCGACACTGGACTGGACCGGAATGGACTTGACTTGACTCGTGACGTAGGTACTTCGGAACTGGTGGGCCTCTGAACGCCTCGGACCTTGCTCTCTCGGCTGGGCTCTGGTCGGGATCCTCCGCACTCCTCACCGCCTCGTCTGGGTGTCGATCGCAGTCTCAGTCACCTCCGTTGGCCTGAGGGAGATACAGGAAATCCTGCGGGTACGCGTAAACGTCCGTCACGGCTGTGGCAGGGGGCTAGGCCTGCAACGCACCGCCGGCGCGTAAGGTGGGGGAGGGGTCCCTATTCGGGCGCCAAATTATGTGGTAAATAAAGATTTACCTATGCGGAATTTCTATGCGGTAAAGTTAAAAAAAATAGCTCAATCAAAATGAGAGGCAGAGTCCGTGGCATCTGAGTTTCTAAGGGTTTTATTCCATAAAATGGAATTGGTTCGAACCAGGTATCATGTTCCATCACCACGAGGGTTCAGGAAGGGATAGACAATGCTTTATTAACAGAGTACAATATATATAGTAAATGCATACAATGGTGATGGATACAGAAGGCGTAACAGCTGAGAGAAACGAGATAAGAACACATGTGCGTAACAGAAGGCGTGCACGAGGGCGTACATGGAGGTGTGTGCTAGAAAACGTCACATGAAAGTGTCACAGGTGGGTGGATCCATAGAGGAATCCTGCAGTGTCAGCAGAAATATATGGCAGAGATGCGCGCGCAGCAGCATGACGTGTGGTTGACGTGGAACTGGAGGGTGAAGGGGACTTGACATTTAGCACTATACGGGGAGACAGAAGTCTGGCGTGTCAGAACAACCTAAACCCAAATCATATCTGATATCTTGTGTTTGGAGAACTGTATTATCTAGAGGGAAAGGTCTTTCGGGCAGAGGCTATTCTATACTGACTGTTAGTGCGTGCATATGTGTCTACGTGTCTACGTGTAATGCGAGGGGCCATGGGCCTACCATGGTAACAGGAGCAATGAATTACTTGCACGGAGACAGAAAGGCCGGGCCCTTTGCTTCTGCAGCTGGGGATATGTTTTCCTAAATCACTAGTCAGGAATGTATTTTCGAGGAGCGGAGCAGATAACTTGAAGGCTGAATACTGTCTTGGCAGGCAAGCAGGCCGAGCCGGGCACCGCTCGCCGCGCAGGGAGTAGGGTAAGGGTCATGGATGCAGATCCAGGCTGCAGCTTTCAGAGGCAGAAGGCAGAAAGGGCTTAATGGCAGAAATCAGGGCCTAACTCAACAGAGCCAGGAAAACGTGAAAGTGCACCATGTAAAGACGGTGGCACGGTATACTTAGGAACTGAATTATTGACCCGTTCATGGTGGATCTGAAAGAGGACTAGTTAACGTTGGACGCAAATGTATTTGCGTCTTCATAGCTGGTTGTGGAGGGAAATTACATGTACTTGAAGCACGTACACGGAGTCGTTGGGGTCTACGTTAGGGGACACAATTGATCATAAAAATTCATATTACCTCAGTATTTTGCAGCATTCCTAGCACAAAATGCCTTTTGCGTCAAAAACTGCTGCAAGGATGCAATTTTCGCTAATATATCGTGCTAATTGACAGATTTGTATTTTGCATAATTACGTGCAAGCTCACATAATTTTTCTGGAATTTCACATGATTGCATCAAAGCAAATTACACATATTTCACACACCCCTACATTTTGGAGTTCCTTTTGACCTCTAAGTGACTTTAGGCTATATGTCTGGTTAGGTCCTGGCCCGTTCAGCTCCATTCAATCAATCAATCAATCAAAGCATTTATCAATCAAAGCATTTATATAGCGCACTACTCACCCAGAGGGTCTCAAGGCGCTAGGGGAGGGGGGTCCGCTACTGCTCGAACAGCCAGGTCTTGAGTTGCTTCCTGAAGGCGAGGTGGTCCTGGGTCAGGCGGAGGTGGGTCGGGAGGGAGTTCCATGTCTTGGCAGCGAGGTAGGAGAAGGACCGTCCCCCTGTGGTGGCTCTTCGGATGCGGGGGACGGCGGCGAGGGCGTGGCCGGTCGATCGAAGCTGGCGTTTGGGAGCGTAGAAGTTGAGGCGGCTGTTGAGGTATCCTGGGCCTTGGTTGTGTAGGGCTTTGTGTGCGTGGGTGAGAAGTCGGAAGGTGATTCTTTTGTTGACCGGGAGCCAGTGCAAGTCTCTCAGGTGTCCGGAGATGTGGCAGCGACGGGGGATGTCCAGAATGAGTCGTGCTGAGGCGTTCTGGATCCGCTGGAGTCTCTTCTGGAGTTTGGCGGTGGTTCCGGCGTAGAGGGAGTTGCCGTAGTCCAGACGGCTGGTGATGAGGGCCTGGGTGACCGTCTTCCTGGTCTCGGCGGGGATCCACCGGAAGATCTTGCGTAGCATGCGCAGGGTGTTGAATAACCATGGGCGAATTTTGCGAATCTGGCGTTCGCGAATTTTGCGAATTTGCGAACTCGCAATCCGCAAAATCCGCGAATTTGCGGATTTTTTTTTGTGTTGGCAAGGATTTCTGCCAGTTCGCAACGATTTCTGACAGTTCGCGAGGCTGCACATACAGGGCTGCATACCTCCTGTAGTTAGCCTGGAGCCAGGACAGGGAAGGTGACAACACAGGACTCTGCATTGGAAGACCTGCAGCTTCATCGGTGCTTTAGTTGGTGTGCGACGCATCCTCATCACAGGACTCTACATCCCATCCCTCGTTGTCCCCGACCTCCTCAATCACAACGCAGAACCTCTCATCACAGCACCCCAGCACCCTGGAGCCGACTCTCAGCAATGTATTCTTTGATTTCAAATGCTTTTTATTGAAAATTAATACAACACACAATACAGAAACATCCAAAGAATACAAAATAAGAAGAATAAGAGCTACAAAACAAGAAAATCATCAAACTGCGACAGTCACAATAAAGCACGAAGTAAATATATGAGATGAGGTGTTACATCGGCAAATGAAGAATAAGGAATAATGAATATAATATGAGCAAATACATACATTGCTAAAATTGAATCATTAATATGCCAATATACATAAAACACAGAATATTCATGACATGGTACCTTGAGTCACAGATGGCGCTCCTCACGCTTCCTGTCTTCCAAACATAACGGATTGTGACTGATGATTCCAATAATGATAAAGATACAGAATAAAGAATAAAGAATAATAATAAACAAAGAGAGAGGAGGTAAGGAAGGTAAGGAAGGAAGAGGGAAGGAAGGAGGGAGGGAGAGAGTGCAGGCAGCAACGGTGTGACAATAAATGTTTAGCACAAGGTAGAGCAGTAGATTCATGGGGCAAGAGGGAATCAGGGCCGGACTGGGAACCAAAACCGGCCCTGGCAAAGTGCTCGGCCGCCCCCCCCCCCCCTCCCCACTCGGGGGGTTGGAGGTGCCGCCGAGCGCTTTGCTAGGGCCGGTTTTCGGCCGATTTTGTTGCAGGGCCGATTTTGCAGCTATGCTGCAAAAACGGCCCTGCAACAAAATCAGCCCCCTTGGGCTCAAAACCGGCCCCCACCCTTGCGGCGTACCGGGGGATTGCCCGGTGCCCGCTATGGTCAGTCCGGGCCTGGAAGGAATACATATCTCACCGACATAAAGACATTGTGCGAGTTATCTGGCTTAAGGTGGATCATAGCAAAGCTCCAAGGAGTCAAGCAGACTCCATAGTTTAGTGTGGGAGTTTTTGCCAAGGAGGTGAGTAAAGGACGTCATTGTCAGCACCCCTCAGTGATGCCAGCCACTCCTGCCAGATTTTGAAAGATACGTCGGAAGCATTCTTCCATTTGCTGAGTACTACTTAGCATGCAAGAGTGATCATAAGGTCTAAGAGGTGTCTGTCTTGCTCTTTTGGTATATTCGAATCAATTGCTCCTAGGAGAACATAACTAAACTCCCTAGGGGGTCCGTAGTGAAAAATACGTTGAATATAATTATATATCTCGTTCCAATAATGTTGCAAAAGTGGACAGTGGAAAAGCATGTGTGCTAGGTTACCCACGTCTGATTTGCAGTTCCAGCAGAGAGGACTATCCGCAAGTTTTAATTTGAAGAGTTTCTCTGGCGTCCAATATGTCCTATTTATCAGCAAAAATTTAGTCTGTGACAGTATCGGTGACATTTTATAAGAGAATGGGGTGAGGTGGATTCTGTCCCATTCCAAAGTCATATTGGAGGTGTTATGTTCTTTTTCCCAATCCCATTTGCATTTCCTGTGCGCTTTCTGAGGCATACGGGCTAAGATCTTGTATACCCATGAGACCACATGGCCCTGAGATGCAAGCTGGATTAATTTAGTGCACAGAGTAGGATGCTGTGGCATGATGTCTTTAGCCGTTATAAGCGCTTTAAGGCGTAGGAATCTGTAAAAGTCAAGCGGTTGGAGAACAAAACGTGATTGTAAGGTGGCATAGGAGGTGTGGATCCCTCGTACATAGCTTGCAATAGGTTTAATCCCTTCTTGGACCATTCTTCCCAGAAAAGGAGATGACCATCATCTTTTGAAGATGGATTAAGCCATAACAAAGTTAAGTTAGATTTGGAGAACTTTATTTTCGCTTTACAGTGCCTCTCTAAGTTTAGGAGAGCTCTTTTAGTGTTGAGGAATATATACTTAGAATGTGGGAAGGCGGAAGCGTCCAAGGTTATTATGGCCGGGAGTGGTAGATTGTTAATGATAGATTTTTCGACTTGGGTTCATACAGGGGTATAGTCTTGATATTTGTGGAACCTTGTTTGCATAGATATGCCGTCTGATAACATCTAAAGTTTGGTAGACCTACCCCACCCGCATCTTTTGGTAGTTGCAGTTTCCGTAGTGATATTTTCGGTTTCTTATTTTGCCACAGAAAGGCGATAAAGATTTTTTGTAGTTTGGTGAGAAAGTCATCAGATAATAACATAGGTAGCATGCTTATTAATTAATTGACAAGTGGCGTAATCATCATTTTCAGAGTTTCCACTCTGCCCCACCAGGACAAGAATTTTGGGGACCAGCCTTCCAATAAGGAGATCTTTTTATATAGGTCAAGTTCGTTGATTTTAAGAGTGCTAATTAAATCTTTTTCAAATTCTATGCCAAGATATATAAAGCTTTTTGGTTGCCAGCATAGTCCAGAGTCACCCAGGATACCCTTATCACCTATGTTGTTAAGTAGCTTAACCTCCGTTTTGTCTTTATTTAGTTTATATCCGGATACTTCAGCAAATTCCGCAATTGAAGACATTAGAGCCGGGATTGCTGAGTCCCCCTTTTCAGATACTACTAGCACGTCATCTGCGTAGGCCGAAATTTTAACTGAGACATCCCCAAGCCCTATCCCACTGATGAGGTCATTGTGTCTCAAGGAGTATAAGAAAGGCTCAATTGCCAAGAGGAACAACGAGGGGGAGAGTGGACATCCTTGCCTTGTGCCTTGTCGGAGTTCAAATGAGGTTGATAGGCAACCGCCCGCCCTCGACCCTAGCTGTGGGGTTAGCGTACAGGGCCATCACCATGCGTATGAAATCCGATCCCATTTCAAATTTATTCAGCGTCGCTTCCAGATAAGCCCAATCAACCTTATCAAAAGCTTTTTCAGCATCTAATGTTACTGCTACCGTCAGAGAATTAGTTAATTTAGCTTTTTCTATGATATGCGTCAGAGTTCTCGTGTTATCGCTCGATAATCTATTCTTAAGGAACCCTACTTGCGAAGGGTGTACCAGTTGGGGTAGCACTTTCTGTATTCTTTTTGCTAAAATCATGGCATATATCTTGCAGTCAAGATTGATCAGGCTTATTCGTCTATAGTTTTTTGGAAACGTGGGGTCCTTTCCATCTTTAGGGAGCACCGCAATAATTGCCTCTGCAGGCGTGCCGTGAATTTGACCACTTGTGGCGAACTGGTCATAGAGATCCTTAAGTGGTTCTGTTAGAGCATTTGAATTTTTTTTATAAAACATGGCACTAAATCCGTCCGGTCCCGGTGCCTTCCCAGTTTTGAGGGACTTAATGGCTTGGGTAATGTCTTCTTGTGATATAGGGCGGTTTAGTTCAATACGGTCAATGGGAGGGAGGGAGGGAACTTTGCATTTATCTAAGTATTGTCCCAGTTTTGACCCGTCAATGTCCTTGTTCTTACTGTATAATTCACTGTAGAAATCTTTAAAGATCTCTGCAATTTTGATAGGGTCTGAGTGCGGTGCTCCTAGCTTGTCAATGATACTTTTTATGGAGGTTTGCTGAAGTTTAAATTTCAAGTAAGACGCAAGACTCTTAACTGCTTTGTTAGCGTGACATAATCTGAAGTTCTTTTGGTGCTGGAGCCAAATTCCTGCCCTTTCGCTAATAACTTTGTTGTATTCATACTTTTTATTCATCATTTCATTAAGGGTCTCAGCGTCTTTCAGGAGTATGTGTCGATGTTCTAATGCAGCAATATCTCTTTCTAGCTTCGAGATGGCCGAGATAGCATCTCTATTCATGGCAGCACGTATCTTATTTAATACCCCCCTAATTGTGGACTTTAGGGCTTCCCATCTCGTTAGATCTGCGGTCTCACCTTTTTTGTTATGAATAAGATAATCCTTTATGGCTATTTCTATTGTCTCCCTATGTTCCTCCTTTTTTAGTACTGCATTGTTAAATCTCCACAGAGTAGTTCTCTTTACCCCGTTATGGATGGTTAGAGACATCATTATGCATGAGTGATCGGATACTACACGTGGTTCAATGGAGGTGACTTCAATGTCAGCAACGGAGTGGGCCGAAGTGACTAAGTAGTCTATTCGTGAGTATGAGCCATGTGGTGGGCAATAAAATGTATAGTCTCTGCCTGTTGGGTTCATCAGTCTCCATGAGTCCACCAGGTTGAAACGCTTACAGAGGTTAAGAAGAGCTTTGTGTGAATTGGATGATCGGAAGGGACATTGTAAATCTCTGTCAAGAAGAGGATCCATGTAGACATATGTAGCGCTGTATAGGTTATTGAGCAATATTGATATAACACAAATAAGTCAGATCTCTAATTTAACAAACGATATCTTTTGGTCCCCAGTATTCAAGAGGGCGGGAGCATGGAGGAAAAGTTTGGCGGAAAATAGGGAGGAGGATGTGAGTGCCAAAGCGATAAAAAATGGCAGAAACATGAAAGCTTCAATTTAAAGGAAATAAACTGGAAAACCCTAAATAAATTTAATTTCACGGTCCTTAGAGGGGCGAACTGGAGACGTATGCTTTTCTTTAGCAAATGGCTATTGTATTATACACCGGCAGCGATGTCCAAAATGTACAGTAATGCATCATCTAATTGTTTTAGATGCACTCAACCGGATTGGGCTAATTGATCACATATTATTGCCTTCTGTCTCAAAATCAAGGTTTTCTGGGAAAATATGTTTTTTATATTGTGTCAATATTTACATTTTACGATTGTTAGCTATAATAATTTAATTATACTTGGGGTTGATCCAGAGCTTAATTTGGAAGATTCCTTAGTGAAGCTTTTGTACATCATTGTTGCAATTGCCAGATCTCTTATTCTTAAGTATTGGAAAACAGAAATAATTCCAACTGCAGATGAATGTTTTCCAAAAATCAAGAGAGTTCGAAACAGCGAATTTAGGTATGCAAAAAGGATTGGAGCTTTACGTAAATTTACAAAAATTTGGAAAGATTACTTTGACTGAGAAAAGCGTTCAATGCTGGATATTTGGGATCTGGGATATCATGTTTTTGATTAAATACACATTTTTTGTTTGATCTGTACCTATCGTAGGCGATTTCAATGTATTTTTAGTTCAGTATGTTTAGATTTACATGTCGGATATTTGGTAATCATTATGTCATTGATTCTCTGACAAGAACTCAATAAAAATATTTAAAAAAAAAAAGAAGAGGATCCATGGGAAGATTCAAGTCTCCTCCTAGTATGTGTGTCACAGAATCCAGTATCTTATCAATGTGATTACCGAGTTCCTCCCAAAAATCCTGGTCATCCCTGTTGGGAGAATATACATTAGTGAAATAGAACTCTTTCCCATCTTTTGCTAACTTAGTTGAGACCCATCTACCTTTGTTGTCGGCACTACTCTGTAGGACATCGATGTAAGCAATGTATTCTTGACCCTGACCAAGCATCACCTCGGCTGTTCGATGCATCTTTGACACTGGACCTCTCAACACTCTACAACCAGGATTTAACATACTCTTGTGTCTTGTCCAACGAGCCTAGCTGGGTCCCAGTAGCCAGCCAGCACTCCATCGTAGTTGCCCTGAACTTGTGACTTGTCCTGGTATGGCAAGACCAGATGTCCACAGTTCACGCTTTGTGCTTTTTGGAGCTATTTTCCCTGAAAACCTTTAAACCTGCATATTTCTGTGTCTACTGATTGGAGTTCTTTCATTTTGGTCTTGTTTTATTTATTAAACATTACTCTATTGATCTAATGTGATGTGGTATCCTTCATGTGTTGTGTTTACACGTTATTACTGTTTGAATAATTGCACAAATACTTTACACAGTGCCTCTAAGTTAAGTCTGACAGCACTTAGAGTCCACTGCTCACTTCAGCAGAGACTACCATCACTGTTCAGTTCAGGAACACTTGCCACTGGTCAAAAGGTGAGGCTTTTTGTAGAATTTGATGCCCCTTTGTACCCTCAGGAGTTCAACCAACTGATCACTTTTCAGTCCTGGGTGGGAGCAGGTCCAACCCTTCTGGCCTCTACATAGGTCACAGACATCAGGCCCAGCCTTCCTATGTTCTTCTGCAGGTCCAGATGTGTTCAGAGGATCTGGGGGTGAGAATGTGAGGTGCCACGTTTGTGCAATTCACTAGAGAGTGGACTGCTGTAACTCATGGACACCTCGCTGGTTAATGGGTAAACCGTTCTAAGGGCAAAGCTTTCCCCTTTTTTAGCACATCGTTGTTGCCTTTGAGCAAAATATCCCACAGTGCACTCTTCTCAGGGAAAATCAAGGTGCAGGACCTTTGTGCCCAGAAGGAGGCTGGTAGCTCATCCACTGATTTGTCTAGGGAAATGAGCAGTCCACCTCCTCATCATCCACCTCAGACTAGTTTTGGGACCACCTTTCCCTCCCACTGGGATGGAGACAGGCTGCTTACAGTTGGCCCAAAGATCAAAGGATACCCGTTCCCCCGGACCAACAATACACTTAACTATGAATGGAAAGACTCTCAGCTGCTCCCTTTCAACCTACGTTCCTGATCCCCCCCAACTGATTTTCTTTAGAGAGGATGAGTTGCATACAAGAGACACAGGCCATCCTGCCAAAAGCCCAAGCCATTGTTTGGGCACTGGGAGAAATTTTCAGGCCTTATCAAGGGAAAATCACTGACAGATGGCAGGTGTAGTCAGGCTAATGCTAATAGAACTACTGAAGCTTTAGATTGGCAACGTGTAACATTTTAAAAGCTACTTTTCATGTCTATTTATCAAAAATCTAACTTCATCATTGTACTGAATTTTAACATATATTTAAACAAGCATTTACAATGCAATGGTTTCGCCTTTGGAAAAGTTAGAGCTATTGGCATTGCTCATGACATTTCTTTTTTCTTTTTTTTACTTATAAATAAATGGCATTGTTATTTACATTGCCAACAGCTCTCCCAGCCCACACAGCTCGCTCAGCTCAGCCCACACAGCTCGCACAGCCCACACAGCCCACACAGCTCTCACAGCCCACACAGCCCACACAGCTCTCACAGCCCACACAGCTCTCACAGCCCACACAGCTCTCACAGCCCACACAGCTCTCACAGCCCACACAGCCCACACAGCTCACCACCCACACAGCCCACACAGCTCTCACAGCCCACACAGCTCTCACAGCTCTCACAGCTCTCACAGGCCACACAGCTCTCACAGCCCACACAGCTCTCACAGCCCACACAGCTCTCACAGCCCACACAGCCCTCACAGCTCTCACAGCCCACACAGCTCTCACAGCCCACACAGCTCTCACAGCCCACGTGAGAATCTTCCAGAATCCGTCTGAAATCCCCTTCATAGAAGGTGCCTCCACACCAAACATTGGCCATCCCCCACCGTGCTTTGAGCCTTTGAAAGATCCGTGGTCGAAGAGAATCGAATTCGCCATATTTTAAATGTACACCCAACCTCTTTGGTCGTGTAGCCCTTTGCCAAGAAGGCAGCACAGGCAGATGGTGGAGTTCGATCCCTCTGGTTTTCATTTGTCCGTTGACTAGGTGCCTGGCCTTTGACATTGTCAAAAAGGGTTGGGTGGTGAATAACGTCAAAATGATGCCCCTCTCCCACCCCCTTAAAAAATTCTGCGGATGCCCATGCTGGCAGAGGGGGGACCAGAGGGAACCTGGCCTGGTTATTCGGCCTGGACGGTCGTTTGTGAGGTGGGGGCAGCAGCTTGTCCCTGTAATGGCACAGACGACATAAAAACGTCAGACTGGCATGTATCCCAAAGACAAATGGATAGAGTGAGACGTGTAAAGCACCAATGTGCCAAACGGGCCCCTGAGAAGATCACTGTGGCTTGCACATGGGAGGCAGCAGAGATGGTGCACATTCCTTACACCCGAGAAGTGAGCCGCAAGCTCCAGAATATTCTCGATTGGGGAAGTGCGACTGAACCGTCAACAGACAGATTTGTACGCGTGGGAAAGGGACAGCGAGTCTACAGCCCTGCCCAAGCCCCACCACAGCATAGTCACTCTGAGGCACTGAAAACCAACCGAGGATACCGAGTGAATGCTTAAAAAGGTCTCTACAGTCCCCCATAGCGAAGCGAGTACTCTTAAAATAACGCCACATAAAAAACGCATCTTAACCGCCCACCACGTCTGTATATCAGTAGGAGGACTCGTGTAAGCACATTAATAGATAACCTATCTCGGAACCATGCGCGACCCTCACTGAGGAAGGGATTATTGAGACAGAAGCATTCACTGATTAGCACACACAGCCCCCTCAGTGCATATCTCCGCCAGAGGTGCAGCTGCCGAGGAACAACACGTAGTTTAACACTATCATTGCTTAATGGAGTGCGGTACCCGTGGGTGACACCCCCGCTCCCTCCGCCTCGTGATCTGGCTTCCTCGGTGGGCTTGAGCAGCTGGACTGCGGATCTGGCGGCCGCAATCTCCCTTACCCGCGCTAAATGAATAACTAGCCAGCTTCTAAAGCGAGGCTCCGCCCAGGCTTCCGTGATGCAGAGACGACTGGCCCTGTGAACCAGGCACCGAGGAAGACTGCAAGCGCCTCGAGGCTGCGTGTGCGCTCTACGATGGAAATGCACGCCTTACACACATAAAAAAAACACACGCCTCTTCTTCCACGTCCATGTCGACTGCAGCGCTGGAGACTCTCAAACTAATCCTCTCGCCTGGCGTCGAAATATAGTTTTTATGTTATCCCGAGGGTTGCATGAACTACGGAGGATTGGATTTCACCTCAGCGAACATCCTAAAATGTGATCAAAACCGCCCGCCTAATCTCACTCCGGAATTCGATTTTAATATCTTTGGTATGCTACAATGGACAACCACCTCGGAATGTATTACCAGCATGTATTTTAGGACTCTCTACGTTGACTGTGCATCCCACGCATAGCAAAATGAACCTTTTTGGCCTTTTAAATGACAAAGTTGAGCATAATATCAAATGTTAACGAACCATTACAACTGAAAACTGGGCCAGCTTCCGATGGGATTTGAGCCAGTAACGCTGCCTGCGCAACGCAGGTCAATGATTTGACATGTTTTACCAGTGATCGGACATTGTGCACTTCTGGCAACAGCAGGCGCGGCACACTCACCAACCACTTCGGCCAAAGGCTTTTCCAAAATGACAAAAACATCACGGGACAAAAAAAAAAAAGTACACGCCCACAGCCACATGATGTCAGAAGTGGGTGGAGAGGGAAAAAATCACGGGAACGCCCACGAATCTGGTCCGTGAATGACGGACAGATCTCTGTTCCAATGGCAAGCCTCCATTTATGGAGCTAGCCAATGGAACAGAGGGCGGATTCAAGTCCCCCATACTGAAAACTAAACATTTTTCCGGGGGGCGGAGCTAAAGCTCCGTGCCCCAGGCGAAACCTAAAAAGGGGTGGGTGAAGAATTCCGCTCCGCCGGCTGAGTTTTTTAGAGTTTTGCCCACTCCTCACTGAGTTCTGAAAAATGCACAGTGACAGGGATTGGAGTTTTCTCTCGAGTGTCTCAACAACATTAAGTTATTGTGAAAGGTAAGGCCATTTTCAACCGATAACCTTTAAGTATTGCCCGGCGTTAGCCGCCTCTCATACCACTCGAAATTATCAAACAAAGAGGCAGGCGCTGGAGACTGGAAGGCAGGAAACAGAAGTTTATTCCGACGGAGCAGAACACATCAAAACAGGCAACAGGGTATCTTCTCGAGGTGCTGTAACCGCATCTCTGAGGCCTGGCCTCTTATACACAGGTTTATGGCTTTATTACAAGAAACACATCTTTGTCAACACTTTGATGTATGGAAAGACATCCTCAGAATCCCCGCTTCAAGCCCGTTCCCACACACATTTACAGTAGAAGTCCCCACCCCGATCTCAGTAGGTGATGACTGTCGCGCAGCTGAACATTCCGATGGTTCCCGGAATGTGTGCGGCTGATCGGATCTCATGGGCTGGGGGGCTTTGATCAGTTGTAGATCCTTTGAAGAGGGCAGCTTCCTACTGTAGGGGCCAATAAACTGCATCCGCAGGGCCAGGTGGTGGCCTGGGATCGAGCCGGACAATCGGGCTCAGAGGAAGGGGGTTCATCAAAGGATGTGTGGTTATGAAAGAGATGGATGGAGGTGTTAGCCGGGTACGGGATGTGGCTCCGAGGCTGGGTTGCGCTGAAGGGGAGGTTTATGGCCCCAGCATGTGAGAGCGGGGGCTGCAGCGTGCGGGGGATGCTTGCGAGGTCAGAGGGAGAGAGAGAAAGACGCGCTGGCTATCGGCAGTGAGGCAATGGCATTCAAGATGGCTGCTACGTACGCGCACATATGAGCCTGAAAAGGGACAAGATGGCGCCGGTAATGTTGATGTCGCAAACTAGATTTTAACAGCCCTCCCTTTTCAACATATCTAGCCAGCTTGTCAATCTATATCTATCCCCATTATATTTCGAATTTCCACTTCATACAAAGCTTTCATGCGTTCAGCTTCAAAGTCCAGAGTCTTAGGGCAGATACAGTTTGCAAAGAGTGAGCACAGGGGTGGCAAGCATTGAACACCCAGGCAGAATCCACATATTACGACAATCGGTATCAGTATGATCATAAACAACCTCCACCCCCAGTTCTTTACAGTACTTCAGAACCAACTCCCAAGCGACCATTCTTCTTGTTCCTGATGAACTTCTGAGGAGGTGTTCAATGGCTTTGCAAACTGAGGGTGAACTGTCCGGTATGTAGGTGCAACAGCTGGACCCAATGATACTGCATGCTCCTCCACGATCCGCTAGAACCACATCTAGAACAAGGCGATTCTGAAGAGTCACCAGGCGGACCGCCTGAAGCTCGGCTGTATTTTTTGTGAGGATGCCAGCTGTAATGTTCATTGTCGTTTCAACTGCCTGGGTCAAATGTCGGATGGCACAGCTGTTCACCATCGGGCCCCAGAGTGGAACAAGTCCCTTCATTGCGTCCAGGAACTGTGCTCCGGTGGAGTCGGCTTGCTCAATGTCTTTTTCTCGCTTTTGTCGGTGATGGTTTGCTGGAGCCACATAGGTCGGAGGAAGGATGAAGGCAATGTAACAGGTACCCCCCCAGCCTTTGGGGAGCCAGGTGTAGGCTTTCGTACCACAAATGAAGTACATGTTCGGAGAGGTGACAAAGGAGGGTGGATCCGTTGAGTCCAAAGTTCTGTTGATGCGACAAGCACTGTGGCCTACCAGCTGTGTCCCAAGGCCTTCGATGCATACAAGGCCCGAGACATTGACGACAGATAGGGCCACAGTCAGGGTGGCAGCTGTTCGTTTCCGGAGGTAGGAGAAAGTGGGTCTGGCTGGGTTGTTGAACACCTGCATTTCAATCCGTTCTTTGGCAGGGATGTCCATATGAATAGAGGCGTTGGATGTCAGAGGGCAAAAGGGAGCAGCAGTTCTTCCCGTTTTGTTCTGCCAGACCCCATGATAAAAGTGTGCCACAGTTCTGCTGGAAGTGGCATTATCCCTGTAACACTCTTGTAAGAGGATCAGCCAAGCAAGGCAGGAACCATGAACGGAGAAAGGTGAAGGGATGAAGGGGATGGAATGCCCAGTGGCATGTGGTAACAACCCACAGATCCAGCAGTTCGTGGCATTGGTGGCAAGGTTGTGTTGGTGCAGCAACTGCACGAAGGAGTTGTTCCAGAACTCCTTACGTCTTTCTCGGAGTTGAGGTGAAAGAGAGACCAGGTAGTGTTCTTTCATGGTAGTAGGCTTTGCAGTAGATAGAAATGTCTTATGAGCTGGTGCGCTCTCTTCCACGATCCAGAGGGTGGTCATGAGGAGGAGGCAAAAGAGAAGGGCGATAAAGAGAGCAATAGTCTTTGTGCTGTATATTTTATCAGTCTTTGGGTTTCTGTAGTGGGTCTTCGGATGTCCGGTTGCTTCCATCATCTTCGTGTCGGGTGCTTCCATCATCTTCGTATCGGGCGCTTCCATCATCTTCGAGGGGCTCGGTAGCGGACAGAACCACAAACTTCATATGGCTTCTCTCCTGGCAGCCTTAGTAGTGTTAGGCCACCGCTCTGAGAACTGTAACTTAGTCAGTGGTCTGCTTAGCCGAAGCTCCCTCCTTTCGTCACAGGTTATGCCCTTCTTTGAATGGCACAGTGGGATCGGGGAATTCTGCCAGTTCAAGTGTCTCTTTATCAGTGTAACAGCTCAGGGATGGTCGATCTTTGTTCAGGAGCTCTTCTTGGGTGGCCACGTCTTCGATCGTTGTCAGGGTGGAGGAGATCTCCTTGCAGTTGTGTGCATGCAGCCAATTTTTCTTCCCTTCCACTCGAAGAGCTGTTCGGGTGGTGATCAAGATTTGCCAGGGGCCCGTCCACTGGGGTTCCAGACTCTTTGCACGCTGGAAGTTCTGGATCACTATATAATCCCCGGGTTGGATGTCGTGTCCGGGACCCCTGGAAGCATCAGGGATGGCCTGCAGCACCTGTTGATGGATAGCAGACATTGTCTTAGTCAGATTGTACAAATAGTCAGGCATTAGGACGTCCGGGATGTCGTGAATGGATGTCGGTTTTGGTGCATACCAAATGCTCATAGGTCGGCCGAAAACAACCTCGTAAGGGGTCAAATGGTGTTTGGTGGGGGTGGAACGCATTGATACCAATGCCAATGGGAGAGCGTCTGGCCATTTCAGTCCAGTGGTAGCCACTATCTTAGCTAGTTTGAGCTTCAGCGTGGCATTATGTCGCTCAACTAGTCCAGCAGATTGGGGGTGGAAGACTGCGTGGAATTTCTGTTTTACACCCAACCCCTTCAAGATGAGTTGGATAACCTCAGCTACAAAGTGGGGGCCATTGTCGCTCCACAAAATTCGACAAAGGCAGTAGCGAGGGAAGAATTCTTTTAGTAATACCTTTGCAGTGGCAATGGCAGTGTTGTCGCGAGTTGGATAGGCTTCCGCCCACTTGCTAAATGCGCACACGACAACAAGTACATATTTCAGACCTTGGCATCTTTCTAGCTGGATGTAGTCCATCTGTAGGACTTCAAATGGATGATTGGGGACTCCAAACCCTCCCCGGGGTACTACAGTTCCTTTCCCAGGGTTGTGTTGCAGGCATATCAGACATTGTTGAACCAGTCGTTTTGCTGAATCTGTAATCTTGTCATTGTGCCAAACTTTGGAGACAAGTTCGGCCATAGGGGCAGATCCTATGTGTGCAGGGAAGTGTGCCATGGTCAGTATGGGGATCAGGTACGAGTTGGGTGGCAGCCATTTGTTTGTGTCTTTTGTTCGCCAGCAGCCTTCATCGTCTTTCAAACCCACCCGTGCCCATTCAGTTAATTCGTGTGGTGAGCTGGACATCTGGATGTCCCTAATAGTTTCCCTAGCGTCCGTCCATTTTTCTGCTTGTGACCTGGTCACATACATGCGTGTCGTTGTCCTATTCTCGCCGTGGTCCGTGCAGTGATGTCGGCCAGTGCATTCCCCTGCCCAATTATGTCTGTCACCTTTTTGTGTGCCTGGCATTTGATTACTGCAAGTTGCTTGGGAAGGAGGACTGCTTCAGTTAGGGCGGAGACTAGATCTTCGTGTAGGATTGGGGTGCCGTGTGAGGTCAGGAATCCCCTCTCCTTCCACAAGAGCCCGAAATGATGAACCACCCCGAAGGCGTACTGGCTGTCGGTGTAAATATTTGCTGTTGTTCCTGCTGCTAGGGTACACGCTCATGTGAGGGCAATCAGTTCTGCTGCCTGTGCAGATCGTTGTGTGATGCGGGCTGTTTCTACTACAGTTCGGGCTGTGGTAACTGCATAAGCAGCTGAGGTGGTGCCGTCGGGAGTTTGATGCAAGAGCAATCCACCCACAGCTCTCCGTCAGGGTCTGGGAAGGCAGTGTCTCGGAGGTTGACCCTACTCCTAGTCTGTTCGTCCGTGAGGGTCACACAGTCATGTATAGGGGACACATTGGGGTCGTTCTCAGGTAGGGGCAACAGAGTGGCCGGATTCAGCGTGGTGCATCTTTTCAGTGTGATGTGGGGTGCAAGCAGAGTCAATTCGTACCCAGTCAGTCGTGCACTAGTCAGATGTTGCGTCTTAGTCTGGTTCAGGAGAGTGTCGACCGCATTGGGTACTAACACCGTGAGGGGGTTCGAGAGCACGATCCCCTCACTTTGTCGGATAGAGATAGCAGCGGCAGCTACAGCTCGAAGGCAGGCAGGCAAAGCGCTGGCTACGGGGTCAAGAGTGGCAGAGAAGTAGGCACATGGGCGTTGTTTGGGGCTAATGGACTGGGTCAAGACGGACAAAGCGCACCCCTCCCTGTCGTGAGTGTAGAGGGAGAAGGGCTTTGTATAATCGGGGGTTCCTAGTACGGGGGCTGAACAGAGGGCATCTCGTAGTTCCTTGAGGGAGGATTGGCATTCAGGGGTCCAGGGGAGTGGGAAGGAAACATCTTTAGCCAGCAGGGAAAGTAGTGGTTTCACAATGAGGCTGAAATTTGGCAACCACTGTCGACAGAAGGAGGTGAGGCCTACCAGGGAGCGGACTTGTTTCTGGGCCTGGGGACAGGGGTGTCTAGAATGGTCTGAATCCGATCGGGTGTAAGCTTTCTCCCGTCTTTGGACAAGAGGTGGCCTAGATAAGTGACCTGGAGTTGGCAGAATTGCAACTTCTTCTTGGAGACCTTGTGGCCATTTTCCGCGAGGAAGTGCAGGAGTTGGATGGTGGCTGTGACTGCAAGTGGAGTAATGTCGGCCGCCAAAAGGATATCATCGACGTACTGTATTAACACCACTCTATCCGGTAACTGGACTGCGTCCAGTTGTCTCTTGAGGGCCTGGCTGTAGATGCTGGGACTTTCAGTGTAGCCTTGGGGTGCTCTACAGAATCTATATGAGCGGGCTTTTAAGGTGAAACCGAAGAGGTATCGGCTGTCTGGGTGGATGGGGATAGAGAAGAATGCGTTCTTGAGGTCGATTACAGTGAAGGTGGTGGCGGTGGAAGAAATCAGAGTCAGAATGGTGGTGATGTCTGAGACTACGGGGTACTGAGGTACAACTACTTTGTTGACCTCTCGTAGGTCGATGATGAAGCGGGAAGCTTTCTCATCTCCCTCACCCTGCTTCTTTACAATGGGTAGGATAGGGCTGTTGCAAACATTGCTAACTACTTCTTCTACCACTCCTGCATCTATCAGGGACTGGATAATCTTTACCAATGCCTTCTCGCCCTCGGGCGATATCCGATATTGTGGAAGTTTTGGGAGTATTGCGCCCTGTCGAACAGTTATGTGCACTGGGTCGATCATCATACGCCCTACGTCCGAGTCAGTCTTGGCCCACAGGTATAGAGGTAGAGTGTCAAGCAGGGACAGGTCGGCATCAGTGATGGGAAACATGTGTTGGTGGGACAAAGTCTGTGCAGGGTCGGGTTGTCGTACAAAAAGACTTGAACTCCGTCTTGCGAACACCTAATAGTAGCTCGGAAATGCTTTAATAAGTCAAGTCCCATAATGGCATCGGGGTTGTTGGATGAGAGCAAAAACGTTGTGTCAGTGGTGTTATTTTCCAAGTCAAAGGAGATCGGTGTGGACAAGGGATTAGTGGAGGGCGTTCCATCAAAACCTATTGATGTTACGTATAAGCCAGACAAGGGTGCCCTTGGAATCAGTCGTTTAGATAACGCACTACATGTTGCGCCAGTGTCTACCAAAAATGGAGACTTCGTACCCAGGACCTTAGCGGTGACATAAGGACCTTGCTGGTCAACCTAGAGCTCAACTGGATCCCTCCCTTGCCCTTAGCAGTCCTATGCGAAGTTGTGGGTGTCGTCGCAGTCAGACTGTTGTTACTGGTTCTGTCCTGGACGGTCAAACGTGTTCGGTCTGCCTGGCCTGTCGTTGTTGGTGTCGTTCGTGGACCCTCGTCCCTGTCCTCTATTTCTAGGCCCACCCGCTACATCTCTTGTGTCCCTATTTTTGTTCATTTCTAACAGGACCGGACACTGGGACTTCCAATGACCAAATCCCTTGCAAAACGTACACTGGTTCTCATCGATGTCTTTACGTCCAGCGTAGGGTGCGGGTGTACGGTCTTTAGGGGGTGGATTTCTAGGAGCATTCGGCTGGTAATTTCCCTTGTACTGCTCTCTTCCTATAGTCACCCCCTGCAACTGTGCGATCATCACCCTTTCCTTCAGGTCCTTTTTCTTTTTCTCAGTCGCCCTATCATTCTCGTTCTTTTGATGCTCATAATACTGGGCCATCTGAAGGATAGCCGCAGGCTTGGAGGCCGCCAAACTACTCTCGCTAGTCTGTAGTTTCTGTGAGACTTCCTGCGACAGACCTTTGACATAATTCTGGACAAACAGATGATGTCCGGTTGCAGTGGTCATGTCCTTGCCACTGTAATCGGAAAACACCTTTTCAAACCGGGAGAAGTATTCCGATACGTCTTCCTGGGGTTTCTGGCGGCAGGCTGTTACTATCGACCAGTCTACCTTCTTTTCCGGGATCAGGGTCTTCAATTTCTGGACAATCTTGTCTGGAAGTTCTAAAATGGATTTCGAAGGTTTCTGTCCAGGCTCTCGTTGTCTGTCTATGCCATCTAGTTCTGACCAGGCATGTCCGAACAGCTCAAGGTGGTCGACTTTCCAGATTTGCTTCCACACATCAGCTGGCAGACATAACCCGAAAAACAAATCAATGTCAGCTAGGGTCATATTCGTTGAACCTAAGGCTGTACCTAATTCAGTGTAAAAGGCAGTGGGGGTTTTCCGTAAATCGGGTAGGGATTTTCGGAACGTCAGGATATCTTGTTGATCCCATAGTTGGTAGACCCAGTTATAAACTACCCTCCCTCTCGCATCTTGATGGTTAATGTCATCATGCGTTCCCTGGCCTCGTGGGGGAACCCAGTAGGGAGCGGCCTCCTTTATAGGCATCATTGTGTCAGTTTTTTCTGTTCGGGATTCGGTCGCTACAGGAGTTGTGGTTTTAGCTTCTAACCTCTGTTCAGTGAGGTGGCGGAAAACTTCAAGCGTACGCGTGAAGAGGTCCGTCACGTCACACTCGCCTTCATCCCCAATGTCAACTTTCCTATACAGAGTTGTTAGGCTCTCAGGACCTTTGTCTTGGTATCGGTCCTCATAGGCATTGAGGGTGTGATAACAAAATCGCACAACAAAGTGTCGTCTGTGGCTATCGGCATATGAATTGTACATATCCGTCACGTATTCCTCACTCTCTTTCCGTTCCACCAGTGTCCTTACTATCTTATCGATCCCTGCTCGTTCATCCTTGCTCAACCTGTTCATTCTAGTGGAATCTTTCCTTCGGGTCTCAGGGTTGTCTAATGTTGCTGTTTGCGCTGCGCTGAGTGCGAGGGGTTCGGCTTGCGTGGAGGCCATGAGGACCGAGGCCCTGGCAC
This sequence comes from Lissotriton vulgaris, assembly GCF_964263255.1. Taxonomy (NCBI): domain Eukaryota; kingdom Metazoa; phylum Chordata; class Amphibia; order Caudata; family Salamandridae; genus Lissotriton; species Lissotriton vulgaris. Next base: position 165,521,262 of record NC_141695.1, on the reverse strand, counting down.
TATTCTCACCTGTGCTTGGGGGCTGCGGGTGCTGTACTAAGGGTTGGGAAGGGGCGTATGGAGGAGGCATGTAGATGATTGGAGGACCCAGTAATAAATCATCATTCGCTCGTTATTTCGAGGGTAACTCAGGGTAGAGCGTAGAGGTTGTTCTAACGGGACACTGGCCCGATATTTCGAACTCCTGCTTCTGCTTGGCTTCCTCTCTCTCCTTTATCTCTTCCTCTAACTTTTTGGCAGCTAGGTGAGCTGCTTTTCATAGTTCTTTCTCTAATCTAACTTCGTTTCTCTTTTTCCGTTGTTCTGCTTCTTTGCGCCACATGCCAAGACTATCAAGCATAGTGGGCGTCGTCTTATTGTTACGAAGGGCTGTTTCCAGCCCGTTTATTTTATCGTCATCGAAGGATCCTATCAGTGGCCACTGACTTTCCTGATCCTTTCTTGTATATTTGTGCCATAGCTTGCTTTAGGCTACAGCGACTAGTCCATACTTGGTAAACATGTCCTTATTTGGGGTGCCTTCCAGTGGAGCTGGATGGTTCATCTCTAATAAGCGATCCGGGCTGAACCAACTACCAATCAGTGGGGAGAAGATAGGCATGACAGATTACAAAGGGGGACAAAGGTCCGCACTACCTATCCTTCACTACTTGCAAAGACTAGACAGAATATTTCTATTCTACGTTATTTGCAAACAGAGAATATCTCAAAGAACCAACTTCGAACAATCAATGTTCGGACAATCAATCAATCAGTGGGGAGAAAAATAGGCACGACAGATTACAATGGGGGACAAAAGTCCGCGTTACTTACCCTTCACTATCTGCAAAGGAAGAGAATATCTCAAAAGAAAAACAATCGAAGAGCAATACTAGAATTTTCCAAACAATCAAACAATCGTTTCGCAATTTGTTGTGTTACACGACTTTACCCGGACCGCATGGACAGTTTCTCGTCTTCCGCTTCCTGCGCCCGATCGTCCTCTATTCTCCGTAATTGCCGCGGCACTCCTGATGGTTCCCAGTCAGGACCGTAGATCACTCGAGAGAGGTCTGCTCGGAACCGGTGAAGTTCGGATGATCGGCTGCCAGACGAGGGTCTATCGGGCAAGTGCACTCCCGATCGTTGCAGTCGTTCACTCATTCGTCAGGACCTCTCCCACTCGATCCACGTGTCGCTGATTGGCCCCACGTTTGGGACGCCAATTGTGAAAGGTAAGGCCGTTTTCAACCGATAACCTTTAAGTATTGCCCGGCGTTAGCCGCCTCTCATACCACTCGAAATTATCAAACAAAGAGGCAGGCGCTGGAGACTGGAAGGCAGGAAACAGAAGTTTATTTCGACTGAGCAGAACACATCAAATCAGACAACAGGGTATCTTCTCGAGGTGCTCTAACCGCATCTCTGAGGCCTGGCCTCTTATACACAGGTTTATGACTTTATTACAAGAAACACATCTTTGTCAACACTTTGATGTACGGAAAGACATCCTCGGAATCCCCGCTTCAAGCCGGTTCCCACACACATTTACAGTATAAGTCCCCACCCCGATCTCAGTAGGTGATGACTGTCGCGCAGCTGGACATTCCGCCGGTTCCCGGAATGTGTGCGGCTGATCGGATCTCATGGGGTGGGGGACTTTGATCAGTTGTATATCCTTTGAAGAGGGCAGCTTCCTACTGTAGGGGGCAATAAAATGCTTCCGCAGGGCCAGGTGGTGGCCTGGGATCGAGCCGGACAATCAGGCAGAGAGGAAGGAGGTTCATCAAAGGATGTGTGGTTATGAAAGAGATGGAGGGAGGTGTTAGCCGGGTTCGGGATGTGGCTCCGAGGCAGGGTCGCGCTGAAGGGGAGGTTTATGGCCCAAGCATGTGAGAGCGGGGGCTGTCAGCGTGCGGGGGATGCTTGCGAGGTCAGAGGGAGAGAGAGAAAGACGATCTGGCTATCGGCAGTGGGCAGAGAGGCCATGGCATTCGAGATGGCTGCTACTTACACGCACATATGAGCCTGAAAAGGGACAAGATGGCGCTGATAATGTTGATGTCGCGAACTAGATTTTAAGAGCTAGTGAGAATAAATTGTGGGCTAGACCTCCACCCAGCGAGATTTCTCAACATGGGCAGTCGCAGCAGATCGCCACCACTCACATTGAGAAATCTGCTGCTCGTGTTGAGGAAGCTGCCACTCGGGTAGAATGTCTACTCGAGTGGCAGTAAGTAGCTGCGCCCTCTGGTGTGGTGTAGTGCCATTGGTGCTGATTTTATAGTGCAGCACAATTCCCAGTGCTAAAAATCAGTGCAACCAGCATGACTTTAAAGACTCCACTGCTGATGGAACACTGCAGAACGCAGCAGAGTTTTTCCGGCACTTTGCGGAGTTCCATGGAGTAAAACCAGAGCCGGCTTTAGCATTGGTGGTACAAAAGGGGGTGTTGATGGACTGAGCATCTGATTCAATCAAACATTTACACCCAGTCAAAAGATCTGGGTTTAATCCATCACCGTTCTTTAGCCCACTCTGCCACCCCAGTTTGGTGGCGCCCTGTACGACAATGTTTTTGGGCGAGCCCCCAATGACCACCCCGCCACGGATTCCCTCCCTACCAGCCTTTAACAGTCTCTATATCCACTCTCCCTCAGATGCATTTAATTCATTTAATAGCATCACTTAAAAAGGTGAAGGGTGTCAGAACACTTTACATAACACACACATTACACTGAGATTATCAATCATAGGTGTGTAAATCAGTGTGTGCGAAATATTAAATAAGACAGAGGACAAAAAGGGGTGGATTCGCAAGTCATCCATACAGGTAGGCAGTATAGTTGAAGAGTACGTAGTCTAGAGAAGCACAAACTCTGAATTTAAAATGGATTGGGGCTCTCTTTAATAACAAGAACTGATTTGTAACCAAATGAACCCATTTGCAACATTAGAAGAATGAAAGTCTGGGGAAAAAATCAATATGCTCTAATCTATACCTTGAAGTCTGCACACAGCTCTTTGATGGTAGTTAATAGCTCACTGTAAAATTCAACTAACAAAATGAAGTCTCAGGCAAAAGCAGTAACCCACTGACCTGTTTACATTATATTCACCTTGTGATCTGCATGGTACATTTTCTTTGCAGCAGGCATATTAACCCTCTGCTCTACCTAACCATGAATCTACCTTCCACAAGTCAATATTTCTACTAGACAAAACGTACATTTTCTTGACATTGTAATTGTTGCCTGAATATTGCTGGAGTCCAGGAACGCAGCAGCAGGTGCTTTTAGGCACAATATACACTAGCCAACAGGCACCCCATCCGAAGTCAGCACCCCATGCTGTGGCACCAGTCGCACCACCCTAGAGCTGGCCCGGAGTAAAACTCCACGAACTCCGCGCAGGCCTAATTTAAAGTAGCTATTATATGTATTCTGTAGTTGTTGCCAAAACAAAGTTAACAAAATGTTATTTAATTATAATTTAGTTTTTCTCATAGAAACAGCTACAGCCTGACACCGTGAAATTAACGTTTGGGGGCTAGTCACTGTAGGAGCGCATCAAGCCTAATTAATTTCTTAAATGCTTCACATTCAAATACTAGGAAAGCTTCATTGTAGGCATCAAGGCCTCCCTAGTTGTGACATACAAAATATTTAGGAGTAGAGTTCTTTTCTTTCAACAAATAATTACTTTAACAGTTTGACTTGCAGGTGTAAAAGCTGCAGCAGACTAGTTACACACATAGGTCTAAAGCCATCTTTTCCTTGCCTGACTAGGGGATGACACAACACGTGCTTCAGTCCATTGGTGTACTTCCTGCAGCATATCATATGTTATGTTAATGTTATGTTAATAACTTTTATTCAGCGCACAGCTGCCCCAGCGAAGGGGCGTCCTGGCGCTTGATCAAGTACCACAACACAACAAATCGCCGCTGAAAAGAGAGGAGATCAGTCAACAGAGGTGAACAGATGGGTTTTGATCGCACGTCTGAAGAGAGTCAGGCTGTTAAGGGCACGGATATGAACAGGAAGGGAGTTCCATAGTCCAGCCGCCATAACTCGAAATGAACGACCTCCCATCCTACTCAGTCTGAATCTAGGCGTGCTTGCTAGATGAAGAGATTCCGACCTGAGAGACCGCCTAGGGACATACGGGGAAACAAGACCCGTCAGGGCAGGAGGTGACGAGAATTTCAGGATCTTGAATGTCAGACAGAGTGCCTTGAATTTGATTCTCTGTCTGACCGGCAGCCAGTGGAGGGAGGTCAGAACTGCAGATACAGAGCACCGTCTCGGGAGGCCCACAATGGCCCGCGCAGCGGCATTCTGCACCCTCTGCAGTCTGGTGGCCTCGGCCTGATTAACACCAAGCAGCAGAGCACTCCCGTAGTCCAGCCGAGAGAGAATAGAGGCTTGGACCACCAGTTTCCGAGTAGGGGGGTCGAAGAATTTGAGGACTGGTCTCAGTCCTCGCAGAATACCATAACAGGTAGCTGCGATCTTTTTTGTATGGCTGGTAAAAGAGAGGTTGGAATCCAGCCAGACCCCCAAGTTCTTCACTTCGGCCGCTGGGATGGGAGTCACCCCCAATTCAGGAGGCCACCATTGATCTCCCCACAATTCCGCTTGCTTTCCTAAGATCAGGACTTCGGTTTTCTTGGCGTTTAACTGTAAACAGTTAATACACATCCAATTCGCCACGGCTAACAGCCCTGCGCGAAACCTGGGGGCAGTCACCTCAGGGTCCCCACTGAGTGTCACCGCCAGCTGCGTGTCGTCGGCGTACGATGTCATGGTTAGGCCACTTTGTCTGACGACAGCAGCCAGCGGTTTCACATACAAGTTGAACAAAGTGGGGCTCAACGCCGAGCCCTGAGGTACTCCTAGTCCCAAAGGATGGAAAGAGGACTGACCAGGTGGAATGGCTACTTTAAAAAAAACGGTCCGAGAGGAAAGAGCGGAACAATTGGCTTTACTGGAAGTTAAATATGCCTATTGAGAGTTAGCCAATCCTACCATATTCATGGGGTCAGAGCACATACACTGGGGCCTGGACAGCAGTACCCTAGTTTGCAGAGTTCAACAATAATTTACAATGCAACGGTCTCGCCTTTGCAAAAGTTAGAGCCATTGGCATTGAAATTGACAACATTTTTATTTATGTGTTGGTTTTGAAAATAGATAAATACATGGCATTGTCATTTACAATGCCAATAGCTTAAACTCTCGCAAATGCGAGACCTATTGCATTTGCACCCACACAGAGCAACACACAGAGGCACATACACCCACACAGACAGAACCATACACACACACACAGACAGAACCACACACACAGACAGAACCACACACACACACACAGAACCCCACACACAAACAGAAACCCACACACCTTCAACGCAGGTTTCAAGTTGTCACTTTATTACGTCTCTAACCACGACGACATGACCTCACTTTCTCGAGACAAAAAGGATTTGGGGAACAACTAAATGGGAGGCCGATGGACAAATATAAGCGGTAGAGCTGCATTCTTCAAAAAAATGAAAATTGGACTATAATAAAAATGGTACTATATCTCATAAAAAGTGAGTTTAAAACACAGACAGTGTCGCCCTCACCTGCAAGTGTGACTTGATTTACCCCTTGCCTTTAGCTCACGCGCTACGTTTCCAGGTGGCCATTTCCCCCACATATGCACAACCACTCACTCACCTCCCAGCAACCCCTTCCTGTTGGTCACTTTATCAGCCAACACCAGTTCTCTGGTGCTAGTGAGCGCTGGTTTTCTGTGGCGTCCACTCAGGAGATAAGCTACTCTAGCTTGTAATGTACTACCTGAAGTCATTTTCAGCACGGCGGACAAGAGGTGATATAGGCTGAGAAAACAAAAAAGAGAAACAAAATACTTCCGCTCCAGTATAAGAGAGCACTGGAAATTACACATGGAAGGCAGGATCGAGTGCTTTACACTCAGACTCGAGCTAGCTCTGGATTGGGTAACAGACAGCGGTTTCCGATTGGTTGTATATAAAAAGAAAAAAAAGAGGCACCTCATAAAAAACAAGCATTTGCTATGCCAATTTTTTTTTATTCGAAGTGGCAAAGAAAGTAATCAGATGGTGTACAACAGAAGCAACAACAAAGACAAGGAAGCCATAGCTCCTGCCGTGCTCCTCCCACCTCCGTACTCCGACACCTCCTCCCTCCCATTGACAGCAAAAACAGAAGTGAGAAAAAGACAAGCATTGGCCATGTCAATTTTCGTATAAAAAGTGGAAAAGAAAGTAAACACGTGGCGCACAACAACAGAAGCGAAACAAGTCACCATGACTCACTCAGTGGTGGGGTGAGGCCGACCTGTGTGAGTATAGTGGGGCGTAGCAATGCGCAATCTGGAATCTGTGCAAGCTGCCTGCTCTCGCACAGCCCAAATCCCGCAGAAGCATAATCCAGCCCAAATCGTGTTCCGACCCGCCCACCCGGCTCCATCACTGAACTGAGGGGCCGTGCAGAACATATCATCAGAGTTCATTGATGCAGTACTGGACGAGCTCAGCAGACAGCAATTATTTGCAGACGAGTTCTATAACACAACAGTGACACTGCTAAATCCAGCGCTTCACAATAGAAACAGAAATGATACATGAGAAGATTACGAGTGAACAAATTGCAAAAGCAGACGTTTAGTTACATGAGGCAAAAGTGACAATTGTCAGCAAACAAAATACATGAGGTAGCAAAAGGTACATTACAGGAGGAATAGACTGGGACCTCGGCGAGAGGGAGGGTGTAACGCCCACCACTAGAAAAGGGGCGGGGCTTAAAAAAAGAGAGAAAAACACCCCCGAATCTGCTCAAGCCGGGGCTAGAACCGAGTGACGCCCCTCTCCTCCAATGGCTGGCCAGCATTTACGAGGCCAGCCAATGGAGAAGAGGGGCGGGTTCAAGCCCCCATACTAGACATCATTAAATCTTCGGCTCCGCCCACCACTGCTTACAGCAGTGCGGACGAGGCCTCGACCTAAAAACTAGTAAAGCAGTCAGGAAAAATGGGGGTGATGACACACAAGGAGGCATTTTCTCAAACTATATCTATACTTGGAAAGGATCACTGACAGAATATCGACGTACAGAATATGAGCTACAGGAATATCGAGTCTACAATATCGATGGACGGAATATCGAAAACCTATCTCTACAATTGTAAGTAAAAAAATATCTAAACCAAAATATCGTTGTTTAAAATATCTTTTTTTTAATGTCTTACAAAGAATATAAAAATAGTTCAGTAAAAAATATATTTAATAAAACATAGTTAGAATTATTCCAAAAAATTTAAACATTGATACATGATAAATGTAACATATAAAAATGCATATTTAATTTTTTAAAATATATATAAGCAGTATTAAGAAATAATACTGGAGGAGGAGCCAAGATGGCGGCGGAGACGGACGTGTAGTCTCCCGGCTCCCCGAGCCTTTGTTTCCCGCACAGTTATCCTGCCTAATATCCTGCCGTCTCGTACCAGCGGGATGATGGGGAAAGTGTGCCGATGCTGTTGGTGTTCCTCCGGTGTCATTACCTGCCTGCTAACCTGAGAATTCGTCGAATTGACCTGCCTGCGTCTGCCCTGGCCCTGGAACCGTGATCTGCGCTATCACGCGCCGCCTGTGATTACTGAAGCTGCGGGGGTCGCCTGTGCTGAACGGAGCGGACGACCGGCAACGGGCTGTGTGGCCGTTTGCATCGGACACCTGCGTGGAGGGTGAATGTTGGCCGGCTGCGAGTCTGATTTACTGCTCTCCGTCGATGGGACGCTGAAGGTGAGCCGTGCTTTGTTTCCTCCGGCATCGGAGGTGTACCGGCTGCCGGAGCTCCTCTACTAGCTCGTCTCTGCCTTGGCTGAACGGAAGGGGGTCTCTCGCTGTGGGCCGTTTACGATCACGGTTCCGTACTGTCCCGGGGTAATTGACCCCTGCAACATAGCGTTACCCTCGCCTGGCAACCCCTACCACCCCCTGACGACAGGACTATGGCGGCCGGCTCCTCAGTGGTGATTGCGGATGGCGCCTCGACTCCTGCCCGGTGTGCCCAGCACGTACCCGAGTGGAACGCTGACCTGTCTGCCGTGCCTCGCAACGCGGAGGTGATGGAAGATCAATCGACCTTAACCTGCGCCTCTGTTCTTATGGCTCTTGCTCAACTGAGGAACGAGTGGTGTGAGAGTTCAAGACTGCTGGGGGAGAAACTGGACGGACTTGCAGCCGGATCGGGTTATTCTTTGCCAGTCCACTCTTCTCGCTGCGTTGATCAGTCTCCGCTGATCCCTGGCTGTGAAACTTTGTTGCCGCGACAGTGTGTGATGCAACAGCTTCCTGGCGGTGATACTTTGTGTGGACTGAGACTCGACCACACCAGTGCTGTTACAATGTCTCTCTCCCTGGTGCAACCTACAACCTCGCCCAAGGCATTCATGGAGCCGCTGCTGCAACAACGGATTAGCCTGGCTGACTGCGCTTATCCCGTAGCGACACCGCTAAACTGTGTTTTTCAACGTACTGCCGCTTTGACAATGCAGCTCCTGTTGGTTGTCGGCTTTGTTTGGGACTGGCGACGTCCATCTTGTCTCTGGACATTTCTTCTTCACCGAGTGCGGCCATTTTATCTTTGTGTTCTACTGGGGGCGGATCTTTTGAGGGAGCCATGTACTGGGACATTTCTGCGAACTGGCCAGGGCTAGGACACTTCTTCGTTACTGAAAAGCGCCGGTTTGGCGGGTGGGATCTCGAGACGGAGCTCTTCTTTATTATGTTCTGTCGCTCTATGGGATTATTTTCCCCAATCTCTCCTGTGACTGCTGATTATTGTGGGGGTTTCTCTACCACATGTGGGTGTGTTTTATGGCTGGGAACCCGGTAGACTCGGGCTTTGTCCCCTTTTTGATACAAATTGGCGTTTATGTACTGGCCAGAACTGGAGGACTCCTCTTGATAGATCTTTACTCTTGGCCGATAGAGACTCGCACTGCAGCGCTTCCTTGCGGTGTATGGTGGCGGGACGTGGTACCTTCCCCGCTTTCTGTTGTACTCGCTATTTATTGTTTGAATTGCATCACACGAGGTGGAGTGAAGTATGTACTTGATTGGTGGGTGGTGGCTCGGGATGGGACACCTCTTTAAGGCATGCTGCTGTGTTTGGTGTGATCTCTCCCTATTTCACTCCGTATTTGATTCTATCCAACCTTGCTATTGTGTATAGGGAGGGAGATGCTTTATGGCTGGGAATCCGGGAGACTTGGTATTTGGTGGGCTCCTCCCCACTTTTTCTTTTTTATGGGAGTTTTAGATTAGATTATTCTTTTCTTACTCTCTATTTCTCATGTGAAATTCTTATTCCTTTTCCTTTTTCTCTTCTTTGCTTCTTGCTCTATATTTCGGGTTTATTGGGCGACAGACACACTGCTGGGGGGGGGGGGGTAGGCCGTAGCCTCTGCATGCGTGTAGGGTGGGGGGTTGGGGGAAGGGATTTTAATTTTCTGGTTTCGGTTTCTATGGTGCCTGGTTTTTCTTCTCTGTTTTAGTTTCTCCCTTTTTCTTCTATCTTGGGTCCGTGTCTGCAATTGTTGAGAGGTAGGTGGCGGTGGATACTGTGTGTGGTGTTTGGTATTGCACTACTACTACACATACTTCGAGCCGTCATGCTGCCTGTGGGGATTGGACTTTTGATTATTTTGATTACGACATAAAAGTGTCGCTACCGTTACGACAAGCTTACACGGACTCCCTTTTTTTAGTTTATTGTTTAAGTAAATGTATCAATATGTCCGACTTCGATGGTTGCTCCAAAAAACTTAAAACAAACCTTCACTACTCCTGAGACGCAGTGTCGCAATGACCTACAGTGTAATTCTTAAATGGTTGCTTATCATAACAATGTGTTACTGTGTCACCGTATTGAATGCTTTGGTGCCTCAAACGTATTTGTGGCCGGCCTGCTGGTTGTGGGCCCGTATTTGTTCTTTTATTACTGCACAATAAAGGTTGCCAAAAATTTTAAAAAAAAGAAATAATACTGTATTTAATTATAAAATCTAAGAAACATAAGAAAAGTTTTAAATACATATATATATGTATATATATAAACTTGTAATATAAATATAAAAATAATATATATTATATATATATATATATATATATATAATATATATAATAAAATAAAATATTAAAATTAATATTTCTTGAAAAAATATATTTTACACTACATGAACTATAAAAGTAGGGACATTTTGGATAAGGTAGAGGTTAAAATTACTACTCCCACTACAAAAAGTGCAACATTAGGGAATGTGTTGGATAGCAGAGGGGAATAATTTACTATTCCCACTTCATCAAATGCAACAGTTGGGATAGTATTGGATATCGGAGAGGAATAATTTACTATTCCCACTCTAGTGAGTGCAACAGTAGGGGTGGGTAAAAATTACTATTCCCACGCCAGCGAGTGCAATAGTAGGGAAAGTGTTGGATAGTGGGTATGTAAAAGTTACTATTCTCACTCCAGTGAGTGCAACAGTAGGCAAAGTGTTGCATAGCGGGGGTTCAAAATTACTATTCCCACTCCAGCGAGTGCAACAGTAGTGAAAGTTTTGGATAGCAGGTGGTAATAATTTGCTATTCCCACTCCACCAAGTGTAACAGTAGGGAAAGTGTTGGATAGCAGAGAGGAATAATTTAGTATACCCACTCCTGCAAAATAATTAACATTATCATTATTATTTTTTTATTTCTTTAATGGATTTTCAGAAATGCACGCACAAAAACAAACTTATTGACATTGCTGTCATCTGAGGCAGTTCATGCATTCACTAACATCAGACAACAAGTGATTGACCATTTTTGATAAGATTAATAGCTGTATGTCACATAGAATGTCATAATATTTTCATCCAGACCCGGTCTCAGTATTCAGATGCAGGCAGAGAACGAGGATGTAACCGGCATCAAGATCCCAATGATCACGCTGAACGCGGAAGGAATGAAAGACGTCCTCGAGGACGCAAGCTGCATAGTTGCCGAGCAACCAGCGGAGCCCCTACAAACTACCACGCATCACGCGGGGGCTGCCGGACTGGAAGCAGAGGCGAATACGGTGAGCGGAGGGGAGCCTGGGACGCTGCAGGATGATTTGGGGGTGCTTGAAAGACACAATAATATACAGATGTTGGATGCTCTGCTATCAGTAGAGGCCGGGCTAAGCGTGGAGCCTAACAGTGCTATTAGAAAATCTCAGTCAACAAAATGGGGGAGTCTTGCGAGTTTAGACTCACAGCAGCAGGCTGAGAACAGAGGTGCTAGAGGGGGGTCTCCCGAGTTTTACTCTGTTAACGAAGGATCTGACTCCACTGATTTAAGTGAACAAGAGGGGGGCAGTACAACGGACCTCACTACCACTGGCTCAGACTCAGACAACTCTAGGCACTTAAGGGACAAAGGTACTCAAAGGAAAAAGAATTCAGGAGCAAGAAGAAACGGAGGGAGTACCACAGGCGGTAGAAATAAAAAACTGTCATGGGACTATTCAGCCACCTCAGGGGTATATCAAGAAACTGGACAAGGAAATGGGGCTGGAGATGATTCAGCAGGGAGAACTACAACCCAAAATATAACGATGGAGATGATGTTTGGTACATTGAAACAGATACAGTCTGAGGCCAGGGTGGAAAGTCGGAGAGCAAGGCGGGATACAAAGAAAATACAGGCATCAATCAGGAAATTAAACAGGAAGTACGAGGTGGTCGAGGAGAGGGTTTCAGAGGTGGAACAGAGAACGGGGAGAATGGAGGACGAGATGAGGGACTGGCCGGACTTTAAAAATGAACAAGGGAAGAAAATTGAAGATCTTCAATGGAAGATCGAAGATTTTGAAAACCGTCAAAGACGGAACAATGTAAGACTCCTTGGTATAGAGGAAGGGGTGGAGGGGCGAGACCCAAGGGGGTATGTTATCAAACTCCTGAAAGGGGCTTTCCTTGACTCCCAGTGGCAATGGGAGTCAGAAGTCCAAAGAGCCCATAGATTCCCACTCACAATGAAGAAAAATCAAGATACTCAGCAGAATGTACTACCAAGGGCAATGCTTGTGTTTTTGGGGAACTTTCTTGCTAGACAGGAGATTATGGACAGAGCCAGGCCAGACGCTAGGAAAACATATGATGGTGTTACATTTTTTGCCAGGCCTGACTTCTGTCATGTGACAGTTGAAAGAAGATGAAAGCTAAGGCAATTGATTTCCCCTTTTCAGAAACAAGGTGCAGAAGCATATCTACTCTACCCAGCGAGATTGAAAATTATCAATCGGGGCCAGACTAGGGTGTTCGTATCGGAAATTAAAGCGGGAGAATTCCTAGTGGAGCTTACGGAACAGAGCAGGGAGAAGAATAATAGAGGGAGAAATCCACCAAAAACACCATAAAAGGAAAAGGTATTAAGCAGTAGGCAAGGGCAGGAGAGAGAGGCGACGCTACAGCTATAGAGGTCACACATAGGTCAGGATTGACCTATTTGCCTGTAGAAGGGGGGGGGGAAGACAGAGGGAGGGGATAAGGGAGGGGGGGTGAGAGGGAGGGGCAGGGGGTGATGGACACATGGTTGGTGAATACAACACGCAAAGAGGAAACAAAGGAAACAAATAGATATAAAGCATCTGAAATAAGAGCAGTACATGTAGGAGATGGCAAGAATAGAATCTGGTATTACAGCAAGGGAAGACATAAGATTATGCGATGACTCTTAGGATTGCCTCCATAAATATCTGCGGTCTAAATAATGGAGGAAAAAGGCAGAAAGTAGCCGCAATGTTAAGAATGCTGAAATTAGACTTAATTTGTCTCCAAGAGACACACATAGATGGAAATAACAAATATCTACTCGAACAAATGGGATTTGAGGTATTAGCTTTTACTAGACAAGAAACTAAGACCAAGGGGGTAGCTATACTAGCAAAAAAAGGAGCCTTTAAAACAAAAAGAAAAGAAGAAGATCAGAGGGGGAGATGGGTTATAATTCAGGGAGAAACAAACGCAGGATGTTTTACCATAGTCTCCGTTTATGGATCCACAGAAGATGACCCGGAGGTCTTCGAATTTTTGGATCAGGAACTGCCTCTATGGCCTGAGCCAATCATATGTTGTGGGGATTTGAATATAGATGGGATGAATGGTTTGGGCATGAAGGGCATGACGGGAGGGGGGATGTATGGGGGGAGGAAGAAGAGGGTTTGTAAGGCTGTATGCGATCTTATGAGAAATAATGCGTTAGTTGATTTATGGGCGCAGAAACATCCACCTGGGATGGGTAGTACATATTACTCAGCACCACACAGATTGGTTGTTAGACTAGATTATTTCCTGATTTCTAGCTCTTTAGTAGGTGTTAGTCAATTAGAAAGGCTACCTAGGATTTTATCCGATCATAATCCGCTTGTATTGACACTCCCACAGGTTATAGTAGGGGAAAGGAACTCTTATAACTGGACTTTTGAGAGAGGACTCATTAAAGATGAGGGTTACGTGAACAGAATGAAGACTTGGATTTAACAATTCTGGGAAATTAACAGAGGGACAGCAACAACTAGCATGGTCTGGGATGCCTTTAAGGCGGGTATCAGGGGGGAAACCCTATGCTTTACGCTTCAAAGGACTAAGAGGGAGAAAGATGAAATGGAAATATGCTGACGACACCCAACTGGTGTTGTCGATATACAATGATGGAATCTCGGTGGCAGCCAATTTCCAAGCGGGAATGAGGGCAATAAGCTCCTGGATGTCATCCAACTGTCTTAAACTTAATTCTGATAAGACAGAAGTAATGACATTCGGGAGGCTGCAACCTACATGGTCCCCACAATGGTGGCCCCACCAGATGGGACAACCCCCAGAACCTGTGACGAAGGTACGCAATCTGGGTGTTGTCTTTGATAACAAGTTATCATTCCAGCAACATGCCAATGCGGTGGTTTCTTCGTCCTTCCACATAATGAAAAGGATAAAAAAATTGATTCCATATCTACCTTCACATGCAGGCAAAACACTGATCAGTACATTAGTGTTCTCCAAAACTGACTACTGTAATGCACTGCTACTCAATGCACAACAGAAAGTCCTCAACAAATTGCAAACAGTGCAAAATGCAGCAGCCAGGACATTGCTATCCATCCCCAAATTTGCATCGGTCTCCCCTTACATCCGACAGCTACACTGGTTACCTGTGAGGAGCCGTGTCAAATTCGAAGCTTTATGCATAGCATACAAAGCTATTCATAATCACAGCCCTTTTTTCCTAAAAAATGCTTTTCGACCGCTTGCACACACAAGAACCCTACGGTCATCCTCAGCGCACTTACTCATAGTCCCCCGCACAAGGAGGGCCAACTGGGGCGACAAACGCTTCTCTGTGGCCACAGCTAAATTATGGAACACACTTCCTTTACACATCAAGTGTGCACCGACCCTCCTCAACTTCAGGAAAAAACTAAAGACATGGTTATTCCTTGCCTAAACCTTCTATTCACCGAGAGTTCTGCAACCTCAGCGCCGAGACACCCACGGGTATTTGCGCGCTTTAAAAATCGGCAAAATAAAATAAATAATAAGGATAAGGGATTTAAAGGAACTAGAAGATCGCTTAATATCAGCAATTATTAATCAAGATCCTATGGAAGACCTACTGTTAAACATAGAGCTGAAGAAGGCAGAGGCGAGCGAAAGTGTAGTAAGGAGGGCTGCGACCAATTATTTGGCCAAAAGAGAGGAAAGTTATGAGTATAACGAGAGAATTGGGCATCTTCTGGCTATTAGAACTAGGCAGAAGCTAGCAGCGGGGGAGATCAAGGAAATAAAAAATGAGGTAGGAGAAGTTGTAAATAAGGTAACAGATATACAGGATGTTTTTAAGAGATTCTACATTAACCTTTATCTACAGGATATAAGTAAATCAAAATTGGAGATTACGGAATATCTAAACACTATAATACACCCAGTGCTAGAAGATGACGAGAAAGAAAAACTAGATCTTAAATTCACACTACAGGAAGTCCAGGAAGCAGTGTATAGCCTCCCCTCTGGGAAGGCTACCAGCCCAGATCAGATTCCAGCAGTTTTACAAAAAAAATTTGGGATATATTAGGAAAAGATATGTATGAAATTTTTACTCAGGCACAGAGGGGAGATTCAGTACCAAAATCCTGGGCAGGGGCTGATATTATTGTAATTTTACAGAAAGACAAGCCCCCCTTAGAACCTGGGTCTTATCGTCCAATTACACTTATGAATGCGGATGCTAAAATATACACAAAAACACTTGCACATAGGTTAAGTAAGGTTGTAGAGCACTTGGTTAGCACATCACAGCACGGGTTTATTCCAGGGAAGGGAACCACACAACACACAAGGCAGATGATCACGATTTTGGATGCTATGGGGGTTGCAGGAGACCCTGTCGCGATCATATTTCTGGATGCAGAGAAGGCCTTCGACAGGGTCTCCTGGGACTACCTATGGGAGGTAATGGAGTGGTTTGGAATTGGCAGAGGGTATATTAGAGCAATACAGGCAGTGTATTCTAGCCCTATGACTAGAATAAGAATTAATAAAGGATACACCAAGACAGTCCAGATAAAACGAGGGACATGACAGGGATGCCCAGCATCCCCGATGCTCTTCGCCCTTTATATTGACCCCATACTACGAAGACTGGAAAAAAACAATAGCATTGCCCCAATCGAGCTACATGAAAGAAGCTATAAAGTATTTGCGTATGCAGATGATGTGGCCGTTATTACCAACAAACCAGACATAGCACTACCTGAGATAGAGAGAGAAGCATCAAACTTTGGGGCACTCCCAGGATACCAAATTAATAGTGGGAAAACCCAAATAGTACAAAATAATCATATGATATTCCAGGACACAAGAGTGGTTAAGGAAGCAACATATTTAGGTATAAAAGTCACGGCAGACCTTGATAGCCTGGTAGACCTCAATATTAGACCCCTATTAAATAAAGTAAAAGAGAACACAGAAAGGGTACACAGATTACATCTGACATTGATGGGACGAATAAATGTAGTAAAAATGATTACATTCCCTAAATTTTTATATTTATTTAGACCTGTACCGTTATATTTCGAGCATTTATGGTTTAACAAGATAGAAGCTATAGTAAATAAATTTATTTGGGCACATGGCAAAACTAGAAGAGCATATCGACACCTTACACTTCCAAGGGAAAGAGGGGGTTGGGGGGCACCTGATTTTAGGTTTTATTATTGGGCTGTAGCTATGCAGTATTTTCAGGGATTAATTGGTGGCGGCAGTACAGAACAAGGAGCTAGTTCACAAAGGTTTTTCAATGTTTATACGGTGGTGATGGGGGATGGGGCAGTAAATGGACTTTTGAATACAATTGATTTTAGTTATTTCAAACACACAAGATTTAAAACTCTTAAAGCTGCTTATACTATCTGGAAGATGATCTCAAAGAAAATAGGTTTGGGAAGGTACAACAGGTACACACGGTTGTATATTAATATATCATTACCTGGGGAGATACTTAGGGATTCAGTAATGAAGGAATGGGATACTAAAGGGATTAAGAAAATTTGGAATTTTTTGGACCAACAGGGCGGAATTTTGCAGTTTCATGAGATCCAAAGGATTTTTAAGGTAGGAAACAATAGTTTTTTTAAGTATCTTCAGATTAGAAGCTATTTTTCAAATAAACAGGGTGGATCTCTGGGTCTTGGCTCATGTCTTATAATGGACTACATAGAGAATAATACTCACTGTACAATCCGGGGCCTATATGCAGAATTGGGTAAATATAAAAGTGATGATAGAGACAAATTTGCTAGGAAGTGGACGGAAAAAACTGATCTACAACCAGAGGGTTTCCAACTATCTTTAGACTTGGGTCGAACAATCTTATGTTCTGCGACCCTACAGTCGCAGCACTATAAGACCCTGTATTCGCTGTACCACACCCCAGCAAGGATTGCACAATGGGGGGGTACCTCAGGAACTACGTGTCCCAGGTGTGATGCTACTGATGCAGACATAATTCATGTATTCTCAAAATGCCCGCAATTGTACTCCTTGAAAAAAGATATTGAAAAATGTATTGATGTATCACTAGGTTACAAAATTAAGCTTACTGATGAATTACTATTGCTGGGGGTGGTGACGGGGGAAGAGGATATTCCTACTGAGTTTATGTTTATGGTATCCGCAGTATATTGTATATGTGTTGCAACACTATGGCTTGATAGGGCACCGCCAACTTTTCAAATGTGGATTGCTTGTTATTGTCAACTTACAACCTAGAAAAAGCAATCTATGATAGAAAAGGCAAAAGAGGTAGATCTTTGGGAAAGAGGATCTGGCATCCAGTTGTAAACTGGAAAAACGGGACGATAAGTCAGTAAGGGGAGGATGTCGTGAGGGCATATACAGCCGAAGATACAAGCTGAAAAGTATTTTTAAGTTAAATCTGTATTATTAGTATTTCTTATTTTTCTTTGTATCTATGTTTATATTCCTACTTTGCCATCAAAAGAATGATGTCAGTATTGTAAGTACTTAAAAGACTGAAGTGTGTTGTAACTTATCTATGTTTTCTTGGGAAAAAAAGAAAAGAAAAGAAAATATAGAAAACAAAAAAAAAAATAGAATGTCATAATATTGGTTTGTAGGGCAAAGTCGTATTAACTAAGGGTGGGCGTAGTTCGCGAAGTAGCGCTACGCGAAGTGCACTTCGCACTACGTGAACTTCACGTAGCACTACGCGAGCTGCGTAGTAGCATGTTCGCACTGTGCAAGATGCGTTTTCAATGATTGCACAGTGCGGACAAGCATCCGGCACTGTGCAATCATTGAAAACTGCATCTTTGACAGTGCGAGCTGTAGTTTTCTGCTGCTCGAGTAGATTATTACTCGAGCTGCAGCTTTCTCAACGCGTACTGGTAGTTTCTCATTGAGAGCGGTCGCGAGCATGCGCAACCACTCACAATGAGAAACCTTACCTCCCCGCGTTGAGAATCTCGCCGGGATGTCATTTTGCTTGCTCGCGGTCGCGAACATGAAGTTCAGGACCGCGAACAAGCAAAAAATGAGCGCTGCACTACGCTACGCTGCACTACGCGTGTTCGCACTGTGCTTGCTACGTGCAGCTCGCGTAGTGCGAAGTTGTGCAAACTTCGCAAACTCCGCGAGCGTAGCGTAGTGCTTCGCCCAGGGTTAGTATTAACCTATTAACATCATTCCTGATCAGGTGTTATGTGTACTTGGGCTTGCGCCAGTAGTGATTGTTGTAGCGGATCTCATATGTCCTTGGGCTTAGATGATAAAGGCAGTTCTTCTGCATATACTTATAGATTTTTTTTGCAGTATAGAAGATCTTTGAGCCAGTGCTCCGCTTTAGGGGCAATTGCACTGTTTCATGTCAGCGCCACTCGGCGCTTTGCTATCAACAGTGCAATTCAAACAAGCTTGCCCGTAATCCCTTTCAGTTGAGGCATATAGCACAATAAACATTCCTGCGGGAGACATTGTAATTTGGTTCCACTCATACTCTGGATGCGGTTCACTACATCAGTCCAGAAATTACTTACAGGCCCACATTCCAACGCCAAGTGCCAGAAATCTGCCTCCAAATGGCCACACATCTTGCAGCTACCTGTGTCCCGGAGACCCATCTTATATAGCTGGTGTGGCGTATGGTATATCTGATGAAGATATTTAAAATGTATAATCCGCAGATTACCATTTGGTGTGAGGGAGCTAGTAAGCGCCCAAATCTGTTCCCACACGGGTAAGGTAAGTGGTGGAGTGATCTTCTCATTCCATCGGGCCATACTTTAATGAGTTGCTTTTTGCGTATGGCATACTGTGTCCCTGTTAATGCTAGTTCACTATTGCCTGTACTTTGAGGTCTCTTGTATTTTTTCCTCTATTACATGCTAGTAGTCAATCTTTTTCTGGCTTATACATTAAAATATGCCAGTTCACTATTGCTTGTACCTCTATGTCTCTTGCAACTCTTTTCATCTATTACATGCAAGTAGTCATTTAATTTTTGGGCTTACATATTCAAATATGGTTTCTTTGTAGTGTCTGGTGGACATGTATTAATTATTTTTACTGGTCCTCCATGACCTTTCGTGAGTGAACCTAAGGCATCAAACAGGTAATTAGATTTTATGTGTATTCATTGGACTGATTCTTGAATATTTATCATACCACTTTTAACAATACCATTATTTTATTTAGTCATTATTTAATGGCCATAAAATTCTCAGAGGATTCTGGCTTCTGGAGTTGCGCTTTGCTAATTGAATTGGCTGTAAGTACTTTTTGCGCACATTACAATTATTATTTACTTTATGTTATGATGTATTTTGAATCCTATTACATTCTATTATACATTTTTCTAGCTTTTCAATCCCTTGAATCCATGGTCAGTGTTCTTTAATTCTTCTGTGTGGGCTGATTTAATCTGGGCCCAACTCATAACAATGGAATTAAATCTTCGTTATCTTTTCTCCAATGTGTGTAAAGTGGTCAACATCGCTAAAGCCATTTTTGATTTACAACATGAGTTTGTTAGGAACTTTAATTATTTTTATTGTTCCAACTGAATTTCTCTACAGCCAACTTCTCGAGGGCTCCAAATTTATTTTAGCTACCCGGGCTGGATCTTCCTTC
Source organism: Lissotriton vulgaris (assembly GCF_964263255.1). Taxonomy (NCBI): domain Eukaryota; kingdom Metazoa; phylum Chordata; class Amphibia; order Caudata; family Salamandridae; genus Lissotriton; species Lissotriton vulgaris. The sequence goes on along the minus strand of NC_141695.1, from coordinate 165,501,510 downwards.
TTATATGAAATAGGTGAATTGTCTCTATTTTATCTTATGCTGGGGGGAAGGCTGCCATCTCACATTCAGGTTTCATTTCTTCACACGTTTCATGCTGTGATTTAGCTTAATTGTCTCTTTCTCTTTTTCTCCTTTATTCCCCCGCCTATTTTGTTTCCTCCCCCCTTTTTAGGTCTCGGACTAGCGTCCCACGCAGTGCGCGGAGTCTGAGATTTTATGTTTTGCAGTATGGGGGCTTGAACCTACCCCTCTTCTCCATTGGCTGGCCTCGTAAATGCTGGCCAGCCATTGGAGGAGAGGGGCGTCACTCAGTTCAGGCCCCGTCTTTTTCTCTCTTTTTTTAAGCCCCGCCCCTTTTCTAGTGGTGGGCTTTACACCCTCCCTTGCTACCTCGCAATCGATTAGGAGCAATAAACAAGTTTCCGCAGCTTCTCCTTATAGATCACTCGTTTCCAATGTTGTGTATGTGCCACTGAGGGTAGGTCTGACCAGCTACTCTGCCTCAATTGTTCTGTGCTACTACAGAACACCCCCCCCAAAAAAAAACCATAATCGCAATGCTCTACAGAATGTCATTGCATCACAGAATCTCATTATATCTAACCAACACATAACTCTCCCACAATAATAACAGTGCAAGCAATCCTTTTATGTTACGCCACGTGGCACCACTTAGCAGGACAGCGAGTGGTCTGCTCCTATGTCGCCGCTCTGTGCTCGTGGGCAGGTGAGGTGCAGCCTATTTATTGACCCATCCTGCTGACAGGAAACCCTTCATCAGCCATTGTGAGGTGACACAGTCGAGCTTTTGTGTTGAGGGGGGCAGGAGTCTGATTTTTGACTCGGCAGGCCACTGTTTCCTTGGCTCAAACTAATGAGTCTTAAGGTGACGTCGAATACGCCTTGAGCAACGGGTCAGGTTACCTTTGCGCGAGGTAAGGTGAAGAACAGTCAATAACAACTACTTAGAGGGCTCTTTAGAAAAGTACTTATTTTGACAGTCGTTATCATCAAAAGCTTCCTTGTGAGGTTCACAATTGAGGACGTTTCGACCTCGGTGTTACAGTTTACAATTATTCCTAATAACTCTACATCTCATATTAGTATTTATTCGCATCTGACTGGAATTGCGTTAATAACCACAACACGTACTTCAGAAGGGACAATACAACGTGAGTGCAGATTGTGAGTGCAGAGTGCAGATTGTGAGTGCAGATTGTGAGTGCAGAGTGCAGATTGTGAATGCAGAATGCAGATGCAGAGTGCAGATTGTGAGGGCAGAGAGCAGAGTGTAAATTGTGAGTGTAGAGTGCAGATTCAGAGTGCAGAGTGCAGATTCAGAGTGCAGATTCAGAGTGCAGATTGCAGGTTCAGAGTGTAGATTCAGAGTGCAGAGTGCAGATTTAGAGTGCAGAGTGCAGATTCAGGTTGCAGAGTGCAGATTCAGAGCGCAGAGTGCAGATTCAGAGTGCAGATTCAGAGTGCAGATTCAGAATGCAGATTCAGAGTGCAGAGTGCAGATTCAGAGTGCAGATTCAGAGTGCAGAGTGCAGATTCAGAGCGCAGATTCAGAGTGCAGAGTGCAGATTCAGAGTGCAGAGTGCAGATTCAGAGTGCAGATTCGGAGTGCAGATTCAGAGTGCAGAGTGCAGATTCAGAGTGTAGATTCAGAGTGCAGATTCAGAGTGCAGATTCAGAGAGCAGAGTGCAGATTCAGAGTGCAGATTCAGAGTGCCGGTGCAGAGTGCAGATTCAGAGTGCAGATTTAGAGTGCAGATTCAGAGTGCAGAGTGCAGATTCAGAGTGCAGATTCAGAGGGCTGAGTGCAGATTCAGAGTGCAGATTCTGATTGAGAGTGCTGAGTGCAGATTCAGAGTGCAGATTCAGAGAGCAGAGTGTAGATTCAGAGTGCAGATTCCGAGTGTAGAGTGCAGATTCAGAGTGCAGATTCAGAGTGCACAGTGCAGATTCAGAGTGTAGATTCAAAGTGCAGAGTGCAGATTCAGAGTGCAGAGTGCAGATTCAGAGTGCAGATTCAGAGTGCAGGTGCAGAGTGCAGATTCAGAGTGCAGATTCAGAGTGCAGGTGCAGAGTGCAGATTCAGAGTGCAGAGTGCAGATTCAGAGTGCAGATTCAGAGTGCAGGTGCAGAGTGCAGATTCAGAGTGCAGAGTGCAGATTCAGAATGCAGATTCAGAGTGCAGAGTGCAGATTCAGAGTGCAGATTCAGAGTGCAGGTGCAGAGTGCAGATTCAGAGTGCAGGATGGGACACCTCTTTAAGGCATGCTGCTGTGTTCGGTGTGATCTCTCCCTATTTCACTCCGTATTTGATTCTATCCAACCTTGCTATTGTGTATAGGGAGGGAGATGCTTTATGGCTGGGAATCCGGGAGACTTGGTATTTGGTGGGCTCCTCCCCACTTTTTCTTTTTTATGGGAGTTTTAGATTAGATTATTCTTTTCTTACTCTCTATTTCTCATGTGAAATTCTTATTCCTTTTCCTTTTTCTCTTCTTTGCTTCTTGCTCTATATTTCGGGTTTATTGGGCGACAGACACACTGCTGGGGGGGGGGGGGGGGTAGGCCGTAGCCTCTGCATGCGTGTAGGGTGGGGGGTTGGGGGAAGGGATTTTAATTTTCTGGTTTCGGTTTCTATGGTGCCTGGTTTTTCTTCTCTGTTTTAGTTTCTCCCTTTTTCTTCTATCTTGGGTCCGTGTCTGCAATTGTTGAGAGGTAGGTGGTGGTGGATACTGTGTGTGGTGTTTGGTATTGCACTACTACTACACATACTTCGAGCCGTCATGCTGCCTGTGGTGATTGGACTTTTGATTATTTTGATTACGACATAAAAGTGTTGCTACCGTTACGACAAGCTTACACGGACTCCATTTTCTTAGTTTATTGTTTAAGTAAATGTATCAATATGTCGGACTTCGATGGTTGCTCCAAAAAACTTAAAACAAACCTTCACTACTCCTGAGACGCAGTGTCGCGATGACCTACAGTGTAATTCTTAAATGGTTGCTTATCATAACAATGTGTTACTGTGTCACCGTATTGAATGCTTTGGTGCCTCAAACGTATTCGTGGCCGGCCTGCTGGTTGTGGGCCCGTATTTGTTCTTTTATTACTGCACAATAAAGGTTGCCAAAAATTTTTTAAAAAAAAGAAATAATACTGTATTTAATTATAAAATCTAAGAAACATAAGAAAAGTTTTAAATACATATACATATGTATATATATAAACTTGTAATATAAATATAAAAATAATATATATTATATATATATATATATATATAATATATATAATAAAATAAAATATTAAAATTAATATTTCTTGAAAAAATATATTTTACACTACATGAACTATAAAAGTCGGGACATTTTGGATAAGGTAGAGGTTAAAATTACTACTCCCACTACAAAAAGTGCAACATTAGGGAATGTGTTGGATAGCAGAGGGGAATAATTTACTATTCCCACTTCATCAAATGCAACAGTTGGGATAGTATTGGATATCGGAGAGGAATAATTTACTATTCCCACTCTAGTGAGTGCAACAGTAGGGGTGGGTAAAAATTACTATTCCCACGCCAGCGAGTGCAATAGTAGGGAAAGTGTTGGATAGTGGGTATGTAAAAGTTACTATTCTCACTCCAGTGAGTGCAACAGTAGGCAAAGTGTTGCATAGCGGGGGTTCAAAATTACTATTCCCACTCCAGCGAGTGCAACAGTAGTGAAAGTTTTGGATAGCAGGTGGTAATAATTTGCTATTCCCACTCCACCAAGTGTAACAGTAGGGAAAGTGTTGGATAGCAGAGAGGAATAATTTAGTATACCCACTCCTGCAAAATAATTAACATTATCATTATTATTTTTTTATTTCTTTAATGGATTTTCAGAAATGCACGCACAAAAACAAACTTATTGACATTGCTGTCATCTGAGGCAGTTCATGCATTCACTAACATCAGACAACAAGTGATTGACCATTTTTGATAAGATTAATAGCTGTATGTCACATAGAATGTCATAATATTTTCATCCAGACCCGGTCTCAGTATTCAGATGCAGGCAGAGAACGAGGATGTAACCGGCATCAAGATCCCAATGATCACGCTGAACGCGGAAGGAATGAAAGACGTCCTCGAGGACGCAAGCTGCATAGTTGCCGAGCAACCAGCGGAGCCCCTACAAACTACCACGCATCACGCGGGGGCTGCCGGACTGGAAGCAGAGGCGAATACGGTGAGCGGAGGGGACGCTGCAGGATGATTTGGGGGTGCTTGAAAGACACAATAATATACAGATGTTGGATGCTCTGCTGTCAGTAGAGGCCGGGCTAAGCGTGGAGCCTAACAGTGCTATTAGAAAATCTCAGTCAACAAAATGGGGGAGTCTTGCGAGTTTAGACTCACAGCAGCAGGCTGAGAACAGAGGTGCTAGAGGGGGGTCTCCCGAGTTTTACTCTGTTAACGAAGGATCTGACTCCACTGATTTAAGTGAACAAGAGGGGGGCAGTACAACGGACCTCACTACCACTGGCTCAGACTCAGACAACTCTAGGCACTCAAGGGACAAAGGTACTCAAAGGAAAAAGAATTCAGGAGCAAGAAGAAACGGAGGGAGTACCACAGGCGGTAGAAATAAAAAACTGTCATGGGACTATTCAGCCACCTCAGGGGTATATCAAGAAACTGGACAAGGAAATGGGGCTGGAGATGATTCAGCAGGGAGAACTACAACCCAAAATATAACGATGGAGATGATGTTTGGTACATTGAAACAGATACAGTCTGAGGCCAGGGTGGAAAGTCGGAGAGCAAGGCGGGATACAAAGAAAATACAGGCATCAATCAGGAAATTAAACAGGAAGTACGAGGTGGTCGAGGAGAGGGTTTCAGAGGTGGAACAGAGAACGGGGAGAATGGAGGACGAGATGAGGGACTGGCCGGACTTTAAAAATGAACAAGGGAAGAAAATTGAAGATCTTCAATGGAAGATCGAAGATTTTGAAAACCGTCAAAGACGGAACAATGTAAGACTCCTTGGTATAGAGGAAGGGGTGGAGGGGCGAGACCCAAGGGGGTATGTTATCAAACTCCTGAAAGGGGCTTTCCCTGACTCCCAGTGGCAATGGGAGTCAGAAGTCCAAAGAGCCCATAGATTCCCACTCACAATGAAGAAAAATCAAGGTACTCAGCAGAATGTACTACCAAGGGCAATGCTTGTGTTTTTGGGGAACTTTCTTGCTAGACAGGAGATTATGGACAGAGCCAGGCCAGACGCTAGGAAAACATATGATGGTGTTACATTTTTTGCCAGGCCTGACTTCTGTCATGTGACAGTTGAAAGAAGATGGAAGCTAAGGCAATTGATTTCCCCTTTTCAGAAACAAGGTGCAGAAGCATATCTACTCTACCCAGCGAGATTGAAAATTATCAATCGGGGCCAGACTAGGGTGTTCGTATCGGAAATTAAAGCAGGAGAATTCCTAGTGGAGCTTACGGAACAGAGCAGGGAGAAGAATAATAGAGGGAGAAATCCACCAAAAACACCATAAAAGGAAAAGGTATTAAGCAGTAGGCAAGGGCAGGAGAGAGAGGCGACGCTACAGCTATAGAGGTCACACATAGGTCAGGATTGACCTATTTGCCTGTAGAAGGGGGGGGGAAGACAGAGGGAGGGGATAAGGGAGGGGGGGTGAGAGGGAGGGGCAGGGGGTGATGGACACATGGTTGGTGAATACAACACGCAAAGAGGAAACAAAGGAAACAAATAGATATAAAGCATCTGAAATAAGAGCAGTACATGTAGGAGATGGCAAGAATAGAATCTGGTATTACAGCAAGGGAAGACATAAGATTATGCGATGACTCTTAGGATTGCCTCCATAAATATCTGCGGTCTAAATAATGGAGGAAAAAGGCAGAAAGTAGCCGCAATGTTAAGAATGCTGAAATTAGACTTAATTTGTCTCCAAGAGACACACATAGATGGAAATAACAAATATCTACTCGAACAAATGGGATTTGAGGTATTAGCTTTTACTAGACAAGAAACTAAGACCAAGGGGGTAGCTATACTAGCAAAAAAAGGAGCCTTTAAAACAAAAAGAAAAGAAGAAGATCAGAGGGGGAGATGGGTTATAATTCAGGGAGAAACAAACGCAGGATGTTTTACCATAGTCTCCGTTTATGGATCCACAGAAGATGACCCGGAGGTCTTCGAATTTTTGGATCAGGAACTGCCTCTATGGCCTGAGCCAATCATATGTTGTGGGGATTTGAATATAGATGGGATGAATGGTTTGGGCATGAAGGGCATGACGGGAGGGGGGATGTATGGGGGGAGGAAGAAGAGGGTTTGTGAGGCTGTATGCGATCTTATGAGACATAATGCGTTAGTTGATTTATGGGCGCAGAAACATCCACCAGGGATGGGTAGTACATATTACTCAGCACCACACAGATTGGTTGTTAGACTACATTATTTCCTGATTTCTAGCTCTTTAGTAGGTGTTAGTCAATTAGAAAGGCTACCTAGGATTTTATCCCATCATAATCCGCTTGTATTGACACTCCCACAGGTTATAGTAGGGGAAAGGAACTCTTATAACTGGACTTTTGAGAGAGGACTCATTAAAGATGAGGGTTACGTGAACAGAATGAAGACTTGGATTTAACAATTCTGGGAAATTAACAGAGGGACAGCAACAACTGGCATGGTCTGGGATGCGGGTATCAGGGGGGAAACCCTATGCTTTACGCTTCAAAGGACTAAGAGGGAGAAAGATGAAATGGAGATAAGGATAAGGGATTTAAAGGAACTAGAAGATCGCTTAATATCAGCAATTATTAATCAAGATCCTATGGAAGACCTACTGTTAAACATAGAGCTGAAGAAGGCAGAGGCGAGCGAAAGTGTAGTAAGGAGGGCTGCGACCAATTATTTGGCCAAAAGAGAGGAAAGTTATGAGTATAACGAGAGAATTGGGCATCTTCTGGCTATTAGAACTAGGCAGAAGCTAGCAGCGGGGGAGATCAAGGAAATAAAAAATGAGGTAGGAGAAGTTGTAAATAAGGTAACAGATATACAGGATGTTTTTAAGAGATTCTACATTAACCTTTATCTACAGGATATAAGTAAATCAAAATTGGAGATTACGGAATATCTAAACACTATAATACACCCAGTGCTAGAAGATGACGAGAAAGAAAAACTAGATCTTAAATTCACACTACAGGAAGTCCAGGAAGCAGTGTATAGCCTCCCCTCTGGGAAGGCTACCAGCCCAGATCAGATTCCAGCAGTTTTACAAAAAATTTTGGGATATATTAGGAAAAGATATGTATGAAATTTTTACTCAGGCACAGAGGGGAGATTCAGTACCAAAATCCTGGGCAGGGGCTGATATTATTGTAATTTTACAGAAAGACAAGCCCCCCTTAGAACCTGGGTCTTATCGTCCAATTACACTTATGAATGCGGATGCTAAAATATACACAAAAACACTTGCACATAGGTTAAGTAAGGTTGTAGAGCACTTGGTTAGCACATCACAGCACGGGTTTATTCCAGGGAAGGGAACCACACAACACACAAGGCAGATGATCACGATTTTGGATGCTATGGGGGTTGCAGGAGACCCTGTCGCGATCATATTTCTGGATGCAGAGAAGGCCTTCGACAGGGTCTCCTGGGACTACCTATGGGAGGTAATGGAGTGGTTTGGAATTGGCAGAGGGTATATTAGAGCAATACAGGCAGTGTATTCTAGCCCTATGACTAGAATAAGAATTAATAAAGGATACACCAAGACAGTCCAGATAAAACGAGGGACATGACAGGGATGCCCAGCATCCCCGATGCTCTTCGCCCTTTATATTGACCCCATACTACGAAGACTGGAAAAAAACAATAGCATTGCCCCAATCGAGCTACATGAAAGAAGCTATAAAGTATTTGCGTATGCAGATGATGTGGCCGTTATTACCAACAAACCAGACATAGCACTACCTGAGATAGAGAGAGAAGCATCAAACTTTGGGGCACTCTCAGGATACCAAATTAATAGTGGGAAAACCCAAATAGTACAAAATAATCATATGATATTCCAGGACACAAGAGTGGTTAAGGAAGCAACATATTTAGGTATAAAAGTCACGGCAGACCTTGATAGCCTGGTAGACCTCAATATTAGACCCCTATTAAATAAAGTAAAAGAGAACACAGAAAGGGTACACAGATTACATCTGACATTGATGGGATGAATAAATGTAGTAAAAATGATTACATTCCCTAAATTTTTATATTTATTTAGACCTGTACCGTTATATTTCGAGCATATATGGTTTAACAAGATAGAAGCTATAGTAAATAAATTTATTTGGGCACATGGCAAAACTAGAAGAGCATATCGACACCTTACACTTCCAAGGGAAAGAGGGGGTTGGGGGGCACCTGATTTTAGGTTTTATTATTGGGCTGTAGCTATGCAGTATTTTCAGGGATTAATTGGTGGCGGCAGTACAGAACAAGGAGCTAGTTCACAAGGGTTTTTCAATGTTTATACGGTGGTGATGGGGGATGGGGCAGTAAATGGACTTTTGAATACGATTGATTTTAGTTATTTCAAACACACAAGATTTAAAACTCTTAAAGCTGCTTATACTATCTGGAAGATGATCTCAAAGAAAATAGGTTTGGGAAGGTACAACAGGTACACACGGTTGTATACTAATATATCATTACCTGGGGAGATACTTAGGGATTCAGTAATGAAGGAATGGGATACTAAAGGGATTAAGAAAATTTGGAATCTTTTGGACCAACAGGGCGGAATTTAGCAGTTTCATGAGATCCAAAGGATTTTTAAGGTAGGAAACAATAGTTTTTTTAAGTATCTTCAGATTAGAAGCTATTTTTCAAATAAACAGGGTGGATCTCTGGGTCTTGGCTCATGTCTTATAATGGACTACATAGAGAATAATACTCACTGTACAATCCGGGGCCTATATGCAGAATTGGGTAAATATAAAAGTGATGATAGAGACAAATTTGCTAGGAAGTGGACGGAAAAAACTGATCTACAACCAGAGGGTTTCCAACTATCTTTAGACTTGGGTCGAACAATCTTATGTTCTGCGACCCTACAGTCGCAGCACTATAAGACCCTGTATTCGCTGTACCACACCCCAGCAAGGATTGCACAATGGGGGGGTACCTCAGGAACTACGTGTCCCAGGTGTAATGCTACTGATGCAGACATAATTCATGTATTCTCAAAATGCCCGCAATTGTACTCCTTGAAAAAAGATATTGAAAAATGTATTGATGTATCACTAGGTTACAAAATTAAGCTTACTGATGAATTACTATTGCTGGGGGTGGTGACGGGGGAAGAGGATATTCCTACTGAGTTTATGTTTATGGTATCCGCAGTATATTGTATATGTGTTGCAACACTATGGCTTGATAAGGCACCGCCAACTTTTCAAATGTGGATTGCTCGTTATTGTCAACTTACAACCTAGAAAAAGCAATCTATGATAGAAAAGGCAAAAGAGGTAGATCTTTGGGAAAGAGGATCTGGCATCCAGTTGTAAACTGGAAAAACGGGACGATAAGTCAGTAAGGGGAGGATGACGTGAGGGCATATACAGCCGAAGATACAAGCTGAAAAGTATTTTTAAGTTAAATCTGTATTATTAGTATTTCTTATTTTTCTTTGTATCTATGTTTATATTCCTACTTTGCCATCAAAAGAATGATGTCAGTATTGTAAGTACTTAAAAGACTGAAGTGTGTTGTAACTTATCTATGTTTTCTTGGGAAAAAAAAGAAAAGAAAAGAAAATATAGAAAACAAAAAAAAAATAGAATGTCATAATATTGGTTTGTAGGGCAAAGTCGTATTAACTAGATTCTGAGAATCTGGCCCTTTGCGAGCGCTATGTTTGCATTTGGGATTCATCATCCCAAATGCAAAAATCGGTAATAGCGATTTCGCTATTTTGCGAGGAATTACATTTAAGGAATCTCTATTTGAGATTCCTTAAATGCAATTCATCATCTATTCAAAAATTGCGAATTCGCAATTTCAGCCCGCTATTTACCGCGAGGTCAAACCTCGTGGTAAATTGCGAAAACTTAGAAAAATGCTTTTAAAAGCATTTTTCTAAGTTGCATGTTGCACACACACATGTCCTTTGGACATGTGTGTGCGCAACACCTGTTTCAATTTGCATTTAAGGGGTGCTACAGGGTGTCCTTTGGACACCCCTGGCACCCTTTAAATCGCTATCTTATTTGCGATTAGCTAATTGCTAATCGCAAATAAGGAATACTCCCCATTCATTCCTATGGGCCTTTTGGCCCATAGGAATGAATGAGGAGTTATTCCTTATTTGCGATTAGCAATTTGCTAATCGCAAATAAGGATTGTGTAGGAATCGCAATTCTTTTTGCGATTCCTACATGAATCCCGTTTTGCGAGTCTGTAATAGCGATTCCTTATGAATCGCTATTATAGACTCGCAAAACGGGTCTATGATGAATCAGGCTGTAAATCTTCGTTATCTTTTCTCCAATGTGAGTAAAGTGGTCAACATCGCTAAAGGCATTTTTGATTTACAACATGAGTTTGTTAGGAACTTTAATTATTTTTATTGTTCCAACTGAATTTCTCTACAGCCAACTTCTCGAGGGTTACAAATTTATTTTAGCTACTCGGGCTGGATCTTCCTTCTTATATGAAATAGGTGAATTGTCTCTATTTTATCTTACGCTGGGGGGAAGGCTGCCATATCACATTCAGGTTTCATTTCTTCACACGTTTCATGCGGTGATTTAGCATAATTGTCTCTTTCTCTTTTTCTCCTTTATTCCCCCGCCTATTTTATTTCCTCCCCCCCTTTTTTCTCTGTTCTATTCATTTATCCTAAATATAGACTCGTTCTGAGGGATGTAAATTGTTATATACCCTTGATTTTTATGTACATATATTTTTCATTTCTAGATGTTTTACCAAATTGTTCTAGACGCTCAGATAGCTAATTTTCTGTCCCGATGATGACCATGAATGTTTACGACAGTCGAAATGTCGTCGACAATATATGTGGCTGCAACTAATGAAGGACGCATTTTTATGTTTTTGTGTTGCTTCACTTTTGTTCTGAACTCCCCATTTATGTACAAACCCTTCCCACAGCCACTTTTTTGATTACACAGTTTATTGTTGATTATCTTTATTGTTTGTGTACCGTTTTGAGCGTCATTGTTTTATGTGTCTGAGTATTTTAAGAAAATGTACTTATACATTTTGTATGAATTTATAATGTCTTTGTTGCACATAGGTCTCTTGCTTATCTTCCTTTCCTTTTTTCCTTTTATATTGCTTTTCTTTTCTCTGATATGTTAAATTGAAGTATTTTTGTGTATTTTAAGGTATAATTGTTGTTTGTCGCCTTGAACCTCTGTTAGGATTCTAGTGTTTTCCCCTGGTTCAGGTTGTCAGGGTTGCCCCTGTTGTCTACAAATACTTTTATCAGAAGAGGCTACCTTCTACTCTCGCACAGATCTATATAACTTGGTTACTAGCTTGCGTCATGTAGGCACAGTCAGCAGTAGCTGCAGTGATTGTAGAGCTAGTTCAGCGGGAAACCCAGTGTAATGTGGCTTGAGGGACAGCTTTAGTTTATGTAGAGTAAATTGGAACAGCATTGTTGGGTGAGAAATGTATTGCAATTCCTCTTGTGTAACAAAACTAGCCTTTGGTTACAGATTTTGCATTGTGTCTATACCGGCCTCTCGTAGTGAGCACAATGGACCCTCCTCCTGAGTGACCAAGAGTGCTGCATGATGCGTCAGGGGTAATGCTGGCGCGTATAGGTGTAGCTTGCCACCCAATTTCCCAATGGCTTGCCGGGCGGCGATGGTGGTATCTAGTGTGTTAATTTGTGTCTTTGGTGTGCCCCTCTTTAAGTGCATTATAATCCCAGCTAGTGGGGTGGGGTGGGCGTCCCCATCCTCCACCGCCACGTGGGGTGTGAAGGCATGGGGGTGGTACCAGTAGTATGCATATTGCGCCTGGGAACAAAGATAATAAATGTAAAAATTTGGAATGCAGAATCCGCCTTTTGCATAGTCCAGTGTGAATGTTGCCCAGCCTATCCTTGCTTGTTTACCCCCCCAAATGAGTCACAATAGTGACGATCGTTAAGGTGTGAAAAAATGTTTTGTGAGCTGTATGGGAATAGTACTAAAAAGATACAAAAACTCGGCAGAACTACAATTTTTATAATAGCGATGTGGTCTGTTAGTGACAGTGGTAGTTGCACCCATGTGTCCAGATGGCTGTCTAATGCTGCACATGCTCTCCCCTAGTTTTCACTTATAACTACCTCAGGATCCCGATGGACCCAAAAAGCCAGATATTTAACGGGGTCAGTGCACCACATCAGTGGGTATTCCAGACTAGGAGGACCTGTGATGTCTGTTAAAGGTACGATCATCAATTTGCCCCAATTGATAATCAGCCCGGAGAACAGCCCAAACCTTATATATTCACATAAGACCGGGGCCAAGTTGTGTTGAGGTTTCCTTATGAAACAGCGCCATATCATCCGCATACATAGAGATGTCTACAGGGCAATGTAGGAAGTTTTGAGCGGTCCTTCTATGTCGCTGGCTTATTATGCACAACAGAGTTTCCAGCATGATAGAGAATAGTAAGGGCGATTGGGGGCAGCCTGGTACCACACTGCCTGGTGTGAGAAGTTAGCCTGGCATATGATGTCCACTAGTTCTAGTGGGCACCTTGCACCAGTCTAATCGACCCTTATTGATGGTGGTTGTAAAGTCAACCTTATAGAAAGCTATCTGAGGGGTAGCAGTGACGAGCAGTCTTCAGGCTAAGACTTCAGAGAGCGAATTCGAGTTGTTTTACTAATTATAATCCCTTGAGTACCAAATGAAAGCACACCACACAAGGTTTATATCAAATATATATGTATTTATTCTAAACACAACCCCGCTGCACTCTTTATGAGGTCAGAGGTAAAAGTACAATACAAGTTATTTAATTAGCATACGATAAGTTGCACAGTATACGTTTTGCCCTAGGGGCCTCACAAACCATATACTAAAATAGTGGTATAAGAACCATGTCTGAGATAGAAAGCAGGCCTATGGCCTAGGGAATCACTAGGGCTTCTAGGAACAACGAAGGGTTAGGAAGTAGGAGGCCCACAGGAGACGCGTGCAGTGTCTAAACACAGCTGCGGGTAACCAATGACTTTCTAAGAGAAACGAACAAGTTACAAATTTACAATTTAAGAACACTTCTAAATGAACTACAATGGAACCCTTTTAGACTTAGACACTTGGAGGGCCAATACCCTCAAGAATATCAGAGTACTCGTGTTACCTCACCCACGTCGTCGATTTCAATGGAGAACTGCAAAGAAGTGCTGCATACGTCCAGAGGAAAAGTGTCCGGGTGGAGCCAAGGGTGGATCAAAGATCTGAAGAACCTGAAAGCAGAAGGGTCAGATTCTGGGTCACTTGCCAGTGACCAGGGCAGCGATATGAAGATGCCACCAGATGTCGGGTGATTTCAGGTGAGAAGGTGAATCTTGTCTCTTCAGCCACGAGGACCACATGGCATCAATGACAACCAGGAGCTGGATTCAAACTGTCCGACAAAGGATCTAGTTGACTGCAGTGTTGGTATCCAGATTGGACCAAACAATCCTTGGCAAATGCAACCCACATACGATGTCAAGATTGGCAGCAGGGTCTGAGGAACTTCTCCTTTGCAGAAAAATTGGAGCAAGCCTGGAGCAACCAGAAAAGCAAGTTAGAGTGAACGGAAAGTCTTCGGGGGGCTCACTAGCTAATGGGCAAGGAACTGCAAAGATGCATCAAGCTGAAATGCAAAAGCGGGGCCCACGGGACACTCGTGGAGTGGGGCCTTGGAGCTTCAGTGCAAATGATGCTCGGGTCTGAGGCTTCAAGCACCCCAATGCAGAACTTCGAGATACCTCGTGAAGTAGGTGCAGCTTGCAAAATGCAGGATGTCTAAGAGTTCTGGTCCCACGTCTTTCATGTCTGCCATGGGTCTGAGCTTTGCGGTGAGCGAAGGTCGGGGTCAGAGATGTCTGGAAGTCTGTGTTCTGTGTCACAGATTCTTTGGGATCCGGCAGGAGCCTCGAAAATGCATACCAGCAAAGTTGCTGTTGGTGCCTGTTTGAACAGGGTGGTCACTCCTTGACCACAAGGGAGATGTCATCCGTCTTCCAGTCGAAATGGAATGTTGAAGGTCCAGGATTTGTGTTTCAGAGTTTCGTCCAGCGTAATCTAAAGTCCTAGGGACTGGGATCCTTTACTTATACTAAGTTTAGGGGCTGGACTACTTTTAAGGTCCTTCCTATGGGTGGACCTGGGAAGGGGGTGGTTACACCCCTTTCTCTTTTTCCAGTTTTGCGCCAGAGCTGGAGCAGAATGCCCCAGCAACCGGTTTGAACTGGGAAAAGCATGGAGCACCTAGTGTGCCCCAGGCAGTGTCTGGAAAGCATTCACTGATTGCAGCCCTCCCTGCCCCAATACACAAAACCCTGTCTGGGGAGGTGCCAGCACCTCCCTGGACAGGAAACCTATTGTCCACACCTCCCCTGCCGGAGTTTCATTTAGTAGAAGGAGAGCAGACCCGTGTCTGTGGCAGCAGCATCCATTGTGTAATGCTGAGGCTCTGTTTAACTTTATCTGGGTAAACCAGTAACTACATGTCTTCTCCCTCTAGAAGGGTGGAATGCTACCCCCGCTGGCAGGAATTTTGGGGGGGGGGGGGGGGGTAGTATTCCAAAGTGTTTGACACCTTACACGACATGTTTTGATATAGCCAAACCAAAGTTAGTCTTAACCGCGAGGATTATAATGCACTTAAAGAGTATATGGTATGGCTATATCATAGAACAGCTGTAAGGAGATGGTTCCGAAAGCTGCAGAGGGGATCAGCTCATGCTAGGGCACCCTCTCACATAAAACCAAGCACTCTGCCTCCAGGATTGTCAAGGCCTGCCATAGGAGTGACATAGTGGTATATGTGTCTATATGTATATATAGATATAGGTATGCTATATCTAAGTAAGGGGTGATTACACCACCTTACCCAGGCTGTATGAACAGACCGGTGGTGTCAGTTTTTGAAGGCAAACCAGGGGTGGCACAATACATGCTGCAGCCCCTGGTAAGCCTAGGGTGCACCTATACAGGGGCTCACAAGGGAAACCCATTAACCAATGTGGTATGTACCTAAAGTACATGGTATCAATTTAGAGAGAGAACAGCTGGGCTGTGGGCCTGATTAGCAGTTCCACAGCCACACTAAAATCGAAAAACCAGAGAATTACATCAAAAAGTGGGGGTAACCATAGGAAGCAGATCCTACTCTCCTACACCTGGTACCATGCTCTATCTTAAAGGGCTCCCGAAGTTAAGCATCCCACCCTCACCCAAGCCGTTGGGCCAGAGTATAGGAGTTTCAGATAGCCTATGAAAATCGCAGGAAATCCCATGTCTTGCAGTATATTAAACATGTACCTCAATTCAATCGAATAAAATGCCTTCGATGCATCCAATGTCACAGCGGCTGCAGAGAGAGCTGGATCCAGAACATGGAACATGGGAAACAGGGGGCAAAGATTGTTTGATGTTAATCTCTCTGGTATAAAACCAGACTGATCCGGTAGCACTAGATAGGGCATGAGAGGATGTAGTCTATCTGCTAGAATCTTCACCAGTATCTTTGCATCTAAATTAATCTAGGACAATGGTTAATACGACTCGCACGCTATGGGCTGTTTATCCTTTTTTAGTAGAGCGATGATCAAGGCTTGGTGAAGCGAAGGAGGAAGACACCCAGATTCATATGCCTCACTATAAACTGTAAGTAAATAGGGTATGAGGAGGTCAGCATATTGTTTATGAAACTCCTCCGTGAGGCCATCCAGTCCTGGAGCTTTATTATTCGAGAGGGAGCGTATTGCCTCCCGGATGTCAGAGGCCTCAATCGGCTGGCTCAGGTACTCCCTGTGTCTGTCCGCCAGCCAGGCACATGCCACATCTGAATGGTATTTAGCAAGATCTAGAGACGCTGCATTCCCTTGTGACTTATACATGGCAACATAACAGTTGCAAAATTGGACAATTATGTCCTGCGGTTTGTAATGTTTCCCTCCCTGATCATCTACGATTTTGGAGACATGGTGATGATCAACCCTAAATTTGAGATGATTACCAAGGCTGCGCCCAGGTCTCCCCCCCCTCTCCATAGGCTATGGCAACATTTCGTTTAGACAGATAGTGTGTTTCTGTTGTGGCCATTTCGTTGTACAATAAAATCGACTCATGAATGCGGGAGAGTGTGTCTGCATTTGGGTCTGTAGTGTGATCCTTCTTGAGCTGCACTAGTGTCTTTTCTATTTTAGCTAGCTGTCCTCTTAGATCTTTAAGAATACCCACTGTGGTGTTTATACAGGCCTCTCTTATCATTACCTTGAAGGCCTCCAGTCCCATAGAGTGGCGGCGCTATCCACAGACCCTACATTCACCTCAAAATACCTCTCAATTTCTATCCTGATTGTTTCTTTGTAAATCGGGTCTAACAGGGCTTCTGATCGGAATCGCCATGTAAATGGCCTGTGGGTGTTAGCTGGGATGAGTAGATTTACTTTGACGGGGTTGTGATCTGATAATGTGCAG
This sequence comes from Lissotriton vulgaris, assembly GCF_964263255.1. Classification (NCBI taxonomy): domain Eukaryota; kingdom Metazoa; phylum Chordata; class Amphibia; order Caudata; family Salamandridae; genus Lissotriton; species Lissotriton vulgaris. The sequence continues at coordinate 165,484,745 of NC_141695.1, read as the reverse complement.
GGAAGAGAGACCACTTCCGTCACCCAGTCATTCACCCCCTCACTCAGTAGCCAGTAGTCTAGTGTAGACCAGCTGCATATGCCGGTATGGCGTGTGTGCCTTCCCTGATATTGCAGTTCCTTAGTTGCAAAGCATCTACCAACCCGAGCTCAGCCATTGCTACTCTAACTCACTTGGCAATTTTTGGAGTGCGCCCATTTAGTTTGTTATATTTGTCCCATTGGGGATTAAGATGCGTGTTAAAATCTCCTCCCCACAGTATTTCGGCTTCCCGCCAATCTCGCAATATCTGAACTATATGTGTAAACACCTCAGGTTCATCCACAATGGGGCTGTATACATTAACCATAGTCACCAGTGACATCCCTAGTTTGCCAGGCACTAGGGCGTAATGCCCCTCATCATCAGTATGTGTTTTGATCGGTGTGATTAAAAGCCCGCGTTTGAGTAGGATGAGAACACCTCTAGCATAGGAGGAATAGGATGACACCAGCCTATAGCCAGCCCACTTAACAGCATTTTTTGCCTCAGTCACCTAGGTAAGAAGTTTCTCTTGTAGTAGAGCAATATGGACCCCATGTCTGTCCACGTAGGCAAAGACCTTTCTGATTTTCTTTGGAGAGTTAAGCCCTCGTACGTTCCATGTTAAACATGTGAATTTGTCGCCTATGCGCGCCATGTAGAGAGATGCGCATATTCTACCATTTGCCCAAATATTGACATACATATACCAATATCTGTGTATCAAGTCAATCATTATGAACAAACCCCCTTGAGTGTCAAGAGAACCCCCACCACCACCCACTTCAGCACACCCAACTTGCTAGAGCCATCCCTACATCTAACAGATACCCCTACAACAAAAAACATACGAAAAAAGTGTAATGTGGGGAACACCCATCGGGGAGCGCTTTGGCACTTTCTACTTCCTTGATGACCAGGGAGGTGGCCGGCCATGCGCTAATTACTCCTGTTGCAAGCCAACCACTAGCATCCATATAAATGCAATGCCTTGCGGATTTGAAGTCAAAACAATGCAGATGGAGAAAGAATAACAAACCCTAGCCTGTACATATCACAGCAACAACCCACAGAGTTGAGCCAAAAGCTGCAGAAGCAAGGAAGGCCCCACTTTGACCCCCTAGGTGCCCCCCTGGCACAGTTTGTGGAATAGCGGCTACTGCCAGATGAACATTCAAAAGATACTCAGAGTCTAGCTTGGTGGATTTCGGCTTTTATCCTCTGATTCATCAGGGCATGTCTGTTCTTGCGGCTCAAGAATTTAGCATTGTCCAACGCCAGTTTTGGGTTTGTGAAAATCTTGGCCTTGTCGTCTGTTCCAATGCAAAACCTTGCCGGGTATAGCATTGCATATGGTATGTTTCCAACATTCAAGATTTTTTTGACTTTTTGGTATTCTTTTCTCGCTGCTTGCACCAAAGCCGTGAAGTCAGGATAAAACCCCAGTGTGTTGCCCTGATAGTTTCTGGTGCCTTTCTGGTGAGATATTTGCAAGAGAGAGTCCCGGTCACTGAAAGTCAGCAATCTCGCTATTATCGGCTGTGGTGGGGCCCCCGGAGGGGTGGGGACAGACCGAGAGGGAGTAATGTGCCCATTTCACAATGAGCAGCTGGGAAACATTGTTGGCCCAGCAAATGTCACGCAGCATGTTCTTGACATTCGTTTCCAGTCGGCCCACATTCGTCCATTCTGGCAGGCCCGTAATACGTAGGTTATAGCTACAGGACCTTGCTTCAAGGTTCTCATTCTTGACCTGGATGACCACTAGTATCTTCTCTATGTTGTGGGCTTTAGTTGTAACCTGCTGAAGTCCGTCCTCCGCATGCATGATACGCTACTCGGCTTCACCAATTCTGGCTTCCTGCTTATCCAGTTTAGCGTAGATGTGGTCCATGCAACCTTTTAACGCCTCAATCTTACCATCTATGGATTGCAGACTGGATTTGATCGCTGCCAACGACTTTTCAAGCACAGTTGATGATTCAGTGGGGGTGTCTAGCTCCGAGTCCGAAGTGGCTCCACGTCTGGATTTGCCAGTCTTTCAGTTATCAAATGTGAGGTGCAGTTGAGTTTTATCAGGCTTCCCCATCTCAGAGAATGCAGTGAAGGTACCCCCAGCAGTAGTGCGTATGAGTCCTTGCACGCAGCAGCAATCAGTAAGTTATATACCCTCTCTTCCTGTCTTGGTCTCCTCTGGTTGTCTCACTCTGTTCAGGAGAATTATATGTGTGTCCGTTATGTAGCGCGCGCCATTCAAAAGTCCTGCACACCCCAGCACGGGTCCCAGTCAGCCAAATCAAAGTGGGGGGGAGGCAGTGTCATTTGCAATTCAGAGGCCCAACTTCAACACGGGTCATCCGTGTGGGCAGGCCCTTTGGGAAAGATATTCAGGAGCAGAGCGTCTCATCACCTGGTCCCAGACCCTCACGGCAAGAAGATGGAAGAGGCCCAACACTGTGCCGCGGTTGTAAGGACACGGCGGCAGGGTGGGGTGCGTTAGCTTACAGGATTCGAATCGGTCTCAGTTATGTCACACTCACGCCAGCATGTCTCCCTCTCACCCCTAGTGAGGTCCCACCGCCACTGGATTTTGCTGTGCTCTCAGGGAATAAGCAAGGGGAACGTCTGTAAAACAGCCTCCCAGCCCTATACACGAGGTTGCAGGATCCGGGACAGTGTGCAGCAAAGGATTGCTAGGCCGCAGAGAAGTTCCCAAGGTAGGTCCAGCCGCCCTCTCCCTTCAGGCACCCCACCTTGTCCTAATGTAGGTCACATCAGTTACCGTGAGATGTTGCAGGCACTCAGAGCCCCGGTTGGCCACACGTAGTCGTCTTGTTTGATCTCCCGCTGCCCTCCGCTCAAAATGGTGCTGTTGGACTTGACCCTTTTTGCCTTCCTCCTGTATTTTTCTGTCCTGTTGTTGACTGTTTTATGACTCTGGGCACTTCACCATTGCTGATCAGTGCTAAAGTGCATATGCTCTCCCTATGGTAAATTGATCTATGGAATTAGTGAATCCATGATTGGTTAGTTTGGTTTACTTATCAGACCCTAGTACAAGTGCACTGAGTGTGCCAAGGGCTTGTAAACCAAATGCTGCTGGTGGGCTTGCAGCACTGGTTTTGCCACCCACAGAAGCAGCCTGTAAAAGTGTGTCTCAGGTTTGCCATCGCAGAGCCTGTGTTCAGTCTGGTATTGCTGTGTTGACTGGGCAAGTACACTCACTTGCCATTCTCTAAACCTTCCCTTTTCTGCATATTAGTTACCCCTATGGTAAGCCCAAGGGCAGGGTGCATTGTAGGTAAAAGGAAGGACATGCCCTGATGTGTGTGGCATGCCCTAATAGTGAATTACAGCCATTTTCGTTTTTCACTATTGCAAGGCTACCTGTGCCCCATAGGCCAGAATAGGCAGTTTGAATATTACATCTTATAATCCTAACAGACTCAGGGAACTAAGTAGACATTCAAGTTTAGTATGCCTAAACTCAGAGTGATGAAATACATCTTTTAGTGAAGTTGATTTTAACATTCTGTGTTTAAAAATACCACTTTTAGAAAGTAGGTATTTTCTTGTCGAACCATCCACGCTTCCCTTTGCTAGGTTGTTTATTCTTTGTCTGGAGTTTGAGTGAAAGGGGCATGGTGAGTCAGCACAGGGCTGAATAGAGGGATCTGCATGTAGATGGGTGGGAGGAGTTGCACCTTGGACCTGAATAGGGCTGTACCTGCCTTCCACGATGCCGGCTCTACCCTCTGTGGTGCGTCTGATGTCCCTTCCCTGCACTGTGAAAGGAAAGAAGGAGTCATGTAAACAGAGTGCTCCAGGACTGACAAGAATTGGTTTGACTAGGCAAAGGCCTCTCTGCCTTCAGAGAACAAAGAGAAACTGTGTATAAAAAGGGGGACCCAGACCCCAGAACTTTAGATCACTTTTGGGAAACAAGAAGAAACCTTTGCTGAGGAGAAGCACCAGAGAGACTGAGGAGAGACTATCCCTAAGCTGAAGTGCTGCTTGGGGCATTGGCCTGTAGTGGTTGCCTGACTGCCAAAGAAAGAAGAGAGGAACTTTGTGTGTACTTTCATCAACTTGTGAAGGATCTCCAAGGGCTTGAGAAAGAGCTTGCCTCCTGCTAAAGTCTCAGGGACAACAGACTTCACTCACCAGCTCCCCAAGAATTCTTTGGAAGTGCCTGCAGTTGTGTTGGGTTTTCTGAGGGACTGTGTATCGCAAGGAGCTGGAAACGCGACTCACGAAAGAGAATTGTGTTGCCGTACTGCCACAGACGCTTCACAACGCGAAAGCGCCTCGCTTCGGCGGAGAAGAGGATCGACGTCCCACCAGATGCGGTTGCATCATTGGAGAAGCGTATCACAGCTACAGCCGCTGTTGTCGCGTTGCCGCTGCAAGCTGTCACATCGTTGCCGAAGCAACTCGCATCGCCGGAGAAGAGGATCGACGTCAGTTCAGGCGGCGCTGCATCACCGGGAAGCGTGTCGCAGGGCCTGTCATAGCTTAGAAGAATCGTTGAGTCGCCACCTGGCCATCGGGCATGCACGCATTGTGTCGCATCCAAATGAAGACGCCGTCTTTGTTTCATTGCACTGGATCTTCGTCGCATCACAGTGTAGTGGACCTACATCGCCACAGAAGTGCAGTAAGAAACCGACGCTTCACCTCCCCTCGCAGAGAAGAACCGAGGCATCCACTATGCATCAGTAGGGACCGACTCATCACCATTCTTGCGTGTTAGGAACCGACGCATCACCTTCCCTGCAACACTTTTGTTGTACAGCGTTACGCTTCCTAAGGTACATTGAACTCAAAGTGTTGCATTTTACATCTTAAGAGAACTAAACTATTTCTACCATTTTTAAAGTACAGTATTGTGGATTTTTGTTGTTTGTGGTCTTGTGTTAAGTCTATATAAAATACTTATTTTTATACTACAACTTGTGTGGTGTCCATCTGTAGTGTTGTCTCTGGGTTACTGTATGTGTTCACAAATGCTTTACACACTGCCTCTGAGAAAAGCCTGTCTACTCGTGCCGCGCTACCAAGGGGGTGAGCAGGGGTTATTTTAGGAGTGTACCCCTTACCCTGACTAGACGCAAGGGTCCCTATTTGGACAAAGGTACCTACCTCCGCCAACTAGAGACCCCCAAATCTAACAGGCGCCACCCCAATGGCTGTGAAAGAGAGGATGTTGCAGTGCTCTCACCGGCCTAGGGGCTTCATGAATGTTAGCTCTTCGTATTTCCATGCCATTGCTCCGTCTGGGGCCTCGTATCAGGATCTCTTTAGCGTCTGGAGCCCATCTATGGCAGACCACAAATCCTGGCGGTCACCGCCGTCCCCGGCCCCCGAGGAGCCCAAACCTTCCTGCAGGCTTCACAGTAGGAGGATATCAGCCTCCGTGGATCACACCCGCATCAGCAATGGTGTAGAGTAGCGCCAAGCACCCCCCAATTTGGGTCAGTCCGTTGCATCCTAAGGTACATAGTACTCAAAGTGTCGCATTTTACATCTTAAGAGAACTGAGCTATTTCTACCATTTTTAAAGCACAGTATTGTGGATTTTTGTAGTTTGTGGTCTTGTGTTAAGTCTATATATAAATACATATTTTTATACTACAACTTGTGTGGTGTCCATCTGTAGTGGTGTCACTGGGTTACTGTATGAGTTCACAAATGCTTTACACACTGCCACTTTCCCTGAGGCGAGAACACAATCACCTTAGTTTTCGGAAACAACTAAAAACCTGGCTCTTCCCTTGATCACCTCTCCCCTGCTTCCCCCCCCTTGCTGGATCTATGGTCACTAGCGCTGGTATGCCCTAGGGTAGCTATGCGCTCTATAAATCCCAAATCAAATCAAATCATAAGCCTGTCTGCTAGTGCCAAGCTACCAATGGGGTGGGTGAGCAGGAGTTATTTTAGGAGTGTACCCCCTTACCCTGACTAGATGCAAGGGTCCCTATTTGGACAAAGGTACCTACCTCCGCCAACTAGAGACCACCAATTCTAACAGGCGCCACCCCAACGGCTGTGAAAGAGAGGATGTCGCAGTGCTCTCACCGGCCTCGGGGCTTCACGAATGTTAGCTTTTCGTATTTCCATGCCATCTCTTCGTCTGGGGCCTCTTATCAGGATCTCTTTAGCATCTGGAGCCCGTCTGTGGCAGACCACAAATCCGGGTTGGTCGCCGCCATCCCCGGCCCCCCAGGAGCCCGAATCTTCCAGTAGGCTTCCCAGTGGGAGGATATCAGCCTCCGTGGATCACACCCGCATCAGCAACGGTGTATAGTAGCATCAAGCACCCCACAAATTGGGTCAGTCTGTTGCAACAGCGTCAGACCTATCTCGCGGTCACCATTTTGATCCAGCAGACTTCCACCAGCAGCGAGTTTAACTCTGCATTAGGGCCCGGTTTTCGGTCAGCAACGTTGTCACCTTCCACCTCACATCATCTGCAGAGTGTACAACATTTTTTTTCATCACAGATAGTGGCAGGGGAGAAGTGTAATTTAGGATTGTAACGGGCCGGGCGGCGGAGCTGCACTACAGCGCAACCATCTCCCCGCGCACCAATCCGATACCCCCCCCCCAAAAAATTAACAGCAATTAACAAATATTTAAGTTTTCAAAAATAATTTACTTCTCACTATATTCCCCTATAAAGGTCATCACCAATATTGTAATTGATTACACAATTAACATTATTATTTAACAATTAATCAATTAACTAATAATAATTAACAAGTAAATTAAAAACAATCAAAAACAAATTAGTTCACAGAATTAACACTATAAAAATAAATAAATATTGTATATAAAAAAGTATAACATTTTTATTAAAATTAAATTACTTCCCACCATACTCCCCTACCAACCCACAACCAACTCCTAAAAAATGTACACAATTAACATATTTACAAATTATTTAGTAATAATTAATATCTAATTATTAACTAATTAATACGATTTTTAACACAATTGTCAATATAAAATATTAATCACTTAAATATGAATTAAAAAGTATTAATTAATTATAATGACATTACGTCCCACCCTATTCCTCTATAAACCCACAACAAACTCATAAAAAAATACACTCAACATATTTACCAAAATATGTATTAATAATTAATATTCAATTAATAAATAATTAATACAATTTTCACACAATGAACAATATAAGGTATTAATTACATAAATAATAAATAATAAAATATTCAATTAATTAGTTATAATTAGATTACTTCCCACCCGATTCCCCCATAAACCCACAACCAACTCATAAAAAATTACACACTTAACATATTGACCAATTATTTATTAATAATTAATATCTAATTAATACACTTTTTAACACAATTAACAATATGAAATATTAATTACATAAATATTACTTAATACAATTATTAAATAAATAATCATAATTAAATTACTTCCCATCCTATTCCCCTATAAACCCTCAACCCGCTAAGGAATCAAAACGCAAAATTTATGTTTTAAAAAAAATTCATAACTTCTAAAAAATTCTTAATAAATATATTATAATTAAATTACTTCCCACCCTATTCCCCTATAAACCCACAACCCGCTATGGAACTAAAATACGCAAAAATCAATTAACATAACATTAATTACTTGTAAAAAATTCAAACATACATTATAAAAATAAGCTATACTTTTAACACATATACTACCATACAAAACAGTAAAAAAATCGATATTATTACCAACGATATTTTTACTAACGATATTACTAACATCGATATTTATGAAAACGGTATTCTTACCTGCATGTCAATATTCTGGTCTACGATATTCTTGATGGTCGATATTCTGTCACATCGATATTTAAACATCGATATAATGGTATATCGATATTTAGACATCGATATTATGTCTCTATACCACTTGGGGAGTTAGACATTAATGCATGATGGACATGGCCTCTAAATTTCACAGCTTAAATATTCCTGTTTGCTCTGGGAAATGATGATCTCCCCCTATTGCAATCATCTTGTAGTTGTATCAATAGGTGAAAAGTCTATGGAAAAACTGAGAATCCCTGCTTTTCAGTGGTAATGTCCTTTGTGTGTAGCACATGGCACTTTTGTCCTTACAGGATACCAATGAGAACAAGCATTGGTAAAGCCAAATGGTTTCGCCTATACGAGAACTTTTAGAATCATCACTGTTTTTAGACAAATGGCACAGCAGTGTGGGCTGCTGTGCAACATGGCTTAAAGTAAATAAAAAGAAAGCACTATGGCACGGCCAGGGTTTACTGCCTCATTACACTTTTGTTTCAACTTTAAGCCATGTTGCACAGCAGCCGGGACTGCTGTGAATCATTGTTAGAAAAACATTAACAAAGCCAAATAGTTCTACAAAAGCAATTTGGCTTTGTTATTGTTAGTGTGGGAAACAACAACAGACAGAGAGAGGGGGTGGGAAGGAGCACCAACAAAGGACAATGGGAGAAGGCAGGTTTGGGTGGGAAAAGCAACACGAGGGAGCGGGAGGAGGGTGAGACATGCCCTCTTCAAGAGAGCATGTCCAGAACTGAAAAAAAGAGCCTTTGGCCAGTGGAAGGACAGTGACCACAGACTGAAATCTGTAGTTGGTCCATACCCCAGGGCAGGGGCTGAAACTTTAATCCCAGGTGGAAGAAGGAAGCTGCGGACCAATAAGAAGGGAGGAAACAAGAGCAACATGCAAGTCAACCAATGGTAAGTAAGGGGAGAACTCTAAGACCCTTTAAGGTTATGTTCTGTTTACAAGAGGTTTTGCAAGGACATGTGTTGCATGCACTGTTCATACGAAACCTAAAACAAAGAAATGCTGCTCACATTTTTGCAGATCCACAAAGAATTCCCCTATCAAAAGATTGGCATTCTACCCGGAGCCAGAGGAAAAGTGGAGACCAGTTTACTTCTATTTCATTGGTGAGGAGTATTGGTGGGCGAAGAATTCTGCTCTACCGGTGGAGTGGTGCATAGTTTTTTCTCTTTTTCAACTCAGCAACATTAAACCCCTCCCACACTGGTGACGGAACAGCTCCGTCACGCTCCTCGGGTGGGCTCTGCTGGTGACGGAACGGTTCAGTCAGGGCCCGCTCGCCGCGCCTGCGCGATGCTGATTTCGCGCCAGCGCGGCGCGTTCTATTGAGCGGGCGGGGCCGTGATGGAACCGTTCCGTCAAAAGCACAGCTCATCCGAGGGGCGTGACGGAGCGGTTCCGTCACCAGCGTCGGAGAGCCGCGCGCCCCCCCCCGCCCTTAGCACTGCAGCGGAATTGCCGCCGCAGCGAAAGGGTTAAGTTGGCGAGCAAGAAAAATCGTGCACTAGACTGCGTGCGTTGGGAAATCTGCTACCGCTCTACTATAATATCTACTTGAAATGTAGAAAGAAGCAGCGCCCTCTAGCGCGACATTTGGTGCCATTCGTAGTAATTTTGCTGTACAGGATTAACTTCCAGCCCTAAAAATCAGTGCGAGCTCCGCTGAGTGCGGAAGAGTTTTTAGGTCTCGCAGAGAGACCTAATGACGCCCATCCACAAAGCTGACTTTTACGATGAGGATTTTCAACAGTTCACGAGAAGCGAATCACATGACAAGCTCCTCGTGCACGAGCTTGCCCGAGCCTTCCCCCTGCCAGCAGCATTTGCCACATCAAAGGCTTCCGCTGCCCCGCCCCACGCCGTCACTTATTCACCGCCGCAGGCCGTGACTCGCATGTACTTCCCCGGCTCAGCTCCCCGCCCCGCCTCCTCTCTATCCCTCGCTCTCCGCCAGATGCTAGGCTTTTTTTTCAGCTGCTTGTTTTGGCATAATGTTGATGTCGGGCTTCGGCCGCCAGGCCACTTCAAAGGGTTCCGCTGCCCCGCCCCCTGCTTCATGACCATCTGTTCCCCAGCACCTCCCCTCTCTGTCCCCTAATTATTCACTGCTGGCCGGCCGGCACATCGAAGGCTGCTGCTCCCCATGCGTCTCGTTTATTTTTTTTGTCCCCTCTTGTTTTGATATAGTGCCTAATGCTGCGCATTCAGTCTGTTTGCAACTTTAACGAGAACCGAGACTTGGGAAAATAAGCGCGTTTGTGCCGAGGCAGCTCGTGATGTGGCCGGCAGTAAATCCTCTAGAGATTTTAATATTGTGGACATACTTTAGCAGTGCTGCACCCGTTTTACAAGCGCTGCGCTGGTTTTAATTTCATTCTTGTTTCGAGTGTCTTGTGACCAGGCATGCAAGCTGTTGTTCTCTGTTGTGCGACTGGTGACATTAGCAACCGCAAAATGCATGACTCCGATTCTGCAGAGGCTCAGCCCTGGTCATTAGCTGTCACTAGAGGCTCGTGTGAAACTTTTCAAAGCTTGTTATTTGAGAGCTGTTTCCTTACCGCGCTTCCTCTGTGTTTATTGCATTAAATACGGATGTTGTTCTTTTACCCATTCAACCATTCAAATGTGACTGGGAACAGCACATGCCCTGGTTAGTTTCTGGCAGGCTGCTTTGACCTCCACCATATCAAAAGGAATCACTTCCGCTATGCGGATCTTCCATGTACTGCCACAGGCTCTGGTAAAATGATTTTTGGAAGATACAAGTCATGCAGCATGTTGTTCTGGTTTGCTATGAATTAAATAGGACGACTCGGCATATATTGTTTTGAGGTCTGATTAGTTGTTGCAGCTTTTGCTGACAGTCTGGTGTCGTATCGTGTTGTTACATGTCATCCTTCGTTGTCGATCTATCTACCTTTTGTAAAATCTCATTCGGACACATTTGAACATCTACCAATTTTTCCATAATTAATTCCTGTTCCCTTAAACCTAAATTAAGCCCTAGGTTGTTTATATTCAGTGAGGCAAGTGAGAAATTTATGTCCAGCTAAGAACTGTATTTTTTTGGCATAATGTTGATGTCGGGCATTGCACATATCCGTCATCTCTTAAATAAAGTCTCTGTATTTTTACCCTTTCTGCACCATCGTTTTGGGATTCCACTAAGTTCTGGGTACTGTTTACTTCACTCCCCCATCGTGTACTTGTGTAAATGGTAAATGTTTCCTGTTTTGACTCAACATTCTCATAGCAACAGTGAGGCCTCTTGCAGGTCCGGCTCGGTGGCTTATTGGGGGCCTGATTACCAAACTCCTGCACTAGTATATGATTAGTTGTTCCATAGTGTTAAAGTGACCTTGTCGAATTTGTATCATGAGATAACAAAATCGGGAGAGTGGGCGGATCGGGGGGGGGGCATTTAGGTGTCCGTAACGCCCACAATAGGTTTGATATCCATTTTTACTGGACCCGTATAGGGGTTAAAATGAAAGAATCCTCTCCTTACTTTTCAAACCTGTGAGAGCTCTAGACTAGTGAGCAACAACACCTGTTCCAGTGAAGGGAATACTTTTGGAATGTGTGTGGTCTACATTTTGTTTAGGCAACAGTGTTATTCTGGTGTTTCTAGGCCACAAATACATGTATTCCGAGGCTGTGCATGGTGCTAGGGAGCAGACCTCTTTCAAGGCAGTGCAAGCTACCTCACACTGTCCACATGGTGTGTTATTTATCATTTTTAATCCTTACTTGATTTCTGGCAATGCTAGGAAGGTCTCAACAGGACAAGACAACCTAGTTGAATATGACCTTAGCAAGAGTGCTGTTGGAACAGTTTTGTGTCCAGTTCCGCAGACCTGTACCTCTTGCCTCATCAGATGGGTGAAAAAGTGATGTTGGAGTTCTGACAAGGATCGAGCTATGGATTCTCTCGTGCTCGCCTACATCGCAACATGAACCATCCAACTCCCGCCACCCAGGAATGCGTGTTGGACGCCTACCTTCAGTCCGCTTCCCAGGAGCAATCTGTTGAAGCCACCGTGGTCTCATCCTCAGAGGAAGCTTTAACTGATAGGCCAGTTCTAAATAGCAGTGCTCTGTACAAACCTTAGCTGGGGACATTGAGGAGATCCCAATGAGTGGGTCCGACTGTGAACCATTGAGCTTTGCTGTCTTAGAGCTTAAAATCATGCTATCATGTAAATGACGTATCACAAGTTGGACATTTCTAAGATTTGTGATATCTTGATATCTTTTAAAAATGTTTTCATTTAGTAACATGTTTTCATTGTCCATATTTTCACTGACCACAAGGGGCGCTGCTGACCCAGCCCTCACAGCGGAGCACCGCTGACCCTATCCTTGCAATCAATATTGATATAGAGAAACAAAATGTAATTTGCACTGCTATTTCATGCCCTATAGTTGAAATACAAAGGAAATATTTCCTCATAGAAGCACTCAAATCCCACTGTGCCAAAATTAAAAGGCGAACCAATAGGACTACACCCTTGCCCACCCTCACACCCTCACCCACCCTCACACACCATCACTCACCTTCACACCCTCACCCCCTCACACCCCCTCACCCTCACACACCCTCACACCCGCACTCACCCTCACTCACCTTCACCCCTCACCCACCCTCACACACATCACTCACCCTCACCAACCCTCACTCACCCTCACACACCCTCTCACCCTCACTCACCCTCACACCCTCACCCACCCTCACTCACCCTCACTCACCCTCACCCTAACCCACCCTCACACCCTCACCCTCACCCTCACCCACCGTCACATCCTCACACACCCTCACTCACCTTAACACCCTCACACCCCCTCACCCTCACACCCTCACACCTTCATCCTCACACACCCTCACTCCCCCTCACACCCTCATTACCCTCACACCCTCACTCACCCTGACACCCTCACACACCTTCACCCCTCACACACCATCACCCTCACACACCCTCACTCACCCTCACACCCTCACTCGCCTTCACCCCTCACACACCCTCACCCTTACACCCTCACTCACCCTCACACCCTCACTCACCCTCACACCCCTCACCCTCACACCCTCACCCTCACTCACCTTCACACCCTCACAACCCTCACACCCTCACTCACCCTCACACCTTCACTCACCTTCACCCCTCACACACCTTCACCCCTCACACACCTTCACCCCTCACACACCATCACCCTCACACACCCTCACTCACCCTCACACCCTCACCCCCTCACCCTCACAATCTCACTCACCCTCACCCACCCTCAAACCCTCACCCTCACACACCATCACTCACCCTCACACCCCCTCACCCTCACACCCTCACCCTCACACACCCTCACACCCTCACCCACCCTCACTCACCCTCACCATCACACACCCTCACATCCTCACACCCTCACCCACCCTCACACACCCACACCCTCTCACCCTCACCCCCTCATCCTCGCACACCCTCATACCCTCACCCACTTTCACACCCTCACACACCCTTACACCTTCCCCCCTCATCCTCACTCACCCTCACACCTCCTCACCATCACACACCCTCACATCCTCACACCCTCACTCACACCCTCACCCTCCCTCACACCCTCAGACACCCACACCCTATCGCCCTCCCTCTATCTATTGCCCTACCTCTATCTATCTATTGCCCTCCCTCTATTTATCTATCGCCCTCCCTCTATCTATCTATTGCCCTCCTTCTATCTATCGCCCTCCCTCTATCTATCTATCGCCCTCCCTCTATCTATCTATCGCCCTCCCTCTATCTGGTAAACAGTCATAATATTGATTCCAAAATATAGAATGGACATATTATCGAAGTAAAAATATAGAATGGACAAAATATCGAATGGACACAATATAGTGGTTAAAAATATCGAATTTAAGGTAAGTAATATCGATTTTCAAAATATAGAAGTCAAAATATCGAAGTATACAATATAGGCATTAAATATATCGATTTTTTAATAATATCAATTTTTTTAAGTGTTTTGTATGTTAGTATATGTGTGAAAAGTGTATATTAATTTTTGTAATGTATGTTTAATGTATTTTAAGTAATGAATTTTATATTAATTTTTGCGTAATTTAATTCTGTAGCAGGTTGTGGGTTTATAAGGGAATAGGGTGGGAAGTAATTTAATTGTAATTAATTAAATATTTTTATTTATTTATTGGTATTCATTTTGAATTTATTGTTATTTTTTAATTGGTAATTAATTTTTATTAATTGCCAATTAATTTGTATTAATTGATTAATTGTTAATTATGTTAATTTTCTAAATTTATTTTCTATAGCGGGTTGTGGGTTTATAGGGGAATAGGGTGGGAAGTAATTTAATTGCAATTAAGTAAATAATTTTTTTCATTTATTGGTATTGATTTTAAATGTATTGTTAAATAATTTTTAATTGGTAATTAATTTCTATTAATTGGCAATTAATTTTTATTAATTGGTAATTATTTTGTATTAATTAAATATTTGATAATCATGATAATTGTATTAATGTATTTTTCTGTAGTGGGATGTGGGTTTATAGGGGAATAGGGTGTGAAGTAATGTAATTGTAATTAATAACATATTAAAAATACTTTTTGTGTTTTGATAATTAATTTACTGTTAATTTGTAATTGGTATTAATTTTTATTATTAATCAGTTTTTGTTATTGAAAATTAGTTGTTAAATAATTATGAATAGGTTATAAATTTTTAATAACCAATATGTCGTTGTATTTCTAATTAATTATTACATGATATTAAATTGGTTATTAATTTCAATTAATGTTTTATTGGTATTGATATTTAATTTATTGTTAATAATACATTAAATCATTACTTCCCCTACTGTTAAACTCACTAGAGTGGGAATAGTAATTTTCACCCTCCCGCTATCCAACGCTTTCCCTACTGTTGCACTCTCTGGAGTGGGAATAGTATTTTTTACCCCTACGCTATCCAACGCTTTCCCTACTGCTGCACTCTCTGGAGTGGGAATAGTAATTTTTACCCCTACGCTATCCAAAGCTTTCCCTACTGTTGCACTATCTGGAGTGGGAATAGTAATTTTCACACTCCCGCTATCCAACGCTTTCCCTACTGTTGCACTCTCTGGAGTGGGAATAGTATTTTTTACCCCTACACTATCCAATGCTTTACCTACTGTTGCACTCTCTGGAGTGGGAATAGTAATGTTTACCCCTACGCTATCCAATGCTTTCCCTACTGTTGTACTCTCTGGAGTGGAAATAGTAATTTTTACCCTTCCAATATCCAACGCTTTCTCTACTGTTGCACTCTCTGGAGTGGGAATAGTAATTCTTACCCCTACGCTATCCAACGCTTTCCCTACTGTTGCACGCTCTGGAGTTGGAATAGTAATTTTTACCCTCCCGCTATCCAACGCTTTCCCTACTGTTGCACTCTCTGGAGTGGGAATAGTAATTTTTACCCTTATGCTATCCAACGCTTTCCCTACTGCTGCACTCTCTGGAGTGGGAATAGTATTTTTTACCCCTATGCTAGCCAACGCTTTCCCTACTGTTGCACTCACTGGAGTGGTAATATTAAATGTTACCCTCCTGCTATCCTACGGTAAAATATTGTACTTTTTTTATTAATAACTTAAATTAATTATATCTTAATTTTAAGGTTATTTGAGTATTTTTAAGTATGTTTTAGTTAATTATATTTATTATTTCATTAATTTTAAATTACTTTTAAGACATTTAAAAAAATTTGATATTTTGACTGACTATATTTTTTACAGACTATATTTTGGATTCGATATTTTTGTACTTACCTGTTTGTAGATAGGAATTCGATATTTTGGCATTCTATATTTTGGTGACTATATTTTGGTAAGTCTATATTTTGTCATTCTATATTATGTCAGTGATCTATCGCCCTCCCTCTATCTATTTATCGCCCTCCCTCTATCTATCTATCGCCCTCCCTCTATCTATCGCCCTCCCTCTATCTATCTATCGCCCTCCCTCTATCTATCGCCCTCCCTCTATCTATCTATCGCCCTCCCTCTATCTATCTATCGCCCTCCCTCTATCTATCGCCCTCACTCTATCTATCTTTCGCCCTCACTCTATCTATCTTTCGCCCTCCCTCTAGCTATCTATCGCCCTCACTCAATCTATGGCGCCACCACTGCATCACTCAGGGGCACCACAACATCACTATGCGCTACCACAGCATCACTGAACGCCACAGCATCACTCGTCGCCACCACAACATCACTCAGCGCCACCACAGTATCAATCTGTGCAACCATTCAACAACAGCTGGTTCAAATATGTTCTCTCAATGTTTCAAGCTTTATTACAAATGTCACAAAAAGATGGTAATATTTCACTTCTGTTCTAGGATTTTCGTCACAATAAAATACACTGAACATAATCTTCACAAAAAATAAATTACAAAACTTTAAGCTATTGCCATTATAAATTACAATAACTTTTATTTAAGCATTAATTATTTTAAAAAAATTAAAAGCCATTGTTATTTGTTAACATCTAAGTCACGTAAATACAAAACATGTTGCATTACAAATGCTATAGGTGTCACATTTGCAAAAGATAAAAGTATTGGCATTGTAAATGACAAAGCTATTAATTTCGCTATTTTCAAAACCAACACATAAATAAAAAATGTGTCATTTACAAGACCAATAGCTCAAACTTTCCTAATGCGAGACCTATTGCATTGCAAATGCTTGTTTCAACATTTCGTGGAGTGCCACGGAGCAGAACTCTGCGAACTCCGCCCAGGTCTAATTTGGAGAGTTGAATTCAGGCCACTTTAGATCATCTCTCACATCCATACCTCGACCAGAGTGGAGAACCCTTCCACTTAGATCGAGAGGGCTAGGGTGGGGACTGCACCAGATATGTAAAAGATGGCGACTACCACAGTTCTAAATGCTTGTAAGTGACTCCACCTTCCATGGAGGTTCTTCATAGAACCCACAAAGGTAAAACTTTGGACCAGAGAAAATCACATTTATCTGAATAAAAATTGTCATTTGGGGGTCGGGTCGGTGGGGGGGGGGAAGCGGGTTATATCAGCTTGTCCTGCCATAGCCAACCCCTGGACCAATAGCATTCCACAAAACTTCGACCAAGTCACTAAAGTAGACAGCAACAACATTTAGCATGAAAAAATTACGGAAAAAAAGTTTCTTTTGAGTTGCAAAATTGATACAAATCATACCTTAAAATCAGGGCACAAGTCATAAAAAAAGAAGTGGGGGGACGCTGTCACAGGAAGTGACGTCACAACAGGAAGTGACGTCACGAAAGGTGCCGAGCTCCTCGTCCCAGAGAGGCCAAAGAGTGAAGTCCAGCTGTTTGCAGGGGGGATGGAGTCTCCCCGGTAAAATAAGTGGGGGGACGCCGTCCACCGACGTGGTACCCCGACTCGAGCCCTGCTTAAAATCTCTTTTTAGGGTATTGTTCCGCTCTAAGTTATTAGTGGCAACAGTGACAAGAGCAAAGAAGCGCTGCTTGAAATGGGATTTTTTTTTATACTTAATATTATTGTTGTTATTATTGTTTTTATTATTATTGTTATTAGTATTGTCGCTATTGTTGTTGTTATAATTATTGTTATTTTTGTTCTTGTTTTTATTATTAGTAGTAATATTACTATTGGTATTATTATTGCTACAATTGTTAATATTGTTGTTATTAATAATATTGTTATTGTTTTTAATATTGTTGTCATAGATATTATTTTTATAGTGATTATTATTGTTGCTATTGCTGTTGTAATTATTAATATTGTCGTCATCGGTATTAGTCTTATGATTGCTATTATTCTTTTTTTTATGGCTGTCCTTGTTATTATTGTTGTTATCCTTATTTAGACTCCTGGGGAGAAGGCGGTGCCGTCCACCTCTGGGGAGAGCGGTCTCTCAGATGAGGAGGCAGCGTAGAGTGAGAGTGTGTGTGTGTGTGTGTGGGGGGGGAGGGGTGGGGGGGCGGGGGGAGGGTTCTGTCGTGATACTTACGATAACAGCCTCCCATGCAGCACAGCACACATCCTGGCATGTCCGGTGGCTGCACGAGGTTGCCGAGCGTGCCAGCGCTGAACCGCAAGCTCAGACCCCCGCCAGCCTGACTCATCCCTTCATGCTTTGAGGTCGATAACAATTTCCTCTGAGTTAGAGCTATAATGACACCCTTGAAGCGGCCCGGGTGCACGGTAACTGCTATGTAAACGGTAATTACAGTAATGTGTGCCTGTTGCTACATTGCTTCTCATATATTGTGCCCTGAAGCCCTGTTCGGGCAGGTCTCAGCGCTGCACGCGCTGTTCCTTCATTTCCTGGAATTCCCTGCATCGAAGCAGCGCCGTATTGCCGGTCAGGTACCGGTTCACCACACAAACCCTGCATCCTGTGTCAGCCATGAAAGGAAGGGCGATGAGAGCGCACAGGCACACACTCACACACCCCCACCCTCTTCCTGCTTTGAAGCTCTTAAAACACGTTGGTTCTTTTGTAAAATGATGAGTGCTAGGTACCCTTAACAATCCCCAGTCCTGTCCACTTCTACTTCATCTTCAGCCCACCTCACACCCTGCTTGTCATATAATGTATCTCAACATAATACGTCAGCGTGATTGTTGGAAAAACTCAAGCTCACAACCCCAACCTTATTGACTAAGCGATGACCCCGTGAGTCGCTACAGGTTCATGAGTCGCTACAGGTTCATGAGTCGCTACAGGTTCATGTGTCTTTACAGGTGCATGAGTCGGTTCAGGTTCATGAGTCGCTACCGATTCATGAGTCGCTACAGGTTCATGAGTCGCTACAGGTTCATGAGTCGCTACAGGTTCATGAGTCGCTACAGGTTCATGAGTCGCTACAGGTTCATGTGTCGCTACAGGTTCATGTGTCTTTACAGGTGCATGAGTCGGTTCAGGTTCATGAGTCGCTACCGATTCATGGGTCGCTACAGGTTCATGTGTCTTCACAGGTGCATGAGTCGGTTCAGGTTCATGAGTCGCTACAGGTTCATGAGTCGCTACAGGTTCATGGTTCGCTACAGGTTCATGAGTCGCTACAGGTTCATGAGTCATCATGAGTCGCTACAGGTTCATGAGTCGCTACAGGTTCATGAGTCGCTACAGGATTGTGAGTCGCTATAGGTCATGAGTCGGCTACAGGTTCATGAGTCGCTGCAGGTTCATGAGTTGGCTACAGGTTTATGATTCACCTACAGGTTCATGTGTTGTTACAGGTGCATGAGTCGCTACAGGTTCATGAGTCGCTACAGGTTCATGAGTCGCTAAAGGTTCATGAGTCGCTACAGGTTCATGAGTCGCTACAGGATTGTGATTCGCTATAGGTTCATGAGTCGGCTACAGGTTCATGAGTCGCTACAGGTTCATGAGTCACCTACAGGTTCATGTGTCGTTACAGGTGCATGAGTCGGTTCAGGTTCATTAGTCGGTACATGTTCATGAGTCATTTACAGATTCATGAGTCTGCTACAAGTTCAAGAGTTGCTACAGGTTCATGAGTCGGCTAAAATGATGAGTGCTAGGTACCCTTAACAATCCCCAGTCCTGACCATTTCTACTTCATCTTCAGCCTACTTCACACCATGCTTCTCATATAATGTAACTCAACATAATATGTCAGCGTGATTGTTGGAAAAACTCAAGCTCACAACCCCAACCTTACTGACTAAGCAATGACCCCGTGAGTCACTACAGGTTCATGAGTCGCTACAGGTTCATGAGTCGCTACAGGTTCATGTGTCTTTACAGGTGCATGACTCGGTTCAGGTTCATGAGTCGCTACAGGTTCATGAGTCGCTACAGGATTGTGAGTCGCTATAGGTTCATGAGTCGGCTACAGGTTCATGAGTCGCTACAGGTTCATGAGTCACCTACAGTTTCATGTGTCGTTACAGGTGCATGAGTCGGTTCAGGTTCATGAGTCTGTACATGTTCATGAGTCATTTACAGATTCATGAGTCTGCTACAAGTTCAAGAGTTGCTACAGGTTCATGAGTTGTCTAGAGGTTCATGAGTCGGCTAAAATGATGAGTGCTAGGTACCCTTAACAGTCCCCAGTCCTGACCATTTCTACTTCATCTTCAGCCCACCTCACACCCTGCTTCTCATATAATGTAACTCAACATAATATGTCAGCGTGATTGTTGGAAAAACTCAAGCTCACAACCCCAACCTTACTGACTAAGCGATGACCCTGTGAGTCGCTACAGGTTCATGAGTCGCTACAGGTTCATGAGTCGCTACAGGTTCATGAGTCCCTACAGGTTCATGTGTCGTTACAGGTGCATGAGTCAGCTGCAGGTTCATGAGTCGCTACCGGTTTATGAGTCGCCTACAGGTTCATGAGTCAGTAAAGGTTTATGAGTCATCTACAGGTTCATGAGTCGCTACAGGTTCATGATTCGCCTACAGGCTCACAAGTTGCTACAGGTTCATGAGTCAGTACAAGGTCATGAGTCGCTTGAGGTTCATGAGTTAGATACAGGTCTATGAGTCGCTACAGGTTCATGAGCCGTTTGAAGCTTCATAAGTCTGCTACAGGTTAATGAGTCGTACAGGTTCATGAGTTGTCTACAGGTTCATGAGTCGGCTACAGTTTCATGAGTCAGCTGCAAGTTCATGAGTTGCTACAGGTTCATGAGTCGGCTACAGCTTTATGAGTCGGTATAGGTTCGTGAGTCGGCTTCAGGTTCATGAGTTGCTACAGATTCATGAGTCGACTACAGGTTCATGACCCAAACGTATGTAAGGCACTGGGAAGACTTTGGTCATGCCTCATCTGATGAAGTCTTGAGAGACATCCTGCAAGAGGGGATCATGGGAGTCTGCAATTATCCTGTGGTTACCAGGTAACAGGCACTAGTGAGGCCCAAATGGATGGTCTGAGGTGCATGGGTCAAGATGATCATATCTCATCAGGTAAATGGTGTGGGGAGCATTTGGGGACTGGGCCACCTCAGGAGGGACTGGTGAACAGCATCTGAATTCCTGGAGTCATGGAGTCAGGTAGAAATGTGGAGGCTCAGAGTAGGGTATGAGGGACAGATGAAAGTGTCTGCAGTTCACCCGCAACCCTATGTGACCCTTTGCACCAGCAAGCACAGTCTGCCCTAGGGAAGATGGTGGGGGGGGGTCTGAAGGATCCCAAAACTCGGCAAACTTAATTCTAAGCGTTACACTCAAGGTTGAAAAATAGTGAACTGCAATAAACAATATTTGCTTGCTAGATTGCTAGATTGGTGGTCCGTTCTTCCTTCCTGTGGTTGGCGTGGAGGCTTTGACCGCGTACGCAGAGCTGGAGAGAGGGAATCCTGTGCTCTCATATATATATATATATATATATATATACATATATATATATATATATATATATTGTTTCAGTTTCTTCTCCCCACGATTCCCGCCGGTGAAGACACGGCACAGCAACAGGTAGGTTTTCACTTGATTTATTTACACACCATGTGCAAAATAAAAGTGCATCAAAAAAACGGACGGTCTACGCGTTTCGGCTCCTAGCCTTCAACTGGACCATAGAGTCCTCGGGTCTAGACCTGATTTAAATATAGTGCTATGTGTAAGTACCCTCTTCCCTTTCCATGGTCATCTAGACCTTCAACCCTGCACAGTACATTTTGGCCGGCTCATACTCGGGGCCATTTTGTGTTCTTAATTACCGTAATGTACTCATGTTGGAACAAACCTTTACAAACCAAAATAAAGTATTTACAATGGTATTATCTAATCATAATACTCATTTCCCCACCCCTTCCTATGTACAGTGCAAATCATACATTAAAGTTTTAAACTAAAACCTATTGCATTTCGCTCTTTCCCGTGAAGTACCATTCTCTTTTCAGGTTCAGTTAGTTTCTAAACAATTTCTCAAATGTTTCAAATTCTTACAAATTCTTTAGCCATACAAACTTTCAATAGACATATATACACTTTTCTAAATCATAACCGATATCAAGATCTTCTATTTACAATTATGTACATATTCAATTGATTCTGGATTGTATGGCCAATTATGCTAGATTTAGGGGGTTGGTTATTCATGATATCTGTAAAGTACTGTATCAAACAATTCCATATCCCATAATATCTACTGTGCACTATGTTTTTTGTTGTTTACCTTCCCTGATTATATCCTGTATACAGAAGCAGTGGGGTTAATTGATATATGGTTTGATTTCCGGTATGTGCTGTATCCAATAGCAATTGAATTGAGTTAGTTGTGTAAATAAATTAAATACAGGTAACTTAATCGTCCTGGGTGAAGTTAATTGCAATGAATTAAATAAACATACATATACTTAAGACTGACTAAACATGACAATACTTAACACTGAAACAATAACCAATGGACATGTGTATAGGCAAAATAGTAGATTTTATCAAAATTAAATCATAAAGGGAAAAATACAATACAGAAAGAATGTGCAAAACAGGAATACAGGATGAATATCAGAAAACAAATCAGAATCTCTGTAGAGCCTGTAAGCCGCCTATCCAAAATAAAGATGCAAATAATTCTCCTTTGGATAAAGCTGAGAGTCGACGTTTCGGTCTTTATGGGCAACTCTTTAAGACCATCATCAGGACAGAGGAAAGTTAATATTGTAACTCCCTATTAAAAATAGAATAAAACAATTTCACTATAGCATGATAACTGAATTCAACGTTAATTGTTGCGCTATACACATGGATACAAACAGAAAACATCAGACCTATACTAAAATATATTCATCATGACATAAGACCTATACTAAAATACATTCATCGTGACAAAAAAGTGTACTAACATTTAGACGATATTTACAATGAAGACAAAAAAGAGAGAACATTCCATTTGATTATTCAAAATACATGAAGGGATTATTTTCAGTGCATGTACTCATTGCAAAACATAGTGGCCATTTGGAAAAGATTTTCAATAGGACATTTAACTTGATTAAACTTGATTAAAGGAATTAATAAAGGAAGAACAATGATTTAGCACAAATTGAACATGGCCCTACCGGCAGTTCCACTCAGGTATACTAGTTAAAAAGATATGGACATACCCAAAAAGAATATCGTGTGCCTTAGATTCTATTGGCATCAGTAGTGTTATTTCATGCTGGTTCTAAAAATATTTGGGTAACTTTAACTTACATCGCTTTGTTAACCTCAAATCATTTTAGTATTACCATGGTTAGATAGGTACCTTAGATCGATAACCTTCACTCCATAGGATGAAAGGAGATGATATGTAAAGCCGGGGCAGAGGTTAATCTGTAACATTAAAGAATGGGGGATTGTCAATATCCACTTCTATTTCATTTACTAAGGTGGTTTAACATTGGTGTGGTTATACTGTTACCTCAGCAACAGCGAGGAAGTAAGCAATTAAGGCTTTCCTCTTGGTTTGTCGCACCTCACAGACTTGTCAAGGGGATCGCAATGAATTTCAAAGTCGTCAGAAATGAACGATCTATAAAAATGAAATGGGTGAGAAATTACAACCCATATTCAGAATAGCAGGGTACTGGTGAGTCAAAAGACTCGACGCGTAGACAGGGAGCATTTACCTGTTATAAACTCAGGAATAGCGAGGAAGTGAGCAATTAAGGCTTTCCTCTTGGTTTGTCGCACCTCACACACTTGCCAAGGGGATCGCAATGTGTTTCAAAGTCGTCAGGAATGAACGATCTATAAAAATGAAATGGGTGAGAAATTACAACCCATATCAAGAGTAGCAGGGTACAGGTGAGTCCAAAGACTCAACACGTAGACAGGGAGCATTTACCTGTTGCAATCTTGAAAGTTCAAAAATAGCGGGATGTGTCAGCCGTCACTCTGCACGCAAGGCGCTGCGAGTGAGGATCTCGAGTATTTAAGCACGTATTGTTTGGAGATCGAAAGGGGACTATGCTGCCTATTTTTTGAGCGCCACCTTGCAACGGTAAAATGTTCATTTACAAAGAGTCGTTTGCCAAAGTAAACATTAAGAGCATATCCAACATTTGTTGACCCGCTGTTATTTAGAATATGCGTACTGATACAGTTATAAACATTTTAGCATGATAAAATAAAATAAAAACATCATAGCATTCAGTTTATGTTTAAAGAAGAAACATCAACATTGGAGTGGTTGTATCCGTATACATGCACTTTGCTCAGACAATATATTCCGAAACTAGCGAATATCATAAAGACAAAAATTTCAATTTTGTGTTGAAAAGTAAACAGCCTGAACAATGTCATTGGTTGCATTATTTCTGATCAAATCAATAAACATTCATTAATTGAGAAATGTCCAATAAATTGAACTAAACAGCAGGTTGTGGAATCACATTGTTTGAGGTCAGATAGATTGACATTATACACTACATCGAATACCATTGTGTAGTGTCAACACATTTCATGTCATCTTTAAGTAGAAGATATAATCATATCGCGGGAACTAGAATCTTATGTTAAGCATGCCAACGCATGCCATTCTGTAGAGGAGTTTAGTCCCTTGTTGACCGTATCTGTAATACATATCAATTTGCCCTCTCTTAGAGAGAGTATTCTGTCCAAATTGTTATGTCTTCTGTTCGGTTTAATGACCTCAAGAACCCACCAAATCATGTTGGTTTCTTTGTGGCCAAAGCGAAGGTAATGCTCAACAAGTGGTGCATTTTCCTTCTTACACCTAATGCGTGATTGGTGCTGTAAGATCCTTTTTTTAACTGGTTGGATTGTTTTACCGATATAGTAGAGTTGACACGGACATTGAATACAGTATATTACAGTGGTTGTGTTACAATTAGAAAAGCTCTTAGCTGTAAATTTGATACCGTTAATTTCACATGATTTAACTGTTATGGTTGTTGAACAGGCTGTACAATTGTTACATTTAAAGTGACCTACAACAGGTGTTGTTTGTAACATGGTGGTCAGTGAATTTTTTACAACTGGTTCTTCATAAGCGTGAACCAATCTGTCTCGAATATTAATGCCTCTTTTGAAGGCAAACAGTGGTTTTTGCGCTAATTCAGGAATGGATGTCAATAAATTCCAGTTTCTTGTAATTATTTTTTTGATGATGTTGGAATGTGTGCCAAAAGTAGACACACATACTATATCATTTTTGTTTTGGCGCTCACGAATGCTCAAAAGGGCTTCCCGGTTGTAATACCAGGTTCGTTTCATGGATTTGCGAAGTAGCCGTGAGGGGTACCCACGTGCCATCAATTTCAATTTTAATTTGTTGGCCTCGGAAAAGTAATCATTTTTGAAGGTACAGTTTCTCCGGAGGCGGAGAAACTGGCCAAAAGGAAGGCCATCCTTCAGGGCTTGAGGATGATGACTTTTATAACTGAGAAGAGTGTTTCTAGCAGTTTTTTGTGTAAAGGGTTGTATACAGACAATTGTTTTCATCAATTTTGATGGTGATGTCCAGAAACGGCATTTCTGTTGAGCTATGATCTAGAGTGAACTGTAGGTGAACATTTCTAGCATTCAACCATTGATGAAATGATTCCAGTTCTTGAATGCTACCGTGCCATATCATAAAAACATCATCGATGTAGCGAATCCATCTGCGTATGTGATCAACAAATGGATTAGCTACATTGAGAACATGTTCATCTTCAAAGGAGGAGACATAAATATTAGTGATGTCAGGAGCATAGACTGCTCCCATTGCTACCCCCTTGAGTTGCTGGAAATAGCAATTTTGAAAAAGAAAGAAATTCTCGCACAGAGATATTCTCATACAATCCATAATAAATGACGTTGGTACCGAATGTGGTCGGGGTCTTGACTCGAGCAGTTTGTTTAAGAGAACCAGAACGTCAGGTTGAGGAATATTGGTGTATAAGCTTTCTATATCCATAGAAACTAAGATGTCACCAATGGGATCAAATTTCAGGTTCTCTACTGCATTGATTACTGACATGGTATCCCTGATGTAATTGGGATTATCTACTGCAAACGGTCTAATAAAGAAATCGGCATATTGTGCCAGGGGCTTTAGGATTGAATTGCACCCTGAGACGATTGGGCGGCCTGGGGGGTCCACCGGGTCTTTATGTACTTTTGGCAGTAGATATATTACTGGAATAGTTGCTGTCTTATTAACAAGGAATGAGGCTTCTTTTTCGTTCAACCACCCTCCATCAAGACCTTGTTTGCTGAGAGTTTCAATCTCTTTCATTATGCGTGTGGAGGGATTTCCACTCAGTTTTTTGTAGTGAGATGGGACTGTCAATTGTCTGAGCATTTCTTTCTCATATTTTGATTTATCCCAGATCACAATTCCCCCTCCCTTGTCTGCAGGTTTTAATAAAGCTGTAGGGAGATTCTGCAAATTCTGTAAGGCCTGTTGTTGTGGTTTAGTTAAGTTTGGTTTATAGCCTAAAGGTTTTTTGAAAAGATTCTCTATCTCTATGAGTATTGCATTTTCAAAAGTAGGGATTTCTTTACGTACCATTGCATTGGTAGGATAGAAAGTAGATGGATTTCTTAGGCCTGTGATACCTTTCTTGGGATTGAATGCAAAGTTGGTCGCGATGTTCCTATGGATAGAGGAAGGTGTTGGTACAGACTGTAGTGCAGGTGGATTAGAACAGGGTAGCCTGGTGGTCACCCTGGGAATCCATTTTGTTGGATTTAATGCCCTCACACACCCTTTCAGGTGTCATGCTTCATCATTTGGGCCTGCTCCTCGTTGGGTCGGCGGTGCACTACCCAACGGGCAACACCTCAGAGAGGGGCTCTTTGGCGGAGATCTTTTTCCAACTGCCGTATAGATGAAGTGCGGGTGTGGGGTCAGGATTCAAGGTAGACGTAGTAGAGTGAGATAAAATAAAGCTAGTGGTACCAGAGACGCTTTATTCAGGAGGGCCACTGCTTTAGTTTAAAACCAATTTCCTAGAGGAGGGTAGTGGAAAGTGATGTTTCCTACTCTCTTCTGGAGTGTGCTAGAGTCCGGTCGACATGTTTCTCGCTACTCTAAAATTTACTGAGCGATTCTTCAGGACCAGGGGGACTGATTTAGCAAATGTCTAAATGTCAATGTAACTGTCTACACTACTGTCACAAGGTATGGTGTGTGTAAGCTAGTGTGACTACCATCCAGGTGAGTGGAGAAAGGGGGAACTATATTACCCTTCTTCACGTTGCGATTGTTAATACCTAAAGTTAAAAACAATCAAACAACAACAATCAAACAACAACTACCATCGCCGCTGGAACCGGTTCCAGCGGCGATGGGTAGGTGCTTGACACGAAGCTCAGGCATTCATCAACATTGTGGTGGAAGATCTCCTGAAGCTTTACCCGCTGGACACTGTTGTTGTTTGATTGTTTTTAACTTTACTCTCTCTAAGAGAGGGCAAATTGATATGTATTACAGATACGGTCAACAAGGGACTAAACTCCTCTACAGAATGGCATGCGTTGGCATGCTTAACATAAGATTCTAGTTCCCGCGATATGATTATATCTTCTACTTAAAGATGACATGAAATGTGTTGACACTACACAATGGTATTCGATGTAGTGTATAATGTCAATCTATCTGACCTCAAACAATGTGATTCCACAACCTGCTGTTTAGTTCAATTTATTGGACATTTCTCAATTAATGAATGTTTATTGATTTGATCAGAAATAATGCAACCAATGACATTGTTCAGGCTGTTTACTTTTCAACACAAAATTGAAATTTTTGTATTTATGATATTCGCTAGTTTCGGAATATATTGTCTGAGCAAAGTGCATGTATTTGGATACAACCGCTCCAATGTTGATGTTTCTTCTTTAAACATAAACTGAATGCTTTGATGTTTTTATTTTATTTTATCATGCTAAAATGTTTATAACTGTATCAGTACGCATATTCTAAATAACAGCGGGTCAACAAATGTTGGATATGCTCTTAATGTTTACTTTGGCAAACGACTCTTTGTAAATGAACATTTTACCGTTGCAAGATGGCGCTCAAAAAATAGGCAGCATAGTCCCCTTTCGATCTCCAAACAATACGTGCTTAAATACTTGAGATCCTCACTCGCAGCGTCTTGCGTGCAGAGTGACGGCTGACACATCCCGCTATTTTTCAACTTTCAAGATTGCAACAGGTAAATGCTCCCTGTCTACGTGTTGAGTCTTTGGACTCACCTGTACCCTGCTACTCTTGATATGGGTTGTAATTTCTCACCCATTTCATTTTTATAGATCGTTCATTCCTGACAACTTTGAAACACATTGCGATCCCCTTGGCAAGTGTGTGAGGTGCGACAAACCAAGAGGAAAGCCTTAATTGCTCACTTCCTCGCTATTCCTGAGGTTATAACAGGTAAATGCTCCCTGTCTAAGCGTCGAGTCTTTTGACTCACCAGTACCCTGCTATTCTGAATATGGGTTGTAATTTCTCACCCATTTCATTTTTATAGATCGTTCATTTCTGACGACTTTGAAATTCATTGCGATCCCCTTGACAAGTCTGTGAGGTGCGGCAAACCAAGAGGAAAGCCTTAATTGCTTACTTCCTCGCTATTGCTGAGGTAACAGTATAACCACACCAATGTTAAACCACCTTAGTAAATGGAATATAAGTGGATATTGACAATCCCCCATTCTTTAATGTTACAGATTAACCTCTGCCCCAGCTTTACATATCATCTCCTTTCATTCTATGGAGTGAAGGTTATCGATCTAAGGTACCTATCTAACCATGGTAATACTAAAATGATTTGAGGTTAACAAAGCGATGTAAGTTAAAGTTACCCAAATATTTTTAGAACCAGCATGAAATAACACTACTGATGCCAATAGAATCTAAGGCACACGATATTCTTTTTGGGTATGTCCATATCTTTTTAACTAGTATACCTGAGTGGAACTGCCGGTAGGGCCATGTTCAATTTGTGCTAAATCATTGTTCTTCCTTTATTAATTCCTTTAATCAAGTTTAATCAAGTTAAATGTCCTATTGAAAATCTTTTCCAAATGGCCACTATGTTTTGCAATGAGTACATGCACTGAAAATAATCCCTTCATGTATTTTGAATAATGAAATGGAATTTTCTCTCTTTTTTGTCTTCATTGTAAATATCGTCTAAATGTTAGTACACTTTTTTGTCACGATGAATGTATTTTAGTATAGGTCTTATGTCATGATGAATATATTTTAGTATAGGTCTGATGTTTTCTGTTTGTATCCATGTGTATAGCGCAACAATTAACGTTGAATTCAGTTATCATGCCACAGTGAAATTGTTTTATTCTATTTTTAATAGGGAGTTACAATATTAACTTTCCTCTGTCCTGATGATGGTCTTAAAGAGTTGCCCATAAAGACCGAAACGTCGACTCTCAGCTTTATCCAAAGGAGAATTTTTTGCATTTTTATTTTGGATAGGCGGCTTACAGGCTCTACAGAGATTCTGATTTGTTTTCTGATATTCATCCTGTATTCCTGTTTTGCACATTCTTTCTGTATTGTATTTTTCCCTTTATGATTTAATTTTGATAAAATCTACTATTTTGCCTATACACATGTCCATTGGTTATTGTTTCAGTGTTAAGTATTGTCATGTTTAGTCAGTCTTAAGTATATGTATGTTTATTTAATTCATTGCAATTAACTTCACCCAGGACGATTAAGTTACCTGTATTTAATTTATTTACACAACTAACTCAATTCAATTAGTATAACAAACTCCTTTGGAGGCAACTTTACCCATTTCATTACGTTTTACCCAAGCCCCCAAAGGTTTACTGGGTTGCTCACTTTATTTACTATAATCTTGTGCAGACAGCTGTCTGTTGTGAGCCGCTTAACCAAGTGGTTTTTCTCTTTCTGCTTCAACACCTATGTCTGAGGCAGAAACCTTAGCTTATTCAGATGAATATATTCTGAAAGTTGCGTCTGGTCCTTCTTTGCTTGGCAATAAAGGTCCAGTTACACAACTACCCTATGAATCAGACATCAATCAGCTGGAACGTTTGAAGAAAAAATTGGTACGAACTGAGCTTCATGCTAAGTTCTTGACCGACTGTCTAAATTCCAATATCATACCTGCGGGCCTTCAGATTCGCAATATTCCAATTATCTTTGTTGATGATGAGGAGTTCAAAATAGGCTTTAGCTTCTCAGCAAATCGATGCTTAAGAACATGGATGGTTCTAAGCATCGAAACAGCGTTTAGACAAATTAAAATCCTCACCAAAGAAATTGAGACTCTTGAAAGTAAGATCACAGGCGACAGCACTATTACCAACAGTAAGGCTCTACTTGACAAAGTCAAACAAACAGTAAAAGAATTCGAAGAATTTAATTCTCATAAAAAAACTGAGAAATTACAAAACGATATCAGGAGATACAATAAAGAACGTACGTATCCCTATTTCAGAAAAGACTTTTATACAAACCAAGGGGCCAACCAACAGCAATCCAAAAGAGTCACCTTTTCTGATTCAGGTTCTGAATCAGGAAGTGAAAAATCGTATGACCCCAATTACCATCGGTACGACCAACAACCATCCACATCTAATAAAGGTTTTTTACCACAGGACCAAAGATCAACCAGACCTCCTCGGAGACCACAGCCACCCAAGCGAGGATGGTACCGCAACCAGTACACCCCGGGATTCCGGCAAACCCGGAACCAATGCTACGAATGGTAGAAACTGATCAAACCATTCCAATCTTCAATCTCTCTTCCCATCTTCTATCAGAACATGAAATATCTGTTTTATCACAAGGATTTAGCTATGTACCAACTTATAGAAATGGCATTTTCAACACTAAACTTGAACTATATCGTTTCTTTCGTACCATTCGCCTTCGCAATTATTTTGCCACTAACATCTGTGATCCCAAGAAAGGTATCACAGGCCTAAGAAATCCATCTACTTTCTATCCTACCAATGCAATGGTACGTAAAGAAATCCCTACTTTTGAAAATGCAATACTCATAGAGATAGAGAATCTTTTCAAAAAACCTTTAGGCTATAAACCAAACTTAACTAAACCACAACAACAGGCCTTACAGAATTTGCAGAATCTCCCTACAGCTTTATTAAAACCTGCAGACAAGGGAGGGGGAATTGTGATCTGGGATAAATCAAAATATGAGAAAGAAATGCTCAGACAATTGACAGTCCCATCTCACTACAAAAAACTGAGTGGAAATCCCTCCACACGCATAATGAAAGAGATTGAAACTCTCAGCAAACAAGGTCTTGATGGAGGGTGGTTGAACGAAAAAGAAGCCTCATTCCTTGTTAATAAGACAGCAACTATTCCAGTAATATATCTACTGCCAAAAGTACATAAAGACCCAGTGGACCCCCCAGGCCGCCCAATCGTCTCAGGGTGCAATTCAATCCTAAAGCCCCTGGCACAATATGCCGATTTCTTTATTAGACCGTTTGCAGTAGATAATCCCAATTACATC
The DNA here is from genome assembly GCF_964263255.1 of Lissotriton vulgaris. NCBI lineage: Eukaryota > Metazoa > Chordata > Amphibia > Caudata > Salamandridae > Lissotriton > Lissotriton vulgaris. The sequence continues at coordinate 165,453,369 of NC_141695.1, read as the reverse complement.
AGGGATACCATGTCAGTAATCAATGCAGTAGAGAACCTGAAATTTGATCCCATTGGTGACATCTTAGTTTCTATGGATATAGAAAGCTTATACACCAATATTCCTCAACCTGACGTTCTGGTTCTCTTAAACAAACTGCTCGAGTCAAGACCCCGACCACATTCGGTACCAACGTCATTTATTATGGATTGTATCAGAATATCTCTGTGTGAGAATTTCTTTCTTTTTCAAAATTGCTATTTCCAGCAACTCAAGGGGGTAGCAATGGGAGCAGTCTATGCTCCTGACATCGCTAATATTTATGTCTCCTCCTTTGAAGATGAATATGTTCTCAATGTAGCTAATCCATTTGTTGATCACATACGCAGATGGATTCGCTACATCGATGATGTTTTTATGATATGGCACGGTAGCATTCAAGAACTGGAATCATTTCATCAATGGTTGAACGCTAGAAATGTTAACCTAAAGTTCACTCTAGATCATAGCTCAACAGAAATGCCGTTTCTGGACATCACCATCAAAATTGATGAAAACAATTGTCTGTATACAACCCTTTACACAAAAAAAACTGCTAGAAACACTCTTCTCAGTTATAAAAGTCATCATCCTCAAGCCCTCAAGGATGGCCTTCCTTTTGGCCAGTTTCTCCGCCACCGGAGAAACTGTACCTTCAAAATGATTACTTTTCCGATGCCAACAAATTAAAATTGAAATTGATGGCACGTGGGTACCGCTCACGGCTACTTCGCAAATCCATGAAACGGGCCTGGTATTACAACCGGGAAGCCCTTTTGAGCATTCGTGAGCGCCAAAACAAAAATGATATAGTATGTGTGTCTACTTTTGGCACACATTCCAACATCATCAAAAAAATAATTACAAGAAACTGGAATTTATTGACATCCATTCCTGAATTAGCGCAAAAACCACTGTTTGCCTTCAAAAGAGGCACTAATATTCGAGACAGATTGGTTCACGCTTATGAAGAACCAGTTGTAAAAAATTCACTGACCACCATGTTACAAACAACACCTGTTGTAGGTCACTTTAAATGTAGCAATTGTACAGCCTGTTCAACAACCATAACAGTTAAATCATGTGAAATTAACGGTATCAAATTTACAGCTAAGAGCTTTTCTAATTGTAACACAACCACTGTAATATACTGTATTCAATGTCCGTGTCAACTCTACTATATCGGTAAAACAATCCAACCAGTTAAAAAAAGGATCTTACAGCACCAATCACGCATTAGGTGTAAGAAGGAAAATGCACCACTTGTTGAGCATTACCTTCGCTTTGGCCACAAAGAAACCGACATGATTTGGTGGGTTCTTGAGGTCATTAAACCGAACAGAAGACATAACAATTTGGACAGAATACTCTCTCTAAGAGAGGGCAAATTGATATGTATTACAGATACGGTCAACAAGGGACTAAACTCCTCTACAGAATGGCATGCGTTGGCATGCTTAACATAAGATTCTAGTTCCCTCGATATGATTATATCTTCTACTTAAAGATGACATGAAATGTGTTGACACTACACAATGGTATTCGATGTAGTGTATAATGTCAATCTATCTGACCTCAAACAATGTGATTCCACAACCTGCTGTTTAGTTCAATTTATTGGACATTTCTCAATTAATGAATGTTTATTGATTTGATCAGAAATAATGCAACCAATGACATTGTTCAGGCTGTTTACTTTTCAACACAAAATTGAAATTTTTGTCTTTATGATATTCGCTTGTTTCGGAATATATTGTCTGAGCAAAGTGCATGTATACGGATACAACCGCTCCAATGTTGATGTTTCTTCTTCAAACATAAACTGAATGCTTTGATGTTTTTATTTTATTTTATCATGCTAAAATGTTTATAACTGTATCAGTATGCATATTCTAAATAACAGCGGGTCAACAAATGTTGGATATGCTCTTAATGTTTACTTTGGCAAACGACTCTTTGTAAATGAACATTTTACCGTTGCAAGATGGCGCTCAAAAAATAGGCAGCATAGTCCCCTTTCGATCTCCAAACAATACGTGCTTAAATACTCAAGATCCTCACTCGCAGCGTCTTGCGTGCAGAGTGACGGCTGACACATCCCGCTATTTTTGAACTTTCAAGATTGCAACAGGTAAATGCTCCCTGTCTACGTGTTGAGTCTTTGGACTCACCTGTACCCTGCTACTCTTGATATGGGTTGTAATTTCTCACCCATTTCATTTTTATAGATCGTTCATTCCTGACGACTTTGAAACACATTGCGATCCCCTTGGCAAGTGTGTGAGGTGCGACAAACCAAGAGGAAAGCCTTAATTGCTCACTTCCTCGCTATTCCTGAGGTTATAACAGGTAAATGCTCCTTGTCTACGCGTCGAGTCTTTTGACTCACCAGTACCCTGCTATTCTGAATATGGGTTGTAATTTCTCACCCATTTCATTTTTATAGATCGTTTATTTCTGACGACTTTGAAATTCATTGCGATCCCCTTGACAAGTCTGTGAGGTGCGACAAACCAAGAGGAAAGCCTTAATTGCTTACTTCCTCGCTATTGCTGAGGTAACAGTATAACCACACCAATGTTAAACCACCTTAGTAAATGGAATAGAAGTGGATATTGACAATCCCCCATTCTTTAATGTTACAGATTAGCCTCTGCCCCGGCTTTACATATCATCTACTTTCATCCTATGGAGTGAAGGTTATCGATCTAAGGTACCTATCTAACCATGGTAATACTAAAATGATTTGAGGTTAACAAAGCGATGTAAGTTAAAGTTACCCAAATATTTTTAGAACCAGCATGAAATAACACTACTGATGCCAATAGAATCTAAGGCACACAATATTCTTTTTGGGTATGTCCATATCTTTTTAACTAGTATACCTGAGTGGAACTGCCGGTAGGGCCATGTTCAATTTGTGCTAAATCATTGTTCTTCCTTTATTAATTCCTTTAATCAAGTTTATTCAAGTTAAATGTCCTATTGAAAATCTTTTCCAAATGGCCACTATGTTTTGCAATGAGTACATGCACTGAAAATAATCCCTTCATGTATTTTGAATAATCAAATGGAATTTTCTCTCTTTTTTGTCTTCATTGTAAATATTGTCTAAATGTTAGTACACTTTTTTGTCACGATGAATGTATTTTAGTATAGGTCTTATGTCATGATGAATATATTTTAGTATAGGTCTGATGTTTTCTGTTTGTATCCATGTGTATAGCGCAACAATTAACGTTGAATTCAGTTATCATGCCATAGTGAAATTGTTTTATTCTATTTTTAATAGGGAGTTACAATATTAACTTTCCTCTGTCCTGATGATGGTCTTAAAGAGTTGCCCATAAAGACCGAAACGTCGACTCTCAGCTTCATCCAAAGGAGAATTTTTTGCATCTTTATTTTGGATAGGCGGCTTACAGGCTCTACAGAGATTCTGATTTGTTTTCTGATATTCATCCTGTATTCCTGTTTTGCACATTCTTTCTGTATTGTATTTTTCCCTTTATGATTTAATTTTGATAAAATCTACTATTTTGCCTATACACATGTCCATTGGTTATTGTTTCAGTGTTAAGTATTGTCATGCTTAGTCAGTCTTAAGTATATGTATGTTTATTTAATTCATTGCAATTAACTTCACCCAGGACGATTAAGTTACCTGTATTTAATTTATTTACACAACTAACTCAATTCAATTAGTATAACAAACTCCTTTGGAGGCAACTTTACCCATTTCATTACGTTTTACCCAAGCCCCCAAAGGTTTACTGGGTTGCTCACTTTATTTACTATATGTATCCAATAGCATACACATCTTTTTACATAATTCATCATGCTCATTATATACATTAATCAACAAAACTCTGTAGTGACGAATTCAATCTCATAGTTCATACCACATCAATATCTATCTACAGATGTACATGAAGTTCGGCATCCAGATTGTGCCCAAACGGCACCTCAGTTCCCATACTCAATATCATTCTCGATTCAAGTCGTCTTAGTTGTACAGTTTGATCACTACCTCTTTCTGAGATTTTGCTCAGCTTAATCCCTGAGTATTTTAATAGGGCTGGATTGTTCTGATGATATTTGGCAAAGTGTGTGGCCATCGGGTAGCATGGGACCTTGTTCTTAATGGCCCTTAAGTGTTGGAGTATTCTTAGTTTCAGCTTGTTTATAGTGCTCCCGATTTAAAATTTGTCACATGGACATTGTAGTCTGTAGACCACACACTTTGAATCACATGTGATATGGTCTTGGATTTTTTCTGTTTTGCTGTTTTGCAACTTATAGTCTTTGATGTTTATTCCGTGCTCACAGGCCTTGCACTTATAGCATCTCCAGAAACCTGGTGTGGTTAACCAAGTTTGTTTGCTCCCTTCCCGTTGTTCCAGATGACTTTGTGTCAAGATGTCCCTTAGGGAAGAGGTCTTTCGGTATGTAATACTCGGATGTGCCGTCAAGGTCTTTTTTAAAGTATCATCCAAAAGTAGAACTTGCCAATGTTTTTGAAGAGCTTTTTTCATATTGGTACTCTGGTTGTCAAAATCCATAATGAGTCTAGTTACTTCATTCTCATGATTAGTTTCAGGATCTATGCTGTTATCTGGCCTTTTGTTTTTTGGAACCAGTAGATCAGTTCTGTTCTTCATATGCATCCTGGTTCTTGCATAGGATATTACTTCTTCAGGGTATCCCCTTTCCAGAAACCTTGTGCTCATTTTGTTTATTTCTTCTACCAGATCTTCCTGCTCGGAGCAGTTTCTTTTTGCTCGTAACATTTGGCCATATGGAATGCTCCATTTCAATCTTACAGGATGTCCACTATTTGCGTGTAGGATGCTATTACATGCAGTCGGTTTCCTGTGGATCTTGGAGCACAGTTTGTTGTCTTTCACTGATATTTCCACATCTAGGAAGATCAAGGTCCGAGAACTAATTGTTGAGGTGAAGTGTAAGTTGTAATCATTATTTTCTAGGGATCCAATGAAAGTTTTTAGTGAGTTCTCATTTCCGTCCCATATGACGAACAAGTTGTCTATAAAACGACACCACAGTTTTATTTTGGGTCCTTCCGTCTTCTCTTGGTCTTTCCTCACTACCTCGCTCTCCCATGCTCCCATCAGGAGATTCGCATAGGTGGGTGCAAATGATGTCCCCATTGCAGTCCCTTGTTTTTGGAGGTACACCCCCCCCCAAAAAACAAGAAAGCGTTATGTGTCAGGCAGTAAAGGAGCATGTCCAGTAACATTGTCGTATGTTCTAGCAGGTTCAAGGAGCGTGTTTTTAATGCATTCCTGACCACCCTTACGCCATCCTCGTGGCGAATTGAGGTGTAGAGCGAGGCAACATCGATGGTTGCCATTAAGTAGGTTGGTCTCCATTCACTTTCAGAGATTTTGTGTAAGAAATCCACTGTGTCCCTCAGAAAGGATGGCAAAGCTGTTACATAGTTCGTAAGGAAAATATCTATGAATCTTGATGTGGATTCCAGTAGTGATCCTATTGAACTCACAATCGGTCTTCCTGGAAAGCATTTGAGGGATTTGTGAACCTTTGGTAAAAAGTATATGGTTGCCATGATTGGATTGTCAGTTTTTAGGTAGCAATATTCCTCGAAGTTAAGTAGACCTCTTTCTTTCCAGCACAACAACATGGAGTGATATTCGCTGGTCCATTCCTCCATAGGATATACCTGGAAACGTCCTGTACAACGAGATTGCCACCTTTATCAGATGATTTGATAATTATGGATGTATCATTTTTCAATTCAGCCATGGCTTTATACTCCTCTGGTGATAGATTTTGTTTTTTCTTCACTTCTCTAGCTGATTTGTCAGCAATCTTAGTTATTTCTTCAACCATCAGTTCTTGAAACAAATCCACTTTGTTGCCTGGTGGAAGTTGCAGACAAAATTTAGAGTTTCTTTTCAATCCGCTATCGCCTCCAAAGTTCGTTGGTTTTCCCAGAGTGCTACAGAACTCGATTTCCATTTCTGGAGATATCGTGTTGTCTTCTTGGCTTGTTGAGGGGATCTCCTTGATTGATGCAAGAGTTATCATAGCTGGTAGGTCTTTCTGCACAACAGTAGATGTTATTTTATTTGTTTTCGGGACATGTGATTTTCTATAGTCCTTTTCAGCAAAATATTTTTTCAATTTTACTTTCCGGCAAAATTTGTAAAGATCAATGCTTGCATTAGGTACATTCATGGTTTTCGTGGGACAGTATGAGAGGCCTCTATTTAAAAGTCTTAGTTGTATATCCATCAATTCTTTATTCGATAAGTTTATTACTATATTGTTGGATATTGACATCTTCTTTTTCATAGCTACTTTTGCCTTCCTTTGCCTCGCTTTGGTTTTACTTCTTTTTCCACCTCTTCTGGTTTTTGGTTTGTTGGGGGTTTCTTCGGTGGACGCTGTTCCCTTCCCCACGCATTGGATTTGCCTCTTCCTCTTTGTCGCGTCACCATGTGTGCTAGCTGCATTTCCTCCCGAAAATCCAGTGGTGTACTGGTGGATTCTCCTTCAACGGAGCTCACCTCCGAACTATCAACCTCCTCCGTTGGTTCAGTGACTCTATCCATGTTTTTGTCCATTGCTACATGGCTTCTCAGGGTGTCATATTTGCAAGCGAATGTATAAATTCGCCCATTCATGTAATCCAGCCTGTCTCTGGTGAATTTGTTGGCCTTTCGTTTCTCCACCTCCATTTCATGTTTTGACACCTTCTTTTCCATGTTCTCAATGATTTCTTTATTTTCTTCCGATGTGGGGATATCTGCGAGTTCGGATTCTAATGCCGTTATTGTACTCGTAATTTTCTCTAATTTCCTTTCGGCATGGATGATTAAAGTTCTCATTAATTTGAAGGAGCATTCATTTGTGTCTGTTTGCCATAGTTTGATTAAATCCATGTCCAAGTCATTTAAGGTTGGCATTATGAGGATCCTCAATCCTCGAGGGATTCTCTTGTATTCAATATATTTTTCTAGTGTTGTTTTTTCCCACCACTTTATTTATTTCTTGGATTCGCTGTATTTGCAATTCTCTAACTTTATTCCAATCAAGATGACTTCAGGTGTGCCATACTTTTGTCATAAGTAAGACTGTTAGTGCTCTAGTTGTTCTTTAGAACACTCTGGGACATTCTGTCATTGGGCTATAGTTGAGCTACATCTGGCTGATATTTGGGCTACATTTGTTTTTTTGTCTCTGGTGGCCATCTTTGGGCTACATTGGGCTTCATTGGGCTATATTGGGCTACATTTGGGCTCTAACATATATATAGCCCAATGTAGCCCAATATATATTTTTTCAAAGTTAATTTTCGTAAAAACCACTGGAGCATATATCTTGAGACACAGCAAAGACACATCGGGGTACCAGTCCCTACAATTTTGCCAAGTTTGGTGGAAATCCATTCGGCCGTTCGGGCTAAAAGTGAGGTTGACCGCCCTATGGAAATTAACATGGGGAAAACACGTTTTGGGACCCCCCTTTTATCTCGGGCCCCCGCTTGACGAATCCCCCCCAAACTTTCAAGGAAGGACCGGAGCTCCACGAGGCAAATTTGAGGAAATTTTCAGGCAGATTCCTCAACCGGCGCCAAAGTTATTCCCAATAGAATGTTGAGATTTTGCATTGAAAAAAATCCTAACTATAACTACCTACTGGCGGCCGCCAGTAGGTAATATATATATATATATATGCGACCCTCACTATTTACCAAGTTCATACACTCATACTTTCGGGTAGATCATCAATCCTTTCCTTCTCTAGCAGCAGCCCAGATGCCTAGGATGATGAGAACAGCTCTGTGTACAGGTATCTCTTAGCCACCCACAACATACCATGACGTACTTCTTCACAGAGTCTCTCATTACTAGTCTCCAAATGTCCCCCTCATCTCTCCTTAGCGCCTTCCTCACCTTTATTTATTTTATAGTGCGACTCAACCCAATGTAGAACGTCAGAGCGCTTTACATCACAAACATATCATACAGAGACAATGAGTCACGCAAGAGTGTAGATCAATGTAAGGAAATGTTACTTAAGACAGTGAGGACTACAAGGTGTAGGCGACACGTCATGCATGCTGGTCTCGCCTTTTCATTGGGTGAAAAAGCAAGAGCACAGCAGCACCATATCGATTTAGATAGGCGCTGTTGCTCTCAGGGCCGGATTGGCCGCAGCGGGCACCACCCTCTTTTCCTGGTGGGCTGGAAGGTTGGGGGGCATTTTTGTTACTGAGGTCTGGTTTTGTAGCAGTGCTGCAATATCAGCCCCCTGTAACAAAATCAGCAGCAGTACTTCACACTAGCAACTGATCCCCTCCCGCCCCACCCCCCTCCCCAGGGGCTTCTCCAACTAAATTGCCAGGGCTGGTTTGTGATCCCAGTCCCGCCCTGGTTGCTCTCTCCTCTAATGCTGTGTACCTTAGATTGACACAGACCCTTGTGCCTCAGTACAAGGTGTTTGTGTGATTTCAAACTTAGGTTTTATACTAGAAGGGCACCCTCCCAGCACAAATGTCTAAGCTTTGACAAGACTTAACACACTACCACTCTGTATGTGTGTTGCACTGTACACCACACATACAAAGTTGAAAAGATTTTTAGAAAATAAATCTTTTCTTCTACTTTACGCCTGCAGCAAGGAGGTATAATATGTTGATGTCAATCCCTTCTACCAAAGTTAGTAGAAAGGGATTAGCATCACAATCCATGGGTGAATGCATGGGGATGTCCATGTACCGGCCATGGTATGCCTCCTTGTCGTAAAGTAGTGCACAATGAGACTTTGTATTAATTTAGGACTACTGTACACCACATATTAGTACTTGCCCTGGAAAGTAGGCCCCAATACAACACTTTGCATCAGGTTTGCATCACTTTTATGATGCAAACCAGGCTCAAAGTGTTGGTAAAGACAAGGATTGGGGCATCATACTAATGCAATTACATTGCTACCTTAAGGAACCGGTTTTAATAATTTTAGCATTACAAAATATAGCAGGGAAAACAATACGATTTTTAACCTATTCCTTTCCATTTTTCAGACCCCCCAGGATATCGCGATTTCGCGATTTCGCGATTTGCCGCGAAATCGGCACTTTTTAAAAAATGCCGCGATTTTTACAAAAATGCCTGCGAAATCGGCATTTTTTGTAGAAATCGCGGCATTTTTCGCTATATCCTGGGGGGTCTGCTTTATGTGGCTACCGCCTGTGAATTGGGCTAGCAGCCAAGATACTCAGCAGCATTGGAGAGGCACAGCAGGGTGGCAACCCTCACACCTCCAGCCCTTGATGACTTGTTAAGAGGTGCTTCGAAGGTGACTGAGAGAGGGGGGGGGCAGCCCTGACACCTCCAGCCCTTGCTGACCTGTTAAGAGGCGCTGCGAAGGTGACTGAGAGGGAGGGGCTGCAGGCTCAGGAGCAGCGACATCTATTCACATGCAAACAGCCCTGAATGCATCATGTCTCTGCTATTTGGAGGGGGCTCGCACATTCCATTTCTACCCAGGGCCCCAAACATCCGAGACTCGGCCAGATTACACCCCTGATTACACCGAGGCAGCACGTGGTTCTCTTCACAGAGCGTAATTACTGTCACTAAATTGTAAGCAAACCTCGGTTCTTCAACATGCAGTCTATAATGTAAGAAAATAAAGAAATGGCACAATCGCACCCACACTGATTAACAAAGTATGGTGGACAATCAGTTCAATCAGTTCTCTTAGAGCATCTCCTGTAAGTAATGTACATCACAGTGGGGGATGGCATTTTGGACAGAGAGCCTGTCTTCTCGTTGTCTTGTGCAGGAGGGGGCGAGGAGCCCAAGATGATACTAGAATACTGCGTGCCCACCCCTGTGCCCACCCTGGTGGATCCTGTTCCCTCTCCTGTGATGGCTCCTGCCCTCCCCTCAGTGATGGCTCCTGTCCCCCCATGTGGTGGCTCCAGTCCATCCCCCGCCTGATGGGCCTCTTCTCAAAAGGCTCAGCTCAAGATTAATATGGAAAGGTCGATGAGTAAGTAAGTGAAGGGATGGGTGAATGGCTGGATGAATTAGTGATAGGGTGAAAGAATGAAAGATTGAATAAATGGATAATGAGAGAGGATGGATTGATTGATGAGAGGGGACGGATGGAGAGAAAATGTAAATAGCTGGATGTATGGGTGGAAGGGTAGCTGGATGATGGATGAGGGGAAAGATTGATGAGGGGAAGGATGATGGATTAGGAGAAGGATGGATGGATGGAGGGGAAGGATGGATGGATGAGGGGAAGGATGGATGGATGGATGATGAGGGGATGGATGGATGGTTGATGAGGGGGTGGGTGAAAGGATGGTTGATGAGGGGGTGGGTGAAAGGATGGATGATGAGGGGGAGGGTGGATGGATGGATGAAGAGGGGAAGGGTGGATGGATGGATGATGAGGGGGTGGGTGAAAGGATGGATGGATGATGAGGGAATGGATGGATGATGAGGGGGTGGGTGAAAGGATGGATGGATCGATGAATGATGAGGGGAAGGATGGATGGATGATGAGGGGAAGGATGGATGGATGAAGAGTGGGTGGGTAGAAGGATGGATGGATGATGAGGGAAAAGGATTGATGGATGTTGAGGGAAAAGGATGAATGGGTGATAAGGGGAAGGATGGATGATGAGGGGAAGGACAGATGGATGGATGGATGATGGGTGGGTGAAAGGATGGATGGAAGGAAGGATGGCTAAGTGAAAGGGTCGATGGAGAGAGAAAGGGAGGATGGATGGATGACTAAAATAGTGGATGGGTGGAAGGATTAGTAAGTGAAAGGATGGCTGGATTGGTGAAAGGGTAAATGGCTGAATGGATGAGTGAATGGATGGATGGGATGAGGAGTGGATGGATAAGTGTACAGATGGATAGGGTAAAAGGGTGGATGGATACTGGAGATGAGTGAAAGGATGGATGAGGGGATGATGAAGGGATGGATGAGTGAAATGATAGATGGAAGGATACATGATGGATAGGTTTGCAAACGGTTGAATATGTTTGGAAATGGCTGGGCTTACTTATATACTATTGCGCGACCTCTGATGTGTTAAAACGTACCTATTGTCCTGAAGTTTTGTCCTGAATTTTGACCTCCTGTCCTGAATTTGTGTCCTGAATTTTGACCCTTTGTCCTGAATTAGTACACTCACCTTCCTGAATTTGCACCAATGCCAGTTGGTCACCCTATTCGCGGGCTTGGAGATGGAGCGCCGTGCAGAGATGTCTGTCCCTCAAGATAAACAGACAGAACCACTCAGCCGAGAAAGCTGAGGCGCACACGGGACGGGGTATCTGCAGAGGCGTGCTGGACAAGGGATGAAGTCAGAGGGTTGAGCTCACCTATTGCAGACCATTTCCCCCTGGGAGTGAGCCATGGGAAAAATCCTAGAGGCGAGAAATTAAACACGGGCGTCAAGTGGCCCCATGTCATGGGTGTAAACTTCAACCAGTCCCCGCTTTTAAATCGGAGACGATTTGCAGGCTGACATTTTGCAACGAAACTACAAGTACCAACATGCAGTTTGCTACTGTTTAACAAGTGACCACTTGGCGGTTTTGACTGCTCTTTCTCTAGTGTTTAGATCTGTCGAACGGGCATCCGGTGGGATATCAGGTTGTGTTCAAAATACACTGTAAAGGGGCGATAGGTATAGCCATCATTAGTGCAGCAGGTACAGTGGCACCAAGCTCTAAGGCTATTGCAAGACACAAACTGACCTGCAATGGTACGCCTCTTCTGGCGCAGGGCTTTGCAACGTGACGCATCTGGGAGATGCGTCACGTTGTAAATACCCCGCACCATGGTGCATCTTTTGTGCCGCCGCTGCGTCACAAAAGTGACGCAGCGGCGGCGTAAAAGCAGCACAAGGGGCTTGTAAATCTGCCCCAAAGTGTCTGCATTGTAAAGAAACCAAATATACATAGCTTCATGTTGTTAAATAACTAAAAAACTAAGATATCTGTGTTTGTTGTAGGAAAAATGGCCACATAAAATGCCGCAAAATTGCCGCTAAATTTCCATATTTGTGCCGCTAAATTTCCATTTTTGTGCCGCTAAATTTGCTAATCCATGCCGCTATATCCTGGGGGGTCTGATTTTTGTGCAGTGCTTTGATGCTAGTTCATAGGTTAATGTGCTATATGAAAAGGATTGCTACTTATGTTATGTGTGCTTTATGTTAATAAAACTTGATAAAATGCAACGGATCACACCCAAAGGTATATCTCGGTGCTCAGCCAGCACACAACAAAGAACCAGAGACTAGAACAGTATGTTTCAGCATTCTCTTGAATTTAGTGAAATCTGCACAGCCATGAAGGTAGAGGCAATGATCACACAGTGGGAACACAGGGGACAATCTGAAGCATATTATCACTAGATCTTAAAGTGCAGGAAGGCTGGTAGCGATGCAATTTATCCTTTAAGTAGGGAGGGGCATTTCCCATCAAGGGCTTGTGGGTGAGACAACAGGTCTTAAACAAGAAATGCTATCAGGCAAGTAGCCAATGAAGAGCTCTCAGAATACGAGCCAAGGGAGAGCCTTATGGAACATTACAGATTCCATAAAGAGCGCATTACTGTAATCTAAGCAGCTTATAACCAAGGACTCGACCAGCGTTTTAATGGCAGAAGATGGTAGTCAAGCAAAGATCTGATTTAGAGATTTCTAACTCAGAAAACAAGAACTGCCAGTAGCAACAACCTGATTCTTCATGGAGAGTTCCTGATCCAGATGTTTTATGGCATGGCATGGTGAAGAAGCTGCCTTCAGCTCCGCAGGCCATTAGTCGGGAGTCAAGAGCAACTGTGCTTTTCCAAACAGAAGAATCTCTGTTCTTTTTTCACCATTCAGCTGGAGACAGTTGGTAGCCATCCAAGATGCAATTTTCCTCAGACAGTCTTGAAAACGATGTTTCACATTGTCTTTGTCCTACTCCAGTGATATGATCATCTGGGAGATTACATCAAAGCCACAGGATTTAACAATCTGGGTTGTGGGGCCACAGAGATGTTGAACCAGTCGGGCTTAGAGATGGGCCCTGAGGCACCCCCTTATTGATGGAAATAGTGCGTGATTTGAATGAGCCCAAATGATAGTTTGAGTGAGAATTTCTAATAAAAGTCTGTGAGCCACAGAAGAGACTTACCCCCGACACCGATCAACTGCAGCCTGCTGATTAGTGCTGGATGGAAAACTTTGTTGAAAGTCGCAGAAATATCTACCAGCACAAGCATGGCAGGAAAACCAGCATCCAGAGTGCTGTGGATAGAGTCTGTCACTGCCACCAGCACGGTCTCTATGCTCTGAGCAACTCTGAACCCTGATTGGGAGGGATCCAGAATCTTATGGTCCTCCAAGAATGTCATAAGCTGTTTATTAAAACAGTTTTCCAACGTTTTCAGCAACAAAGGGAGAACTGACATGGAGCGGTAGTTAGACAGACCATTAGGATCACCATTAGTGTTTTTTTCAATATAGGGGAAACTAGAGCAGCCTCACATGGTAGTGGATTTTTGGCCGACTCCAGGGAGACACTGAAGAGTGAAAGAACGGAGGAGGTTATCAAGGTAGCAAGATTCACGCAGACTCTATGGGGGAAAAGGTCTGAAGGTGAATCTGATTTAGCATTAATCAGTAACTCACGAACTTGGTCCAAGGTGCAAGGTTGGAACCTATCTAGTTATTGGATAGTGTCCTTGAGAGGCAGACTTAAGAAAGTCTTATTAGTCTGGGTCTGACTAGAAGGAAACTTCTTGTATATAGCTTTGATCTTGTCCTCAAAGAAGTCAGCCAAGGAGCTGCATGATTGTCAAGAGACAGGGATATCCGAGGTACAGACGCAGGGCTTGGTAAACTCGTTGGGCACTTTATAAATCTCTATGGTAGAGTTACCCCCCTTCTCGATTCTATCTCATTATTATTATTAGGGGCATTTGTAAAGCGCCTGGTGTACGCCTGCAGGTGTGTCCCCGCGCTATAAAAGTGGGGTAAGCAGTAAGACAGCTAGCGCAACCGACTACATATATACCGCCTACTGGAATATCTGATATGGGCATGTTACTGGGATAATGCCTGCTTGTAAGCAGCGCTATCAGCAGGGGTTGTTGTATTTTTTGTATAGCACCAGCATCTCTCCAGCCTTTTACAGCCAACTTTCAGAGTAGTCAGTTCCATTGAAACTAACGGGGCTTGTTGCCTGGAGAAGGTATGCATAGACTGTTTAACAGAAGAAATTTTATCGAAGGCTAAAGTAGGAGAGCTATGGTAGCTAGAAAGTTCTACATCATTATCTGATTTGGGAGTCACAGCTTCCGGGTTGAATATCTTAGAAAACCTATTTAATGAGATGGAATTCCAGTCCAGACTCCAGCTCACCCGGCTCATCGCCTAGAACATGTATTTGGCTTTAACTGGAAGCACACCCCTGGCTGCCAATCAACAGAGAGCACTTCCTCATTCTATTTATGATAGTTATGCAAAGAAATGGAAAATGTTTTTAATAAAATTTCTGGAAATATTACGAGGGGTGGCCACATCTTGAGTAATTTGCTGTAGTGTAACAACATTACAGCAAAATTATCTGAGCAGCATAACCCTGCATTTAGTGCTATTTACTTACTGTGAAATGCACTCTCAGATGCCAAGTTGACCCCAGGATGCATTGTGCAGTATCAAAATATTGCTGAATGCATTAGGACAGGAACAGAAGCAGTCAACATCTGCTTACGCTCTGTGCTTGTGCTCTTGGGTAAGCATTTTTGCTTCAAACTATGCAATTGAGGGTGGTGTTGAGGTGCTCCTCTGTGATCTTGCTCCAGTTCCTTCACTGTGGGCGGTGGGCCGGTTTGGGTGCAGTGTTTTTTTTTTTTTTACGTGGAAGTGAGCGCAGTAGTGGTCTGTCCAGATGGCTTGCGTGGTGTGGCTGAAGTGGACGTTGTTGCCTCCTGAAAAGACAGGGTCGAGGGTGTGTCCTGCCTTGTGGGTGGGGTGGTGACGAGTTGTTGCAGTCCGAGGTTAGCGAGGTTGTCCAGGAGAGTGGCGGAGTTGGGGTCAATGAGGCTGTTGAGGTGGAAGTTGAGTTCTCCGATGAGTATGTAGTCCATGAAGGCAATGGCGTGGGGCGCGATTAGGTCTTCGATTGTAGTTGTGAACGTGGTTCGAGGTCCGGGTGGTCTGTAAATGCGTCAGCAGATTGGTTTTGTGCGGGGAAAGTGCCCCTACCTGCACAAAAACAATCCTGTCTGCAACGTAGGCACCCTCACACCGTGGTGAAAGGGTGCATGCATTGGTGCTAGGCAGTATGATGTGCACCAGCGCAGGGAAAGGACAGGAATGCGCTGTACAATGTTAAATCCGGGCACATTCAAGCAGCACAGCAAGGTGGCTTGCTTCCGTCTATGCTTTATTTAAAATAGGTCCCTCATTTCTTTTTGGTCAGTAGTTTAGCATGATTTTAATATCGACCTGACAAAATATTCTAGCTAACATATAAGCTCGTGGAGCAGGCCCGGTTCTAGCGGGTGGGCCGGGTGGGCCCGGCCCACCCAAACATGAACCTGGCCCACCCAAACAGGAGCCTCGGACCTCGCAGTGAGGGCTTGACGACAGACGCTCAATGGCATTGGGTTCAAAGGGCTGTCAGTGTGTGTGTGTGGGTCCGGGCTGAGACAGCTTCCCAGGCGCACAAAGACAGTTTAAGGGATTATCACAACCGCAACCGCACCCGAGCATTTCACAGGTCTTTTAAAAGACCATTAACATGTTAACGAGGCTTTGTTTATTTTTCACCCCTTCATCTCCACATGGCAAAGGCGACAGATCCTTTCTTTGTTAAGGATAACCTTTGCCTACCGTTCTGCTGCGAGGAAATTTCTTTTTTTAATGCAGCCAGGAGAAAAGCAGTTTGTTTATTCCTATTCACCTTTCCTGACCTCTGCAGCCCCATATCACTTCAGGCTGTGACACATTTTGACTAATAGAGTAGTGGGTAAGAGAATGTTACTATTTTTTTCTTTTTAAAATCTGCACAGGCCCAGCAGCGTTTAAACAGTTTTTATCATTATCAAGGCTGATGCAGGACAGCAATAAGACAATACAAAATGCCCAGTTAACGCTGGTGATTAATGATCCTGCTGGAGAGCAATCATTTGCCTGTTAGTAGTTTTTAAATGCAGATAAACTGTATTTTTTTGTGGAAGCTTAGTGGGTCACTGCCTTTGTCATAGGGATATTTGTGTTACTTGCAGTTCAGAAGTTACAATCCTAACATAGGACAGTGACCAATGAGCTGTCACCAAAGAGCTACATACAAACATGAATTGTATAGTTAGCATTTTGCTTTTTTTGTTTTGTGATATAGTTAGAACTTCCTCAGTCTTTCATTATTATAATATTGGTAAAATGAGTATTTTTGGGCAGATATACATTTTTATCAGTAAAGCTGACCCCCATGGAATACGCTTTAAATCCTAAGGTTGTGTTTCCCCAGACCAAACCCTCTTAAAATATACTGCCCACCAGTATGGATGACACGTGATTCCTACACCTTGTAATCCTCATTGGCTAATGTGACAATCCCTGTAGACTGATTTACATACTTGTATGAGTCATTGTCTCTGTATAATGTGAGCGTGGTGTAAAGTACTGTGACACCCTACAATGATATGAGTAGCGCTATACAACAAATGAAATGCATATGAGATAGTGGCTACGTAAAGATGAGGGGCACTGTTGGAGGGTGGCAGTGAGGGAATCCGAGGAGGAGGTAGTGGGAGGGGCTACGGAGCTATGAGGTGCACTGGTGGAGGGTGGCATTGAGGGAATCCGAGGAAGAGGTCATGGGGTGGAGGGGGAGCTAGGGAGAGATGAGGGGCACTGGTGGAGGGTGGTAGTAAGGGAATCCAATGAGGAGGTCAATAGGGGGGGCTATGGAGAGATGAGGGGCACTGTTGGAACGTGGTAGTAAAGGTATTTACGGAGAACGGGGTCAGTGGTGGGGCGTCAAAAAGGACTTTCGCATCAGCGCTAAAGCCGGCCCAGTCATGGCCTTTCTGTTTTTGTTTATTTAATTAGCAGTCTGGTCATAAGGGCTACTGTGGAACATACTTTAAAGTGTGTGCTAATTATATTTACTGTTATATTCAATGTTTTAAATTTGAAGGTGATTTTACCCAGACATATATGCAGCAAATCGAGCCCGCAGTGGCCCACCCAAATGCACCCTTGGCCCACCCAAATAAAAATTTCTGGAGCCGGGCCTGTCGTGGAGTATCCTGAAGGTAAGTATACTTAGGTGAGTTAAAGATTACAGTGCTCAGCTGCACATATACGGGCATTGTCAGCAATGATATCTGACATGCACCCTCTCACAGCCTTCCGTTCCCAGCGGACCTGAAAAAACGATGCTTTCTGTGGTTCGTCGCAAAAACCCCAAAAATGTTTAAAAACTTGCCCGAAGTGACAGCTGGTAATTGTAATGCCAGCCCTCTCGATGTTGTACAGTTTCGTCATGTTCATCGTTGTTGTGTATACCTCTCATTCATTATACACGTTTGATGTAGTAATGGCACTTCACACTAAACGCAGCAAATGTTGATGTAATCCAATTGCAGCCCACTAAACTAATATTTGGAAATTCTGACGCCGGAGCCGCCAAAATGCGGAAGACGTGTTGACGTCGACGTGACGCTGCGCCATCTCTGCTGGAGCTGAATCAGGAGCAGTCCTGCGGCCAACACCTGGGCCGGGGAAGCGGCGCTCAAACAAAATCACCCATTCATCCCTTGCCGCCCTCTCGGAATGGAACTCACGGATCCAGCCTTGAAAATAAATATTTTTGTTTTTCATGTCCTGCCGAATTATTTGCAGAGCACGCAGTGCTGAGTGAGCAATCGTAATGTTTTTCCACTTCCAATTGACGGCCATCACCAGCCCCTTCCTGGAAATAGTGGAAAAACAAACCGAGCGCACGCGTTCCCATCTCGCATTGGTAGGTTTTATTTAAATGTCAGCTTTATATTACCGCATGTTCAGTGTCAGCAGACATGAGGCAGTGCATCATTTGCAATAAATCAATACATAAATAAGTGCTAGGGCCTCTGTCAAGAGGCCACTGCAGATTACACCACCCATTGGTCCTGCCAGCCCTGACACTGACAGTACCAAAACACCTACAAGCCATCGCACTCCTACAAGAGACAGTTCAGACCATTCCAGGTTCCCAAAGCTATAAGAATAGCCTGGGTAGCAGATGTTAGTGATTTTAATGCATATGGAATAATAAACAACTGTTGCTGGGCTCATCTCTAAATTAGACAAACAACTCCACTTTGAGACTGTCATAAGTGCCGATGTTGCCAATTAAGGGCCGGTGCCAAGTGCCAGAAAACATCGGCTCAAATTAAACACCGAGACGCGACTCTAACATACTTAGACCGAGTCACAAGAGATGGCTACGTGTTTATTCGACGCTGTCTGTTTTGGGCAATTAATTAGGTTATTTTAAAAATAAATGGGCTTATTTACAAGCCCCTTGCTCCACTTTTGCGTCATTTTCAACATGGGAAAAATTATGCAAAAGTGGCGCAAGAGCCTTGTAAATAAGCCCCAAAATGTTCTCGAAGTTGAATAGTACATTAGGTCTAAAATCACAGAAATTCTTCCGTCTGATGTATCTGTTTTTGTCCACCGGTGTAAAAGGTTCTGATGATTTTACCTCTGAAAATGAGTGACTTAAAAGATTGCATAGTTTAAAAAAAACCTGGCAGGCGGAAATCTGTGTTGCCTGGAGGTTTCTAGGAGAACATTTTGTAAAATACCAATATTGACCTGGAGAAACCTCAAGCAAAACGTTTGCGAGGACATGCTCTATCAATTTTTTGTGAAAATTACCTATTGCAAGCAAAGTTAGGTGAACTTGTATAACCTGACACACTTTGAAAACTGTGCAAAGTGCAAAGGCGAGAGATCAAGTTTAAATCTCTCACCCACAATTGCAACTGAGGAAAAATGTGAGCAAACACAAAAATCACTAAATGGGAAAGATCTTTGTTAGTTCAGTCCAATGAACCCACAATTCCAGGGGCTATCTATACTAATATAATAAAGAGAGAGCCTAAACCTTTGAGGCGGGTAATCTCAGGAACCACAGCACCAATCACAACACCCAATACAGCGTTGGAAAGGGCAGTTGCTGCAGAAGGACATAGGCTATGCAGACGCCCACCATATACATTTAAAAGGTAAAAGAACCGTGCCAACAAAGTAGTCCCTTGTGGGCGTGTCTGCGTTGTGCTCTAGGCGTGTGCTGGGGGCGTGACAAACGCTGGGGGCGTGTGGTACGTTCCGCCCTTCATGTCATGTCTCATATCGTGTGCTAATCCCCCCTGCTCCCTTTAAATACCCCTGCACCCCATGATCATAACCCACCCTTACTCCTTAAAATACCCCAACACCCTTAAACACTGACCCATCTTAACCCTATAAATATACCCTGTACCCCAAAACCCAAACCTGTCCCTAAACCCTAAAAATACCCCTGTACCCCAAACCCAAACCTAGCCCTGAACCCTATAAATAACCCTGTACCACAAAACCCAAACCTACCCCTGAACCCTAAAAATACCACTGTACCCCAAAACCCAAACCTACCCCTGAACCCTAAAATACCCCTGTACCCCAAAACCCAAACCTAGCCCTGAACCCTTAAAATACCCGGGTACCCCAAAACCCAAACCTACCCCTGAACCCAAAAAATACCCCTGTACCCCAAAACCCAAACCTAGCCCTGAACCCTAAAAATACAAATTTCGTTGTAAATGTATGCGTGGTAAAAGTATATAAAATGTAATGCCA
This sequence comes from Lissotriton vulgaris, assembly GCF_964263255.1. Taxonomy (NCBI): domain Eukaryota; kingdom Metazoa; phylum Chordata; class Amphibia; order Caudata; family Salamandridae; genus Lissotriton; species Lissotriton vulgaris. Next base: position 165,433,436 of record NC_141695.1, on the reverse strand, counting down.
TCGTTATAATGGCATTGCGGAGTCACAGTACTTTCGTAATGAAAGTATGCAGAGTGATGGTATGCGGAAAGAAAGTTGCGGAATAATGGCCAGCACCGACATACACTTGTAGACACACCTTCCGCCACAAGTTCTAGAATTGCGAACTTTAGAGCTGGGGAGCTACGTTTGAATCTCGGCATCAGCTCAACATCCTGTGATTCCAGGCAAATCGATTTGTCTCCCCGTGCCTACCACAAATTAATGTGTTCTTCTGTAATGTACATTGTGCTCATGCCATGTTGTCGAGTTTGCACTACATAATATTGCAAGGAAAAATAAAGTAGGGAAACTCGAGTTCACACACTACTGAACGCGCACTCTTAAGTGCATCAGCAGTGCACTGTGAATCGGAGCATTTCACAGGCCTGTCACAGATAAGAAATGCTATCAAAACGAAATCCTACAAAACAATATACTACTGCCCGGCAGCAATTCATACCCGGACAACGTCGGGACGGGGTGCTAGTACTAAATACAGGACGCACTCCCCCAATATGGTTCTTGCCCATGTAACTAACTATATGCACCAAACACAAACCAGAGCCATGCGCTCTATTCTAACAAATATACTGTTGCCAGTGCAGGTGTGAACCTGTGTCTTAACTGGGAACAGTGTATCAGTCAAAGGTGGATCAGCTGTTTGAAGCCAGCCTTTCACCTGAGGCTGTAACCGGTCTCTGTTTCAAAGGTGGGGGGAGGTAGAGAGTTATCCTACAGGTGGATGCAGTGAATGACTGAACTTACCTGTGGGCAGTGGTTAATTTGAGCAAGTGGTTTCCAGAGCTATGCAGCAGCACTTAATTGCTGGCACCAGCATTTAATTGCCTGGGCCTGCTCTTATGACAGCTGCCACATGGTGGTGCTGTCTGTGTAATTTTAAGATGTGCAGAAAAACTGTTGTTTGTCAATTCAATATACTTTAAAAACAACTAATACCTGCCACCCAAGCCATTCTTAAATCTTTGGCGGTTGAACCGTCTGAATTGTCACACTTCAGTGTGATGGTTATTAGTTGTGTATGTACAGTGGAAATGTGTGGTGCAAACTTCAATTGCCTCATGATGAGGTCACCAGCACTTATTTTCTTTTTTACAAATTAAGTACTGCCTGAAGGTGGTTGCCTGGGAGTCCCTGTGACCTCAGTGGTCCTCTTGCTGACTGTGCACCAACTCTATGTGGCTTGCAGTGCGTGCATGTCCTGAATGCATCTTAGCTTTTACTCCCTCTTCTGTAATGTGGTGTGGGCACAAATGTAAAGGATTCCTTCATTTGCATGTGGCCACATCCTTGTGCAAATGAAGGCATGCCCCCTGGGGTCACTTTGTGCGCAATTCCTGATAGCCTGATCCATATTAACGAAGAGGCCATTCCAGTGTTTGCTGCCCCTTCTGCAGTACCGTCATGCCCAGGGGTGGAAAAAGTGGGCAGAAATATCCATCGTTCTCCTGGAGCTCTGTGTAAAACATGAGCTCTAGTTTTCTTACGCACCATTGAGCAAACAGAAACTGCAATGTGAAAATGTGACTTGCTTTACTGAAATCGGTATAATGTATGCCTTTTGTAAGTTATGGTATATCTGGTTTTAAGTAACGCTTTACTAAACCATTCATTGCAAACCAGCATGACTAACACCATCATGAGAAACAGACTTTTGTTTGCAAAATTCACAGAAAAATATGGTATATTCAATTTTCATAGCCTTAAGTTTCCATAATTTAGGTTTTGTTTAAACTACACCAATTTAGGGTTTATACACTAAGCACATGTGACTTGCGCATGTTATTTCACTGACTTACTCCATTTTATCAACTTTTGTAAATGTGGTGTAATTTACACATTCATAAATTACTCTGCCTGCTGGCATAAATCAATCAATTAGGTTTCTTATGAAGCGCAACTACTCGCCACTGATGGTCTCATGGCTCTGAACGGGGGGCGGGGATGGGGGGATATATCTGAAGATCAGTTGAAGAGCCAGGTCTTGCTGAATTGCGGCTGCGATGGTGATTGCCTGAGGTGAAAAGGCAAGGAGTTTCAGGTCTTCGCAGCAAGTTAGGAGAAGGATCTTCCTCCAGCAGTGGTCTTGCCTATCCGTGGGATCGTGGCCAGCACCAGGTGGGCAGAGCCGAAATGTCTGGTGGGAGTGTAGAAGGAGAGGTGGTGGTTAAGGTATTCCGCTCCAGCATTGCGGAGGGCTTTGTAGGCATGCATGAAGAGCTTGAAGGTAATTCTTTTGTGTTAGTCTCTCAGGTGGCCCATGATGTGGCTGCAGCTTGAAATCTTTAGGATGAGTCTGGCGGAGATGTGCTGAATGTTCTACCATTTCTTTAGAAATTTCTGGGTGGTGTTGGTGTAGAGTGTGTTGTTGTAGTCGAGTCTGCTGCTGACAAGCTGTCACAAGGGTAGCAGGGAAGCGAAAGACCAATGGGGTGACTCGTGGGAAGCCCGGGAACTTTCAACCCCTTTGTTTTCTCCTCGCCAGGAAGAAACGTGGCCAGACTCAAATACGGAGCTCTCTACTTGTGAGGACGGTCCCTTTAACTGGGAAGATGACGCCCCCTCCTCTGATGTCATGAGCTGTCGTCCAATAAGAAGCCCCAGAATAAGGACTGTGGTGTGCGTAGACACCGGAGGAAGTCTGGAGAGTGCGGAAGGAGAAGGACGTTGGAATAGTACAGCCAAAGTGAACCCGAGACAACCGGAGAAGGTATCCAGCTCGGAGGGAGAAGACACACCACGAGACTGGGAGCTGAAGCCAGGAGGCCAATGGGAACATGTATCACCGAGCCACGCCCCCGGAAGAGCATGGCTGACCCAGTTACGGGCCAGATTCTCAGGCTGGGTCGGGAGGCGGGAGAAACCAGAGGGTTAAGATCTTTTGCCGACCACCGCCTCCCCGTGTACATTTTGTAAATAACCCTCCCTCACATTCACTCCTGTCACCCCCGCGTACTCACAGCCTATTCACCGGTGCACCAGAGTGATTCCTCACACCCCTTCCCCGTGAGTGACAAGACTTCCGGGAATAGATACTGATCCAGATTTGTTTGTGGTTTTTTGGGGTATACAGAGAACTTTCCCTGCCTTGACGTGCAGGACAGGACGAAACCAGACGGAAGAAGAGGAGGATTCCCCGTGAAGTTCTTGTTTATTTCTTATTTATTTATTTATTTATTTATTTATGCCATTTTTAAAGCGCACTGCAACCCTACGGGCATCCTGGCGCTTAATTGTTTTTCCTTCAATCGTTGATCTAACAAGCAGTACTAAGGCTTCTCATAAAAGACAAGACTATTTAAAAATAAAACCATCTCTACCCCGACGCAGTATACTTAGTTTTCCTTCAGACCTCGCCACACTGGTGGAGAATGCAGGCATAGGTACCCCCATCTGTCATACCAAGTTGGACGCGCTGATTCAACACATTATTAAAGGGCAGGAAAAGCTCGAATGGGCAGTCGAGCATCAGATGGACTCCGCCAAAGCAGACAAAGACGTTTTCAAGGACACAATGGCCGCGCAATTGGAAGGCCTTCAGAAGGCAGTAAAAGAAATTCCTGTCAGCCCCATACGCGAATCCAGAGGCCCCAGTCACCCCACCCCGGCTGGTGTCTCCCTGCAGAAATATATACACGGGGAAGATCCTGATGCCTTCCTCACCAACTTCGAAAGGGTAGCCAGGGTACCCAGGGCATGCAGTTGGCCTCCAGAAAAATGGCAATTTTTCTTGTCTCCTCGCTTGACGAGAGAGGCATAGGCGGCATACCAGGTGACCAACGCCAATGGAGATACGCCGTATAATGAGATAAAACTGGTTATCCTAGACCACCTAGGCCTGGACTCTGAGGCCTACCGGGTGCGCTTCCAGAAGGAGAGAGGAGCACCTGGCAAAAACCCCAAAACATTGTTCTTGTGACTCAAGATGGCGGCCGATAAATGGCTAACTCCTGGTACTAGCTTCAAAGAGGAGATAATGAAAAAGATTTACCTAGAGCAGTACCTAGATGTGCTGCCGTATAACACCCAGAAGTGGCTACGACAGCACACTCACCTGACTGCCCAACAGGCCATAGAAATGGCAACCACCTTTTCGCGTGCCCAGCCAAAACTGGGTGGATGGGAAACAGAGAAACTACGACCCCAAATCAATTGGGGGGACAAGAAACCCAAGCCCATGGACATACCAAAACCCCGCCAAGCAAAATATGAGCTACTCAATGTAAAAGGCCCACAGTGCTTCGAATGTTGGGAATGGGGCCATATTGCCCGTGCCTGCCCTAGGAAAAGACCGATTGAGGAACCAATGGAGGTGGGGTATATCCCCAAATCTGATTTTTACACCGCTGAGATGGGGTCAGCGTTCCATGTAAGTGTACAGGTGAACGGTAAGACAATACGAGCCCTCCTAGATTCAGGCTGCAAACAATCAGTAGTACAGAGCACTTGGGTTAACCACGAGCAACTAGTGCCTGAGGCCCAGATACACATTAGATGTGTGCATGGGGATGTGAAACCTTATCCCACAGCAGTCATTCCCCTTATTCACACCACCGGTATGAGGAGTTACATAAAAGTAGGAGTCCTAGATAACCTCCCCGAAGATCTTATAATCGGGACAGACAACCCTGACTTTCTTGACCTGTTCCGTGTGCTATTGAAGGGTACGGGAGAAAAAGTTCATCAACAGGATAACAACCAACCCCCTGAGTCCCCGCCCTGATTACCTCAGAGCCATGGCTTCTCGATCGTAGTTTTAAATTCACCCTAGCAAACGATACCTCCCTCTACAATGCATGTGAACAGGCCCATAGCACTCAGGACAACCCGACCCCCACCTACCCCAGATTCCTTATCAAGGATTCATTATTATACCGGCAGGCTGCCCCTTCTGAACCCCAGCAACTCCTAGTACCCATGTCATTCAGGGAACAAGTCATTTTTTTCTCACAGCAGGACACACAGGGGCGGAGAAAACCACTCAGAATGTGTTGAGGCATTTTTATTGGCCGGGGGTCTACAAAGACATAAAGATACACTGTCAGACATGTACGATCTGTCAAAAGAACACCCATAGGCCCCCAGCCATCCCATCACAGCCCCTGCCTGTAATAGGAGTCCCATTTGAACGGGTCGGTATGGACCTGATAGGTTCTTTACCCCGTACCAAAAAGGGGAATGCATATGCACTCGTGATCATGGACTATGCCACTCGGTTTCCCGAAGCCTATCCATTATGTGCCCCTACTACTCACAACATAGGGGAAAGGTTCCAGGAACTGTTCTCCTGAGTAGGCTTCCCTAAAGACGTCCTAACAGACCAAGGTACCCCTTCGTGTCTCGGTTAATGACAAAGGTCTGCCAAACCCTTAACGTGCGGCACATCCGGATGTCTGTATATCACCCCCAGACGGACGGACTGGTGGAGCGATACAATGTAAATGTAAATGTAGGTGTATTTATATAGCGCAACCTGTCACCCAAAGGGCATCCTGGCGCTTGCCTAGGGAACCCGTCCTGGTATTCCCCTGTGAGAGGCCCCGGCAGGGTGTCCACAGGGTGAAAGCCAGGCATCCCGCCGCGAGGGGCCGTCGTGGAGATTAAGCAAGCTATTGCCCAGAGTTGCAGAGTGAGACCCCGTGAGTCGAGTAGGCACCGGAGCGAGAATTGTCGAGGCCGTGGAATTTTGAGCCCGAGACCCGCTGAGGCGGGGAATCAAATCCTGGTCCACGGTCGATCCCAGCTTCCGGGTCTGCCGCCTCTAACCACCGAGCCACACTTCTCCAATGGAACATTGAAGACTGCCCTTAGGAAAATGTTGGAGGTGAATGGTAAAGAATGGGACCAGCTACTACCATTAGCCCTATATGTAATAAGAAGCCAAGTACAGAGCAGCCTGGGCTGCTCTGCTTTTGAAATGTTATACGGCCGACAACCCCGGAGTCTTCTGGAGATGACAAAGGAGGCATGGAAGAAGGAGGAAGCCCTAGAAACCAGAGGGATGCTTGAATATACACAGGGGCTGAAGGCTAATATAGGGAAATTGCATGACTTAGCGTATACCAACCTAGCCAAGAAGAAAGAGAAACAAACCCACTATTACAACAAGTAAAAAAATGGAGAACTCTGAAGGTGAATGATTGGGCCCTGGTTTTGCTTCCTACCTCTACTCCCAAATTTTAAACTGAGTGGAAAGCGCCCTATAAAGTGGTCTCCACTATAGGTAACACCACGTATAAGCTACAGATGACACCTAAGCGCACTCAAGTGTTCCATATTAATATGCTGAAAAAATAGCTTGCCCCTCCTCCAAAAGCTTCCAGTTTCACCATACCATCTCTAAAGAGTGATTCTAACTCTTTAGAGGATCTGGTGGTTAACCCTGAACTCACCACCACCGAGAAAGGGGAGCTAAGAAACACCTTGGGATCCTATTCTTCAATATTTTCCGACCTGCTGGGAAAGACACCTGGCAGAACACAGAATAGAGACCCCACCCAGTAAAGTGATTAAACAAAGGCCTTATAGGATCCCCGCAGCTAGGAGAGTAGCAGTACAACAAGAAGTACAAAACATGTTAAAGCTGGGAGTTTTAAGACCATCCAGAAGCGAATGGTCATCACCCATCGTGATGGTCCCGAAGCCGGACGGGAGCACCCGTTTTTGTATGGATTTTAGAGCACTGAATGACATTTCTTCCTTCGATGCCTAATCCAATTCCTCGTATAAATGAACTGATTGAGAAGCTAGGTGAAGCCAGTTACATCACGACATTGGATTTAACAAAAAGATACTGGCAGGTGCCTCTGAGGGAAGAAGATCGGAAGAAGACTGCGTTTTCAACACCCGATGGGTTATTTGAATTTACAATATTACCTTTCGGGTTGCACGGAGCCCCCGCATCTTTCCAACGATTAATGAATACTATCGTGAGGGACCGCCACGCCGTTTCATCAGCTTACCTAGATGATATTGTGGTCTTCAGTCCGGACTGGAAGACACACATTCACCATCTATACACGATCCTACAAGCATTACAAGCGGCTGGTTTGCATATCAATTCCAAGAAGTCACGAGTGGCCTTCCGTAAAGTGAAGTATTTAGGTTATGTCCTTGGTCACGGGCTCATATCACCCCAGGAGGAGAAAGTAAGGGCCATTACAGAGACCCCTTTTCCCTCCACCAAATGGGAAATGTTAACTTTCCTAGGCTTGATTGGCTAATATTGTAGGTTCCTACCAAGGTTCTCTGAGGTAGCCTCCCCGTTGACCAACACCCTTCAGAAAGAGATAAAATGAAAATCCCAAGTCCTCTTACAACCCTCAAAACAAATGTTAGAAGCTTTTCAGGCTTTAAAACAGGTTATCACCACGAGTCCTGTGTTGTCCTCCCCTGATTGCACTCGCCCCTTCATCCTACACACTGATGCTTCCAACCATGGGATAGGGGCCGTACTTTCACAACATTCCTTGGAGGGCATATGTAGAACCGGCCTTTTGGAGACCTCTCCCCCACTAGGAGAGTCAAAGCCAGTGGTGCAGGGGACACCTAGAATCTACGGGTTCTTTTTGCTTAAATCATACATTACCAAAGAGACCAGGACAACCAGCTGTGGAAGGAAGTAAGTTATTTATTAGCTCAAGCTAAGGACAGGGTCCCAGAATGGTACAAAGACAATTCTACGGAGACTGCTGCTTTACTCCACAACGTACACATATTTATTGCGCTAGCCACGACCATTTGCACAGTACAAGTTCCTTATTTCGATAAGTTCCTCATCTGACAAGTTCTTAATCAGTCTCCTGTGGTGCAATCATAGCCAGGGGACATCTGTCTCTGGTTGCACAATGTACGCAGCCCCGTGCTTCCTTGCCCAACGGGTGTGGTCATGGGGCACAGCCTCGTGCTTCCTCTATTAGTTGGTGTGGTCACAGTGCACAGCCTCGTGCTTCCTCTATCAGTTGGTGTGGTCACAGGGCACAGCCTCGTGCTTCCTCTATCAGTTGGTGTGGTCACAGGGCAGCTGGTTGTGACAGGCTGAGTTACCAACAATGGACAGGATGTGGCTGAGTCTCTGGCACAACTGGGGGGTGAGGCATACAGGCAGCTTCTCGGAATCGGCTCGACCACAAGGAGCAGGGAGGGTTGGGCAAGTTTCAACAGGGACGTGGAAAGCAATTCTTCATCAGGTTGCCGAGAGCATGGCAACACAAAATGGAGTCATGTGGGGCATTTCAAGATATAGTTCAACACATAGAGCACCCTATTGTCTATATAAGTAGGAAACTGTTCCCCAGAGAGATGCGATATCCCACCATAGAAAGTTAATGTCTTGCAGTTAGGTGGGCCGTACACAAATTAAGGTATTATCTTGAGGGTCATCCCTTCACCTTGTACACAGACCATGCCCCCCTCCAGTGGATGAGCCGCAACATCGCTCAAAATCCACGGGTACTCCGTTGGTTCCTCTCTCTGCAAACTTTTTTCTTCACAGTGAAACATCGGAAAGGAAAACGCTAGTGCAGATTATCTATCCCGAACATTTCCTCTCCCCGATCGGGAGAATCAAAGGGAGGAGGAGTGTCACGAGGGTAGCAGGGAAGCGAAAGACCAATGGGGTGACTGGTGGGAAGCCCGGGAACTTTCAACCCCTTTGTTGTCTCCTCGCCAGGAAGAAACATGGCCAGCCTCAAAGACGGAGCTCTCTACTTGTGAGGACGCTCCCTTTACCTGGGAAGATGACGCCTCCTCCTCTGATGTCATGAGCTGTCATCCAATAAGGAGCCCCAGAATAAGGAATGCGGTGTGCGGTGTGTGTCGACACCGGAGGAAGTCTGAAGAGTGCGGAAGGAGAAGGACGTTGGAATAGTACATCCGAAGTGAACCCGAGACAACCGGAGAAGGTATCCAGCTCGGAAGGAGAAGACCTGCCACGAGACTGGGAGCTGAAGCCAGGAGGCCAACGGGAACATGTATCGCCGAGCCACGCCCCCGGAGGAGCGTGGCTGGCCCAGGTACGGGCCAGATTCTCAGGCTGGGTCGGGAGGCGGGAGAAACCGGAGGGTTAAGATCTTTTGTCGACCACCGCCTCCCCGTGTACATTTTGTAAATACCCCTCCCTCACATTCACTCCTGTCACCCCCGCGTCCTCGCTGCCTATTCACCGGTGCACCAGAGTGATTCCTCACACCCCTTCCCCGTGAGTGCCAAGACGGCCGGGAATAGATACTGATCCAGATTTGTTTGTGTTTTTTTGTTGTATACGGAGAACTTTCCCTGCCTTGACCAGACATGCAGGACAGGAAGAAACCAGACAGAAGAAGAGGAGGATTCCCCGTGACGTTCTTGTTTATTTCTTAATTGTTTTCCCTTCAATCGTTGATCTAACAAGCAGTACTAAGGGGTAAAACTGGCTTCTCATAAAAGACGAGACTATTTAAAAATAAAACCATGTCTACCCTGACGCAGTATACTTCGTTTTCCTTCAGACACCGCTACACAAGCGCACGGCTGATAGTTGTCCTGGACTTGGTGGGGATCCACTTGAAGATCTTGTGAAGAAGCTGGAGCGTGCGGAGGCAGGAAACAGCATTGATTTGGCAATTCATTGAGAGCGAGGTGTCCAGGATGATGCTGAAGTTTTGTGTGTAGTCTGTGGGTGTGGTTCTGAGCGCTGCGTGCCACCAGGAGTCATCCCAGGCGGAGGGGTTGGAGCCCAGGATGAGGTCTTCGGTCTTGTCTGAATTAAGCTTAAAGCAGTTGTCCTTCATCCAGGTGGTGACTGCCTTCATCCCATTGTGGATGTTGCTCCCGGGGGCTGTGAGCTTGTCTGTGAGTGAGAGAATCAGTTGGGTGTCATTGGCGTAGGAGACGATGTTGGTGGCTTCTGAGGATGGCTGCAAGCTGGTCCATGTAGATGTTGAAGAGCGTGGGTTTCTGGGAGGAGCCCTGAGGCTCTCAGCAGCCGATCTCTGTGGGTTCTAAGTTGAATAGTGTAAGTTGGACTCTCTGCGTTCGACGGGTGAGGAAGGAGCGGATCCATTTCAGGGTCTTGTCACGGATGTCGGCGTCATGAGTCTTGAGCAGAGGGTATGTTGGGAGACAGTGCAGATGGTGGCTGAGAGGTCCAGGAGGATGAGGGCAGCAGCTGTGCCTCAGTAGAGGATGGTGCGGATGTCATCTGTAGCGGTGAGGAGAGTGGTCTCACTGCTGTGGTTGCTTCTGAAGCCCGCTTGGGAGCGGTCCAGGTGTGGTTTGTTTCAATGAACTTGGAGAGTTGGGCTTTAATGGCTTTCCCGATTACTTTGGTGGGAAAGGGGAGCAGAGAGATCAATCTGTAGTTCTTGAGGTCTATTGGGTCAGCAGAGGGTTTCTCCAGCAGGGGGTGATCTCTGCGTGCTTTCAGTCTTCAGGGAAGGTGGTGGACTCGAGAGAGCAGTTGATTGTGCAGTAGAGTTTGGGTGCTATGGAGGTGCTGACTCTGTTGAAGATGTGGTGAGGGCAGGGATCCGAGGGGGCTCCGGAGTGGATGCTCTTCATGATCCATTCCTGAGGGAGTTGTCAGAGGTGAGGGTGGTCCAGTTGGGCAAGGTCTGCTGGGGTCAGGAGCCATCGGGTGCGATGGTTGCAGGTGGGAGGGTCCTGGTTTACGAACCTGTTGTAGTTCTCCTTGATCTTGCGGTAGAAGAAGGTGGCGAGGTCGCAGAGGTCTTGAGGGGGGAATGTCTGCTGTCTCTGTGCTGGGTTTGGCGAATTCTTTGGTCACGGCTAAGTGCTGTTGTGTGTATTGTTGTTGATGCATTCCTGTATGGCTGCTTTCTTTGTTGCTCTGATGAGGTGGTGGCGTGTGGTGATGGTGTTTTTTGACAAGTAATTCCCCACCCTTCCTCAAGCGCCTTGAGACCCTCTGGGTATGTAGCGCGCTATATAAATTTCTTGACTTGACTTGACTTGACTTGTCTGCCACATTCTTATTGCTCTTCCATCTTTTCTCGAGCTGTCTGCAGTTGTGCCTGGAGTCTTAGAGGGTCAGGGAGAACCAGCTGGCTTTCTTGAAGGACTGCTTGCAAGAGCGTTTCCTTAAATGAGCCATTGTGTTGGCGCAGTCTGAGATCTAATGGTGGACGTTGTGTCCTGAGGTGATAGTGTCCGTGGATGTTTGGGTGGGGTTTTCTAAGGGAGGTGGTGAGCTGGTCTTCAGTTGCCTTGTTACAGCTTCTGCGAGGATCGCAGTGGGCGGGTAGCGTATGGCGGATTTGGTGAAGGAGAAGTGGACTCCGTAATAGTAGTCTGTCCACTGTGGCACGGAGATGTGGCTAACTGAGATGTTGTTGCTTGTGGAGAAGACTGGGTCGAGCATGTGTCCTGCTTAGTGGGTTGGAGCTGTGACCAGGTGTTTGAGTCCAATGGAAGTGAGTTTCTCCAGTAGGGATGAGGTGTTGAGGTCATCAAGGTTGTGCAGGTGAAAATTGAGGTCACCAATGAGGATGTAGTGCATTGAGGCGATGAGCATGTTGTGGAATGAAGTTGGCTATGGCTTTGCTAAAGGGGGGGGCAGGGTCCAGGATGTCTGTAGATGAGGGTGCCACGGAGGGTGGTATTTGGGTTGGCCTGGATCTGGAAGCCGAGGTGCTCCATGTTGGGTGAGTGGTCGTCTGAGCTGGTTTTGAGGCAGAAGGTATTCTTGTGTACGATGGTGATGCCTCCTTCCGGTCAGTTGATACGGTCCTTGTGGATGAGTTTGTAGCCGTCGAGTGTGGCAGTTTCCGATTTCCGTGGCTGATGTAGGATTTATTCAGGTTTCCATAAAGAAGGCGATGTCGGGGGAGATGGAGTCGAGCAGGTCCCAGATCTCCACAGCAGGTCTTTTGAGGGAGTCGGTGTTAAGTAGGATGCATCTGAGGTGGTCGGTCCGGTTCTTGAAGGTTGTGCGGTTGGTGGGTCTGGTGTGCGGAAAGAAGGCACAGTTTCAGCAAGTGAATGGGCCTTGTGTGTTTTTCGATGATGCAAAGTAGCAGGCGGTGGACCTTCCGAGGCTGAGCGCATGGAGGGTGCTGGAGTCTTAGACCAGAAATGCCTTTTGTAAATTGGGACTTAGAAAGGAGACATCTAGTAAATGATGTCACAATATGTCTCCAAACCTAAAATGACATCATGAAAGAAAAGAGCATTCTAGAATGCGTATAGCTGGTCATTGACAGTGATGTAGGACTAACTAAAGAGAACTGGTCTTTTCTCATCACTTGGATGGGCCTCTGAAGCCCACACACCTCTTCGGTGACACACAACACATTGCTCAAGAACTGTCACAGCCAAACTGGAGTGCACATAGAAAGAGTTTGAAATTAAATTAACCGAAGTGGAGAGGCAGAAATAAGACGCATCAGCATCAGTAGAAGATTTACGGGAGGCAGATCTATAAATATCTTTTTAATGGACACGGCGGCTGGGATTGCGGTTCCTTGTTTACTCTCCGCTCCGGGCTGGAGTGTTTCTGGCACTGGGCCCTGAGCAGACGCTGTTCTGTACATCTGGATTCTAATCCATGTATTTCTGGTCTCCCGGCTACAACGTCCCGACACGAGGAGGCACAGACCGGAGATGAGCCATTTAAGACCCAATGGCTGCAGAGTAAATATACATCTTGTAATGTTAAAAGCGGGCTAGGCCTGTTTAGAGCCTCGCAGTTGGACACTCCGGATAAGCATTCGCTTCCGACTGAGGAGAGAGTTCAAGGTGTTCTGTGTTTCCTACTTAGGATGACGTCATGCAGACTTTCCGGAAGCAGGTGCCGCGCGCGCTCTGCTCCTGTTTACAGGAGTGAGGAGATGGTGCGCGCGCCTTTCACAGCAACGCGCAGTGCTGTCAGTCTGCGAGCAGCCATTTCTGGGGATTTGTAGGGCAAAGCAAGACTTCTGTCAGAAATCCGTTTTACCTCTAATATCCCAGAGCTCTTTGTGCGGAACCTGTACCCTTGTTGAACTCATGTGAAGGTCGTGGACTAGATCCATCCATCAATCAGAACTTGTAGAGCGCTCTAATCATCCCGAGGGGTATCCCGGCGCTTGCCTGAGGTGGAGCTACTCACCACTCTCTCACATGGCTCTGGCAGTGCTTAATGTGTAAAAGAAAACTAATTGGGGAGAGGATGTGGCCTACCGGCTAGCGCGGTTAATCTCAAATCTGGGGAACCGGGTTCGAGTCCCGGCAATGACCCCCAACATCCAGTGATTCTGGCCAAATCACTTAGTCTCCCCGTGCCTAACAAAAAAGGAATGTGTCCTTATTTAACGCAACTGGTGCTCACGTAAAACGCTAAACAAAAGCCCGTGTGGCTCCCAACGCTTTGCTGAGAAGCTCGTGGCCGGAGGTATCAAACATAAGGTATGCCAAATCAATGCCAAAGCTGTGTCACTCTGGTTTCACTTCAAGCCTCTTTAATCCACCACTAGACTCTGGCTTGTTCATTCCAGCTTTCTTTCATTGGCACTGTTTACCGTCTTCCTCTTCATTCTTCTTTCGCTCTTTTGTGTTTTCCTCTCTCTTGTTCCGGGTCAAAGTCGGATGAATGAAAAATATGGCCCAGCAGGGGCGCAACTAGGTCTTAATTTCGGGGGGGGCTAACATGGCAGATGAAGGGGCGTGGCTAATGTTAATCAATGGGGCGGAGCTAAAATGGCAGATAATCAGGATCGGTTAATGTTCAGGTCAAGCCGAGAAAAAAATGTGGTGAATTCTGCATTTGAAACTGGACAACAATTAAAGCACACATTTTTGTTAATTTGATGCATTTATATGCACACACACACACCCACATTTCCTTAAAACCCTACAACCCTTCAACTCATACCAACCCTAAAATTGCCCCCCTGGCACCCCAAAGCCTATACCTACCCTGAACCCTAAAATTAACCCAAAACCCATACCCACACTGAACCCCAAAATTACTCCTGGCACCCTAAAACCCATTACCACCCTGAACTCTGAAATTACCCCCTGACACCCCAAAACCCATACCCACCCTGAACCCTAAAATTACCCCTGGCACCCCAAAACCCATACCCACCCTGAACCCTAAAATTACCCCTGGCACCCCAAAACCCATACCCGCAGTGATCCCTAAAATTACACCCTTGCCCCCCAAAACCCATACTCACCCTGAATCCTAAAATTACCCCTGGCACACCAAAACACATACCCACGCTGAACCCTAAAATTAACCCCCTCACACCCTAAAACCCATACCAGCCCTGAACCCTAAAATTACCCCTGGCACCCCAGAAACCATACCCATGCTGAACCATAAATTACCCTCTTGCCCCCCAAAACCCATACCCACTCTGAACCTTAAAATTACCCCAGGCACCCCAAAACCCATACCCATGCTGAACCATACATTCCCCTCTGGCACCCCATAACCCATATCCACCCTGAACCCTAAAATAGCCCCCTGACATTCCAAAACCCACACCTGCCCTAAACCCTAAAATTACCCCTGGCACTATAAAACACATACCCACGCTGAACCCTAAAATTAATCCCATGGCACCCCAAAACCCACACCCACCCTGAACCTTAAAATTACCCCTGGCACCCCAAAACCCATACCCATGCTGAACCATATTTGGAGGGGACTGTCCTCTTTGACGTTTCTATGTATGTAAGTCAAGAACAACATTCAAAGTAACCTAGACATGCAGGCAGTAGGTAATGCTGTACTGAAAAATGCATTAAAGTTACTGGGACTTACATAAATAAAAAACTGCTGCCTGCTCCTCTGATACTATACTGTGGAGGCTGGCTGATCAGCAGCACTGTGTCCTGGCATCCAGCCCCTCGAAGGTCTCAGAGTAGATAGGTGGGGGTCAAATGGCTCCTGGATTCTCCTTGCCTGGGACTCCTCTGCTTCTTCCCTGGTGCCCTTGGATGCGAAAATAGAAAGATCCATGGCCCTGTTCACCATTTATCTGGTGAGCAGCGCCTTGGATGTGAATTCCATCCAAGTACACAGACAGCAGGGGCAAAGGGATGGCCAGTGCAGGTGATGCTTTTCCTTTGTAAATTAATTCCTGCTGGCGTCATAGCCCAGGGGTTGCTGTCTGCGCACTTGTATGAAATACACATCTATACAAGTGCACAGACAGCACCCCATGGGCTATGACGCCAGCAGAAATCCCTTTACAAAGGAAAAGCATCACCTTAACTGGCCAGCCCTTTCCCCCTGCTGTGCACTTCACACCCCATGCTCACAAGCGATCAAGTGCTTAGGTGAAATCCCTGCCTTCAGGCAAGGATTTCACCTCGCGGCGCCACCGTAAAGGAAAACAAGAGGTGGGGGCAGGAGGTCACTCACTGAAGCAGAGGCTGGCTGGCTCGGGCTGCTGGGCCTCTCAGAAAGCATTAAAAAAATCATTCTCCGATCGGATGCTATCGGATGCTATCTTGCACCATTTCAGTGCGTGTAATCTTAGCCCGGGCAGAGGAGGCGACGGGGGGGGGGGGGGGGGGGGGCTGAAGCCCGGTGAGCCCAATGGGTGTTGCGCGCCTGTGGCCCAGTACGCAGGGTCGGATTTCTATTTCTATTTAGGGGGTTTTGTAGAGCGCTTGGTGACGCACAGCGGCGTGTCCCCGCGCTAATGAGCTAATATGTGCCAGACTGATAAATGCAGAAAATTACTGTGAAAATAGAGCAGTCTTCAGCTTGGCTTCAGATTGGGATCACAATTTGGACCAGGCACTGCCGGAAAAAAGTGGCCCACATTCGAGGACCCCACAAGAGACCCATTCTTCCTTGCCCTCTATGCCCTGAATGAGAAGGGCTGTGGGTGGGGTGTCAAATGCAAACACTGTTTCTGGGCTGCGTGGGCCCCAGGGTGGCGAAGTGAAAATGGCTCAATGGTCTGATCAACACCTGGCCCCCAGGGAGGCCGATTTTGGCACACCATCACCCGTTCCCCAGTCCACCATCAGCGTGATTGCTTGGCAGGGCAGGGGGTCAAGGAGAGGTCACAGTTGATAATCCCTGAACGGCCATATACTCTCCGGTCCAGTGCCCTCTTTGGACTAGAAAGGAGAAAAAAACGGCAACAGAGGGCACTGAGACCCTGACCCTTCGGCCAATGCCTGAGTGCCCGCAGTACCAATCCGTCCCTGCCAGTACGGCCCACCTGCAAGCACCTGCTCAAATAAAAGACTGGGCTGTAAAGTTATATGCTGATTGTGGAGGGAGTAATATTTCTCTACTCAGCGGGCCTCATTACAAGCTTGACTGATGCGTTGGTGCTAAAACTCCACCCTCAGAGTTCCAGAGAGTGGTGGGGAATTATCAGGAATTTCGGGTAGAACTTTGAGAATCCCTCGAGTAATGACAGATAACTGGGGAAATAAGTATGTCTGTGTCCGATTCTTCTGTTAATTTTTCATTCTCATCCTCCTGTTCCCCTTAAGACTTCTGTTGCCAGAATCTCCCTGGGAAGCATGAGAGGTGAAGCCAACTCCGCCACTTCATCTACACTAGTTCCAGGCCTTTCTCACTATGGACCTTGGCATCTTCCTCCATTCCCTCCTGCAGCTCTGAGTGCCACACAAGACATGTATTCGTGATATGTAATCGTTCTCCTTAATGTATTTCACATAACATTAATTTTTGTTTCCAAAACTGTTGAAATCAAAATCAACTCAAATAGGGGTTGATGCTTGATGCTATTTGTTTTATTAAGGAAATCTATTTGGTAAAAAGTCTCATAAAGATGTCTGTTGAGTTAATAATATGGTTTTCGCCCAATTGTCAACAAGCATACACCAAACAATGTGAACAAAGACTGAAAAATGTTACACGTTAAACAACAGGGGCCTCATTTATGAGAAATGACGCATCCCTGCGTGAAAGCAACGATGCGTCACTTCTCAGTGCGCACTCCTTGCGACATTCCTGATGCGTCATATTTAATGTATGACGCATCATGTCGCAAGGAGTTACAGATACGTGAGTATTTTTGACATATCTGTAAGCGCAAAAGTGACGCATTGCTGGAGTGTGTCACAAAAGTGACGCAACTCCAGCAATGCGTCCTTTCACATGGGGCAAGCCCCATGTGATAGGGCCTGCGTCAGTCTTACGCCTGCTGTGAGGCAGGCGCAAGATTTTGACGCAACAGCGTCCTAAAAGTGACGCAGTGAAATCTCATAGATTTCACTGCGTCACTTCTACAACCCTTCCTTGCGTCAATACGCCCCCCTTGCATACATTATACCTGGCGCAGGTATAATGTGGCGCAGGGGTTTACAAAGTGACGCATCTACTTAGATGCGTCACTTTGTAAATATGGCGCAACGAGGCACATTTTTTACGCCACTGGTGCGTCACAAAAAGTGACGCACCAGGGGCCTCATTTATGAGAAATGACGCATCGCTGAGTGAAAGCAACGATGCGTCACTTCTCAGTGTGCACTCCTTGCGACATTCCTGATGCGTCATATTTAATGTATGACGCATCATGTCGCAAGGAGTTACAGATACGTGAGTATTTTTGACATATCTGTAAGCGCAAAAGTGACGCATTGCTGGAGTGTGTCACAAAAGTGACGCAACTCCAGCAATGCGTCCTTTCACATGGGGCAAGCCCCATGTGATAGGGCCTGCGTCAGTCTTACGCCTGCTGTGAGGCAGGCGCAAGATTTTGACGCAACAGCGTCCTAAAAGTGACGCAGTGAAATCTCATAGATTTCACTGCGTCACTTCTACAACCCTTCCTTGCGTCAATACGCCCCCCTTGCATACATTATACCTGGCGCAGGTATAATGTGGCGCAGGGGTTTACAAAGTGACGCATCTACTTAGATGCGTCACTTTGTAAATATGGCGCAACGAGGCACATTTTTTACGCCACTGGTGCGTCACAAAAAGTGACGCACCAGGGGCCTCATTTATGAGAAATGACGCATCGCTGAGTGAAAGCAACGATGCGTCACTTCTCAGTGTGCACTCCTTGCGACATTCCTGATGCGTCATATTTAATGTATGACGCATCATGTCGCAAGGAGTTACAGATACGTCAGTATTTTTGACATATCTGTAAGCGCAAAAGTGACGCATTGCTGGAGTGTGTCACAAAAGTGACGCAACTCCAGCAATGCGTCCTTTCACATGGGGCAAGCCCCATGTGATAGGGCCTGCGTCAGTCTTACGCCTGCTGTGAGGCAGGTGCAAGATTTTGACGCAACAGCGTCCTAAAAGTGACGCAGTGAAATCTCATAGATTTCACTGCGTCACTTCTACAACCCTTCCTTGCGTCAATACGCCCCCCTTGCATACATTATACCTGGCGCAGGTATAATGTGGCGCAGGGGTTTACAAAGTGACGCATCTACTTAGATGCGTCACTTTGTAAATATGGCGCAACGAGGCGCATTTTTTACGCCACCGGTGCGTCACAAAAAGTGACGCACCAGCGGCGTAAAAGTGACGCACAGCCTCATAAATGAGGCCCCAGGAGTGAGGCCAAGCCAAAAAAATCCACGAGCATTCTTTTAGTAGTACTGCAAAATAAATGCTTCTAAATGAAATATGATTCTAATTATTGACCACAAACTGATACATGAAGTGGTTTTATTCTAAAGTCTTGATAGACGGGCAAGCGGTCTGCATGGCGTATTGCCTGCAATATACCAACAGTGGGCTTTAGATCAGCCCCCTTCAACCTTTGGGTTATTAGGATTAAACTATCTAAAGGCTTGAGGCGCTGTCAATTACATTTCAGACCAGTTCAGAGAAGTATTGATCTCTCACTATCATTCTGTTGACTGTTTGATGTATCATCCCACCTCCTATGGAGTGTTTGCATTGCAATGCATGAGGGACTATTTTACACTGATAGCACTCAACCATCACATTTTTGTCACATTCAGTTCTTTTTCTCAGGCATGCATTGTATACACAAAGCAATCATTTTTAGCAGGGGCGGCTCATCCGTTAAGGTGGAAGTGTGTCACCCCACAAATAAATTGCCCCCAGAGGTGGGAAAATTAAATGTAGTAAAGTTAATTTAATACCATTTTAATTTATAAAACCATTAGCCAAGGGTCAGGACAGGGCTTTCTGCTGCTGCCAGTCAGGCAGCAGCAGAAAGCAGTGACAGGCAGTGCATTATAAGTTTAAAATGCATATGTCTTTTTGGCCGGCCGTCTTCCGATGGCCAACCAGACATGCACACTTTAAACCTCTCTAACCCAGCTGTCTGAGACACCGGGGTTAGAGACAGCATAGGGCTCCAGTCGTTGCTGTAGTTTCCTGGAGCCTGCCTGCCTGCATGGAAAGAATACTCAAGTGTGGAAGGTGAGTGGAAAGACTTTTGTTTACTTATTTTTTATTTTAGTCCCTTCCGCCTCACCATCCTCCTTACATGCAGCAGCCACTGATTTTCAGTTCTCACTGCAGGCAGTTTTAGGTGAGTAGGAGACGTCATGTTATTAATGCAGTAAACGTTGTATACAATCTGAATAGAGTGGGCTTTGAGTCAGCCACCTTCAGCCATTGGCTGTCAGGTACTTTTCAAACGTTGCTATTGGTTGAATATGCTGTCCTGCAAGATCATTTCATTTCATGGTAGACTACATTACCTCATTCATGTTCCCATTAAGATTTGGGGATGAGTGTTCCTCCAGTCCCTTTGGACGCAGGTGTTATGGCTGAACATATCAGATTTCTGAAGCCTTTTTTTGTAAGTTAGTTATTCAAATGTTTAAGGGAGCATTACAACTGTGTGCGTCTGAAAGTGACTGACTTGTTATCGGAAAATTAACTAAACTTACAGATCTTTATTATTACGCTAGAAGAGGGGATTTACATTACTTAGTGTGTATAATTACAACCTAATCCACAGTTGAGGAATCTTTTAAGGCGAGGTAGATTTTACTTTATATTTATTTAGCTTCTGATGGTCTGCTGATATTGTCTTTATAGGTCCGGGGTTAGCCAAGACATTTTGATTTAAAAAAAATAAAAACATACATGTACATACTTATTTAAGGGGGCTTTAGGCCAACTTCCTTCATCCATTGGTCTGTTTGCGCGTCATTTACATTTTGCTTCCGTCCACTACAGAACATACCTAGGGCAGAGGGCCAGCCCACTTCAGCCACTGGATCTCTACACTTTGAGTGACTGCTTTTTGCGCTTTCACAAGGAGCACATCCGCACAAAAGCTAGGTCCCATCTGTGCCAATGTTTTAATTTATAATTTATTACTTTTGTTCTACTTTTGTGTTTGGAGTCTGATGTGACTGCAGGACGCTTTAGACCAGCGAGCCAAGTGAAGGCACAGGCCACATTCCACTCTATGGGCCAGATGTAGGTAGGCGTTTACCGGGTGGTAACGGCCGAATTCGGCCGTTACCGACCGGTAAGAGCAATTTGACATGTAGGTCCCTGTATTTTACAGACTCTGTAAATTTACCGATAAGTAAATTTACCGAGTATGTAAAATACCGAGTCGGTATCATTACGGATTCCGGTAAATTGGTATGTAGGTGGGACTCTTCTGAGTCCCACAAGCAGTACAAAATCGGTATTTTACCATCAAATACTACTTGATGGTAAAATACCGTTTCTGGTGTGCATGCACACCTATGCCATATGACAGGCAGACCTGCCCTTAGGGCAGGTATGCCTGCCACATGGCACCCGAGCCTCTTTTGGGGGTGCCAGAGGGTGTCAAAGTGACACCCCCTGCACCCTTGTGACAGTCGGTATTTTCCGATGTGGTAAATACCGACCGGTAAATGCCCAATCAATCCTATGGGCTTCAAAGCCCATAGGAATGAATGGGCATTAACTGGTCGGTATTTCCCGCATCGGAAAATACCGACTGTTTCCGAATCGGTAATTGCACATCTGCATTTACCTACATCTCGGTACTTTTATTTTCCGACCTCTGAAATACCGAGTCGGTATGACTCGGTATTTAAGAGGTCGGAAAATAAAATTTACCTACATCTGGCCCTATATGAGTTCCTGTCAGCCACAGGCTGTCCCTGGCCAATGCGAAAGTAAATTCCTTTTGAAGTGTCCTTTATTTGACTGTTGGTAATTCCCCGCATAACACATTACCATTTGAAACTGTTCTGTATTAAATTGTTGAAAGCTACAATATTATACATATAAATGCATAAGCAGACAATTCTTTCAAACACGTTAATTCTGGGCTCAATTTTGCTAATGGTTCTTTTATAAACTTTGCTCAGGAAGAAAACCAATGTTTATCGTTTTCAATTTGCAGGTTATAACACTTTTTCTTTCTTTCTTTCTTTCTTTCTTTCTTTCTTTCTTTCTTTCTTTCTTTCTTTCTTTCTTTCTTTCTTTCCTTCTTGCTTTCTTTCTTTCTTTCTTTCCTTTTCTTTCATTCCTTCTTTCCTTTTTTCTTGCTTTCCTTTTCATTAATTCCTTAATTTCTTCTTTCTTGCACTCTTATTTTTTCTTTCCTCCTTTCTTCAGTTCCCTTTTCTTTCATTTCTATTCTTCTTTCTTGATTTCCTTTTTTCTTTCTTTCATTCTTTTCTTTTTTGTTTCTTGCTTTCTTTTTTCTTTGTTTCCTTCTTTCTTGCTATGTTTCTTCCTTGCCTTCTATCTTTCCCTCTATCCTACTTTGTTGCTTTTGTTGCTTTTGTTCCTTTTTTCTTTCCTTCCTTCTTTCTTGCTTACTTGCTTTCATTCTTTCTTTCCTTCTATTTTGTTTTTTTCATACCTTCTTTCCTTCCTTCTTTCTTACCTTTCATTTGCTTTCCTTTTTACTTGCTTTCTTTTTCTCTTTTCTTTCTTTCTCTCCTTCTTTCTTTTTCTCTTTCTTTTACTCTCTCTCTATTTTCTTTCTTGCTTTCATTCTGTCTTTTGTTTTTCCTGCTTTCTATCTTTCTAGCCTTCATTCCACTTTTCTTTTTGTCTTTCTATCCTTCATTCTTTCTTTCTAGTCTTCCTTCATTATTGCCTTCCTTCCTGCTTTCTTTCTTTCTCGCGTTCCTTCTTTCTGTTTTGCCATGTTTCTTTACTTTTTTCTTGCCATCCTTTCCTTCTTTTTTGCCTTCCTTATTTCTTGCCTTCTTTATTTCTTGCTGTCTTTCTTTTCTTTTTCATTTCTTTATTTTACTCTTTCTTGCTTCCCTTCTTTACTTCCTGCTTTCCTTCCTTTATTTTTCAGTTTTCCTGCTTTCTCTCTTTCTTTCTTTCTTTCTGTCTTTCCTACTTTCTTTCTTTGTTTCTCAAAGGCAAGAAGCCGGCAGCCAATGGCACAGCAATTGGCATTTTTAGGTCTGTGTTAGCCAAGACCTTTTGATTTTACTAAAGTATGCACATAACTATAGGCCAGATGTAGAAAGGCTATTACCTGTCGGTAACGGCCGAAATCGGCCGTTACCGACCTGTAATAGCCTTTTCAGATGTAGGTGGTATATTTACCGATTCGGTAAATAACAAATCGGTATTTACCGATTCGGTATTTACCGAATCATCATTTACCCATTCGGTATTTACCGAATCGGTAAATGAGATGTAGGAAGCACTTTAAAGAGTGCTTTTGTGCTTTAAGGATTCGTTATTTACCAACAACTATTAGTTGGTGGTAAATAACGAATACCTGTGTAAATGCAAATCTGTGCATTTACACCTGTGCCATGTGACAGACATACATGCCCTTAGGGCATGTATGTGTGCCACATGTACACACCAGCACTATTCAGGGGTGCAACAGGGTGTCAAAGTGACACCCTGCCACCCTTGGCTCTTTCCCAATTTTACCGAATCGGTATTTACTGATTCGTTAATTGCCATTCATTCCTATGGGCCTCTTTCTTTCTTTCCTTCTTGCTTTCTTTCTTTCTTTCCTTTTCTTTCATTCCTTCTTTCCTTTTTTCTTGCTTTCCTTTTCATTAATTCCTTAATTTCTTCTTTCTTGCACTCTTATTTTTTCTTTCCTCCTTTCTTCAGTTCCCTTTTCTTTCATTTCTATTCTTCTTTCTTGATTTCCTTTTTTCTTTCTTTCATTCTTTTCTTTTTTGTTTCTTGCTTTCTTTTTTCTTTGTTTCCTTCTTTCTTGCTATGTTTCTTCCTTGCCTTCTATCTTTCCCTCTATCCTACTTTGTTGCTTTTGTTGCTTTTGTTCCTTTTTTCTTTCTTTCCTTCCTTCTTTCTTGCTTACTTGCTTTCATTCTTTCTTTCCTTCTATTTTGTTTTTTTCATACCTTCTTTCCTTCCTTCTTTCTTACCTTTCATTTGCTTTCCTTTTTACTTGCTTTCTTTTTCTCTTTTCTTTCTTTCTCTCCTTCTTTCTTTTTCTCTTTCTTTTACTCTCTCTCTATTTTCTTTCTTGCTTTCATTCTGTCTTTTGTTTTTCCTGCTTTCTATCTTTCTAGCCTTCATTCAACTTTTCTTTTTGTCTTTCTATCCTTCATTCTTTCTTTCTAGTCTTCCTTCATTAATTGGTTAATTGCCATTCATTCCTATGGGCCTCCAGGCCCATAGGAATGAATGGCAATTACGAATCGGTAAATACCGATTCGGTAAATACCGAATCTTAACGATTCGGTATTTTTTACCAACTTTTTATCTACATTGCATTTACCGATTCAAAAATACTGAATCAGTAAAATTCCGTATTTTCAAATCGGTAAATTACAATTACCTACATCTAGCCCCTAGTTATTGTAGGGTTTTTCAGCCACAATTCATCCATTTGTCTTAGGTTGTGTCATACACATTTATTTCCAACACACTTGACCATGTGTCAAGGGGCAACTTGCCCCCCACTTCAGCCAATGCATGTTTTATTTTCTGTAATACATGCCAACCCCTTTAAGCACATTGGTAAATGTCAAATAATGCATGCCAAAGAGAAGTGGAATGTTCTTGGTACTCCAGTATATCTTCTGTGATACAACAATCTGTTTGGGAAGTCTGATTAAAATGTTTATTGTTATCTTTTTCTGTTTGTAATATAGGGCCACAGAAAAACAAATTGTCATACGATAATGATTCTGTGAATGACTTGTTGTATTTAAATGAATGAGGATTGTTATTGTAATTCGCATTCATTGTAATGATTTAATCATTCAACAACAAACAGTTTTATGGAATACATGGTGGTTGCAGGTTCTTGAGTGGTGATGGTAGGCTAGGCTATCATGGCGGTCCACTGGGTGTTGGTAGAGACGGGCAGGAGGGCTGCAATGGTTAAAGGGTCCGATTGGCACTTTTGTCACTGATTTCAGTGCAGTCGGCAAGTGCTAAATGGTTGATGGCTCTGATTTGCTGATGGTAGCACACAAGGGCAGATTTGTAGGTGCTCTTTTCAGTGTCTTTCTAACTTTTTCTATATCTGTGTTTGAGTTGCTTGCAACGCCTTTTGTTGAGATGGTGTGGAAGGAGTATGCTGAAGTTAACAATTGTTGTCAGACCCAGTGTTCGGTGTGCCTTGTCTAATTTGTTGTTGCTGAATCTGGTGAAGATGGTGTCCAGTAGATGTCTGGAGGTGTGTAGGGCCTTTGACTTGCTGGGTTACTCAGAGGGTGGATATTGTTGGTGGTACTGATGGTCTTGGAAGTGGTATTCATGGTACAAGTGGTGGTGTGTTCTTGGTGGTTCGGATATTAGTAATGGTGGCATTGATGAGGCTGGCTGTTTTACTATTTGTGATATTGCTAGTGGTATTGACTGGTATTGGTGGTGGTGGTAGTGTTGGTAATGATGTTTGCATTGTTGGTGTTGTTAATGCTGGTATTACTGGTTTTTGTACTAGTGATATTGGTGGGAGCACCAAAGATATTACTGACGGTATTTTTGGTGTTTTAATAGTAGTGGTGGTATTGGCAGTGGTGTGTTTCTATTAGTGGTGATAGTCTTTGTGGTAGACGTAGAGGTGATGATGGTTTTGGTGGTGGTATTATTGGTAGCAGTATTAATGCTGGTGGTATTGTGCTAATGATGTAGTACTGGTGGTCATATTGATGGTGGTTTTGGTATTGTGCTAATCATCTTGGTGATATTGGTATTTCCTGCAGCAGTAAAAAGTAGAAAGCAAACTTTGGCAAAGCTAAACCGTTTCTTTTCTTTTAAATAGGCATTGAAAAGCAGATATGTCTGACTGAAAATGCAAGTTAGAACCATCTGCACCCTCTGACCCCTGCCTTCACCACTTCTTCATCAAAGGACTGGACTCCGTCAGCGCAGTCCTCGCACCGATCCTGAACAACTCGATCAACACAGCTATGTACCCATAAAATATAGCTCATCTACTCTATATGGGCTGAGGCCTAGAGGGAAAACAGAATGTAGTCATACTTTAAATCCCGCTAAACCACTTTTATATTGCCGCCACTGTCACCTACACTTTAAGTCATCATATCATCTGGACCGAGACCCCTCAGTTACCACACTATATAGTATTGCTCTCTTGAATTGCAGATCTCTCCCAAAACACTTTACTGAAATAGCATTGTTAATTGATGAACATAAATTGGATGTCCTGTTTTTTACGGAAACCTGGTTGCAAACTGGGAATGATCCCAACATCATCCGAGCCATTCCCGTGGGATATGGAATTTGTAGAATGGATCGTGGGTCGGGTAGCGGGGGAGGCCTAGCAATTATTTACAAGAACATTTACAAATGTCGATTGCTACCCTCATCACTTGATGACTGTGAAAGTCTGGTCTTTTCAATTGAATTCTCACCTATCAATACTGGTCTATCGGCCTCCAGAGACATTAAAACAATTCATCCCTAAACTCATTGATACCGCCGCAGAACGGGTATTGGCGATGGCAAATTTCACAGCATTGGGGGATTTTAATATACGTCTAGACGATCAGTTAAATCCCATATCTAATAATCTTCTATCGAGCCTTCAGGCACTAGGTCGTAGTCAAAAGTGTTTTCTCCCAATGCATAACAAAGGCCATCTCCTGGACCCAGTTTTCAGCAACTTAGATAATATCAGCTCGGGGGACCCTATTCCCCTTCCCTGGTCGGACCATTTTTTAATTCCTTTATTCTGAGTTACGAGGATTGTTCCATGTGTCCAGAATCCTACGGTAGCTTGGTACAGGAAATGGTTCAGGCTCCCCTTGGCAGAAGGGAAACTGGCCCTAGAGGCTTCAAAGCCTCCAAAGGGAACTGACACGGAGGAAGCAAACAACAATTTTAACATTTGGATCAAGGACACTCTTGATCAAACTCTCCCCAAGACCATTGTTCAGAAACAAATTAGGAAAAACGCTGCCCCTTGGTTTAGCTCTGAACTAAGGGTCCTAAAACAATCTTGCCGGAAATTAGAGAGGGCTTGGAGACAGGATTACACCCAGCACACAAAGGAAACCTATTGGAAGGCCATTAGGCTCTATAAAATCGATATTAAAACTGCTCAGGCCCACTTCTATGAAACTAAAATTAGTAAAGCCAGCAACTCTCCAAAGGAGATTTTCAGCATAGCAAAGTCCCTGATTACCCCGCCCCAAATACCTCCATCGAAGGAAGGAGCTTTGTCACGTTGTAATCAACTAGCTGCGTTTTTCCAAGAAAAGATTCAAGCTATTTACACCACTTTCTCCTCTAATCAGCCTGTGTCACAGGAAATTGAGGCAACGGGCCTGGACCAGGCCCCAGTGCTGGATCAATTCTACCCTCTGAACGTAGAAACGTTTGACCAGGTTATTGGCAGAGTGTCGTCGGGCTCTCAGTCGGACCCTGCACCGTCCCAACATCTTATGGCGGCTATTGATTCTGTCCGACCAACAATTATAGAGATATTAAATTCCTCTATAACAACCAGCACTGTCCACCCCCTGTGGAAGTGCGCAATGGTGAGAGCACTACTGAAAAAGCCCAGTTTAAAGCAATCAAACCTCTCTAACTACCGTCCAATCTCGCTTCTGCCCTGGCTGAGCAAATTGTTGGAAAAACACATTAATAACATCTTGGTCGACCATCTAGAATCTAACAGTTTGCTAGATGCCACGCAGACCTGCTTCCGTCCACATCAGGGGACGGAGACCGCCCTGTTGATGGTAACTGAAGAAGCAAGGAAGGTGGTGGATGAGGGGGAATAGCTGCCATCATTCTTTTAGACCTAAGTGCAGCATTCGATACGGTCAACCATATCATCTTGACCGACCGACTTAAGAGTGTCGGGGTCACAGGCGCTGCACTGGCATGGTTTTCCTCCTTCCTCAGTAACCGCCACTTCCAGGTCTTCGAGGGAAATGTGGCCTCCTCCAGGCTACCTATGGAATGTGGGGTACCTCAGGGCTCGGCCATAAGTCCGACCCTCTTTAATGTGTACATGAGGCAACTGGCGAGGATTATCCATCCATTTGGCATTAAGATCGTCAGCTATGCAGATGATACCCAGTTAGTGGTATCTCTTCACCATGACAAGGGCTCGTCTAGCACATTGGCCCCCTGCCTTGTAGCAGTAGCCAAATGGATGGAGCGTTCCTATCTCCGCCTCAATGGAGACAAGACAGAGATTATGCTGTTAGGTAATTCCTCCCCCTCAATCTCTGTCCCCATGTGGCCGCCATGTTTAGGTCCTGCACCATCTCCAAAGCCACACATGAAGAGCTTAGGCGTTTGGGTCGACAACTCCCTCAATTTTGGACACCAAGCCACTATGCTCTCATCAACCTGCTATGTGCTGCTAAGAATGCTACGCAAAATCATTCCCCTTCTTCCTTTTGAGGCTAGAAGGATAATGGTCCAGGCCCTCATACTGTCCCGGCTGGACTATGGAAATGTTTTGTACTTAGGAGCCCCGCAGGCCACAATAAATAAAATACAAGTGGTCCAGAACAGCGCAGCAAGGATGCTCTTGCAGGTTCCACGGCGACAATCAGCAAGGCCAAACCTAAGGCAGCATCACTGGCTACCCATGGCTGCCAGGATACAGTTTAAGGTCATGTGCATGGCTCACAAAGCCATGTGGAAAACTGGCCCATCATCCTACATTTATTACTAACACCCTATTTGCCGCCGAGAGCCTTACGCTCTAGCTCCTTCCATCTGGCCACCACTAAGAAAATAAGGAAGGTAAGATGGGGAGGACGTTCCTTCTCATATACTGCAGCCAAAGTGTGGAACTCTCTTCCCCAAGCCATGCGAGAGAACAGCAAGCTCCTAAAAATGCACCTGTTTGGATTGCCCTCCTAGGTGGTGAAGACTGATGTGCCCTGCTTTCTTTTCTTTAAGCGCTACGAGGCCTCCGGGTAGTTAGGCGCTATAGAAATATTCTTCATTCATTCATTCATTCATTCATTCATTCACTCATTCATTCATTCATGCCTGAAAACATGACCCAGGACCCCCTCTTCTCAAGAAACCCTCAGCAGATCCAAAGGTGCTATCCAACTACTAACCTGTCTCTCTGCTACTCTACCCAGTAAAAGTAATGGACAAGATAATAAACAAAAGCCTAACCACCCACCTAACTGGCGATCACCTCCTCAGCACCGCTCAATACGGATTCAGGCCTAACCAAGGTACAGAGACCGCCTTCATCACTGCCACTCATGATCATGAACAGAGGTGACACCTCAGCCCTCATCCTACTGGATCGTTCTGCAGCCTTTGACACAATCTCCCACCTCATCCTTATCCAAGAACTGCACAAATCCGGCATCCAACGTGCTGCACTTCGCTGCATTTGCTCCTGTCTGACAAGCCCTCACCCAGTCAGTCAGCCTGGCCCCATTCACCTCAGATGCTTTCAACTTCATCTGCGGAGCTTCACAAGGATCCTCACGCAGCAACACTCCATTCAATGCCTACATGACTCCACTTGCCAGCATTAGCTTCCCCCACTGAATCAACATCATATGCTTTGATGATGACATCCAGCTTATACTCTCCTTCTCCAACAAGATGCCAAACACTCAGACCAATTTCTCCGCCTTCATGACCAAAGTCATTAGATGGATGAAAACCAGCTGCCTCAAGTTCAACACAGACATGACAGAAGTAGTAGTCTTTAACATAAACACCTTGCTCTGGGACTCCACCTGGTGGCCCTTCGAATTTTGACCAACATCCCCCATGGCAACTCGCGCAAAGAACCTCGGAATAGTAATCAACAACCAACTTACTGTAACCTGTTGAGTGAACATGTGAGAATTTTGGTTACTGGTTGACAGGGTGGAATCCTACTATTAGCAAAGAAAGTGAAAAGGGGGTCCCTGAAAAACACCACTTAAAGACCCCACCTGTGTGTGCCCACACAGAAATCTACATGGTCAGGCAGCAATATGTGCTAAATGCTTCAAGTTAATGAATTACAGTAGATGTACTCAAACAGACAGTTGTGGCCTTTGATACATAATGACGGTAGCCAGTTATCAATAAAACAAACTAACCAAGTAGTCTCCAGTACAACAAACAAGCCAGTATTGACGGTTCCTCCGGAGTATGACCTACAGAGGAGAGAAATACAGGCAGGGATGCAAACAACCAACCAGCTTTAAAGTGAACTTAGTAAGGATAAATAATACACACGGGTGATCAAAATACAATTACAATGGTAGCACACATTTTGCTTATGCTGATATTTTAGAAATAGGACGCATAGTCAAATTGCACAAATCAAATAACACGTAGTCATATTTCTCAAATAAGCATAGGAGGGAGGTAGGCTTGGCCTTTGTTGTGTAATGTTGCTCAAACATGCCATATATGTCCTTTGACGTTAACATGATTATTATGTTTAATTCAGCAAAACTACACTATAAAAAGAGCTACCTGCATATAGCTAAGTTGAGAGTTGGTTGGCAATCCTACGTAGTTCATCACTCTCCTGGCCGATACGAAAGAAAACCTTTCATCTTTATCACTTTCTCTTGCATGTTCAGCTACTTCATATAAAATTTAACCAACAAAGTGGTGAGCCAGCCAGGAGGGTCCCGGAGATCATCGCCAACGGCAAACAACGGACAGGAGACTGCCTATAGTGAATAAGACTGCCCACTTCTCTGAGATTGTAAGCTGACATCTGTTTGATCAAAAATCTATCTACTTTCATGGGTAGTTCTCCCCCTGAGGTGGTCGCTGTCATATGGTAAGGCCAACACAGACTCATCGAACTATGAAAAATTGAAGTAAGGTTGTGGTAAAGTAGAAATGTTTATGGTAAACATGCACAAGGCATCTAGGGTATGCATTAGTAATCTTCACACCACAGGCTGATTAGGAAAGCAGATCTGAGGGAACAAATAGGACTAAGGTATAACCAGGCTCTATTTAAGGTTAGAGAGTCAAACCCAGACCAGGTGTGGAAGATCTGAAAAGAACGTAAATCTAAAAGAGTGGTTGGACTGAGGACCATTGTCAGAAGCTGGCATGGTATATGATGTCCACTTATGAAAGTGGGCACCTTCCACTGGCCTAGACAACCCTTATGGTGATTTAAGAGGACTTAGACAACCTTAGGAAGCTCTCTAAGTGGTAGCTGTTTAGAGCAGCCTACAGGCTCTGTCCAGAAGGAGTGTAAATCAGCTTATTTTACCAGAATGCAATCTTATAGTATGGATCAGGTGAAAAAGAACCACACAAGGTATTTATTAAAAAATATGTATTCATTATTTAATACTTTCTAACAAGTTTAGATATCTCATACATGGAGATAAACACAATGCACACAATGTTTTGCATAGAAATACAGTAAAAAGCATGAAATACACAGTGGACCCCAGGGGGGGACCAAATCATATGCTAAGAAAGTGGTATAAGAACCACGACTCGGGTCAAGACACTGTCAAAAGGACGTAGAATTGCTGGGTACCAATGGAACCACCCAAGGTGAGCGACTAGGAACCCCACAGAGATCATGTGCTGTGTGGGAACACGACTGCGTGCTCCGTACAACTCTATGTGTAAGTCGTGGTTGGTTTTTTAAAGATTAAGGGCCCTTCCCTGTGGACCCTGAGGAATCCTAGCGGAAGACAGAAAGTTGGAGAGCCACCCCTCCTGTGGATACCCTATTACCCACGTTACATACACCAGAGAAGCTGGGTGCATATGTGTGAAGTAGTGTCGGAAACCGCCATGAAACCTAATAGAGGACTTCAGGCAAGTGCCACTGTTGAAGAAGGGGAAAGTGTCCAGTGGAATTTAAAGGTGGATTCTAGTTGAGAGGTACCTGCCAGAAGATGGGACCGAGTCTATGTCACTCAGGAGTGGCCAGGAGACTTGAAGGACGAATGCCCTCGGATGTTGGGTGTTGCAGGATGGGTGATGAAGACCTTGACCTTGCAGCTGTGAGGACCAGGTGATGCTGAGGAGGACCAGGAGCAATGCATGAGCTGTCCCACGAAGGATGTAGAGTGCTGAGGGGTCGGTGTCCATCGGCGGGAGCACCATCAAGCCTTGGCAAATGCAGCCAACGCAGGAATTGAAGAAGGAGCAACATCTGAACCAGCAATGACCAGGGAACTCACTGCAAGCAGGGGAGTCAGGGCAGGCCCTGAGCAATCGGGGGAGTAAAAAAGAAACAAGTGTGACCCTCAAATGGACCCAAAAGGTCGGAGGCACAGAGACATGAGAGGACCTCGTGCAGCTCACCAAAAGATGCAGGCCACGGTGCACACAAAGTGATGTGGAAGAAGACTTTGGTCGCTGGAGGTGCTTGAGGTCGGGGCAACCTAGCCCGAATATCTTCTTGGAAGGAAGCCAACAAGCCTTTGCAACTGCAAGTTGACACAATGCACAGGGGTTTGTTTATTGCAGCCCCCACGAGGGATACTGGCCTCTAACTTGGTGAGAGGGCAGGTCTCAGGAGCTGTGAAAAACTACCACCTCTGTTGCAGAACCATTCGGAGTCCAGAGGAGTTCAGGATCCACAACCGGTCAGCTTAGTTGTGGTGCGTGCAAATGCAGGGGAGTGACTCCTTCACTCCAAGAGAGATTCCGTCATGTGTTTTTGATCCCCACAGACCTTATGGTGCATAGGCACAGAGGATGCAGCAGACTGGAAGGGAGACAAAGTCGAGCCTAAATGAAGTCCCACGCAGTCCAGAGTGCCCAGAAGGTAGAAGAAGAAGTAATGTCTGATCTGAATCTTGTCCCACAATGAATCCACGGACCTACATCCAGCTAAGCCCTTAAGTAAGGGAAAGGGTTGAGATGATTCAAGGGACCCTGCCAGGGTGAAAGACGGATGCCCACTGATGTAAGGAGTTGCAGGAGAGTTGACAAGGACCTTGACTCTGCAGCTGTGAGGACCAGGCGACGCTGAGGAAGACCAGGAGCAGCACAAGAGCTGCCACATATCTGATGTTGATTGCTGAGTGGTCTGTGTCCGACAGAATCACCAACAAACCTTGGCAAATGCAACCCACACATAGTCGAAGAAGGTGCAATGTTGGAATCAGCAAGGTACATTGGACTCACCACAAGCAGGGGAGTCAGGGCAGGCCCAGAGTAAGCAAGGGAGCCCAACAGAAACAGAAAAGGTGACCCTCAAATAGACCCACAGTCCAGAGGCACTGAAGTTGCGAGAAGACCTCAAGTATGGTGTGATGTGGCTAAAGCTTCTGGTCACAGGAGATGATCATTGTTGGGGCTACTTGGAGCCCAAAGATCTTCTTGGAAGGAAGCCAACAAGCCTTTGCAACTGCAAGTTGACGGAGTGCACAAGGGTTCGGTTATTTCAGCTCCCACAAGGGATACTGGCCTCAAACTTGGTGAAAGGACAGGGCAGGCCTCAGGAGCTGTGGAAAACCACCACCTCTATTGCAGAACCTTTCGGAGTCGGGAGGAGCTCAGGATAAGCAGACCGGTCGACTTATTTGTGGTGCATACAAATGACGGCGAGTGACTCCTTCACTCTAAGGGAGATTCCTTCAGGTGTCTTTAATGTCCACAGACCTTGGAAGGTTCCTATATGGTGCACAGGTACAGACGATGCAGCAGACTGGAAGGGAGACAAAGTCGAGCCCAAACGATGTCCCACAAAGTCCAGAGTGACACAGGGTAGAAGAAGAAGTGGTGTCTTATCTGAATCTTATCTCACAACAAATCTAGGGAGCCACCCACAGGTAAGGCCTTAAGTACCCTTAGGAAAGGGTGGAGACTATTCAGGGGATCCTCCCAGGGGAGGGTCTGGATAGTGGGAAGGTTACTCCCATGTCCTTTTCCCAGTTTCACGCCAAAGCAGGAGCCAATGGCTCCCAGGATTGCTTTGAACTGGACTATGCATGGGGACACCAAATGTGCCCCTTATGCAGACTGAGTGGGGCTGGCAAGCACACCCGCCCTACCCCAATACACTAAATCCTGTCTGGGAGGTGGTCACACCTTCCTGTGACAGGATGCCTATTGCTGTGCCTTCCCCTTCTCGATCTTGGCTCAGCAGCATGGGGGCAGAACTGTGTCTCTGTTTGGCAGCAACAATTTTGTGCTGTCCGGGTCAAGAAGGCTGGTACCGGTAACAATGAGAGTCTAACGGAGGGCTCTTTCAGTGCTTGGAATCATATCTTCCACACGTTTATAGTGTTGGAGTATGATTCCAACATGTTTGATACCAAACATGATAGAATTTGTTGCAGCCAGTTTTGAGATGGTCATTATTTAATTATGCAGTGACCCTCTATATAGTATATGGCTGCTTCACTGACAACCACACACCACCGCACCCAACAGCTGCCTCGCCGCTGCTGGAGCAATGGTACCAAGGACCAGCTGACCTCCACCCTCACCCAGAATCCACCCGCCGACCCCACCGACACAGACGCCGCCGCCCAAAACTTCAGACAGTGGATCGACGACTGTGCCAACACCCTCGCCCCGATCAAGAAACCCTCCATCAACCACCCCAGCAAGATAGCCGCCTGGTTCAATGAAGAAATTCAGATCTCCAAACGAACATGCCGGAAGCTAGAGAAGAAATGGCTCCACGACCAAGCACCAGACAGCCACGCAGCTCACAAAGATGCTATCCTCAGACATCACCACCTCATCAAAACAGCCAAGAGATCGTCCTTCAAAGCCAGACTGGACAACAACGCACACAACATCAAAGAACTTTTCAACATAGTAAAGGAACTCGTCAACACCAACGACATCCCACCCTCGCAAGATCTGTGTGACTCATTAGCCACCTTCTTCCATCGCAAGATCGCCAACATCCACGACAGCTTCAACTCCTCATCCGCCCCGATCACAACAAACCACACCCCAAAAGCCACCTGCACCAACCAGTTGACCTCCTGGTCCCACGTCAACGACGAAGACACATGCAAGGTCATGAACTCCATCCGCTCAGACTCTCCGTCAGACCCCTGCCCACACCATGTTTTCAACAAAGCCGACACAACCATCGCACCCAAATTGCGAAAGATCATCAACATCTCCTTCCACACAGTGACATTCCTGGAAAGCTGGAAACCCGCCAAAATCAACACCCTCCTCAAGAATCCCAAGGCGGACCCCAAAGACCTCAAGAACTTCCAGCCCATCTCCCTGCTCCCCTTCCCGGCGAAGGTCATCGAAAAAATCACCAACATGCAGCTGACCCGCCACCTCGAGGACAACAACACCCTAGACCCATCCCAGTCTGGATTCAGACGCAACCACAGCACCTAGACTGCCCTCATCACCGCCACAGACAACATCAGGCTCCTGCTAGACAACGGCGAAAACTCAGCCCTCATCCTTCTGGACCTGTCAGCCGCTTTCAACACACTGCCACCGCACACTAAGAACACGCCTCGAAGAAGCCGGTATCCAGAAGAAGACCCTGGACTGGACCACGTCCTTCCTCTCCGGCAGAACCCAGAGAGTCCGCCTCCCGCCCTTCCAATCCGAAGCCACCGACATCATCTGCGGCTTACCCCAGGGCTCTTCCCTCAGCCCTACCATGTTCAATATCTACATGGCCCCCCTCGCACAGGTGGCGCGCCAGCACGACCTGAACATCATCTCCTATGCCGACGACACCCAGCTCATCCTCTCCCTCACCAAGGACCTGCACACCGCCAAAGCCAACCTCCACGAGGGAATGAAGGCTGTCGCCGAGTGGATGAGGAGCAGCCGTCTGAAACTGAACTTGGACAAGACGGAGATCCTCATGCTAAGTCCGACCCCCTCCGTGTGGTACGACTCCTGGTGGCCGACCGCACTGGGAGCAGCTCCAACACCCATGGACCACGCGCGCAACCTAGGATTCAACCTAGGATTCATCCTCGACTCCGCCCTCTCCATGTCGAAAAAGGTCAATGCCATCCCCTCCTCCTGCTACAACACGCTTTGCATGCTTCGCAGGATCTACAAGTGGATCCTGACCGAAACAAGAAGAGCAGAGACACAAGCCCTCGTCAGCAGCAGACTGGAGTACGGCAACGCACTCTATGCAGGAAACCCGGCCAAACACCTGCGTCGACTACAATGCATCCAGAACGCCTCGGCCCATCTGATCCTCAACGTCCCCCACCTCAGCCACATCACCTCCCACCTAAGGGACCTGCACTGGCTCCCCGTCAACAAGAGGATCACCTCCAAACTCCTCACCCACGCACACGAAGCAGTCCACAACACCGGACCAGCCTACCTGAATGACAGACTCAACTTCTACACCCCGCCCGCCAGCTTCGCTCCGCCAGCCTTGCCCTTGCCACCATCCTGCCCATCCAACAAACGACCTCTGGCGGCAGATCCTTCTCCTTCCTCGCCGCCAAAACCTGGATCACCCTCCCCACCCACCTACAAAAGACCCAAGACCTGCTCTCCTACAATCTGCCTAGATTGATTGAACCCAGGCAAATGGACTCAGTAGGCTGAAGGGTATTCCTGCTCATGCAGGGTCACCCTCTCACTTAGAACCAATCACCCTACCTTCAGGATTGCACAGGCCTGCTAGAGGGATGGCTTATAGGTTTTAAGAACATTGACCCTAGCTACAGGAAACTTCTATCTTTAGTAAGTGGTGCAAGCACCATCTTACTCAGGCTGCAATGGCAGGCCTGTAGTTCCATTTTGAATAGTCTCTCATTGGAGGCATAATGGATGCTTCAGCCCATGGGGTACCTCTGGGGTACCTATGCCCTAAGTACAGGGGAACCATATACTAGGGACTTATAAGGTACCCCAGTATCCAATCTGGGATGTATCTAAGTACTAAACATAAATATTTAGCGAGAAAGCAGATAAATTGGGGTCCTGATTAGCAGGATCCCAGTCAGACTAGTCAAATACAGCTTAGCACCAGGCAAAAAGTGGGGATAACCATAGAAACAGATCCTACTTTCCTACAACCAAAAACTCATGATACCATTTTGCAGTTATGGTTCATATCAGAAATAGTTTAGAATAAATAAGTATTGTGTATGTAACTGCATAAATAAATGCTCTAAAAAGAACTAAAGCAGGTCAAAAGATAGGAAAGTAATCTAGCAAATAAACGTGTAGGTGTATTGAGTACACTACAGGTAGAACGCAACACATATTACAGGCAAGCAAGGTAATCAGAAAAAGCAGTGACTCCTGCAATTCTACCAAAAATAATATACATTAAGGGATTAAAATTGGGTCTCCACTAAAAATATACCAAATATGAAAAAACAGTATTTATAAAGTGCACAGCTACCCTGAAGTGGTGTCCCGGTGCTGGGGGCCCTCGGGAAGATTAAGCGAGCTATTGCCCAGAGTGACATGGTTCTGGGCTAGCCTGCCGCCGGCACTGGGAATCGAACCGTGTACCCTGTAGTCCGGAGTGAGGCACCCTGGCCACTGCGCCACATCTCTTCCACCTCTTCTAGAACATATGCTAAAAACATTTCCAAGTGACAAAAAAAGAATAGAGAAATATAACCTAGAACAGCAAAAAATACACACTTATGGCCAAAAGATGGTACATTTGACAAAAAACTTAAACACACACACTAATGTTCATCAGGGCTAAATATTAGGGCCGGGAGGAGCTCACGGAGTTCTACTCTGCAGAATTCCATGGAGTGACCAATAAACTCTGCCTAATTCTGCGGCGTTCCGTGCAGGGTGTAGCAGGCAACCAAATATAAAGTGCATAGCTCGCTTAGGCAACAGACAACAAGGGCTGCTATGCCGTTGGCTCACCACCCATCTCAGCACCGACTCTGTTGAGACTTGGCGTGTACCCGCAAAAGGAGGCAAGCAATCATCGAGTGAGGCACTTGGAGCACATGATGCAAGTAAGGCAAATGAAGTCAGGCGACATGAAGGGGAAACACCATCGCTAGCCATACAAGGGTGCTGTGGTGCACGTAAGCACTATTGACCAGCCTAAACAATAAACACTCCACCCTTGACATACAAGCGAGCAATGCATCCAGTCAGTGGAGGCTTCTGTGCTTACCGGCATTACTCCAAGTTCAAAGCTGCTCCAGCTCCATTACTGACACACCTTGAGACCTGTGCAGTGGGAGAGTCTCGGCAGCTGTGCTGCTCTCACTCTGCGGCATGTCCGAGGTACTGCTGCTGGCACTGGGAGCGGTGGGCCACCTCCTCTCTGCACCTCTGCTCCAGCAGTGCTGCCAGGGCACTCTTGAAACCAATGGTTTCACCTTGCCCATAGCTTAAGTGTGCAGCAGCAGCTGCTGGGTATGATCAGAGCAGCCAGCCCAACATCAGTTGAGCTCAAGCAGTGACTTCACAGCCTCCTCCCACACAGAAGGGTGTGGGAGCTTGTGAGGGGCGGGATGAGCCATGGAAATAGTTTAAGGGCAAAAGGTTGAATACCAGTGGCCATCTTGAAAGTGTGCTCTTTGCACATTCTACTGCCCAGAGCTAATAATAACGCAACGCTGGTGGGCAGTAAACTCCGCTACGGAGGTTCGCAGAGTTTTTTGTTGAACTCTGCGCTCCAAGTGGAGGGCGGAGCAGCAAAACTCCATGAACTCCGCCAGAAGCGCGTAGTTCAGCTCCCATCCCTATTAAATATAAAGGAAATAAACTAAATACAAGGGAGGCCATTCTCAACTTATGGTCCATATTTAAAGGCAGCATTGAGGATCTAGAAGATGTTCCAAGGGGGCGTGGCTTAGCGCCCGACGCGGATGGCGGCTCTGATGTGAGCGCTCCGAATCAGCCGAGGGATTCACCCTCTTTCACCTGTGCCGGCCGCATTCAGGAAGAAGCTTTTCCAGTTGGAGTATGAAGGGAACGTCGTGACTCCAGCGGCAGCATATTTTGGCCTCTCGCACGCTTTATTTCTGGCAATTACGAGCGGCCGCGGCTCCCTGTCAGCCGCGACCGCCATTTTGTTTTCCCTTCGCGCGTCCGACGCGCTAATTACCTCGGACAATGCTGCCTTCATTTGCTGCTCCAGACCCCTGCAAATGCTCATGGTGAGCCTATTTCTTCATTTTTCAACGTGCTAATGCTTTTACCCTGCTTGCCTTATCCTGCATGAGCAATATTCGTGAATATTGCGATCTCGGCGGCCATTTTGTCTTTCCTGACTGTTTTTCAGCACAATGCTCCCCTTTCTTCTTGCTAGCAGCGCCTCCTTCTGACTGCGCACATTTTCCAGGC
Organism: Lissotriton vulgaris; assembly: GCF_964263255.1. Lineage (NCBI taxonomy): Eukaryota > Metazoa > Chordata > Amphibia > Caudata > Salamandridae > Lissotriton > Lissotriton vulgaris. The sequence continues at coordinate 165,394,864 of NC_141695.1, read as the reverse complement.
TGCCCTCATTTACCACGAAGCTGGAATTCTCCTGCTGGATTCCTTCTTTTTTCTTTAAACACATGCCAGCATTTTGCTTCTCATGTTATGGACATTTTGCGCTCTACTTCCTAGCATAAAGGCTTCCTGACTTACGCAAGTGGATACTGCTATATGTCTTCATGTGTACCTCTGCAGCTCCTAAGTGGTTATGAAGAAGTTTCCTTCGGACCTCTTTGCTCTTACACGCTCTTGTTGATTAACCCTCCTCCATTCCCCTATTGACTCTCGCAGACATGGAATGTTTCAGATTCTAGTCTCTCTATTGCTTTCTTTTTGCTGGGGGCTTTCATCATATGGAGAGAGGCGCAACTGGTCGTGTTTCCAAAACTCCACGACGTGTTTTCATCAAAAATTCCAAAGTCTTTTCTGCATTAGCGCATCTGGAAGCGTCTCAAGCACTTGCCGTCCAAATGTCGCAGTCCAACACAGAACGTCCTGTTCAGACCCCAGGGAAAGCTACGTCGAAACGCCTCAAAAAAGACCCTCCATCACCGTCAGGCTCTACTTCAGCTGTATCTATGGAGCTACTGTTGGAGGAGATACGTGCTCTCCGACCTTTCATGGAGGAAACCAACTCTAAGTTGCAGGTCTTAACCGACAATTGGTCACAGATGGATGCGAGAGTGACGACTGTGGAACACTCCATATCTTCTCTTCAGGAATCATCCTCCAAGGTGACGCACATGCAGTCACAGATTTCCTCTCTCCAGAAGCAGGTCGAGGAGCTTGAGAATCGCAATCGACGCAACAACCTCCGTATTTACGGCCTGGCGGAGAATTGTGAGGGGAATGACCCCGTTGCTTTTTTCAAATCTTTCCTGCCTAAGCTCCTTCACTTACCTGAGGGAACCACGCTTAACATCCAATGAGCACATAGGCTCGGCCGCATCTCTTCATCTTCTTCTGCCTCTTCCAGACCACGAGGTGTCATCATGTACTTTCTGGAATATACCGATCTTCTCAAAGTTTTATCGGCGGCCCGCGCTTCTCCTCGCCTCACATGGTCAGGATCTACCCTCTTCTTTGTGCAGGATTACGCTAGAGCCACAGCCAGCCGCCATAAGGCTTTCCTGGATATGCGACCGGAACTCCGATCCATTGGCGCCAGATATGGCCTTTTCCACCCTTGCCTTTTTAGAGTCACTCATAACAACAAAACGACAACCTACGAGGATCCTGTTCGCCTTCGGAGCTTCCTTAATTCCTGCAAAACATCTGAAATGGACCTCTCCAGTTCCTCGTCAGCTTTCCCTCCATGACTTTCATAACCTACTATTGTGGTTCATGCACTAGTTTGCATAGTTTGTGTTGATTTTACATATGTTTGTTCTTATCATGTTGTTTCTACCCCTCTCCTATCTGACTCCTCTCCCTTTATATTTGTTCCCTTCTAGTTCCATAATATGTTCACTTCTTTCCCACTTATTCTGGTATTTCGTTTCTATCAGTAAACCTCTTGATGTTTTCTTCTCCTCAACTCTTTTATTTTCTTTTTTCTCCCACAGGTTTCACAGTTTACAGTATGTCCTTCCCTTGGTTTGATGGTTCGTTTACATCGGTTGTACCGCCTCCCCCAGTGGGCGCTCCCCCCTCAGTTTTCTCTTCTCGTCTGCCCTCCCCCGTGATCGCCCTTCCTCAGTTTCACCCTTCGTAAGTATGTTTTCCTTCCTTCCCTTGTTCTTCGTTATTCCCTTTTTGTCTTTGATCTTGTTCTTATCTCTAGTTCTTCTTTGTTCAAAGGTGTCTTCTCTTCCTCTCTCTCATCCACTTCTATGTCTTTACTTTTTTCATGTTTCTCTTCCTCGCACTTGTAGTCCTCTACTTTATTTCTTCATTCATCTGACTCTTATTACCACTTTTTCAGTTTACATATTTGCTATTTATTCACATTCTTTCCTTTCTTTTTTCTCTTTCCTTCTTTTTTCTGATCCTTTCCTTGTTGCTTATCATTTGCTCTCGACCTTGTTCCTTTTTCTCCTGAATTTTCTTTCTTCATCTTTTCTTATTTCCTCTTTGTATATTCTTTCTTTGTTTTTTCTCACTCTTCTAGCATTTTATCTGCTTATTCACCTGTACTTCCTCTTTACTATTTTTCAACTTCACATTACCTTACCTCTTTTTGACTTTCATATCCTTTTTACTCATTTTACTATTCTGGGCACTTATTATTCTCCTTTTTTTTATTGATATTTTCTTTTTCATTTTCATGATATGTCTTTAAAAATAGTTACATGGAATGTTAAGGGCGTTAATTCTCCCATCAAGCGACAGAGAATTTTGTCACACCTTGCACGTTTAAATGTTGATATTGCTTTTTTGCAAGAAACTCATTTGTCTGCTGAAGAATCTGTTAAGTTGAAGAGAAGTTGGGTGGGTGATGTATATTACTCTCCAGGGGATGGCAAGCATAATGGTGTAGCCATTTTATGCCACAAAAATCTCTCTCACTCTTTGCTTAATCAAGAATCAGATGATGTTGGTCGCTGGACATTTGTTAAGCTATCTATTAAGAATGTTCCAATTTCCCTTCTAAATGTCTATGCCCCCACTGCTGGCGATCCTACTTTCTGGTATACCTTTTCCCATCATATTACCAGATTTATTGATAGTAACTTTATTTTAGCGGGAGATTGCAACCAGCCCCTTGACCCCTTTTTGGATAGACATTCCAAGGCTCACTTTGTTCCTAATAAGTCACATAAACTCTTCTCTCAAGCTATCTCTCAACATAAACTCACTGATGCCTGGCGTTTATGTAATCCAGAGCTGCAGGAATTCACTTTTTACTCTCCCTGTCATCATTCCCAATCCCGGATTGATTATATTTTTGTTACTCATGACATTGCCCAAACCCTTACTCATGCAGAGATAGGCCCGATACTACTTTCAGACCGTGCCCTCACTTTAGTTCAACTTGACATTCTCCCTAAATCAGTTGGACCCAAGCGATGGCGCTTTAATAATTCCCTTCTCTTGGACCCCAAGTTCACTGCATCCTTCACTGAATTTTCCGATTAATTTTTTTCACTTAATCACACTCCCTCCATTCCCAAGCACACCATCTGGGATGCCTTCAAGGCTGCAGCAAGGGATTTTATCATTGGCTTTGTGGCAAAAAAACGGAGAGCTGCTCGTAGCTTCACAGCTACTCTCCTTCTTGACATTAAGAAAGTGGAGCATTCTTATTTTACTTCCCGTTCGCAGGACAGCTTAACAGCCTTGATTAATGCCAAAATGAAATTTAACAAAAAGTCCACGGATGATGCGTCTTTATATTTACTGAAATCGAGTGCAAAGTTTTACGGGGTAAAAATAAGGCCGGGAAGATTCTTGCTAATTATTTGAAAGTAAAGCATAACAAATTAAATATTGAATCAATCTATGACACACACTCTGTTCTCAAACATAAAGATACAGATATTCTTGCTAAATTTTCTGCCTTTTACAAAACCTTATACTCTTCCGAAACCCAACCCTCCTCTCAATTCTTAGACCGCTTTTTCTCCAACATCCAAAAACCAGCTCACTTCCCGCTTGACCTCTCTCATTTAGACCTTAATATCTCTCAATGAGAGTTACTTACAGCACTTCAGAATCTCCAAAAAGATAAAGCTCCTGGGCCGGATGGCTTTACTGTTGAATTTCTCCTTCACTTCTCAAAACTTCTCATCCCTAAGCTACACTCCCTCATTGATGCTTTCCTCACCTTGGGTTCTTCCTCAGGCTCTTTCTCTGATGCACATATCTGCCTCATACCCAAGGAGGTAAAAGATGCTCAACATTGTTAGAATTATAGGCCAATCTCCTTGGTTAACATTGATTATAAAATATTTGCGAAGTCTCTTGCAGCACATCTCGATCTTCTTCTCCCGGATCTTCTGGGTGAGGAACAGTCAGGCTTTGTCAAGGGACGTTTTATCACTGACAATACTAGACTGCTATTCAATGTTTTGTCTAAGTCCCGTCATTTGCCCCATTCCCTTGCGGCCATTGCCCTTGATGCTGAAAAGGCGTTCGATAGAGTTGAATGGACCTATCTTTTTCACACCCTTCATTGGTTTGGTTTTGGTCCCAAATTTATTTCTCTGATCTCCTTACTTTACTCTAATCCACGTGCAGCTGTTTGCGCTAATGGTCAAATATCCTCCTTTTTTGATTTGGGAAGAGGTGTTCGTCAAGGGTGTCCCTTATCTCCTTTTCTTTTTTATTGGCCTTAGAACCCTTTCTGCCTAAACTTCGTCAGAACCCTACCATTCAAGGCTTTCAAATATCAGATTCTCAAGTTAAGCTAGCCGCTTACGCGGACGACATCCTTCTTTTTATTTCTAACCCCACTGATTCGATTCCCGCCTTCCTTGCTGAAGTGCATGAATACTCCCAAATATCTGGCTATAAACTCAATAATGATAAATGTGAGATCCTACCCTTAACGAAATTCTCATTTAAACCCGATTTTATTGCCTCCAACTTCACATAGAAATCCTCCCATATTAAATACCTTGGCTTGCATATCACTCTTACCATTCCAGATACTGTTTCCCTCTGTCTATCCAAATGCACCCAAAAATTAGTGGACTTAACGTCCAAGTGGCATCCTCTTTACTTGTCCTGGTGGGGCCGCCTTGACACTATTAAAATGATGTTGTCTCCCATAGTCCTCTATACTATTTCCAATATTCCTGTATCCATTCCTTCCAAATTTTTTAAAAAAATTAACTCCATTCTGATGTCCTTTCTTTGGAATAAGTGAAAGCCTAGAATGTCTCTTGCCCGACTGGCTCGTCCTAAGACAGAGGGTGGAGTTAACTTTCCAAACTTCCCTGCTTACCATAAAGCGTTCTTATTATGACAAGCTTCTTTCTGGCTGCAAGATCCCAGCACCACTTGTCCTTTATGGGCCAAATTTGAACGCCTTCTTCTTTCTCCTTTTTCCTTCGCTGAATATCTTTCCTTCTCCCGTAAACCCTCTTCCATTTCCACTCCCATCCATAAATTTACTACTAAACTGCTCCTATCTTCTTCCCATTCCCCTCCCACGACCATTGCTGATTTCCTTTCCTCCACTATTTGGCATAACACCGCCCTACTTATTCGTAACAAACCCTTCTTTTGGAAAGCATGGCATCACAGGGGGCTGATATGGATCTCTCAACTCTTTTCTCAATCCTCTTTCTTGTCTTTCACCACTCTCCATTCCCTCTATGACTTACCTACCTCCTTCACTCGTAACTTTCATTTACTTAGGGAGGCTGCACTAACAACTTACAATCAGCTCTCTCAGCTACATCCATCTCCTACTTCTCCCACTCCCGTCTCCTTCACTCATTTTTGCGCAAGACTCCAAAGGCCTCCTCCATTTATAAATACCTTCACACTACTGACTCTCCTAGGCCTAAATCCAAAGTAGAGGAATGCTGGGAACATGACCTCTCCACATCCTGGCCAATTTCACTATGGGACAAAGTTTGGATCAAGAATAGATCCGCAAATCCTCAAGAGCGGCAACCTTGACACAGTCCCTGTTTTTTATTTATAACAGACTTCTCTATACACCTTTTGACCTCCAAAAGCGCTTCCCAAACCCTTCTCATACATGCTGGTCTTGCTCATCCCCACAAGCAACTTTGTTTCATATGTTTTTCTTATGTACCTCTGTTCATGCTTTTTGGTTACAGGTCTGGGCTCAAATTAACTTGATTTGTCACACAGGTATCCCTTTCTCTCACATAAACATTTTCTTAGGCAGCCTTTCCCCTTGTTGGGATAATGTTGAACTAAAGCCTCAGATTATTGACTTGCTATTGGCCGCTGCATTCCAGCAGATAACGGTAAACTGGAAGGACTCCTCCAATATCTCCTTTAAGGCGTGGTGGTTTAATGTTGCCATAACCACAGACTTGACACTGCTTTTGTTTTTCCGGCTCACATGGCCGTAAAACGTTTGGACTTATGGCTCCCTATCACGCTTTACTTGGATACTTGTGCTAATCGCTCGTTTCGTCCACTGCCCTCGCAACAAGAAGTCCTCAAACCTCCTTAAATGCTCACTGCATTCCATTTTTCTTTTCCTCATTGAATAATTTTTACATTTCTTTCAGGGTTTTTCTTGCTTTTATGATTAATGTTAATATGCCTTTTCCTTATTTCATTCCATTGCCCGGATTTTCCTTTTGATAATATTTACAATCTTATGCTTGGTTTATTTATCATAATTCTCAATGTTTTATATTTCCATTGTACTTTGTATTGACACCTTGCTTTTCTCTTCTTAATATCAAATAACATTTTCTTGAAGTTAAAAAAAAACGTACAAGTTGGTCTATCAGGTATAATAAGATGCTTTTTTATTTAAGTTGTAATTATACATGTAAAATGTTCTTTATTAACAATATCATTGTTTAACTATTCTAAAAAATGTGTTTAATTAAAAAAATATTTTTCTTTTTCGATACAAGATGTTCCAATTAAAACTTCCCCCAAGGGTAACAATAGAGATACGGAGGCAATACGAAAGGCACCCCCTCACCTAGCAAATACACAGAGACAGTGCTGACATCCCCTCCACATCCCTTACATATGTAGGGGTATACCCAAATCTTTTGTCCCCAGCAGCAGGATATGAAAACCCACCACAAGTACAAGATCCTATAATGATTAAACAAAGCCCAAAAGGGGTACAGAAACACAGAACACAATTAGCACAGAAAATTATAGAGGCTGGACCTAACGTTGGATGATGGAGAAAATGGCACCATTTATTTACAATGAATGAAGACAGACACACCAGACTAAAACATGCAACAAATAATTGGGTACAATATGAGGAACTAACAGATTCTACCTCAGAATTAGAGTGGGACACAGAGGAAAAAGAGGAAGAAATAGTATAAACAGTAACATGAGCAGAGTCACACATAGCATCTGTTACATTCTTGCCCTATTCCTCGTTGCCCACATCCCCACTCATGTCAGGGAATATAAATAATAATAATTTGCTGCCCCCACCACAGCACAAATATCATAAGCAGATATAGTATTAGGAGAAAACAGAGCCAATTCAACGCCAAGGAAAGAACCACAAATTTCAGTAAAGTACTGGACAAATTACAGGCACATTTAGGAGAGAAAGTAAGAAAACAAGGAATGACTACCAGAAGTATGCCAGAAACACAGCAATGATTGTTCGAGTCAGGGATAGAGTGAGAAGTAGAGATCTCACACCGAAACAGATAATATCTGAAAAGTAAGGGGATATATACGCAAATCCCTTCTGTAATTATTTAGCTTAAATGATAGAAGGACAGGTCCCAAAGAGGAGACCTTGGCCTGGAGAAGGATCATTTGACCCAGACAACATGCAAGAGCAGAACGATGGGTAAGATATGAGAGGGGGGGCCCAGACTGGGATTATGATTCTTTGCAAAAATGTCTAGTGGTTAGAGTAAAGTATTCAGTATGATAATACAGAAGCCAAATTCAGTAGGGTATCAGCGTCAGAGGAGGGTATAGATATGGACACCTATTCAATAAATAGTAGAATTATGCAGTTACCATTAATACAGAAAGGAGCAGGCTAGTTAAATTAAATGCTATGGTCACAAATGGAAACAGAAGGACTAAAACACAAGTTACCACCAGCAGGAAACTGGGTTTTTGGTGCAGCCCCCTGTCACCACACTTTCTGCCTGGTATCTAGTGCAAATTTGACTGAAAGTGTGCTGGGTTCCTATTAACCAGGCCCCCAGCACCAGTGTTCTTTTCATAAACTATATAATTGTTCCACAGTTGGCACCCTCTTTGGGATCCCTTGTAAGTCCCTAGTAAGTAATACCAGGTTGCCTAGTGAGTTGAACCTAAAGAAGGCCCCTAAGGGCTGCAGCATTAATTGTGTCACCCTAAAGGACCCCTCACCAAAGGGTAAAACCGAAGGTACATCCATGTGTGCCAGCACTACATGAGGCATAGGTAAGACACCCCTATGGTAGGCCTTACAGCACTATACCCATGTGAGAGCATATCTGCGAGAGTAGATATGTCCCATTGATATCTAAGTTCACTCTTAGATATTACCAATGCACAGGGAAGCCATACTGGATTGGACACTCGTCATTATGAGTTCCCCAGCTACATGCTCTCTTTACTGTACCTCAAGGTGTTTGCTACCAAACACCTCATCTTAATAAACCCACACTGATGACAGTTCTGGATTCATTAAAAAATACACACAGAGGGCACCTTAGAGGTGCCCCCTGAAAACCTACCCACTACTAGAGCATTGACTGACTCCATGTGGTTGTGGCAAGAATTAGCCTTCTAGGATCAGAGTTATCCCCACTTCCCACAGTGAGTGGTCATATAGAGGGTGTAGATACCCTAAGGTAGATAGCCCTTTGGCTACTCCCTATAACTCTCCATAAACACACCTAAATTAAGTCTTTAGGTGGCCTCCCCCGAACCTAAATAATCAGATTTGAAGCATCAACAAAAGAAGGACAAAGAAGAGTCACTGCCTCGTGAGAACAGCGGCAGAACTTTGGACTTTGGCATGACACCCTGCCGTCTTTAGCAATCTCTCGACAGTTGCAACAGAGTAACTAGTCCTGCGAGCTGGGGAACTATGAAAGGCATGGGTAGCCTGCCAGCAGTTCAACACACACCAAATGTCTCTCGTGGAATAGAGGAGTTTCTCCCCTGCAGGACACTGACAAGCAGACTCTGGTCCATCACCTTGCAGCACCCCAGCCCGACTGATGCTGCAGGCCACCAGGAGAAGGTGCTCTGGAGGGTCAGCCTTGTCCTACTGAGTGTGAAGACACCAGGATCAATCGGAACCATGCTGCATCAACCCCCAGAGTACCAGACGCCCTGCACCAAACACCATTTGTGAGTGTATGGTCTGGATCGTAACTGCACCAGGACCAAGCAGCCATCAAAGGACGTCAGCATCATTGAAAAATATTGGTGAAGTTACAGTCTTACACACTTAAGGAAACAATTCTGGGTGCCGCCCTTAAGCAAAGTCCAGGATCTAACCTTTAAAATTTGGTCAGACATCTCTTGTGTGACAGAAGATAGACAGCGGGAGCTGGGCAAGCGAATAGAGCCTCTCAGGGAAATGAGTGTCCAAGTGCAGCTAAGGTTTCCAGCAATTCTGAAATTGATGTGGGCCAATAAAATACATAATTTCCATTCCTTTATGGCCCTTATCAATGCCGGTAAATAGATAAGGCACTCATGATTGTGTTTGGTGGTGACAGTTAAGCCTAGATGTAAATACCGGATTCTGTGGGTAGCAGCTCAAATTTGCTTCTTTGCCAATAGATAGCAGGGGAGGGTTCCCTGGGGTGGGAGGGTTTCTGGGGAGGAGAGTATGAGTGGTGAGGGGCATAGGGAATTTTGTTTAAAAAAAAATTGTCCCCATTCACAATAGCAGGGGTCGAGAGATGTTGGGTAGCTATGACTGAAAATGATGGGGTATAAGTGGAGACCTCAGGGGGGTGAGTTCTTGGAGGTTATGAGCTGGAATGTGAATGGCTTAAGGCTCAAAAAAAGGCAGCGTTTGGTTCTTCAATACATGAAGGAAAGCCCAGCTAGGGTTCTTTTGATGCAAGAAATTCTTCTATTACGGCCAGAATGCTCAGCACCGTTCACAAGGCAAAGATGGGTAGGCAAGGTTATAGCCACAGACCAGCAGTACTGCTCTAAAGGCGCCGGTATAATAATTAAGGCAAATTCAGGGGTAGAGCTGCGGAGATCCCGGGCAGACGAAGGCAGGCGGTGGATCAGTGCGGAAGTCAAAACTGGTCGATCTTTGTTCACCCTGGCTAGCTATTATGGCCCGAATAAAGATGACATTTCACCTTTGAATAATCTCTGTTCAAGCTTGTTAGACTTTGAAGCCCAGCTCATAATTGGCGCAGACTTCAAAGTTCTTCTGAACAATAATCTGGTCAGATCCTCTCCCCGCGCTCAAATCACCTCACCATGCTAAATAGCCTCTACCTATGTGATGTGTGGCATAGGGTCAGAAGCAACTCTAGAAATATTCTTTTTATAGTAAAAAGAATGGTCCCTATTCCAGAATTGATTTTTTTATGAAAGTGTCAAAAGTAAAAAAAGTTTAAGAAATTGATTACTCGCCTATTCACTTATCCAATCATGCTGCAATTTGATTAAAAATCAAACTCCCCTTGAATTTGACTCTTAGAAGGTGGACCCCGCATAGAATGATTACTCCTGGAATCAGATATTACGAGCTCGATAGAAGGGGACGCAGCAGACTTCTTTAAATGGAATTCAGCTACAGCCCCCACACATGTGGTATGGGACGCATTTAAAACCTGGTTAAGTGGGCCTTTGAAGGGCGTTTCGGCTGCTTGGGTTAGAGAAGATAAAAGGCAGATTGCTCTACTCAAAGTTCAGCTAGCGGTAGCAGAAGCCAACATAAAGACTGCGCAGTTCCAGGGGGTTGAAAAGGAAATTGTAGCTGGGAAAGATGAGGATTTGGAACTTAAATTCAGACTTATGATGGAACTTAAATTCAGACTTATGTAGAATCTACTGCAGAAATGGGAAATTAGTCATCTGCGTAAATATGTCCAAGGGGGGAAATGTGGAAAGTTGTTTGGCAATTAGGAGCAGAATGGATAGGTCTCGCAATTAGGGGGATAGGGCTGTGGAGGACAAGGAAGGGATTGAGTTGGCCTTTATTAAATTCTTTCATGACCTATACCTCAAAGATCTTGTGGTGGATGAGGCTGTGTTAGATCACTGACTCTCTGAAAAACAACTACCACAATGAAATCTATGTACTACTGGCTGAAGTGATAATCCAGGTCTGGCTAGAGCTATCCAACGAAGTGTTGTAGGGCACCTCACCACTTCTGCAATCTTGAAACAAGGCTGTCATTGCCCTAGTTTTAAACCCAGGCAAATACCCTGCACAATGCCAGTCATACCACCCAAGTTCTTTATTGAACTGTGATTATAAAATCTTCACAGGGATATCAACAGCCCCTTTAAGTAAAATGGCTGGGTCTTTAATCAATGAGGATCAGTAGGGCTTCATTCCAGGGAGGCAGATGAAGGAGCTCACACACACGTATAGTCTCAATAGACCTTGCCTTGATACAGGGAGCTCCTTGATCAATAATTACCCTCGATGTAGCAAAGGCCTTCGATCGGGTGAACTGGAAACATTGTCTAGCCAAAGCTTTCGGCTTTGGCTAGACATTTAGGGAGGTCCTCAAAAAAATCTACAGGACACCCCAAGCTCAAATAGTGGTGAATGGCAGCCTCACAGCCCCCGTGTAAATAGGAAGAGGGACGAGACAAGGGTGTTCCCTAACTCCTATCCTCTTTTACCTATACATCGAGCCTTTGGCACAAATGTTAAGGCAGAACAAGGAAGTAACCGCCTTCACTATGGGCGGTTTCTCCTGGAAGTTGGCTCTGTATGCCGATAATCTGATTTTGTTCACCTCTGACATCAATCAGGCCCTTCCGGAACTATTTTCTGAAGTGCAGATATTTGGGAAGATGTCTGGCTATGAGATCAACAGTAGTAAGACTGAAGTTATGGCCTGGAACCAAGATGCCTATGATGTTAGGTTGTCAAAACAAAATGAGATATCTAGGTTTAACAATATTACAACAGCTTGAAGAGCTCCCTAAATCACATTTAATGAAAGTCTTTATAGAAGTTGATACGTTGCTAAAGAGCTGGTAGAACCTCCCACTCACGCAGTACGGGTGTATTAACTTAGTTAAGATGTGTGTCCTTCCCAGGTTCGCCTACCTGTTTGACAACATCCTTTTGGAGTTTGCTAAGAAACTTCTTGCCAAAATACAGGGAAGAATATCTGAATTTATTTGGGCAGGTAAGGGAATTAGACTTTCCTTTTACAAGATAAGACGGAAGCTTGTACATGGCGGACTGCGCCTTGTGGACTTTTTACTGTACTGTTGGACATATCAGCTAAAACATGGCAAGATGCTCTTCTCAAGCCCAATGATACTCCAGTGAGCCATCTGTATAAAGCATGTTGGCTGGCAGTGTGAATGAGGGTTTTACGTATAAATTCAGGGCTCCCAAATTCTTTAAAAACGACCGCTTGAAGGTCTTGAAAGCTGCAGCAAAAGTATGTTTGAGTGGAGAAGCGTGGCTCACTGGTTAGAGCAGGCAGACCCTGAAGCAGAGGTCAGACCCGGGACCAGAGTTCAATTCCCGACGCGGCAGGGTCTTGAGCTCAAATGTCCACGGACTCGATAATTCTCGCTTCGGTGCCTGACCTAATCATGGGTTCACACTCTGCAACTCTGGGCATTAAGCTTGCTTAATCTCCACAACGGCCCCCCCGCGGCGGGATGCCTGGATTTCACCTTGGGGATGCCCGTTAGGGGCTATCTCACAGGGAAAAGCCAGGACGGGTTCCCAAGGCAAGCGCCGAGATGCCTCCGGGTAGTCGAGCGCTATATAAGAACATACAAAAAAAATGCCGCTCTCGTTTGGGCATCCCTTATTAAAGTGAATGGGCCCCAGTGTGGGATTTTCCTGGAACTCCTGAGTGCCTTCTGGATGGCCTCACAAAACCCCTGAAAACCGGTAGAGCCTCACGTTGGGGGAAGATAGTAGAAGGTGATAGTTGCCTTTCCTGGGACGCTTGGAGAAACTTGACGAAAGGCACGCTATCCAGGTTCAAGTTTAATCAAATTTCAGCTTGGTGTAGGAATCAGCAAAGGCAAGTTTCACATGATAAATTAATAGAGAAAGACCTTCAAGACTTTAGACCTAGAAAGAAGGAGGTGGCCCTTTGGTATAGTTACCTGCTCCAGCAACGGAAGAAACCTTAAGACTCCCCCACCTGGTCTGGGAAGGCTGCTTGCCTGATGAAGAGTTGAACACGTATGGAAAGTATCTTTAGACATGCTTTTTTCTGTGATTAACTCTGCTGCACTGAGGGGAAATATTTTTTTCAATCTACACAGAGTCTACTGGCCTCCTCTAAAACTGTCTATAATAAGAGGTGGATGAGATGCTAAATGTAAAAGGTGTGGACGTCAGGAAGTAGACGATATCCACATATTTGACAGCTGCCCAGCACTGGGATAGTGTGGGTAAGACTATGTTGGATGCTTTGGGCAAAGAAGTAAAGGTAAGACCTACCTTAATTTTGTTTAGAATCATGCAGCCAATGGGTGGCTTGGAAGGTTCTTTGGCGCTGCAGTACAAGCTTGTATTTTACTTAACTATTTTGGGGATAAAGGGATATATATAAAAGGTGGCGCCAGGTGGTTACCCCCACATGGAATGAGTGGTGGAATTCTTTGAGATTCTTTAGAGATCTCGATGATAAAAAAGTTTAACCGGCTTAGAAAAAAATAGAGCTCAGGTTATTCTGGAACTTATTGGAAGATGAACACTATGATTAGGAAGTCCAATGGTTAAATCTCTTGGTCAGCTCATGATGTATAACGCAGGTGGGAACTCGCAGTGACATCAGCTGAGATTAGACCCCCAAGATATAAGCAATTGGGACAGCAGAGACCAGGAGGATACTTATCTATCTGAGGTAATATGAGGACAAAAAAAACATTGAAGGAGTCGAAATAACTCCCACACATGCCCCCACATGCATCAAAGTCCCGTTTTGCGTTTCCAAATTTGCGATTTTTACCGAATCGCAAATATGGATTCGCAAAACGGGATGCATCATAGAAAGTGCTAAATATTTCCGATTCGGTAAAAATCGCAATTTTTACCGAATCGCAAATATTATGCGAATTCAAAATTGCGAATTCGCTATTCCCATTGATTCCTATGGGCCAAAAGGCCCATAGGAATCAATGGAAATTGCGAATTCGCAATTTTGAATTTGCAAATGTTGATGCATTCCATGGGTGCAGGGGGGGGGTCCAAAGGACCCCCCTCTGCACCCCTGAAATGTATTTTTAAATGGATGTTTCACACACACATGTCCTAAGGACATGTGTGTCTGTAACATGACATTGTTTAAAATGTACATTAGAACATTTTAAACATTTTTCGCAATTTACCACGAGGTTCAACCTCGTGGTAATTTGCATTTCCAAACTTTGTATTCACAATTTGATTTCAGAATGATGCATTGCATTTAAGGAATCGCAAATTTGTGATTCCTTAAATGCAATCGCATTCTGGAAAGTCGCAAAATTAGCGATTTTCATCACAAAAAAATGATGCATCTGAAAAAGCATTTTTGGAATCGCAAACGGCCGATTTTAAGGAATCGCACCGTTTGCGACTTCAAAAATGCTTGATACATGTGGGGGATGGTATATTATTGGTCACTGACAAGCACCAAACAACGTGGGCATGTATAATATTTATGAACCTTAGACTAAGGTTTGGGACCTGCTTGATGAACAATTATTTTAGGACGATAAGCCAGCCACTTTTACAGTGGTGTTTGAAAATACGGTGCGAGTAGAACTAGAGATAAGAACACCAACCCCCACATGCATCAAGCATTTTTGAAGTCGCAAACGGTGCGATTCCTTAAAATCGGCCGTTTGCGATTCCAAAAATGCTTTTTCAGATGCATCATTTTTTTGTGATGAAAATCGCTAATTTTGCGACTTTCCAGAATGCGATTGCATTTAAGGAATCGCAAATTTGAGATTCCTTAAATGCAATGCATCATTCTGAAATCAAATTGCTTATACAAAGTTTGGAAGTGCAAATTACCACGAGGTTGAACCTTGTGGTAAATTGCGAAAAATGTTTAAAATGTTCTAATTTACATTTTAAACAATGTCATGTTACAGACACACATGTCCTTAGGACATGTGTGTGTGAAACATCCATTTAAAAATACATTTCAGGGGTGCAGAGGGGGGTCCTTTGGACCCCCCCCCTGCACCCATGGAATGCATCAACATTTGCGAATTCAAAATTGCGAATTCGCAATTTCCATTGATTCCTATGGGCCTTTTGGCCCATAGGAATCAATGGGAATAGCGAATTCGCAATTTTGAATTCCCATAATATTTGCGATTCGGTAAAAATTGCGATTTTTACCGAATCGGAAATATTTAGCACTTTCTATGATGCATCCCGTTTTGCGAATCCATATTTGCGATTCGGTAAAAATCGCACATTTGGAAACGCAAAACGGGAGTTTGATGCATGTGGGGGCAAGACCCAAGACAAGTCCCAACTCTGTCAAGTATAAGTACCCCTAAGCAGGACCATACAATGTAAGTTTGCAACAGACAGCCACACCAGTAAAAATTACCATAGAGACAGGAGCAATTTTACCTAGGGTTAGGCAGTATCCATTGTCAAAAAAAGCAGATGAGGGGATAGCAGTCACTAGTGAAACATTGGTGCAGCAGAGGGTAATATATCCAGGAATTTCACCTTACAACATTGCTGTATATCAGGTAAAGAAATGAAAGGGTGGCACCTGGAGAAAAATGTACAAGATCTCTGCTCACTAAATAACATAGTGGTACCAGAGTTCCCAGTGGTCCCAGATCCATCCTTAATATTTAAAATCATCCCGGCTGATGCAATTCACTTTTCATGATTAATTTGAAGAATGCTTTTTAATAGTGTCTAGAATCCAGAAAGACCATCACACACACACTCATAACGAGCAGACTGGACTACAGAAATGCCCTCTACGCCAGAATAAAAAAATCCCTGCTACTCAAACTCCATACCATCCAGAACACTGCGGCCAGACTCATCCTCTGCATTCCACGGCATGAACACATCACTCGACACCTGCGAGGCCTCCACTGGCTCCCCGTTGAGAAGAGAGTAACCTTCAAGATACTCACCCAGGTCTAAAAATCCCTCCACAAAGCTCCCCAACTCTGCACACCTTCAGTAAGTGCCTCAAGACCTGGCTCTTCGGCTGACTCTGAGCTGCACTCCTGCCCCAGCGCCTTGAGTAAGCGCACTGGTAAGTAGCACGCTTCACAATTCTCTATTTGATTGATTGATTGATTGATAGTGACCCAACACCCAAAAAGTCAGTACCTAACAACCTTTAACTATAGGGGAACCCAGAATCTGTATACATGCTTGGCACAGGGGTACTGTGAGTCACCAAGTATTTTTAACAGAATGGTCTAAAATGATCTTTCAAACTTAAATTATGACAATGTGTTAGTACAATATGTGGATGATATCCTAACAAGTAGCAGTTCAGAAGAACAATGCAGAAAAGATGCAACCAATTTGTTAACTGCCTTAAAGCAGAGGGGTACAAAGTTGAAAAAGATCAAACACAATACACAGTTCCAGAAGTGCATGACTTGGTTCAAATAATATCCTCCTCAAGTCGAAGGACGACACCAGAAAGGGCAGAATGCATCAGGAAAAAGACGAAGCCCAAAACAGTGAAGAAGATACAACAATTCTTAGGCTTCTGTAATTATGTGAGACAGTGGTTGTTTGACTACAGCTTACTGATAGCACCATTGTTGCAGGGAATGCAGGGAGCCACCCCACATAAGGGGCGTGGTGACGTTAGTGGCATCCAAAGGGCCGCGTAGGAAAGGGATCCCTTCCGGGTCGCGCAACCCGGAAGGGATAGCAAGGGGAAAACAGGAAGGACGTCAGGAGGTAGGGGCAAAGTGACCCGGAAGCAGTTCTGAGGTGCGAGGCTTGAAAAGCCAGCGCCTCAAGTTACGCCCCCTCTTTTGTCCACATCGCCTCCCAAGAGTCCGACGTCGCAGAGGAAGTCCTGGTTGACCCGTGAACCATGGCAGCGAGGGCGCGTCGAAAGTCCCGACTTTAGGTGCAGGTGAGTGGGCCTCGCAGTGCAATAGTCTATGTGTGATTCATGCCTGCCGAATGTGTCCTGCATGTAGCGTGGGGCTGGTCGAAGCGAGCGAGCGGGCGTGGGGATGAGAGAAATATTCACTGGGTGAGGCGCGTGCCCGAATCGGGTCCCGGTACGCTGGGGAGCGCCTCGTGTGCGTTGACTTGGCCAATTAATTTATGTTAGCGCAAGAGATAAAAGAAACGTTTATGAAGGGGAAGGTTGTGAGTTTGAATCCCCAACTTGCAACAAATGCTACAACTAATTTACGCAAAATGTACATTTGGAGCAGCGGTATGACTTGTTGTTGGTGCCGAGTTAAGGGGCAAACGCGTTGTTGTTCGGCGCAGCGGAGATCGAACTACATGTGTGGCCGCAATGAGAAGCGAGTCTCCGAAGGTCCAGGCACACGGCTCGGTTTCTTTGAAATATCAAAAGCGAACCGCGCTGCTCCGATTGCCCCACCCCCTTCCTTTACTTCTTTTAACTAATAACTTAATCCAATGTGAAGGCTGTCGGGATGCGCGGCTCCCTGGTACAGATAGGGATAACAGTACGGTCCGCATCGGATGCAATCCAGTGGCCGGTTAGCGCGCTTGTTTTGAGCGTGGGGTTGTTTACGCCAGGCAAGCAGGTTCGATACCAGTACAGGTCAAAGAAATTTCCTTCAGTTGAGAATAGTGAGACACCCCGAGCAAATGAAAAACGATGCCACTATCTTGAGCTATGCTAGCGCTACTTTTTTTAACCCTCAGTGCACCAGTCCATGCTTGCATACAAACGGAGGGGGCAGTTACGGGGGGCTCAGGCGTTGCATACAAAAGATTAGAAAACGAAGCGGGTACCGCTATTTAGCTACATACTCAGAGCGCTCAACTTGCTTTAGTTTTACTGAAACAAGGATCTTGACGCCAGGTAACAAACGGGTGGCCAATCCGGAAAGGTGGGTTTGTCAATAAAAAGAAGGTCTAACACATTTCTGTTTTTATTAAGTGCAGACTGCCGCCAAAACGGCCAACGAAGGGCAAAGGGGCCTCGACCAAAAGGGATGACTACCTGGCATTGATGGAGCTGCTGGAGTTCACAAAGGAAAAAGGCATCGATTGGGCGTTGAAGACAATGAGAGAAGGGGCAAGAGCGGATGCCCAAGAGGAAAGAGAACGAGGCAAGCGAGCGCGTCGCACACCGGAACGTTTTAAAGAGGCCTCGAAGGAAAAGCGGCCCAGGGCAGTCGAGTCACAACCAACATCCTCAGGTGAGAAGGAGGTGCTCGAGACAATAGACTTGATCCCTACCACAACCAAAGGAAACAGTATCCCGCAGGCGGGCCCAAGTGGGGGAAGTAACACCCAGTTAAACTTTGCGCAGCCCGGGGCGGCGCCCGTCGCTAATGCGGAGGCGCCCGGTGCTCAAGCACCCTTACCTCCAGTGGTCGCACAGCCGGGTAGTGGAATTGCACAAGTCTGGGTGTAGTCTGGGGGGGTAGCGCAATCACCAGGTGTAATAGCGTCAACTTCAAATGGGCAGGCAATTAGTAATTGCTCTGCTAGCGCACCAAAGAAAAGATTCTAAAGGGGGAATATATTGACGTGTTCGATCTCATCAATGCAGGGGTGGTTCCAGGTAAGACTAGGGTAGGCAAGGAAGGCGAGTACAAGCAGAAGAAGGCGTACGTAGAATGGTCTATAAAGAATTGGATTACAGGTTTCGCCATTTACGCTGCCATCATGGTAGAAAAGTATCCCGCAGTGGCACCTCAGATAATCAGTTACATATCTTTGATACATGGGGGCCGCCTCTGAGTTTCCAGGCACAAGTTGGTTGCAATACGACACCAAGTTCAGGCAAATGAAGGCAGTACGTCCCGAGATAGCATGTGATCAATGCGAGATTAATATATGGCATGCAGTGTTTTATTCCTCCGCACCTGTGACTAAGACTAGTTACCCTTCTCACAATCAGTCCTTTCTGGGCGACAGGAGGGCAGGAGATAAAAACAGGCCTGGTGGCTGTATAACAAGAATGAGTGTACCAGAGGGACCACATGTAGATTCAAACATTGCTGCTCCTTCTGTGGGGGTCCGTCTCTTCCAGAGGTCAGATGCTTTAAGAAGTCAGGAAGACCAAAGGAACAGCCGACTCAGGCTCCAGCTAAAGGGCGGCCCCCTCAGACATCCGAAAAATCTGCCAACACCCATTAAGAGACATGTGCTGACACACCTCCTTAGCAAATACGACAAGCTACAAGATGCTCAGTTTCTATTAAATGGTTTCATGTCTGGTTTCCGTATCCCCTCTTCAGCTACTCCCACCAATGTCCCGCCGCGCAACCAAAGCTCAGTGCTTCAGAACATGGAAGCAGCTGTAAAGAAAATAATGAAAGAAGTTGCCTTGGGGAGGGTGGCGGGCCCTTTCAAACAATTGTAAAAACCTGATCTTGTCTGCTCCCCGCTAGGGTTAGTGCCTAAAAAAGAGAAAGGGAAATTCCGACTAATACATAATTTGTCAAGCCCCCCAGTGCTGTCCATCAATGACAAGCTCGACCCAGACTTATGCACGGTGCGCTATACAACGTTCAACACCGCAATCCAAAAATTGCAGGACATGGGGGAAGGGGCTTTAATGGCCAAGTCCGATATCGAGGCGGCATTTAGGCTCCTGCCAGTACACCATGATGATACTAAGTTTTTGGGTTTCACCTTTAGAGGAAATGATTTCATTGACCTTTGCATGCCCATGGGCTGTTCAATTGCTTGTGCAGTATTCGAGTCTTTTGCCAGGTTTTTAGAATGGGCGGTGGAGCAATTCCTTTCTACAGACAAATCCCATGCGGTGGTACACTACCTAGACGATTTTCTCTTCATGGGACCTCAGGGTTCGCAGTCATGCAGGAAGGCCCTGCTGGGCTTCCAGCACCTGGGAAAAGCCCAAGGAGTACCTCTGGCAGCTGAAAATACTGAAAGGCCAACTTCCTGTCTAACATTCCTGGGCATCAAAATCGATACTAGAGAAGGCGTCTTCAGGCTACCCAGGTCGAAGGTGTCTGCCTTCAAGGATGCTATTGACGCCTGCTTGGGGACAAGGAAGGTCACACTACATCAGCTACAAGTTTTGGTAGGACAACTGAATTTTGCTTTAAGAGTCATACCGATGGGCAGGGCCTTTTCTAGGAGCATAGCAAGGGCAATGTCAGGGCTGCGGGCTAAGCATCATAGAGTTAGACTGTCAGCGGAAGTGAGGAATGACCTGAACATTTGGAAGGACTTCTTAGAGAACTTTAATGGGTCCGTGATATGGCGGAGACAGAGCTCCTCGAACGCAGAGCTTGAATTGTTCACTGATGCGGCAAGGAGTGTAGGATTCAGGGCAATCTTGGGCCACAAGTGGTGCATGCAGCATTGGCCAGAGGAATGGGCACGACAGGGTTTGACACGCAATGTTACCTTCTTAGAACTGTTTCCTATAGTTGTGGCATTGCACCTGTGGGGAGATATGCTCGCAAACAGGCACATTGTTTTCTGGTCAGACAGCATGTCAGTGGTCATGGCAATCAACAATCAGAGAGCAACTTGCACATGGGTGCTGCGCTTATTGAAGGAATTAGTGTTACAGTGTCTGCATCGCAATGTACATTTTACTGCAAAGCATGTTCCCGGGGTGGACAACCAAGCCGCTGACACCTTGTCCCATTTTAAGTTGGCCGAATTCCGCACACATTGGCCGCAGGCAGACAGAGAAATGATGAACTTCCCGGCGGGGCTATGGAAGCTTGGTGCCCCGCAGCCCCTGAGTTGATAACAGCAAACCTGGCCCCCAAGACTAACAGCCTTATTCATGAAGCCAAAATCGGCTCGCAAAGGGCCAGATTCTGAGAATCTGGCCCTTTGCGAGTGCGATTTTTGCATTTGGGATTCATCATCCCAAATGCAAAAATCGCTAATTGCGATCTCGCAATTTTGCGAAGAATTACATTTAAGGAATCTCGATTTGAGATTCCTTAAATGCAATTTATCATCCAATTTTGTTTGGCGAATTCGCAATTTCCGGCCGCAATTTACCGCGAGGTCAGACCTCGTGGTAAATTGCGAAAACTCAGAAAAATGCTTTTAAATAAATTTTTCTGAGTTGCATGTTACACACACACATGTCCTTTGGACATGTGTGTGTGCAACCCCTGTGTAAAATGTCATTTGAGGGGTGCTACAGGGTGTCCTTTGGACACCCCTGGCACCCTTCAAATCGCTATCCTATTTGCGATTAGCTAATTGCTAATCGCAAATAAGGAATACTCCCCATTCATTCCTATGGGCCTTTTGGCCCATTGGAATGAATGGCGAGTTATTCCTTATTTGCGATTAGCAATTTGCTAATCGCAAATAAGGATTATGTAGGAATCGCATTTCTTTATGCAATTTCTACATGAATCCCGTTTTGCGAGTCCTTAATAGCGATTCGCTATGAATCGCTATTAGGGGCTCGCAAAGCGGGAGAATGATGAATCAGGCTGTAAGAATATGTATGAGAGGTCGTGGCAGTTTTACCAGGATTACTTAAGAGGGGCGGGACTAGTAGAGACATTCCCACCCTTGAGCGTCTTGGGCTTTATAGTGCATCAGAGAGCTAGCGGGAAATCAGTGGAGAGGATGAAAAGACAATTATCGGCAATGGCATTCTATGCTGGCTTAAGGGGGGTGGCAGACCCTACAAAGGACCATAGAGTGAGGAGAGCTGTGAAGGGATGGGAACGTTTAACCCCAGGGGCGAAGGATTCAAGAAGGCCCATAGACGTGAGCAGGCTGGTAAATATCCTGGAGGCCTTGCCCAAGATTTGCTTCTCCCCATACGAAACTCAGTTATTCAGGGTAGCCTGCGTTCTAGCTTTTTGCGGGGCCCTCAGGATCTCAGAATTGCTCCCTGCCTCTAAGGCGGATAGGGAAGGGGGCATAAGGTGCGGGGCAGGAGACTTACTGAGAGTCAGGGTCTGGAGATCAAAGACAGATCCATTGGGTAAGGGGACATGGTTGCACCTAGGCAGAGTAGCAGAGGCAGCGTATTGTCCAGTAAGTTTAACAGGAGAATTCTTGCAAATGAGACCGCAAGGGGGCGATGACAGAGTCCTGTTGCACAGGGACGGGTTACTCCTCATCAGATTTCAGTTCACAAGGGTAGTTAAGCTGGCATTGATAAGGCTGGGCATAGATGCAACCGACTTCACATCCCATTCATTCCATATCGGAGCAGCAACTACAGCGGCAGGCCTGGGGCTCCCAGAAGAAACAATTAAGAGGTTAGGTCGATGGAAGTCAGCGTGTTATGAGCGTTACGTTCGCCCGCAATTAGTTTGACTGTCGCAGCGTGCCTCCCCTATCGTACACAAGTAGTGTTGACTGTTTTTTCATTTTACATTTGCCCTAGGTACCACAGCTCAAAGACCCCAATTATGCTGGTGCGGCCACTCCTTTATTCGCAGGGCATGGTTGGCCTTCACAAAATAGCACGTGGGAAAAGTGGGGGAGGCACATGGATGGGACCACCATTGGGTGGGGATAGGTGGACAACTTTTAGCCGATGCTCCTAACGATTTGCGGGCGGCAATGAACAGAGGTATGCCTACCCCTGACCTATTAGTGCTGCACTCTGGAGGCAACAACATGATCCCGGCAGGAAGAAGGGGCGTAAAAGAGTCACTGTTCACTGCTTTAGCAGCAGTCAAGAATATGTTGCCGAATAGGATCTTGCTATGGTCCGAAGTCAGTCCGAAGCAAGTATGGGCACGGGGCGCGCCTGCAAAAGCGGTGAATAAGTCTGTGAAAAGGTTGAATCAGTCAGTTGCAGAAATACTTCAGAAATCGAGCATTCGTACCATTAGGCACAAATTAATACAAACATCTAGGTCGGAGCTATACGCTTCGGATGGAGTACACCTGTCTGATGCGGGCAATGAACTTTTCATACAAACCGTTTTAGGGGCCATCTCAGAAGCTCTGGAGGGCAGGGGGAGAGGTTGAGTCCGCCAGTAAGCGCCTCGCCCTGTGGCGGGGTCCTGGACAAGAGCTATCACAGGGACTCCTTTGGTCAGTCCCATTTTTTACCCCAGAACAGGTCTTATAAATCATCATGGGCTCTGGGCTGGCGGGAGATTTAGGGCTGACCTGCTGGTGGCCTTGGATTCTCTAGCCCTATCCTGGAAGCCGTTGGTTGCCACAAGTGGTGGCAGATTATTTTACCTGCGGCTCTGTTGACCGGAGGGCGGTTAACTTAAGGAGAGCAGGCTAACTTGGTTGTGGCCTGCTGGCACAGCCCGAAGGTCAAGCAAGGCCCTTTTGGAGGACGGGCTGTAAATAGAATGAATATGTACATACGTGTGAGTATTTGAATACTGTGATGTTGATAAACAAAGTTTTAAAGAAGTTACAATAAATAAAAGAGGCCAATTGAGCAATTGGCCTACAACTGTAATTTAATAAACATGTACACACTGCGAAAACCAAACAAGACTCAGGTGTCTCTATTGAGAGTGAGAGAAAATGGTGATGGGGGTGAGTGCACTTTGTATGCCATCTATGCAGGGAGCCACCCCACATAAGGGGCATGGCGACGTTAGTGGCATCCAAAGGGCTGCATAGGAAAGGGATCCCTTCTGGGTCGCCCGACCCGAAAGGGATCCCTTCTGGGTCACGCGACCCGGAAGGGATAGCAAGGGGAAAACAGGAAGGACGTCAGGAGGTAGGGGCAAAGTGACCTGGGAGCAGTTCTGAGGCGCGAGGCTTGAAAAGCCAGCGCCTCAAGTTACGCCCCCTCTTTTGTCCACATCGCCTCCCAAGAGTCGGACGTCACAGAGGAAGTCACCCACCCACCCATCCCGGAAATAGGGCGTTAGGTAGGCGGGGTCCTGGACAAGAGCTATCACCGGACTCCTTTGGTCAGTGCCATTTTTTACCCCAGAACTGGTCTTATAAATCATCATGGGGTCTGGGCTGGCTGGAGATTTGGGGCTGACCTGCTAGTGGCCTTGGATTCTCTAGCCCTATCCAGGAAGCCGTTGGTTGCCACAAGTGGTGGCAGATTATTTTACCTGAGGCTCTGTTGAAGGGAGGGCGGTTAACTTAAGGAGAGCAGGCTAACTTGGTTGTGGCCTGCTGGCACAGCCCGAAGGTCAAGCAAGGCCCCTTTGAAGAACGGGCTGTAAATAGAATGAATATGTATATACGTGTGAGTATTTGAATACTGTGATGTTGATAAACAAAGTTTTAAAGAAGTTACAATAAATAAAAGAGGCCAATGGAGCATTTGGCCTACAACTGTAATTTAATAAAAATGTACACCCTGCGAAAACCAAACCAGACTCAGGTGTCTCTATTGAGAGTGAGAGAAAATGGTGATGGGGTGAGTGCACTTAGTATGCCATCTATAAAAGAGACAAAACAAACAAAAGAGAAAATACACTGGACAGAGGAAATGACAGCAATGTTTAAGAAATTAAAAGAAGAGATAAGTATTGCGTTTGTGCTTGGTACACCAGATTACAATAAGGAGTTTTATCTTTTCTGCCAATATAATAGTACGACCATGACAGCAGTAACAACACAAAAATAAGTCATAGGCCATTCGTCTACTATAGTGCATTATTAGACTCAGAAATGAAAGGACACTTGCTATGTGAACAAGCACTTGCAATTGCTGATTTTGCCATTGAAAAAAGAACACCTATTGTAATGGACTCTTCTCTTACCCTGTATATTGAACATGTATTGTTGGGCATAATACAGAAAGCAATAGGCACATTTACCACACAACAAGTTTCAGGTTATGAAATAATATTATCTTTACCTTCACTGAAAATAGTGAGATGTCACACTGTAAATCCCGCATAAATTCATAGGACAACCAGTAAAGAAAGAGATGAAGTACATGACTGCTCTATATTTACCCCCAACAAGACTCTAAGGGTAGAAGAAGAGTTAATACCCTACATTAAATATACTTTGTTGATGGCTTATCCACAAATGAATAAGAAACTGGAATATTACATTTTATTGCAGTGGTAGTGGAGGGTAAAATACACAAATATATGTTCTTGATAAAAGAGCAAATAAAACTTCCTTCCTGTTATTCAACACAGGCGGCAGAGCCCTGAAACATGAAGAAGGAGATACTATTACAGTGTATTCAGATTCAGCGTATGTCACCACTAAAGTGCATTCTAGCATCTACAGGTGGAACAGAAGAGGGTTTCTCAAAAGCGATGGCACCCCCATAGCACATAGAGACATCCTAGAGTTCATCATTGAAGCACTAGAATTGCCAACAAGAGTTGCAGTAGTAAAATGTTCAGCACACACAGGAACACAAGACTTTTTTTCCAGAGGAAATTAGTTAGCAGGCAAAGTGGCTAAGGAAGCAGGCAGAGGCACACGGTCAACACATCAAATATTCTATGCAGGACAAAAAAGAGGGAAAAAAAGAAACTAAGACAGCTGAAGCAAATATATCTATAACAACGCCGTAGGTCGGAACTTCCTAAATACACCTCAGAGAACTGCAGGGGGCAGCTTCTGAATTTGAGTAAGAGCTCTGAAATCAAAGAGGATATCAACAAGTTAGCACTGACTGAATATGCAGACAAAGCACAACAGGCAAACCAGTGATGCCCCAACAGCTTTTGATTATTACTTTAGAATTAATACATCACCCACACATATCGCCATTACCGCAATGTTTAAAGAGTTGCAATCAGACTGGTTCATACCAAAATGTACTTGAAATGGCGACTATGAATTAAGTGATTGGCAAACGTGTTGTAAATAATTCCCAAAACGGACACTAAAGGTGATTACGCCAACAACGCCAGACCCGCAAGGCCCTTTTCCAGCTTTACACATTGGCTTTGTAGATATGTTAGATAGGTGCAACAGCTACAGGTGTCTATTAATCATAGACTGTCCCTTCTCACGATAAATAGAGGCAAACCCATGTGTACATTGTGATGCAAAAACAGCTGCTAATTTCTTAGTAAGAGAGGTCATACCAAGATGTGTTGCCCCAGAAGCAATAAGATCAGGTAAAGGGACTCATTTTATGAACAATATCTTCAACCATATCACAGAAATTGTAGGAATAAAGCATCAACTGCCTTCAGTTTATCAATCACAAAGTAATGGAATTGTAGACTGCCTTATCGGTCTTCTAAAAAAGAAAATTAGCAAAATATCAGCAACATTAAATAAGAAATGGTTGCACTGTCTTCTTATTTCATTATTCTCTCTATGAAACACACCAAGTACTGATCATCACCTCATACCTCATCATATAGTGAGAGGGAGTACTATTAAAATACAGCATCCACCATCAAGATAAAAGACAGATGCTGAAGCAAGTAGTGAGGTACTAGGAAAAGAAATTCATGACTACTTATCTTAACAACAAAAGCAGAAGAATTGATTGTTTCCCAAACAGGTCTTACAGTACCGACAAAGTAGCTCCAATGATTCTGCAGAGCCAAACCATGCCTCGCGGCCAAGACACACAGTTTAAATCTAGAAAATCATCAACAAGTGGAAGGACCCAAAGTTTGAAGGGCCTTACACAGTCACTAAAACAACAGACACTGTACTGAAAGTGAAAGACAAAACACCATTGATACACCTTACCCACGTTCAAAGTACAAGCAAAATGTAATACCAAGAGACATAAAGAGAACACAAGGGGGGAGGCCAAAGAAAGGAGAAGCAACTGGAGACATCTTTTCCTCCAACATGGCATTTGGACTTTGTTTCACCTCAAAGAGATATGTTCCTGTTATGCACGGCCAGGTTGTGGATGTATATATATCATGTTGATTCATCTAAAGGATTACTAAGTAACAAAAATGGTGATAGTAATAGCAATTGTGGCAATGATAGAATAACAAAATGTAAAAACATAGAAAAAGGAACAGCACTACTTAGACACTCACACTCAGGAAGATAGGGATGCTTAAAACGAGCCACCTTCAGACTAATGTATTACTATTGGCAGTGTGGAGAAAACGTCTGTGCCCAACTGGTACCTAGATGGAAAGGCATCTGTTTCCTGGTGTTCCTGTATACCCCAGTGCTAATAATTCCAGGGGAGGATATTTCAGCCCTGCACAAACCCCCAATGAGCAGAAAAAGTACCCTTCAACACCAAAAAAGAAATAGAAGAGAAACCGAGTGCTTCAGATGGAACATATACAAAAACACCCCACAAGACTTCAGTCTCTTTAGTGAAAGTCATGCTAATGCAGGGAGGCCAATACTCTTCTTTACCTTGCAAATAATACAAGCAAATGCAAGGTGGCTCAAGATTACAAGGTGCAGGCTTTTAAGGAGGATGAATGATCCAGAAGATGATTTTAAATTGATTAGAGAACAAGGAGCCATGAGAATAATGTTAACAGAACAGATATGTGTTGGACTTGCTCACAGCCATGGACATGGACTTTGTGCAAAAGAAGGAACTGCATTGTTGTGTAATTACTTCAAATCTATATAGGATATGCACTTTTAGACAACATAAACTAAATGATTGGTGTCCAGACTGGTTCCAGACACCCCCAAGGGATATGTTAGTCTGTAGACCAGCTAGCCCACAGTGCCACTATAAGCCCCTCAACCTTACCAAGGAACTAATAGTTTCTGGCTACTATCGAACAAGGCAACCCTGACCCATTAGAGGGGGTGGAAACAGTACAGTACTTTTCGCTCAGTCACTCGTGCTCACTCGGCCTCGGAGAGATATACAGAATACATGGTGGGGACTTTTTCAAAAAGCATTTTTTGAACCAGCTTCTTTCTACTATAAAATATGTATGCTGCAACAACCATTATGTAGAAACAGACGTATACGGTTATAAGCACCAACAGAGTAAAGAAAAGGTAAAACAACGAATAAATGTAGGCATAAGGATACATGGTAATAATCGTCAGTACTCCTAAAAAGCAAACCCTAACTAGATGTACCTAAGTATACCTAGCATGTATTTATGTGTGGAAACCAAGAACCCCCCTAGGAAAGAGCCAACCTCATTACTATTACAATCCCATTTTATTATTCAGCGTCCAGCTCAATAACAGAATAAAGCATGGGCAATTGCAATTGCAATTGCCCATGCTGAAGAAAATACAAATCCTTTTCTATCATATCTATTGCAGAAGAGACAATGTTGCCCTGTAAATAAATCCTTGATGCCAGTGTGGTCATACGATTGTCAACCCCTTCCAAAGCCTTTCCTAGATTAATCCAGTCAATCTCACGCAATCTCTCTGCATCTTCCTGTTGACAGATTTTCCATACCTCAATATAAATAGTGCATAAGAAGCATTTCTGGTGTGGTTCCTGGAGACCTAACAAAAAATCCCTAAGATCCATGTCCACTCTAGGCATAACTTCCCAACAGTGTAGGTCGTCACCACCCGAAGTGTTCTCGTTGTACATAGTGGTGGTCAGACCTAAGGATACAAAACCCTTCAGTGGTACCCTTGAATCTGACTGACACCTATTTGTGTCAATAGCCCAAACCAACCATCCCTTCCAATTGGAGTCTGATTAATTGTATGAGCCATCATGTATACTGTCATCTTGTGTATCCTTACTATGTTGTGTACAGTTGTGCCATCCCTCAAAGTGTGTGAGTGAGGGAATCCGAGGTGTATTCAAGTCCTTAATCAAGTCCTTAATTTTGACTAGTCCAAGACAAGAAGTCTGTTGTACGGTTTTGGTCAGGTAAAAAATTTGATGAGGTATGAGGCATGCTATAAATAAGGCCTTAGTTCCCTGAAATTGCCAATCTATAGTCCCCAGACAGATGTTATGTCTATGTTGTCCTTCCAAAAGTCAAAACCCTGTAATGACAGCTGGGAAATAAAGGAGGCATAATATATCTGTTTTGTATTCATGAGCATATTTTCCTTTGTAGATGTAGGTGTAACCTTATAATAATAAGATGTCGGGTCCGAAGTATTAAACCCAGGAAAATAAGCAAACTTCTGTGCAAACGTTTGTGAACTGCCTTTGGTGGTGTCAGGCAATGTTCCCATTGGTGAAAGGTGAAAGCATTATGTGGCGTACTTGTTTTGTGCAAGAAAGCTTGTTTTGTGATTACCATAGTGTTGGTAATAATACATGGTGTCAAAATCAGATGTATCACCATAAAATGTGTTACTGGAAATTGCAGCAAATTGTTCTAAATCAGACAGCATAGAATGTTAGTCTGTAGACCAGCTAGCTCACAGTGCCACTATAAGCCCCAAAACCTTACCAAGGAGCGAATAGTTTCTAGCAACTATCGAACATGGCAACCCTGACCCATCAGGGATTGTGGAAAGGTACAGTACTTTTGGCACAGTCACTTTTGCTCACTCGGTCTTAAAGATATAGAGAATAAATGGTGGAGACGTTTACAATAAGCATTTATTGAACCAAAGTCATTGTATTATAAAAAAACATGTGCTGCAACAACCATTAGACAGAAGCAGATCTATACAGTTATGAGCCCCAACAGAGTAAAGAAAATGTAAAATTTTACCAGGGTGCTAAAACAATGAATATATACAGGCATATGGATACATGGTATTAATCATGAGTACTCCTAAGATGCAAACCCAAACTAAATGTACCTGAGTGTACCTAGCATGTATGTAGGTGTAGAAGCGAAGAATCCCCCCAGGAAAGAGCCAAACCCATTACCTGATGGGAGAGAGCGAAGAACTCTTTCTTTGTCGCGAAATGGACACCCTGCAAGGGGTGTCAGACCACTGGGTGCTGGAGTGTCTGCGGGCAGTGACTTAAGCATCTTGTGTCAGCCTGTCAGCATGGAAGCTTGCTCTCCTCTGGTATGCCCAGTGAATATGGGGGACGTATATACCCAAAAGGTACCCTCAGGGGTTCTACGTAGATGTGACATGGTACTGTGTGCTTGTCGGCCAAGGATGACGATAATGGAGACTTCTGTACAGAGTTATTATGCAGAAGATGGTAATCCTGTTGTGATACTAAGAATCCTCAGGCATAATAAATTAAGCTAGTTTTCCAAGAAAACCACATAACATTGATTCTGCGTCTAACTAGGTAAAATGTCAGCACCAGAGCCGGTATGTAGAGCAAAATAGGGCAAATGTAGGCAAAAGGTTGTGTAACTACCTAGGCCTATACTGGGGTACATTGGGGTTCATACCAGCCTGCTGGACATTTATACCAGGGATTTATTATGAAAATGGTTCTCTGACCCAAGCCACATGACTAGCACTACTCAAGCCGCAACCATCATCCTTGTCAGGGTGAGGAATAAGCAAACCCCAAATTAACCTGTGCTCAAATCTCTGGCAGAGCAGTCAGGCTTAACTTAGAGGCAATTTGTAAAGTATTTATGAAGCACTTCTGACAGTAATAAAGTTATTAAATATTTGTGAAGAATAGAGCAAAATGTAATAAATAAATCAAGGTCAAAAGGACAAAAATCCAATCAGTATACTTGGAGAAATATCATTTTAAAGATTTAAGTGAAAATAGAGCACAAAATCTAAAGCGGCACTTGTGGCTCTCTGGTCGTGCAAGACTGAGAGAAAGTCACAAATTCAGGGTGGCTGCAAAAGAGCACAGGTCAGATACAGGGACCAGGTTAGACCCACTGAAAAATGCCCTTCTTAGTCTAGAGCAAAGAGTCATTTTCGCAATTGAGGGGGCCGTGAGGAGCACGGAAGTGACCCGAACTGTTGTTGTTTTAGCACGAAGAGCAGGCCGGGCATCGCGGATGTTCATCCATGTAGCGTGAGGATCACGTTGTTAACTGGGTGGTTGAGCCAGAGCTTTGCGATGGTGCTCTCCATGAGTGGTCTATGCTGTATAGCGAAGGATCAAGTTG
This sequence comes from Lissotriton vulgaris, assembly GCF_964263255.1. NCBI lineage: Eukaryota > Metazoa > Chordata > Amphibia > Caudata > Salamandridae > Lissotriton > Lissotriton vulgaris. The sequence goes on along the minus strand of NC_141695.1, from coordinate 165,364,126 downwards.
ACAGAACATCGCATTGGTGGGAATGCGAGCAACACAGTTTTGGTGCCAAAGGGCTCGTTTGCAGTCACGAAGAGCCCAAAAACTTCCATTTAACTCCACTGAGGCCAGACATAGGCTCTAGGACCTGAGGGTTCAGAAAAGGGGGTGGTGATGAACAGAGTGTCTGAATTAAGCAGACCACTCTTACCCAGTCCAAAGATCAGGGCTTGATCCATCACCGTTTTTTAGCTCACTGCACCATCCCAGCTCAGAACCTGGCTACATGCAAATTAGTCTGTTCCTGTCCCAGTGCATGATGGGAACAGGGCAAACCAAACTACCAAGCCAATTCTTATACTGGGAAGGAAACAAGCCACCGGGGACCGGTTTCTGGCATTTCAGCCGTCGTCGGCCCGGCTTGCTTGAATCCTGATGGTGCAATGAGCAAGGGACTCACATCTGAGTATACCCTTCCACGCTTATGGTGGACAAAATGATTCAGAAAAGGGGGTGGTGATGAACAGAGTGTCTGAATTAAGCAGACCACTCTTACTCAGTCCAAAGATCAGGGCTTGACCCATCACCGTTTTTTAGCTCACTGCACCATCCCAGCTCAGAACCTGGCTACATGCAAATTAGTCTGTTCCTGTCCCAGTGCATGATGGGAACAGGGCAAACCAAACTACCAAGCCAATTCTTATACTGGGAAGGAAACAAGCCACCGGGGACCGGTTTCTGGCATTTCAGCCGTCGTCGGCCCGGCTTGCTTGAATCCTGATGGTGCAATGAGCAAGGGACTCACATCTGAGTATACCCTTCCACGCTTATGGTGGACAAAATGATTCAGAATAGGGGGTGGTGATGAACAGAGTGTCTGAATTAAGCAGACCACTCTTACCCAGTCCAAAGATCAGGGCTTGATCCATCACCGTTTTTTAGCTCACTGCACCATCCCAGCTCAGAACCTGGCTACATGCAAATTAGTCTGTTCCTGTCCCAGTGCATGATGGGAACAGGGCAAACCAAACTACCAAGCCAATTCTTATACTGGGAAGAAAACAAGCCACCGGGGACCGGTTTCTGGCATTTCAGCCGTCGTCGGCCCGGCTTGCTTGAATCCTGATGGTGCAATGAGCAAGGGACTCACATCTGAGTATACCCTTCCACGCTTATGGTGGACAAAATGATTCAGAAAAGGGGGTGGTGATGAACAGAGTGTCTGAATTAAGCAGACCACTCTTATCCAGTCCAAAGATCAGGGCTTGATCCATCACCGTTTTTTAGCTCACTGCACCATCCCAGCTCAGAACCTGGCTACATGCAAATTAGTCTGTTCCTGTCCCAGTGCATGATGGGAACAGGGCAAACCAAACTACCAAGCCAATTCTTATACTGGGAAGGAAACAAGCCACCGGGGACCGGTTTCTGGCATTTCAGCCGTCGTCGGCCCGGCTTGCTTGAATCCTGATGGTGCAATGAGCAAGGGACTCACATCTGAGTATACCCTTCCACGCTTATGGTGGACAAAATGATTCAGAAAAGGGGGTGGTGATGAACAGAGTGTCTGAATTAAGCAGACCACTCTTACCCAGTCCAAAGATCAGGGCTTGATCCATCACCGTTTTCTAGCTCACTGCACCATCCCAGCTCAGAACCTGGCTACATGCAAATTAGTCTGTTCCTGTCCCAGTGCATGATGGAAACAGGGCAAAACAAACTACCAAGCCAATTCTTATACTGGGAAGGAAACAACCCACCGGGGACCGGTTTCTGGCATTTCAGCCGTCGTCGGCCCGGCTTGCTTGAATCCTGATGGTGCAATGAGCAAGGGACTCACATCTGAGTATACCCTTCCACGCTTATGGACAGACTGATTTGCATATAGCCAGGTTCTGAGCTGGGATGGTGCAGTGAGATAAATAACGGTGATGGATCAAGCCCTGATCTTTGGACTGGTCATCACCACCCCCTTTTCTGAATCGTCTAGGACCTGAGGGGGCACCACTTGAGGGTCAGGTGCATGCTCCAGTTGGATCTACGTACAGGGTACAGGTAGTTGGGAGTCTGTATGTCCCTGTGGCTCTGAACAGGAGGTCAGCAGATTTGCCCTGGGAGTCACTCAAAGATTACTGGGTAATGGTTCAGGTCCAATTCCTCAGTCTCAGGCAGGAGGGCAGCACGGAAGCGAAGCAGCACTACAACAAGTCCAACAAGACAGTAGTACAGCAAGGTGACAATCCTTTCAGCTGCACAGCAGTCCTTCTTCCTAGCAGAGTCTCCCCAGGTCCAGAAGCATTTAGAAGAGTTGGTGTCTGAGATCCAATATTTATACCAGGTGCCTTCTGTGAAGTAGGAGAAGCTTCTAGAGGTTTTCCTTTGACATACATATGTTTCTTGCCTCCCTTCCTAGGCTCCAGACTGGTATACACCTGTTACAACGCAACTTTTACAACTACCTACTGTTACAACGCAACTTTTACAACGCATACCATTACAACGCATTGCGCTGGGGGGCGCTCTAGGATAGGGAATAAGTATAATTTACTATCCAACACCTTCCCTAGTGTCCACGGGGACTGGAGTTGGAATAGTAAATTATACTTACCACTATCCAGCACCTCAAAGCGCTATGCGTTGTAATGGTATGCGTTGTAATGGTCGCGTTGTAATGGTAGGTAGTTGTAATGGTATGCGTTGTAACATGGTACATCCCTCCAGACTAGCTACAGGGGGTATGCAGCCCTTTGTGTCGATGCAGAGCATAGCCTATTCATGTGTAAGTAGGGCTGTACCCAGCTCCACCCTCCCATCCTTGTATGTGGCTGTCAAGGAGAAATACACAAAGTGTATCTGTCAACTACACCCAGTCATGTGGCCCAGAGACAGGCAGGCGGCATGCACTAATTGGCTTAAGCAGGAAAATGTTAACTTATAAACAAGGCATTTAAAAAACTGTAATTTAGAACTAGACTTTACCTTGAGAGATGATTTTTCATTGCAATTCCAAAGACACCAAACATGAACTGATTACCTGTTCCCATTTGGAGGTTATAGTTTAATAAATGTAATAAGGTAACTCTAATGTTGCCCTTCTGGGTAGGTAGGCCTTCCAGTAGTGAAAATGAAATTTAGGAGTTTTTACGACCAGGAAATTTAAAACTTAAAAGTACATGTCCAGGTTTTTAAATACACTGTACCCTGTCCTCTGGGCTGTTTTTGACCTACCCGAGGGGTGACGTGCATTAATAAAGAATGGTTGAAATGGCAGTTTAAAACTGCACTTATTTAGAGGGCTACTTAAGTGGGTTGCACAATCAGTGCTGCAAGCCCACTATTAGCCTTTAATTGACAGGCCATTGGTACATGTACCACCAATTTACTAGGGACTTACAAGTAAATTAAATATGCCAATTGAATATAAGCCATTTCTACCATTCTTTAAGTAGCGAGCACAAGCACTTTAGCACTGGTTAGCAGTGGTAAAGTCTGCAGAGTACTAATGCCAGCAAAACAATGCCAAGGATGACAGGTCTAACAGAACGTGGTCTCTGTCTCCTGCTTCCACACACTCAAGATGATGAAGAAAGTCTTCAAATAGCTCCCCACCAATACTCTCAGAACTGTTAAACGACAAAAACAAACAAATTGCACGCATAAATGTATACACTAACATACACGCTTGCTCACTCAGCCATAGAAAATCACACATGTGAACCCTGGCTCACATGTTCATGCACTCTAAAACACAAACATTAACAAACATATAACTGCACTAACTGACAGACACACACAACATTCAGGTACATTGGCTCACACGGAGGATGCAGACTCATGTGCAGAGGCATACACATACATAAATACACATACTGAGCACAGGCCACCCATCCAGAGGCCTTCTGTGTACATGAAATAGGGTAGTGCCACACAGCTGAGCTTACCTGGCAGGTGATGGGAAATGGCCCTGATCCCCTGCTACCCTTCACTAGTCCCATAATAGTAGTTTATCACCCTCATTCTTGTTTTTAAGAGTGCATAATAAAACTATTCAACTTGTTTTTACCTGCTCCAGAACTGTGAGAGATAATGGGATCTGCCCAGAGTCACACAGTGTAGTCATGCGCAGATGCTGGGATTAGACTTTCAGGTTTTTCTATTTCAGTGCTTTAACTGGGTTGGCACTGTTCGGAACTGAGTTCCTGCACTTTGTTAATTTGATAGGGAGCGTACCCTCACTTCACATTGCAGAAATTCATTTAATGGGAGAGTAATCAAGAGCAAACAGGTACTCTAAAGAGTACCTTTACTTCTATTCTTTTATTTAAAGCACTATTCTAATATTAAATCTAATTGCATGCCAGTTCATGTTCATGTTCTATGAAATATTTAATAGATTTATGTTGCTAGATTTGTTGGTTGCCCTTGGTCTAGCCTCTTTGAAATGTTGGAGCTTTTTAAATGTTATGTACGGACAGTGGTTGTTTTATACATGATATGTTTGTAATAGTTTGAAAGAGTATTGCATAAGTAAACTTATTATTTCACAGATGATGTATATGACCTTTTGCACAGTGCTTTCTGCTGTGGCACTGCAGTCGGGTAAGAAACAAACAGGCAGTCTAGATTTATCAGAATTACCTAAGAAGGATGAAACGCAACTTGAGCGCTGCTGAAATTTTAACACACATGCCCAGTTCTTGTTCATCGACAGTCGTTATTTCGTCCTGGGTCATGGGACTTACTATCAGCATGCTCTGGTTTGCCAGACAAGAAAACTTATAGAAAGGAAAACTATAGTAAAGGGTGGGCGGAATGTTTCATTCCACCGGCAGATTTGGCAGAATTCTGGGGCATATTATCAAGGGGGTTTATCTCCGCTTTTTTGGCTTTAAAAGCCAAGAAAGCGGAGATAAAATTATCTCCCTATTACCTAGCTGTCGCTAACACCAGTTAGCGACAGCTAGTAGGAGATAGCGACCATCTTGGGCCCCACTTTGCATGTCAGTGATAGTTATCACTAATGACATGCAAAGTGGGCGTGCCAAGATGTTAGCGACTGGAAACAGTCGCTAACATCGCTATCTCCTATTACCAACTTTTGGAGATATTCGCGCTAAGCGCGAATATCTCCAAAACCTAACGCCTGCCCTGAGCAGTTCTTAGCCATGTTATCCAGTGGTAGGTGGATAACATGGCTAAGAGCATTAGCTCGGTAATGCATGAATATCACTGACTTTTCAGCGATATTCATGCATTTCGGCCAATTTTTATCGCTTAGGAGATATACCTTGATAATAGCAAGGTTCCTAAGCGATAAAAATCGCCGCAGCTTGGCGATAAAAATATTGCCGCTATGCAAACATAGCGATAATTATCGCTAGTTGTTGGTAATATGCCCCCCAGGTTATTCATGTAACACGGAGTTCCAGCCTATTCCACCAATCTCAGTGGTGAGGAATTTCTTCCTGCAAGTCTCCAGATATGCGAGCGAGATGCGGTGTCCCCTGGCGCCATTTTGTAACGCGTGTTTGCTAGCAGTCAGAGGTCTGCTTCTCGAGTAGATTTTGCTGCAGCTTGAATAAACCTTCTACTCGAGTGGAAGCAAAATGAACTTGAATAGCCTCAAACTGTGGTGCCGTTTCGCACTGATTTTTCAGTGCTGCGTGATCTACTGGTACTAAATTGCAGCGCAGCATGCATATTGATTGCCCATTGGCAGAACTCAGTGGAATCTTGCTGAGTTTTTTGGTAACGCTGTGGAATTCCATGGATTGAAACTCTGCGAGTTCTGCCCACCCCTCTCTTCATTGCAGCACGTTTAAATATTGGCTTCAATGTTGTGTAGATGTGATTGTAATGTATTTGTAGGAATATTTGCTGTATTTTATATCCTTCCTATTGGGAGTCAGAAACAGAAGCAGCATCATGGAAGTTTATACTCAAACCAGGAGTCTCCAGTGCTCTCAGAGTGAAAGGCGTGTAATTTGTTGGTCCTAAAACAGAGTAATCTTAGCTATGATTAAAGTGCCAATGAGTCTTTCAATTCGGTTTTGGCGCTATGAAAATGCTCTGCCATACTATTGCTTTTGTTGTTGTTACTAATGTTATCAGCACCAGTTACAGTCTGTTTTAAGGAGGGCAGCATCCCGCAGCCCCACCCTTTTCAGAAATACATGGAAGAGGAGGCCACTGAGTTTGGGGAGTTCGAAATGACAACCAAGATTGAGGTGTAAGCCCCTATGATGGGCTTACACTCCAAAGCACAAAGAACTTTATTCTTGTTTGCACTCTACATACGACACAAAGGAGGCAGTTTATTTGCCCAGTCTTAAAATTATCAGGAATCAGAACCCACAATTTAACTTTTTGATTGCCTGCATAATTTGGGAACTAAAGAGGCCATTTACGCAGAGCTCAATTTTATTGAGTGCCTTTCAGATCCTAGGAATTTTGGACCAAGAGGTTTATGTTTTGTTTTATCAGTTCCACCCCGCTTTTAGAACACTGCAACAGTACAGGGCTTTACAATATCCCCAACTAGCTCAGACTCTCTAAATGGCATAACTGACACTTTTAAGCACAATGTTTAGGGCTGTCTGAGGATTTGTGTGTTTATGTATTTGTAATTAGCAAGAAATGTCTTAAACATTTATGGGGTGTTTTCTTGATGCATGTCTTTTTATGATGTTCTTTCTAATAGTTGTACTGCACACTTTTAAGGTTTATTTGAACCGAAATAAAGCTATTTATTTATTGATGTTATTATGCTTTTTGAAACTATAACATATTTTTCTGTTAAACCACTTCTTTTTTTAATAAGGGCAACTGCCCTCTACCTCCCTTGAAAATAAATTTGAATTAAACAAAAACATGATAAAGCATGACAAAGCCAGATAGCTGGCAACCAACACCAAACCTACTGGCTTTCCAAATGCTTGTTTATGTCTGGCTTGACAATGCAGCTTGTTGCTTATCTTCTATTACCAATTCTTTGAAATACAAATGGAGTGGATTTTGGCTATGCCCAGAGGAGTATTTTTCAGTCACCTCGTGCTATTGGTTGTTTGAGGTATTCCACCTCCTATGGAGTGCGTGTCTTGCAATGCATGAGGGAAAACTTTACATCTGAATAGTGCAATAAATCATGGCACATTAAATTATTTACCTCAGAGACAGACCGAATACAGATAGCACATTTTTTTATTATTGTTTTGTTCACAGTAGCAGGCTTTTAAAAACATATTTTAGTTGGAACTCAGTTTGCAAGCCTGACCTATTGATTTTGCAAACTGCATTTTTGTTCCTCTTCATATGTTTGTCCAGCAAAAATAACATTAGCAATTTTTCATCCAATTCACACACAGTGTCAGACAGAGTAGCGATGCTCAGGGTCGGGAAAGCAAGAGTTTTAGTTGCTTAGTAAAACAACCTGCAGTGCAAACTTGTCAATATCTCAGAGTTCTCACGTGTCCTTAGCTTTTCTTCTCCAAATTAATCCCCCGCACTCCTCTTTGCTGCCTCCTAATTGACCATCTATGCTGGCTTCACTTCCTCTGCTTTCGTGTGGAGCATGGACCATCTACTGATTGATTTAGCTTGATTAGTGTCCTTCCGCTGTCCATCCACTGTTCATGCTGTGATTCATGCACTAATGTCTTTATTTGCTTCTTGCATTCCACGCTCCTGTGCTCCTGTTGCAGCCTCTCCTCCCGCCTCATGGTCCTAATGCTTCTCCCCCTCCCGCTTGAAGGTTCTGTTGCTTCTCCCCCTCCCACCCAAAGTGATGTGTTTTATCTAGGAACCCGATTCAATATTGTGACCTTATGCCCCTATACGGCTATAATCAATAAATATCCCTATAATGGCATAATAATCAGAGCCATATTTCAGTAACTCGCCTCTGCAGTCCATGACACAGCAGAAGCTACTTCCTTAGATTCCTAGAGAGCACACCGAGTTCTTTCGACACACCAAACCCCCAGCAACCTGGGAAAGCCCCACTTGCTTTGTTTTGATTTTTAATAGAACTCCTGCGAGCACTGTAAGAACGACCAGTTCTTAGTGACATCTTATGTCCAAACCTTACGTCAAACTCGGCACCTTTCAGGTATAAATATACCAACGTTGCCTTAAGCAAACACACGGTGGTGAAATCTGGAGTGGAACAGCTGTCTTGCAGAGAGCCCAGCGGACGCGAAAAGCCCATGGATGCTGCCCCTCCTCTTTGACGCGCTGAGAAAGACGCTGTCTTTTCTCCTGCCGAGAAAATCCAGCTCCGGCGTTTCCAGCCTACCCTTGCGGGTGACTGGGATATCGGGTCCTGAGAGGGAGATACCAGACCTCCTACATTCTATTCCAAAGGTACGGTGCTGACTAAACCCTTAGAGAGAATTCTTGGATCATACCCTTTATTGAAAACGCCCGTCTCTCTCTTCTTTGCACTCTGGTGAAACTAAGAACGCACGTCCGACTGAGTGAAATAATTGTCTATTGTTTTCACACGACTCTAGAGATTTACTCTTATTCTGGGGAGCAAAGTTGTCATGTTTATGCGGTTGTCGGAAGCTGAATCCCTTCTTGTCTCAGCCAGGGAAGCTGATCACTTCCTATTCAGTCAAGAAAGTTTCCAATGACCTCTAAGCTAGCTGGCGCAAACCTAAATTAAGTATAACATAGTCAGTAGAGACCTAAAAGACCTCAGTCCTACGTCTACACTGCTGTTTATGGTATTCCAATGTGCAGGGCCTATAGGGAAAATAAGAATTACACTACAGAAGGTCCTGTTGCTTCTTCTCCTCCCACCCTTGGTTCTGTTGCTTCTTCCCATTCACCCCCTCCCACCCCATTATCTCTGTTCCCTTCCCCCCACTCCCCATAACAAAATAAATTGCTATGACGTGGCCAGTGCTTACTGTGTCATTGCACTTTTTTTACTGTCCCATTCCCACCCTCCTTCACTTACCCGCGCCCTCTTTCCCATTGTCCGTCTTCCCCTCCCCCACCCACCAGAAGAAAAACAAGCATTTGCAATGCAATAGGTCTCGCATTAGGAAAGTGTGAGCTGTTGGTATTGTAAATGACATTTTTTTTAATACGTGTTGGCTTTAAAAATATAGAAATTAATAGCATTGTTATTCACAAAGCCAATAGCTTACACTTTCCTAATGCGAGTCCTATTGGCTATGGCAATATTTGTTAGTAGCAAGCAAGGACAGTGCTGTTGTGGTGCTGAGTGATGATGTGGTTGGGCTGAGTGATGTGGTGGTGTATTAGAGTGATGTGGTGGTGTTCCTGAGTGATGTGGTGGTGTCCCTGAGTGATGTGGTGGTGTCCCTGAGTGATGTGGTGGTGCCCCTGAGTGATGTGGTGGTGCCCCTGAGTGATGTGGTGGTGTCCCTGAGTCATATGGTGGTGTCACTGAGTGATATGGTGGTGTTGTGAGGCGTGTAGCAGTGTGAGGCATGCAGCAGTATGAGGGGTGCAGCAGTGTGTGGCGTGCAGCAGTGTGTGGCGTGCAGCAGTTTGAGTAATGCAGCAGTGTGCACTGTGCAGCAGTGTGAGGCGTGCAGCAGTGTGAGGCGTGCGGCAGTGTGCAGCATGCAGCAGTGTGAGTAATGCAGTAGTGTGCAGCATGCAGCAGTGTGCAGCGTGCAGCAGTGTGCAGCGTGAAGCAGTGTGAGGCGTGCAGTAGTGTGAGGCATGCAGCAGTGTGGGGCATGCAGCAGTGTGGCGTGCAGCAGTGTGTGGCGTGCAGCAATGTGAGGCGTGCAGCATTGTGTCGTGCAGCAGTGTGCAGCATGCAGCAGTGTGAGTAATGCAGCAGTGTGTGGCGTGCAGCAGTGTGTTGCGTTTAGCAGTGTGTGGCGTGCAGCAGTGTGTGGCGTGCAGAAGTGTGAGGTGTGCAGCAGTGTGTCGTGCAGCAGTGTGAGTAATGCAGCAGTGTGCAGCGTGCAGCAGTGTGAGGCGTGCAGCAGTGTGAGGCATGCAGCAATGTGGCGTGCAGCAGTGTGTGGCATGCAGCAGTGTGTGGCGTGCAGCAGTGTGTGGCGTGCAGCAGTGTGAGGCATGCAGCATTGTGTCATGCAGCAGTGTGCAGCATGCAGCAGTGTGAGTAATGCAGCAGTGTGCAGCAGTGTGAGGTGTGCAGCAGTGTGCCGGGCAGCAGTGTGCAGCATGCAGCAGTGTGAGTAATGCAGCAGCGTGCAGAATGCAGCAGTGTGAGGCGTGCAGCAGTGTGAGGCGTGCAGCAGTGTGAGGCGTGCAGCAGTGTGTGTGGCGTGCAGCAGTGTGTGCCATGCAGCAGTGTGTCATGCAGCAGTGTGCAGCATGCAGCAGTGTGAGGCGTGCAGCAGTGTGAGGCGTGCAGCAGTGTGAGGCGTGCAGCAGTGTGAGGTGTGCAGCAGTGTGCAGCATGCAGCAGTGTGAGTAAATAAATTGCTATGACGTGGCCAGTGCTTACTGTGTCATTGCACTTTTTTTACTGTCCCATTCCCACCCTCCTTCACTTACCTGCGCCCTCTTTCCCATTGTCCGTCTTCCCCTCCCCCACCCACCAGAAGAAAAACAAGCATTTGCAATGCAATAGGTCTCGCATTAGGAAAGTGTGAGCTGTTGGTATTGTAAATGACATTTTTTTTTAATACGTGTTGGCTTTAAAAATATAGAAATTAATAGCATTGTTATTCACAAAGCCAATAGCTTACACTTTCCTAATGCGATTCCTATTGGCTATGGCAATATTTGTTAGTAGCAAGCAAGGACAGTGCTGTTGTGGTGCTGAGTGATGATGTGGTTGGGCTGAGTGATGTGGTGGTGTATTAGAGTGATGTGGTGGTGTTCCTGAGTGATGTGGTGGTGTCCCTGAGTGATGTGGTGGTGTCCCTGAGTGATGTGGTGGTGCCCCTGAGTGATGTGGTGGTGCCCCTGAGTGATGTGGTGGTGTCCCTGAGTCATATGGTGGTGTCACTGAGTGATATGGTGGTGTTGTGAGGCGTGTAGCAGTGTGAGGCATGCAGCAGTATGAGGGGTGCAGCAGTGTGTGGCGTGCATCAGTGTGTGGCGTGCAGCAGTTTGAGTAATGCAGCAGTGTGCACTGTGCAGCAGTGTGAGGCGTGCAGCAGTGTGAGGCGTGCGGCAGTGTGCAGCATGCAGCAGTGTGAGTAATGCAGTAGTGTGCAGCATGCAGCAGTGTGCAGCGTGCAGCAGTGTGCAGCGTGAAGCAGTGTGAGGCGTGCAGTAGTGTGAGGCATGCAGCAGTGTGGGGCATGCAGCAGTGTGGCGTGCAGCAGTGTGTGGCGTGCAGCAATGTGAGGCGTGCAGCATTGTGTCGTGCAGCAGTGTGCAGCATGCAGCAGTGTGAGTAATGCAGCAGTGTGTGGCGTGCAGCAGTGTGTTGCGTGTAGCAGTGTGTGGCATGCAGCAGTGTGTGGCGTGCAGAAGTGTGAGGTGTGCAGCAGTGTGTCGTGCAGCAGTGTGAGTAATGCAGCAGTGTGCAGCGTGCAGCAGTGTGAGGCGTGCAGCAGTGTGAGGCATGCAGCCATGTGGCGTGCAGCAGTGTGTGGCATGCAGCAGTGTGTGGCGTGCAGCAGTGTGTGGCGTGCAGCAGTGTGAGGCATGCAGCATTGTGTCATGCAGCAGTGTGCAGCATGCAGCAGTGTGAGTAATGCAGCAGGTGTGCAGCAGTGTGAGGCGTGCAGCAGTGTGCCGGGCAGCAGTGTGCAGCATGCAGCAGTGTGAGTAATGCAGCAGCATGCAGAATGCAGCAGTGTGAGGCGTGCAGAAGTGTGAGGCGTGCAGCAGTGTGAGGCGTGCAGCAGTGTGTGTGGCGTGCAGCAGTGTGTGCCATGCAGCAGTGTGTCATGCAGCAGTGTGCAGCATGCAGCAGTGTGAGGCGTGCAGCAGTGTGAGGCGTGCAGCAGTGTGAGGCGTGCAGCAGTGTGAGGTGTGCAGCAGTGTGCAGCATTCAGCAGTGTGAGTAATGCAGCAGTGTGTCACCTGCAGCAGTGTGAGGCCTGCAGCAGTGTGAGGCATGCAGCATTTTTAGGCGTTTAGCAGTGTGTGGCATGCAGCAGTGTGTGGCGTCCAGCAGTGTGAGTCGTGCAGCAGTGTGAGGCGTGCAGCAGCGTGATTCATGCAGCAGTGTGAGGCGTGCAATGGTGTGAGGCGTGCAGCAGTGTGGCATGCAGCAGTGTGAGGCGTGCAGCAGTGTGAGGCATGCAGCAGTGTGTGGCGTGCAGCAGTGTGAGTAATGCAGCAGTGTGCAGCAGTGTGAGGCGTACAGCAGTGTGGTGCGTGCGGCAGTGTGCAGCATGCAGCAATGTGAGTAATGCATCAGTGTAAGGCTTGCAGCAGTGTAAGGCGTGCAGCAGTGTGAGGCGTGCAGCAGCGTGAGGCGTGCAGCAGTGTGACTCATGCAGTAGTGTGTGGCATGCAGCAGTGTGTGGTGTGCAGCAGTGTGTTGTGCAGCAGTGTGCAGCGTGCAGCAGTGTGAGGCGTGCAGCAGAGTGAGGCATGCAGTAGTGTGAGGCGGGGATGTTAAAGAGTCAGTCGTAAGTATGCCGGAACAGAAAGAGTAAAATAAGTATGAGACCAAGAGAGATGAAATAGAGAGAAAGAAAAAATGAAAAAAATTAAATAGAGGTTACGGGGAGGCGACTTGAAGAAAGAAGCAAAAAACTACAGAATTCGAAGGGTGTGAAACGGAGAGTGACATTAGAAAGAGGCAGAGGAAGTGAGACAGGATGGAGTGAGGTTCAAGGCAGAGTAATAGGAAAGATAGGAAGGGAGAGAGACAAGAGAGGCACACAGCGAAAGAGAAATGAGGGTGAAGTAAATAGTATGTAGACTGAAAGGAAAGAGGGAGGGAGAGAAGGTTGCAAAAGAAAGACTGACAGTGAAACAGAGGAGTAAACTGAGGAGGCAGAGCGGGCACACAGAGGAGAAAGACCTATGGAAAAGGGCACACTGCAATAGGAGGGAAGGGTAATTGAGAGCTTGAAAGCAAACGGTTAACAAGAGACTGTGGAATGCAGGCAGAGGATACACAGGAAGGGAGGAGAATCCGGAAGAAGGAGTCGAGAGAAGGGAGACGGGGAATGGGGCAGACGTGGGACGGGGAAGAAAGAGGCTGAAGGAGCTACTAAGAAAATAAAACAAATGTGCTGTTTGTATGTTTTCTCCTACTTTAACTGTTATAGTGTTTGCATGAAGTGTAAAACTGATATAGTTACGGGGTATTATGATGCTGTTTAAGGGTAGGGATAAAAAAAAAATTCTAGTTATTATTGTACCATAGACGCATTTAAAAAATGAGTGCTGATGCTAAAACGGAAGAAAGACAAAGCCTTACGAAGATTTCAAAAGCCACACACGTAAACAAAGCCCTGCAGGCTAAAAACTGAATGCCACAAAAAGCTACTCAAAGGCATGTACTAATAACAAGCAGTGGCTGCGAAATCAAATAATAAAAAAAACAAGCCCTTGGCATTGCTGTGGCGGGGGGGTGGGCGGGGGAGCGGCAGCGAAAGAGAAATGAGGGTGAAATAAATAGTGTGTAGACTGAAAGGAAAGAGGGAGGGAGAGAAGGTCGCAAAAGAAAGACTGGCAGTAAAACAGAGGGAGAAACTGAGGAGGCAGAGCGGGCACACAGAGAAGAAAGACCTATGGAAAAGGGCACACTGCGATAGGAGGCAAGGGTAATTGAGAGCATGAAAGCAAACGGTTAGCGACAGACTGTGGAATGCAGGCAGAGAATACACAGGAAGGGAGGAGAATCCGGAAGAAAGAGTCGAGAGAAGAGAGACGGGGAATGGGGCAGATGTGGGACGGGGAAGAAAGAGGCTGAAGGAGCTACTAATAAAATTAAACAAATGTGCTGTTTGTATGTTTTCTCCTGCAGTTATAGTGTTTGCATGAAGTTTAAAACTGATACAGTTACGGGGTATTATGATTCTGTTAAGCGTAGGAATAAAAAAAATACTAATTAGAATTGTACGATAGACGCATTTAAAAAATGAGTGCTGTTGCTAAAACGGAAGAAAGACAAAGCGTTAAGAAGATTTCAAAAGCCACACACGTAAACAAATCCCTGCATGCTAAAAAGTGAATGCCACAAAAAGTTACTCAAAGGCATGTACTAATAACAAGCAGTGGCTGCGAAATCAAATAATAAAAAAAACAAGCTCTCGGCATTGCTGTGGCGGGGGTTGGGCGGGGGAGCGGCAGCCTTTGAAGTCTGAGGCCGAGCCTCAGACAAGGTGGTGTGAGAGCGGCTTCCTTTCAAGTCTGATTGGGGGGCGTGGGAGCAAATGGCGAGCGCGCGCCCGTCGCACATGCACTGGCCATAATCGGCATTCCAAAGCCCTCTTAGTAGGATTTTCTGGTGCGCCTCTATATCTTTTGCCAGCAATGCGCAAGCGCATGGGCAGGCGAGACCTAAAATGTGCTATGATGCAGCCAGTGCAGTGTGCATCCTAGCGTTTTTTTCCCAACTTTACTGTTTGCCATGCTGCACAGCCATGGCGCTGGACAAAATAGCTAAAAGACAGTGGCAAAGGTAATAACTCTCGCATAGGGAAGCCCTATTGCTCTGGCAATGCTTGTTTCTGAGCTGGCCTAATTCTTTCGACTTTGCTTCCGGGTGAAGAAAAGCAAAACATTGTCTCCCTAAAAAGATTTTTTTTTCTTTTTTTTGTGGAGTTGTTCTTTATACTTCAGTGAACTTTATTCACCCGCTGTTCTGTGTTTCATAACTGTGTAAAGATTGTACATTTTGGAAAAAAGAACCTTCCCTGGACTTGGGTAAGTCCCTTACATTTTATCATACTCTTTATCGGATATTTTAAAATGATTCTGTGTTGTTCTTGGCAAAAGGATTTTTAAGTGCTCAATACTTCATTTACCTTCTGCCTGGAATTATATCAGGAAAGGGGTTTCATAAGCATCTTTACAAAAAGAGACAACACACTGAGTCCCAAAATACACCTGGTTAAGAATAAAAGCGACTACCAACATCTCTATTGCAAAGGTTTACAACCAACTACAAAGCCTGGAAGCAACCAGGAAGTAAAAGTAAAGCCTGCTCATTCGACCACTGAGAAAAAAGAGCTAAAAACACCACCAAGTAACAAGCAACTACCTGGAGTAGTGATCTATGCAGTGACCACAGACTGGAGGTTACAACAGACACAGACAGACCAAAGCATCCCAAATACCAGTAACCAATGAACAAGCACAGTGCCAGGCAGTGGAGAATTAGCAGGCACAGGCAAAGAGTGACAAAGCACTGTGTCATTGACCACAGGCTGGATAATGATACAGCAGAGGCCAGTAGTGGAGTCACAAACACAGGCAGTGGATGCAGGAACCACAGGCACACGTGACTAATGATGAAGCAGAGTCCACACCTCGACAAGGGTAGAAAGCGCTATAAAAATGCAATGCGATTTAAAGACCACTGAAAAAGACAGGGAAAGAGACAGATCTACCAGGCCCAGTTAGACCATATTTTGCAGCAGTGTGACTTCAGGCTCATAGGAAATCGCACACATGTGATATACATTACATACTCTTCCCAATCTGGGGCAATGTGAATATGGTTACATGTTTGTCTAATGTCAAATAATGTCATATTATTCAGGATCTAGACTTGTTTATTCTTCTTGTTTGCCATAATTCCATGTTGGATAGTCGATCCTTTTATACTACTCACTAAATATCTATTATTAGACTATTCACGTTAACCTACTGAATCTCGATGCCCGTCCCCTTTGCTCCCCGTAACTTTTAGATACTGGCATAAGCAATCCCATTAGCATTAGTTCGCCTGACTTTTATCGTAGTTGTATGAAAGACTCAGTATCGTCTTATATTATCGCTTATTTGATTGTTTATTGATCTTTTATTAGAACATGACTGCCATCCGATCATGCTACTGAATTTTATATTGCACCCAATATTATGTTGCGTCACCTTCATGCTATCCCCACCCTTATTTCTGTGAAGCGCTCTGATATCTGTAAAGATCTTGTTCGCGCTATATAAAACTCTGAATAAATAAATAAATAAATGGTTCTACGTGAGGTTTAATTTTTCACAGAGCCGTACGATGTTCAGAAGAGGCAAACAAAGATGCCAAGTAGTATATCACCCTAAGACACAGGCAGTCACTTAAGACTGAAATGTGGAGCATTTGTAGCACCACATCATCCACTGGGGGCTCAATTAAAATATTGTGGTCCAAACAGATTTATTGAAATGATCAGAATATTGACTCCTGAAATGTAATTGGTTGAGTTATTAATAGTAAGTCTAGTTAGTAAAAATAATAGTAAACCTTGACAACAGTTTGGGAGTCAATATTGTAGTCATCATATAGCTGCAGGTCAATATTCTGACTGAGATATTGTGATGTGTAAGCTTTCATTGAAATAAATGAGTGCAGAATCTCTTTGGTGAAGCAAGGCTTCAAGACCAACTCTTCCGCTTGCACACTCATGCTGGGTCAGATTGATAAAAGGCCGTGGCCACATCACATCAGCCCATCATTTACAACTCAACTATTGACTATCAGTAATAGAAAAAATTATATCCAGTGGCTGCCTTAATTGTGGTCACGTTCCCATAACGGATGACATGAATTGTCCCAATACATTGTGTTGTTTCTCTGTTAGGTATCATTGTGTTGTTTCTCTATTAGGTATCATTGTGTTGTTTCTCTGTTAGGTATCAGCAACAGGTTCTTTTTGGTCCCACTCATTAAGTATTGTAAGTATTTAAATGACTTCCATTTAGATGGAGACATATTGAAGTGGAAAGAGCTCCCCTAGAGATCCAGGGACAGTACTCCTATCTTCATGAGGCCATGCAGAAAGTATTAGGCACAGTGCCAGCACCATGGCCTACCAGTAGGACATGAGTCAGCACGTCGATGATAATGTGGTGTCATCAGAGGCAAAGGTGGTGGGTGATGTTCATCAGGTCCTGGAGAGGGGAGGTTTAAAAGTCAAGAGCAAAAGACAGATCACTAAGGAAGACGTCTCCTTCATGGGAAACAAAAAACTATACCCCAGGAGGAGTCAGTAGGTAGGAGGAAGCCGGTTATTTTCAGGTTCACCCCTACATTTTGCCCCGATTTGGCACTGGTGTAATGACTCTGAAAGGCCCTGAGCCCTGCTAAACAGGACTCAGCAGCAGTGCTCCGACCCTTTAAAACGGTATGGGTGGAGAAGTGTGGCTCAATGGTTAGAGCGGCAGACCCTGATGAAGAGGTCTGGCCCGGGACCAGGGTTCAATTCCCCGCCTCGGCGGATCTTGGGCTCAAAATTCCACGGACCTAATAATTCTCGCCTCGGTGCCTATTCCAATCATGGAGTCCCACTCTGCAACTCTGGGCAATAGCTTGCTTAATCTCCACAACGGCCCCCACAACGCTAAGGATGCCTGGCCTCCACCTTGGGGGTGCCCAGGAGTGGACGCCTCACAGGGAAAGCCAGGATGGGTTCCACAGCGGTATTCGTACAAGCGCCTTGAGACCCTTGCGGGTGAGTAGTGCGCTATACAAGTATCAATTTACATCACATTTACATTATGTTTAATAGGCTTAGCCCCAATTGGCATGGCTTGTCTTACTTGCAAGTCCATAGTATATTGTACAAGGGGTATCTAGGGCCTGTAAGTAAAGTGTCTATAGTGGACTGCAGCACTATTTGTGCCATCACGAGTGTGACAGAGCAAAAGCATGGCTCTGATCCTGCCTAGTTGGCTGGTAAAGCAGTTTTAAAATGCTAACTCAACTTTGCAATTTCAAGCCATGGCAAAGCACAAGCCTTCCATTTTTAATGTGTGTAAGTCACCCAAGAGGCAGGCCAACCGAGCCCTAAAGGCAAAGTGCATTATATTAAAAGGTTGGACGTTTAGGGGCATATTATCAAGGGCTCTATCGCCGTTTTAGCGGGGAAAATCCCCGCTAAAGCGGCGATAAGAATAACGCACTATTACCAAGCTGCCGCTAACTACTGTTAGCGACAGTTCCCATGCGTTAGCAACGAAAAAAATATCGCCATACGCGGAAGCGATAAATATCGCTAATGATATGCGAGGTAGGCATACCCTCGCTAAATTCCACCAAAAAAGTCGCTAACACGCTAGCGCACTATTATCAACTATCGCCTAGACATGCTTAGCGACTAAAAAAATCCCGCTAAAGCCCCTTAGCTGGAGATAAATAAGAACTGCTAAAAGCAGTACTAAAAATGCAAAACTGGAGATAAAAAGACCATAGAAAAGGAGAACTAGCCCAGCCCAGCCCCACCACAAAGCTGAGGACCTGCAGACGGCATGGAGGTAGTAATCATACAGCTCGGAGTCCCACAGTGGCCACAGCCCCCACCGCCACCACCGCCACCGCCCCCACCGCCTCCCGGACCACCAGCAAGGCAGCGCCAAAGACGACGGCGGACAATGCGCAACCGACTTGTCCTTGGAGACCTACAACCACAGGAAATCATAGCCCACTACAGGCTCAAACGGACATCCATTGACTACACACTGAACCACATAGCCCACAGGCTCACACCACCAACCCAGCGGATAACCAATATCCCCCCACAAACAAAGCTACTGGCTGTGCTGCATTTCCTGGCCTCCGGGACTTTTCAACCCACAACATCCAGAGTGGGTGGTGTCTCACAGGCAGCCTTTTCAAGATTCCTCCCAAATGTGTTGGATGGCATAATCAGCCTGATACCCCAGGAACTACACTTCCCCAATACTGTGCGTGAACAGCTCCTGGTCAAGCAGGGTTTCTACGCCATAGCTGGAATCCCACAAGTACTGGGTGCAATAGACTGCACACATATCCGATTTGTGCCACCAGCGGACAGGGTACACATATATAGAAACAGAAAGCACACGCACTCAATGAATGTGCAGGCAATAGTGGACCACCGTGGAATGTTCACAAATGTCATAGCAAAGTTCCCAGGGAGTGTGCATGATTCGTATATTTTCCAGCAGTCAGTCATCAACCAGCGCTTCCAGGATGGAAGATATGGGAATGCAGTCCTAGTTGGTAAGTAGTAATCCAACATATCACTTGCATCTACAGCACATACATGCAAAACAGAAATCTATCCACATCAATGTCACTGTATCACATACAAGGGGGCACATGTGCAATAACTGGTGCATTCCTGCTAAGCAGCAAGGATATGCAAGACATAGTGTGCCACAGCCCCACCATCTTGGATGGGTGCCATTTACAATGCGGTGCACCATGGGGCCAAAACGGCACAGATGCGTGATGCATCTGTGTCGGAAAAGTGACGCATAGCTGGAACAGCGTTACAAGTGCAACGCAGATCCAGCAATGCACTGGGGGCCCTATCTAGTTAATGCTGAGTCAATCCTCATGCCTGCTACAGGCAGGTGTAGGCGTGTGATGCAGCATGGGCCTAAAAGTGACTGAGTGAAAAGTTGAACATTTAACTCTGCTACTTTTAGGAGGTGTCCCAGTGGCGGAAGGCCCCCCCTGCACAGGAACGCCTACATGTGGTGCAGCCCATTACAACGTGCCGCATCTCCCAGATGCATCACGTTGAAAGTACCCCTGGCCCCAGCTTTGTCAGGTGGAAGGCAGTAAAACTCAAATGGGCAGGGAGTGAGAGTTGCAACAGAATGCAGCTGGCACATAGCTCCCAATAAGAAAAAGTGCCTGAAGCGACACGTGCATGGGAGGCCCTGGTGGGGGGACTCAGGATAATAGACAGGGAGGAAGATAGCAGGTCTGAGTCCTCAGTGGGGGTGGGACATGCATGAGTAGCTCCATTTGGATAGAGAGGGACTAGCACAGTGAGAGGCACCCGCAACATAGGAGGAAATAGAGAACTACACTATAGAGCGTACGCTGACTCATTGGTACATGACACACATCAGTAGTGATTTTGCAACACATAGATGTCACACTACTGCACCAGCGGCCGGGCTTGGGGGATGGGAGTTGATGGTCAATGTGCATGCCCAACGATGGGGCGTTGTGTAAGAATTATGTACCATTATACATGCTTGATTGTGGTTCATTGATGGGCTGGGCATGATAGCATCCAAACTGAGGGTGGTAAATATGCTTTTAATACTGATTGCATACTTGTCCAGTCTTAACTTGTAAAGTTGATTGGCTGAATTCATTTAGGCCCCTTTGTCGTGTGTAGTATGTATTTAAGAAATTAAAAAAGTCTCATTACAAAAACATTTCCAACTTAAGATATGTGATATTGCTACATTTATCATGTCCGCTGACCACTCATGTCATTTAGTCTTGAGGCCAGGACTGGTAGGAGCACACAGAACAGGTAGTGGATGGTGTTCCACATGCTGGAGTTGATGTCCTTGTTGAACCTAACAAGGCCCCAATGGTCCATGCATGTAACAGGTCGCTCACTGGTGATGTGTCTCAGACCATGACCATGAGAAGCATGCGTTGTGTTCTGCAGCAGGATTGCTGAATGCTGGCGTACAGTAGGTCAAGTGTGTGTAGTGTGTACTCATGCCACCTATATAGCAAAGGTACATTACAGTGCAGTAGGTGGATCACTGTCTGTGGAAGATGGGAAAAGAGCCACACATGCAACTCCTCTGCACAATAAAATGATGTTGGATGGAGTCACAGCAGTGAGCCTGATTCACATGCTAACATGCACTACAGCCTTCTGCTGAAACACATGGTCACCTTGAAATACAACATGACATCCATCCCAACACACTAATCCATGCTCATCAACAACACATCCAGCACAACCAATGACTAATTCCGCTTTCCCTTGTATGTCACAGGGGACCAAGGATATGCACTGGGACCATGGATGATGACACCAGTACGTCACCCCACCACCCCTGCCCAGAGACAGTACAACGCGGCACAGATACGCACAAGGTCCATTGTAGAGCGGACATTTGGTGTCTTGAAGTCCAGGTTCCGGTGCTTGGATATCACAGGTGGCAGCGTGCTGTACAGTCCCGAATTGGTGATCAAAATTATCTTGGCATGTTGTGTGTTGCACAACATATGTGTCCGTACCAAAGCACCATGGATCCAAGTGCCCAAACCACCTGATGAAGATGGGGACGAAGATGAGGCTGGTGCTGTACACCCCACACCAAATGCTGCTGGACTTGCACGGAGGAACCGCATCATCAACAATTATTTTGCTTGAGTCAGTCACGTGTTGTCTTTGAAATAAAATTGTCACAAAAAAAACGTCTTAATGTGTTACTGTCTGCCATGGGCACTGTACCCATCAAACAGTTACGTGTCCCAATGAGTGGTCAGATGAGGCCATTATCAATGGAGGGTGGGAATGTGTACTCAGTACAGTTATGCCCTGCACCATGTCAAATGTATGAAACTCTACTTGGCAAGGTACTATGTAGGCTACACCATGTCAAATGGTAGTGTCACATGGTGCAAATACTAGCTGAGTAGGGTGCTGATTGTGATGAGGATGACATTCCTATACTGACTCAATTTCCACAATCCATGTATCATGGATTGGGCATGTTGTGTGAATCACACTAATCAGGAGAGTGTGAAATGGTGTGCATGATGCCAATAGTCATAGCAACATCCCAATACACATTGGTGCCAATCATCCAGACACATCTCCAGACCATGTCAGTCGTAGCAGCAGTAAACTGACCCTTAAGATGTGTACAATGTTCCTGATTACCAGCCAATGTTCATTTCCATAGAAGCATGCACAAGAAGTGGCGTATAAATAACCAGGGCCCATATGAGATACATATCCTGTATATTCCCAAGCCCATTTTTGACGTATAATGTCAAGTACATATCTGCACAGATGGCCATACTGGCAATGAGGCTCCTGAACAATGCCTCAAAGATGTATGTGTGGAATGTGATTAGAGGAGCAAATAGGGCATGTAATGGCACGAAATGTTGCTATGGGCGGTGACTAGTGGCGCCATTTGGACCGGGGAAAGGGCCTATAATTTAGACCACCTTAAAAGGAAAGGGACAAATTTGAGGAACAAGTTGATGTGCTGTCTAATGTGGGTACAACATCAGTATGTCTGTCACAAGACATCAGCCTGGAAACTACTCCCACCTACAGATCCACAAGGCCAAACATCACTATGCTGAGCAGAGACTTTGTAGAACGGATGGACAATTACCATCACCAAGACATGCATAACACCAACATCCAAAATATTTTACAGGGCTGGGTGAAGACACTTCCTACAGCTGGACAGACAAGTAAATGTGGATACACACTCACCCCTGGGTCATTCATAGATACCACATAGACACATCTCTTATACCTATTCTACAATGACGTGACATCGTAACATCTACATCTGACATGACACATGCAGGTGCACACACGGTGAAGTCTACAGAAAGTAATGGGCCTATGTCACGTGTCCACCATGGGGGAGTAGCACATGTAAGAGGAGGCTATCATCACTCATGGACCACTTGTGGACAAATGCCAACATGACGAGGCATGTGTGGTGGCTAAGTTTACAAATAGTACAGACGTGCTTGGGGCTGCCCGGAGCTACCTTCCAACTTGTACCTACACATGTAGGATGCAGAGTTGGTAAGTTGTGGCCCAACTACACACCTGCTGCAGCCCTTCCCCAAATCTGATGTTGATGAAAGGCATGCTCATTGCACCTCAGGGCCCGAGACTCATGATTCACATACTACACACATAACAGTGTGAGGGTAGGGAATACTCAGTAAATGCAGTAGTGCCACTAATATTTATTCAGATTGTGTGTACCCTTTTGAATGTATGATGCCAATATAGAGGTCAACCAGTGGTATGTATTAGTGCATGGCCTACTAGACATGAGGACAGTAGTGCCTGCCCTGCTGCAACCAAACATGGACCAGGGGGCCTTCTCCTATCACATTTAGCACATTAATGCTCACTGGCATGTACCAATTGAAGACCTTGCCTGATGGACCATTCACATTGTGATAATGTCATAGCATTGTATTGGTGCAATGGTGGGACCACATGTTTGCACATATCTACATTATTCTACACCATCTCTATCAATATGTACAATGCTCGTATTCACATTGTCGTACATCCCTAAGGTATCAGTCTCCGGACCCTAAAAAGTAAGTTATTACCTTTGCAACATTTGACCAATACACATATCAAAGGGAAAATAATAATTTATTTACACTATATACAACTGGTGAGCATATAGGGCTAGTGCAGAGGGTGCCCGTTGGATGGCCAGACAGAGACAATAGATGTTAACAGGTCCAAGGGAAGAGGCATAGTTCACTCCACAGGCTGGTTGAGGTGGCAAGGAATGGGTTCATATGGCAGTCCATGGTGGGTCCAAGGATGTTCCGGGGGACAGTGAAAGTGAGTGTAAGAAGTTCATGGGTGGCACAATACAGAGTCCAGCAAAACAAAAGAAACTGGGGCATTGGTACAGACGGATACTAACGCTTCCTCCTCAGCACAATTTCGCAGTCATCCTCATCTCCATCATCATCGGTGTCATGTGCCTCACAGGTGTCAGTGGGTGTTGTGGCAGCAGCCATGTGAGGCACTGACACTCCTGGTGTTGGAGCTGAGGATGTGGAGGCTGCAGCAGCATCCACCTGCACCAAACCCTGTGGCAGCAAGGAGGTGACAAGAAGGTGCAGGGCGGTGAAAATCCCAGTAACCTGGCGCATGTGTTCAGCCCTGGCAGCCAGATGTTGGGCCTGCATCCGCTCCATGCTCTCCAGGATCATCCTGATGTTCTCAAGTCCCTTGACGACATTGCTGGAGCCATCCTGAGCAGACAAAGCATGTTGCCGCTGTATCATGACTCCAGCAATGTCAGCCATGGACTGGTGTAGAGCATGGAATGGGCTCTGGGTGTCAGTAAGGCACCCACGGATGCCTGCGGGCTCGGCTGCCACGAGCTTGAAGTCCTCGTCCACCCTATCCCCCAACCGTTCCTGGAGCCCTATGATCCGCTGTTGGAATGCACGTGCGGTTGGATCTGGCCCCAGGGAAGTGGCTGGGGTGGTGGATGCCTGCTGCTCGTTGGTGTGAGCAGGGGGAGGGCTCTGCCGAGGGCTACTAGGTTGCCCTGCACCGGAGGCTGGGGAGGCAATGTCATTGAGTAGGAGTTCGATGTCCTCAATGTTGATTGTAGCGTAGACATCCGGGTCATCAGTGAGTGCCTGTCCAGGTTGCTCTTCAGGAGGTGCTGTCTCGCCCTCTGCAATGTGACATGGGATATGAATTACATCACTGTTTGTCACAATCAATCATGCATTTGAACATTACACCTTGATACAGCATGACATTATCTGATCATACTTGTTTACAGGAAAGGACCTCTGTTTGACAAATGGGGAATCATCTGAGGAGATTACAGGTGAGAAGTAGCAGTGGTACATGGTCGTCTCACAGTGCCCTATCTTCAATGGGACATACCAAAGTGGCTCTGCCTTAGCACTAGGAAATAGCCTAATGAGTGTGGAGTGTATCTTGACACTATGTGAGACTATTGGGACTGTGATGCATATTTACACTGGCTATCTGGCAGCCCTTGTGTGACCTCATCTCATATGCACAACATTCCACACATCACTGTGACTGACATCACCTCCCCCTTAGTGTGTGGCTCATCTCAGTCCTGCTTTAGGTTCATGCTGTTTGGCATTTGGATGAAATATACCTATCTGGACGCACCAGCCACATCCTTAGTGTGGACTGAGTAATGAAAGGCTCATACATGTCCAGGTGTAATAAAGACTTACTGCAAAACTACCACCCATTCTAAAATCTGTATTCCAATGGGGAGTAGCTATGTGTCCAGCTAGCCACAATGGCCATGCCAGGGTTGCCAGCATTAAGTTATGGCGTACTACATGTCTCCAATGGACCTCAGTGTCCGACAAAAAGGTGCAGTATTCCAATACCTGTTGGCTCCATGCATGTCTGCAGGGATGCCACCGTAATCGTGCAGAAAGCCACAGCCAGCATGGATGTGATGCGTATTATGTGTTGTGCAGCCTGGGCACTAAAATGACAGTATCTGTGAGAGCCATCTATGCCGTAAATGTGTGGCATTGCTGGAGTGTTCATGCAAGTGCAAGTCAGCCATGTGCAGGTGCAAGTGCTAGTATGTGCAGGGTGTTGACATATGCAGGTGTGGGAGTAGTATTGTCGGGTGACTCCATGGAAATGAACATCACTCAGAGTCATAGCCCTCCAAGTACCAGGTACAAAGTCACCCATAGTAGGAGGACAGGCCCATGCAAGGTGGTCCACACACACCACAGCCACCCCACAAGCAGAGCTGACACCCCGAGACAGATGTGAAACAACAAGGGATCTCCGGCAAGGGTGGGTTTGCAACAGAGCTCCTTACCAGGTCCGGTTTCCGTCCAACTTGGTTACAGGGAGGAGCTTGCAGCTATGCTGCACAAACAGCCCTGTAGGTAAAAGGGACCCCAAGGGCCCAAAAGCGGGCCCTACCCTTGCGGCGCACCGGGGGATTGCCCAGGGCCCGCAATGGTCAGTCCAGGCCAGGCAGCAAGGCCCCACTGCCAAACACAATGTAGTGAGTTAGACCCACCCCGAGCAAACTCCATGCCTCCCCACATGGGAGGCCCAAGCCAGTCCGACCTGCAGCAGGATCCACAAATTGTGTGCAATTGGTGGCAACGCACACATGTGACATTACACACCACCATTCGTGTATATTTAGCAAGGACCCCCTGAAGGTATGAATTGTATAATTCCTAGGTCAGGGAAAACAATGTATTTGCAAAGTAACAACCTAGGCAATCAAAATTTACACAAACATATTTGATAAAGAATAATAAACAACTAGCTACAACTGACTAAAAGACATCATTTTTTATTTTTTCATAATTAAAACAGTAAACATTTCATTCGCATAATACACAGTTTAAGAAAATCACAAAAGTATTGACAAGTTAAAAGTTAATTAAACAGTAAACAGCAAATTCATAATCTATAGTAGATGAGTGGCAAGGTTATATGACTCAAAACCATGACACAGTGTGACCGGAACATCAACATCCTCAGGAGGTACAAAGGCAGTAAGAGCCCAGGGCAAACGAAGCAACCATGGGATACACATAAGGCATAGGCTGCTATCACACACTAGACCTGTGCCAGCCTGCGCCACCAGAGGCCCAAGACATGTACATTCGCACACGGATATCAATGAACGCTCCATGTGACCCCACTAGCGCCCTGCATGAAGCATCACGCATGCTGAAAGCAAGTGCAGGGATAGGACGCAGCATTGGTCCAGGAGTGAGTGGCTGGTATCAATCAGAATTACATCAGCCAATGGTATGACGCGTAGCAACGCCAGTACACTACCTCCTGTGCATTTGTGCCACACCCGGTGCCAGCCCTTATTGCCGGTACACCTCTCTTCACGTGGCAAGACCTTGGGGATATGCCACAGCATTGGGCATCCTTTGCACCACATATGCTGCACATGGATTGTGCAACAGCAGCCGCACATGATGTAACGCTAATGCTGACATTCAGGGGTGCAAGGAACTTGTAAATCTGCACCATGATGCATGGTTTGTGGTGTTTGGATCCCTCCTATTGTGTGTTGCCTTCTACGTCTGCATGATGTAATGTCATCTTTCCACGCTATGCATGAGATGTAGAGGCAAAACAAAGACATTGACCAGTAACGTCTATGTAAATGCATTTGGAAGTGTCCATTAGGACGTCCTTCCATACTTTGCTACAGAACCATGATGAAACAGCATTGTACCATTGATAGTAGATATTATTCCAGTAGGTAATCTGTGCATGATCACGTTCCCAGACCCCTGTCTCTTGTGTTGACCTAATTTTATGTTAAGATTAACTTGTAATTTGTATTCACACCTCTCTATCCAAATAATTAGAAGATTTAGTGGGATGAAAAATATACTCATAATTTTTTTTTAATTTTCTGGTATTTATTTCAATTTATATATTGAAATCCATGATGTAATTCATTTATGTATAATTAATATTAATTATGTCGCTTAGCAATGGTTAGCGAGTAAATTTCCGTCGCAAATACAAAAAACGGGTCGCATTTCGATCGATTTTGTATATGACTACTATAGCGACGTTTAATGAGACGATTTTCGTCGCTAACACCTATTATTTTGTCGCTAAGTCGGATTTTTTAGCAGCAAACACAGGAAGTGGTGTATTACTGCTTCCTGTCACATGGGTGTGGTTTCTACTTTCACTTTCTCTTTTCTGCAATTGCTGGTGCATAGGGTGGGTGTAGGAGGTTTATGGTGGTTGGTGTGTTGAAAGTTGGATTTGGAGAGTGTTGCTGCATGCTCTGTCTTGTCTAAAGTGTGTGTTTGTACTTTTTGTTGTGTTTTATACAGTTTGTGTGTCTACTGTCCTCTGGTTTGTCTGCAGTGTCTGTTTGTTGTGTTAGTTGTATTGTACACAGTTTGTGTGTCTGGTGTCCTCAGTTTTTAAGAGTTAATTCAGGGGTTAGTTTGTATATATTAATAGAGAGTTTGTTAAGTGGGTTATTATTTATTAGTTTTAATAGGGTTAAGGGGGTCAGGGAGATGCCTGCTGTTGGGAGGTCGGGGAGGATGAGTGAGGAGGCATTGGGGGGGGTTTTTGTGGTTGATAAAGTTTTATCTTCCAAATATGTTGGAGGCGGGGGGGCGGATCCTGCTGGGGTATGCTGTCGGGGGACGCAATGTGCGCTGGGAGCGTGTGAGGCTCCAAATGGAGCACTACTTCAAGATAGCACGCTCTGTGCACCAGTGGAAGCACCGCTGGCAGGACATGACTGCGCGGGAGGCCGACCTCCTGGATTACACCAGAGTGCTGCCAGGCTTACAGGGTGGTAAGTCCTACACCCATAGTTTCACTTTAATGTTCAAATGTAATATAAGTGCGTTACGTGTGTGACATGTGTGTGTGGGATGTACATGCTGACTCGTTACTGTGATACTGTGACAAGGTCTTGATGACAATGTCATTTCCCTATGGGCCATATGTATCATGGCAAAAATAGTTTTGTAACGCAGACATTAGCTGATTTGCGGCGTCAGCAAACCCTTTATTTGGTAAATGGCATTTATGTGACATTATTTGTGCTAAGTTAGGAATGGCAAAATTTGCCTTTGCTTAATTTGCTATTACATTTGAGGAATAGCTACTTTAGCAATTCCTTACATGCTATGTATCAGGGAAATTTACATTCAAAATTGCCATTTAGGATTCACAAATTACCACCTTCTTCTAGTTGGTGGTAAGTAGTGCTTTTTTATTAATGTGCTCTGTTTGTCTTTAAATCATCAATAGCTGCCATGTGACGCTCATACATGCTCTTGCAGCATGTCTGTGCGCCTTATGTGCACACATGTCATTTTTCATGGGTACTGCAGGGTGTTCTTGTGACACCCCTGCACCATTTCAAACAATGTCTATTTGCAATTAGCAATTTGGTAATTGCAAACTTCCCCATTGATTCCTATGGGCCTCCTGGCACACAGAAATGAATGGGAAGATTGAGATCTGCAAATTGCTAATCGCTATTTGGGAATGTTGATGGTTCGCAAGCAATAAGCGATTTCCGACATACTTACTATTTTGCAATTTCTATTTAGCAAAACCTAATAAATCGCATTTTACTAATCCCAAAAGGGAATGTTTATACATCTGTCCCTATGTAATTTGCACATGATTTGCTTCAGTTAAGATTGATTTGGACTCCCACTTCCCGGCACATTTTAGCAGATTGACATGCCTCTTGGGGTAATTTGGCAGCGCTGTTGCATTACTTATGTGACTGAGTAGCAACGCAAAAGTTGCGCCATGGTGCAGGGTATGTACAATATCACTATTCTTGGAGAATCTTCACTTCCTACAGTTATGCACCTTTAGGGTGCATTCTGCCGCAGTGGAGGGCATTCATACACAGGAACACCTCTATGAAGTGACAGAGTTCAAAGTTTCAGGTTACAGTCATTCACTTTTGTGTTTTACAGCTCAAGAGTTTTTTACATCCCAAAGGATTGTGTGTCAGCCTCTTACTATATGCATACTTACCATCATACGGAGTACAACGTACACATGATGCCTGTGTGGACATGGTGCTTAGGAATTGCATGACCCAACTGTCATGTGCATGTGTGACTGTGGTTATGTTATGTTTGCCCACCACTGCATTAGCAAGCCCATGTGTGCATGCCAATCATTGTGCACAGAGTCATTAGTACTGTGTGTGAATCCCCTACTAAGTGAAGTAGCATTTCTTGTGACTGAAAAGTTGTTCCTCATGTTCATCATGTTTCTGTGACGTGTGTGGATGCCATACAATGACACATATATAATTTGGTTCACTCACAGATGGTCGGCGACCCATCACGCAGGGTGACGTGGACCGTTTCAGGGACCCAAGAGCCACTGGTGAGTAATTGTGAAGTACATTGGCATGTGTGATGTAATGGATGTCATTGAGAAACGCAAAACACGGTAGTTTGGCAATGCTGGTGTGTTCCGCATGTCACCGGGCCACAAGGTTCTGAGTATTGTTGTGTCATTATTCAGACAATATGTATGAGAGTGTCGTTAGACGCATATCTATCTAAATTGTGACATTGTCCATGAATGGACGATGCAACTGCTCTGATTACCTGTGCATGACATCCAGCACAGATTATAGCTAAATAGCCAATGATTCAGGGATCATGCAGGCATTACGCTACCGGATTTTCACACATGGCTACATATTATCACGACCAGCACAAAGATGTATACACGCTTCATCTGCAGTACACTGCCTCTGAAGCGGACATTGAGATTTACTTATATGCCCTGGAACACACCCATATCATGCCCGGTTAAGTCAATGTCATGTGTAAGGTATGAATAGATCACATCTCATCCACACAAGGTTTGAAGGTCCTTTTGCAGTGTCATTCAGATGAAACGGTGCCATAGAGGTTCAAGGCAATGTTGCACCACATATTGGGAACAGGCAAGTTTACCAACGTTCACAGGAGAGTGTGTGTTGATAGATGGATAATGTGTGAGGGGGCAGTTCATTACACCGCCAAGGGGCAAGATAAATGACCTAGCGTAGCCATGTTGAGAGGGACTGACACAAGACTGGGTCATGAATGTTTTGTTGCATGATCTGAGTGGTCTATTTTGCCCGTTCCAGGTCTTCTCCTTTATGAGGCCTTTAGGTCCTGGCCTAGACTGGGTGTCATGCATGCAACTCAGAATCTAATAGGGGCATATTACCAAGTGATAGCGATAATTATCGCTATTGCTTGATAAGGGGCGAAAAAATATCGCCGAGCATCGAGGATTTTTACCGCTGAGATACCTTGATATTATCAAGGTTTATCTCATAAGCGGTAATATTCCTGCGAAATGCATGAATATCGCAGAACAATCATCAATATTCATGCATTATCGTGACAATGCTCTTCTTAGCCATGTTATCCACCTTCCATTGGATCACATGGCTGAGAACTGCTTTTAAGTCAAAAAATCAAGAAAGACTAGCTAGGTTTATGCAGGTTAGACTCAGTGGAGTACGTATGTCACGGGAAACCAGTGGGTTTCTTTAAAAAGCCCTCACCCACCAACCTAGTTGGTGGCATGCTTCATCATCGGGCCCACCACAGTGGCACCTAGCGTGCCCCGAGTGTGCTTCGACGCCAGATTACTGCGGAGCTGGTATAATTGCTGAGTGTGCAATGTGGTGAGTGTGAAGGTGAAACTTAAAAACCATACAGAAATCCCAGCACCCGAGGGTAGAAAATATTTTAATAAAACTGGGTATCTGTTGGTACGTTAAAAGGCAAGTAGACACGTTGGAGTATGGATTATGACCTCCAGTGTCCTGTGTGGTCTACATGTTTCAGCCTGGCCTTTCTTAATTTGAAACAGGCTTTCCTCAGGACCAAGTGAGTATGTGTGGGGTTATTAAAACTAATTTACAGTGAGTGTTTTAAGGTTTTATGTGTAGCACGCGATAAGGTGCTATATGGGAGAGAAGGGGGTTCCCTCTCGCTTTGCTACATATAACATAAAAGGGAGACATACAGACGTACAGGGAAGAGTCATATTAGCATATTATTGCAGAAACAGTCGTCATTCCACCGTCTTATAAGGTGAGTGAGCGAACTATGTATGGCTAAAGTGTGGTCTTGTCGGTGGCAAGACTCATGTGATCGTTATCTAGACGCCGGTTGTAGTGGTGGGCTAGAAAACGAAAATGCCAGTGTGATGTTCAGGTGAGTGAAAGAAAATTATAATTGTTATCCTCACACAGTATTTATCTGTTCAAAGCCTCCTTGGGTCGCCTGGCAGAGAAACAGACCCTAAAGGAAGGTAGTATGGGTTTTAGAAAGGTATCCGACCTGTAAGGGAAAAACCTCAACACCTTACCCCCATTGTTGCTGTAGTGCGCAGCCTCTTTACTCACGCAACTGTCGATCTGGTTCCTCCTTGGACCTCTAATCCTTCTGCGGCGCCCGGTTTGTGAAAGACAGGCTGGCCGAGCATGTTATTTAAACCCTCCGTAATTGTCTGCACCTGGGTCGGAGTAGAAATAGAGGGAGGGGTGCCGCGCTGAAAGCGCCATGTCATGTGCGCTGTGCGCATGCGTGCCGTGCGCTATGCGCATGCGTGCCAGAGTAGTGATCATTTCTCGGCGCGCGGGTCTATTTTTATGCGACTCAGCGCATGCGCGGATGGAAGAGACTGCCGCGCATGCGTGGAAAGGAGTGTTAACGGTCGCGTTTACAGTAATAGGCATTATTCCTCTGGGAAGGAGTTAAATAGTGGGAACAAGGCCAAATAATGGGCATTATTCCTCTGGGAAGGAGTTAAATAGTGAGAACAAGGCCAAATATCCTTGCAAAAGATGGGAAATTAAGAGATTGAAATACAGTTTGAACAGTGTGAAACTGAATGGGCTAAGCACAGATTTTGAGAAGAGAAGGAGATGTCATTCATTAATTGTTAAGTGAATTCCATGGTATGGAATCATTTAACCCATCAATGTGGGTGGACAGACGATAAATCCAGCGTTGCTCTTTTTGGAGGAGAAATCTTTCATTATTTTCAGTAATGGGGAATTGTTCAATCACAGTCCATGAAAAATCATTTGGGGTGTGATTGTGGGACAGAAAGTGGTCTGTAGGTCTGCTTATGTTTTTTCCACATCGGATGGTGCTGCGATGTTCCGTCATTCTTGTCCTTACTTTGCGGGTGGTCATGCCCACATATCGTAGGCCACATCTGCAAGTCATGAGGTACACCAGGTTGGATGAATTACAGTTGGTAAACTGGCGTTGTGTCCATACCTTGCCAGGTTCTAGGACCAGAGTTTTAGAAGGGGATGTAAGGTGGCATACACTGCAATTATTGCACGGTTGGTGTCCCGTAATTTTTGGTAAGCCCCAAGCATTGAGGACGGTGTTGTCGGGAGTGGCATAACTTGGTCTGGGTCTGGTGTGTACTAGGGAGTCTTTCAGATTCCTCGCCCTTTTATATGCGAATCTTGGTTTTTCCCAATTTCGGTTGCCTGAGTTTATGATCTTCCAGTTCCTATTGATTATATTGGAGACCTGGTTTGATACAGTATTGTAAGTAGTGACGCATGTCAAAGTTGGTTCCTCAGGAGGCCTGGTTGTTACCTCAAGGAGTGCCTCTCTATTCTGGTTGCGCGCCCTCTTACAGGTGGTGTTCAGGATCCTGGTGGGGTATCCCCTGTCTTCCAATTTATGAATCAAAGTGGCTGATTGTTGTTTGAAGTCCTGGATCCGGCTGCAGTTACGTCTTAATCGTAAGAACTGTCCGTAAGGGAGATTTTCCCGTAGAGGTCTGGGGTGGAAGCTGTCAAACCTCAAAAGTGAGTTCTTCGATGTGGGTTTGTGGTGGGTCGTAGTTGTCAGGCCATCCATGTCCGCCTTGATGTTAAGATCCAGGAAAGCCAGTTCCGAGGTACTGCTCATACAGGTGAATCTTAGGTAGTTGTCACAGGTATTAATCCATGTGAGGAATTGGTCCAGGGATTCTTGATTTCCTTCCCAGATGACCAGAATGTCGTCGATGTATCGACGCCACATTTTGATGTTACTTGTGTACGGATTGTTCAAGGATTGTATATGTATTTTTTCAAAATGGGCTACATACAGACCAGCTATGCTGGGGGCGAAAACGCTCCCCATGCTTGTCCCATTAGTTTGTAAGTACAGCTTGCCCTCGTACTCAAAATAGTTGTCTTTTAATGCCAGGGTGGCACATTCCATTACAAAGCTGCGAGGAATGTGATGGTTCCAAGTAGTACCCATTAGGACTTCCTCCAGTACTTCTAGTGTGGCGTCCTGGGGTAAGCTAGTATAAAGGCTCTCAATGTCTAAACCGACAAGGATTTGGGTTGTCGGGTTGTAGTTGATTTCTTTGATTACATTGAGGAGATGTTTAGTGTCCTTGACGTATGATGGTGTGAGTTGTACCAAAGGGTTCAGGAAGAAGTCACAAAAACGAGAGAGAGGCTCTAAGATGGATTGGTTCCCAGACACAATGGGTCTTCCCGGTGGAGGGGTTACTCCCTTGTGTACCTTTGGGAGAATGTAGAAATATGGGTTACTTGTGTAATATACCCATTGTGTCTGGGAACCAATCCATCTTAGAGCCTCTCTCTCGTTTTTGTGACTTCTTCCTGAACCCTTTGGTACAACTCACACCATCATACGTCAAGGACACTAAACATCTCCTCAATGTAATCAAAGAAATCAACTACAACCCGACAACCCAAATCCTTGTCGGTTTAGACATTGAGAGCCTTTATACTAGCTTACCCCAGGACGCCACACTAGAAGTACTGGAGGAAGTCCTAATGGGTACTACTTGGAACCATCACATTCCTCGCAGCTTTGTAATGGAATGTGCCACCCTGGCATTAAAAGACAACTATTTTGAGTACGAGGGCAAGCTGTACTTACAAACTAATGGGACAAGCATGGGGAGCGTTTTCGCCCCCAGCATAGCTGGTCTGTATGTAGCCCATTTTGAAAAAATACATATACAATCCTTGAACAATCCGTACACAAGTAACATCAAAATGTGGCGTCGATACATCGACGACATTCTGGTCATCTGGGAAGGAAATCAAGAATCCCTGGACCAATTCCTCACATGGATTAATACCTGTGACAACTACCTAAGATTCACCTGTATGAGCAGTACCTCGGAACTGGCTTTCCTGGATCTTAACATCAAGGCGGACATGGATGGCCTGACAACTACGACCCACCACAAACCCACATCGAAGAACTCACTTTTGAGGTTTGACAGCTTCCACCCCAGACCTCTACGGGAAAATCTCCCTTACGGACAGTTCTTACGATTAAGACGTAACTGCAGCCGGATCCAGGACTTCAAACAACAATCAGCCACTTTGATTCATAAATTGGAAGACAGGGGATACCCCACCAGGATCCTGAACACCACCTGTAAGAGGGCGCGCAACCAGAATAGAGAGGCACTCCTTGAGGTAACAACCAGGCCTCCTGAGGAACCAACTTTGACATGCGTCACTACTTACAATACTGTATCAAACCAGGTCTCCAATATAATCAATAGGAACTGGAAGATCATAAACTCAGGCAACCGAAATTGGGAAAAACCAAGATTCGCATATAAAAGGGCGAGGAATCTGAAAGACTCCCTAGTACACACCAGACCCAGACCAAGTTATGCCACTCCCGACAACACCGTCCTCAATGCTTGGGGCTTACCAAAAATTACGGGACACCAACCGTGCAATAATTGCAGTGTATGCCACCTTACATCCCCTTCTAAAACTCTGGTCCTAGAACCTGGCAAGGTATGGACACAACGCCAGTTTACCAACTGTAATTCATCCAACCTGGTGTACCTCATGACTTGCAGATGTGGCCTACGATATGTGGGCATGACCACCCGCAAAGTAAGGACAAGAATGACGGAACATCGCAGCACCATCCGATGTGGAAAAAACATAAGCAGACTTACAGACCACTTTCTGTCCCACAATCACACCCCAAATGATTTTTCATGGACTGTGATTGAACAATTCCCCATTACTGAAAATAATGAAAGATTTCTCCTCCAAAAAGAGCAACGCTGGATTTATCGTCTGTCCACCCACATTGATGGGTTAAATGATTCCATACCATGGAATTCACTTAACAATTAATGAATGACATCTCCTTCTCTTCTCTAAATCTGTGCTTAGCCCATTCAGTTTCACACTGTTCAAACTGTATTTCAATCTCTTAATTTCCCATCTTTTGCAAGGATATTTGGCCTTGTTCTCACTATTTAACTCCTTCCCAGAGGAATAATGCCCATTATTTGGCCTTGTTCCCACTATTTAACTCCTTCCCAGAGGAATAATGCCTATTACTGTAAACGCGACCGCTAACACTCCTTTCCACGCATGCGCGGCAGTCTCTTCCATCCGCGCATGCGCTGAGTCGCATAAAAATAGACCCGCGCGCCGAGAAATGATCACTACTCTGGCACGCATGCGCATAGCGCACGGCACGCATGCGCACAGCGCACATGACATGGCGCTTTCAGCGCGGCACCCCTCCCTCTATTTCTACTCCGACCCAGGTGCAGACAATTACGGAGGGTTTAAATAACATGCTCGGCCAGCCTGTCTTTCACAAACCGGGCGCCGCAGAAGGATTAGAGGTCCAAGGAGGAACCAGATCGACAGTTGCGTGAGTAAAGAGGCTGCGCACTACAGCAACAATGGGGGTAAGGTGTTGAGGTTTTTCCCTTACAGGTCGGATACCTTTCTAAAACCCATACTACCTTCCTTTAGGGTCTGTTTCTCTGCCAGGCGACCCAAGGAGGCTTTGAACAGATAAATACTGTGTGAGGATAACAATTATAATTTTCTTTCACTCACCTGAACATCACACTGGTGTGGAAAATAAATACAAACTTGGTGAACATTATCGGCGCCATCTTGCCCCTTCCCAAGCCCATTCGTGCGCGTAAGCGGCAGCCATTTTGAGCACCATGGCCTCCCTGCCCCTCGCTGATAGCCAGCGCGTCTCTCTCTCTCTCTTAACCTCGCAAGCATTCCCCCGCACGCTGACAACCCCCGCTCTCTCATGCCTTGGGTCATAAACCCCTCTTCAGCGCAGCTTCACCACGGAATCCCATCCTGTTCCCAGCGCGACACCTCCCCTCATTCCTTTCATGGCCTCAAACCCTTCTGATGCAAACCCCCTTTTCCTGTGTCCCCGTTTGTCTTCCCTGTTCCCAGGCCGCCACCTGGCTCTGCGGATACTGTTTATTACCCCGTACAGTAGGAAGCTTCCCCTCCCCATCAAAAGACCCCCGAACCGATCAAAGCCCCCACCCCATGAGATCCGATCAACCCCATGCATTCCGTGAATCGGCGGAATGCCCTGCTGTGCGACAACCATCACCTGTTGTGACTGGGGTGGGGAATCCAACTGTAAATGTATGTGGGAACGGGTCTGAAGGGGAGATTCCGAGGATGTTCTTTCAAGTACTAAAGTATTGCGAGAATGTGTTATGTGCAATAAAGGTCATAAACCCTAGTATAAGAGGCCAGGCCTCAGAGATGTGGTTAGAGCACCTCGTGACGATACTTGCTGTCTGAATTGATGTGTTCTCCTCCGGAGAGAATAAAATCCTCGTTTCCTGCCTTCCAGTCTCCAGCGCCTGCTTCTTCATTGATTAATATTGGTGGGTCATAGAGGCGATACCGCCGGGCAACATAAAAGGGTCTTTGGTTACCGGTTGTCATTGGAACCCTTTTTAACAATTGGCGTCCCAAACGTGGGGCCCATCAGCGACTCGTGGATCCAGTGGGAGAGGTCCCGACGACAGAGTGAACGACTGCAACGATCGGAAGGTACCCTGTCCGATAGACCCTCGTCTGACAGCCGATCATCCGAACTTCACTGGTTCCGAACAGACCTCTCTCGAGTGATCTGCGGTCCTGACTGGGAACCATCAGGAGTGCCACGAGAAGTACGAAGAGAAGAGGACGATCGGGCGCTGGATTCGGAAGACGAGAAACTGTCCATGCGGTCCGGGTAAGGTCGTGTAAACACGACGAATTGCGAAAGTGATAGATAATTGAAAGTAATTGATAATTGTTGAGAAAATACTAGTATTACTTTTTGTTAATTTATTGGAGATTCACTGTCTACAAACGGAGAAACAACAGGCTCTCCCTTTATAAACAGCGAAGGATAGGTACGCACCCGTCGGACCTATCTTCCCCCCCCACTGAACAATTGCCCCTTCCCCCCATTGATTAACTGTTATAGATTGTTTTCTGGAGATTCTCTGTCTGCAAACAGGGAAAAATAGGTCCCCTCTTTGCAGATAGTGAAAGGGTAGGTGACGCGAACCTTTGCGAGCCTACTTATTCTCCCCATTGACCATATTGATTTTTTATTTTTGACCTAAACATTGATTAACTGTTATAGATTGTTTTCTGGAGATTCTCTGTCTGCAAACAGGGAAAAATAGGTCCCCTCTTTACAGATAGTGAAAGGGTAGGTGACGCGAACCTTTGCGAGCCTA
This sequence comes from Lissotriton vulgaris, assembly GCF_964263255.1. Lineage (NCBI taxonomy): Eukaryota > Metazoa > Chordata > Amphibia > Caudata > Salamandridae > Lissotriton > Lissotriton vulgaris. The sequence continues at coordinate 165,326,492 of NC_141695.1, read as the reverse complement.
CTTATTCTCCCCATTGACCATATTGATTTTTTATTTTTGACCTAACATTGATTGCTCAGAATTGGTTCATGAGGTATTCACTACGTGCAAACAACGTAGAATAGAAATATTCTGTCTAGTCTTTGCGCGCAGTGATAAGATAGGTAGTGCTGACTATTATCCCATTGTGATCCGTCATGCCTGTCTTCTCCCCACTGGTTAGTAGCCTGTTTAGCCCGGACCGCTTATTAGAGATGAACCATCCGGCTCCGCTGGAAGGCACCCCTAATAAGGACATGTTCATGAAGCATGGATTAATTGCTATAGCCTATAGTGAGCTGTGGCATAAATGTACGAAAAAGGATCGAGAAAGACAGTGGCCACTGAGAGGATCCTTTGATCTTGACAAAATAGAAACGGTAGAAATAGCCCTTCGTAGGAATGAAACAACACCTATTATGCTCGATAGTCTCGGCATGTGGCGCAAAGAAGCTGCACGACGAAGGGAAGGCGACGAATTTAGAAAAGGTGAAGGGACACGACGGACAACCCTCCAAACGTCTAGTAGGCAAAGGGAAGGGCCAGCGATGGCACAGTCCCGAGGAGTAGACATGAAAAGCGAACGGTGTAAAGGGATGTGCCGACAAGCCAACCCCGGAACACAACGACCCGAAGGTAATCCCCCGACATTACGCACAGGACGGACAGATGTAAAACAAAACCAATGTGCTTTCTGTAAATGTCTTGGACACTGGAAAGCCCAATGCCCGACTCTGCAAAGCATAGGTAAGAATGGAGGGTTGACAGAAAGGACGGACCGACAGAAAGGAAAAAGACGTGAGATAAAAACCAATCAGACTAGTGCAGACAGAACAGACAGGACCACCCCGTTTGATTATGCTCGGTGGCACAGATTTCGTCAGACCAATTTTAACGACATGTTAGAGTTCTGGGACTGATTGCTCTCTGTTGCTCCCCCACTCTGAAAAACAAACACAACTGCAGGTCAGTGTAAACAACCCCCCGTTAGAGAAAAGACTCAAGAAAGCCAAGCGTCTATTATATAACTTAGGATTTAATTACGGTAAAACACACAACCAACAGTAAATAGAATAACTAGTAGAACTCTCTAAAAAAAAAAAACTTTACTAATAGGAAAAATACAAAACATATTATGCTCACTCCGGAAGTAACAGTTCGATGGTCCCGCCCATCCGAAACACATAGCACGTGTGGGGCGGGGCCTGCCAGCAACCATGGGCCAAAAAGAGATCGCTGGCGAGAAGGTACTGGAGACTCCACACAGCAGGCAATGAAATGGTCTTCCCATACTACCCTTCCAGGGATGGCGTCCCCCGGACCGCGAGTAGGGAGGGGGCGGATGAAAATGACCCCCTCCCTTGTATCTCCTGGTCCGGCCATCACGAATTTCTCCATCGAACGGATGCAGGGTGGGCAGGGAGGAAGAGGCGACGCGGACGAGCCTCTTCCACCTCCACAGGTAGGAGGCTTCCCTGCCCTGGCCCGACGCCGATGTCCTCCAGCCGGGCGACGGCCATATTTCCGCAACACAGGACATACAATGCCCGACTGGTATATTTTCTCAGCACAGGACATACAAGACCCGGCTGGTATACTTTCTCAGTACAGGACATACAATGTCCGACGGGCATATTTACGGAGCACCGGACGTACAGTGGTCCCCCAAGAGTCGGAATCAGGGGTGTAGGGTGGTCATCATGTGCGCCCCTGATTCCAAGGGACGGTGTAGGATGCGCCGGGAGAGGGAGACGGCACGGGTGAGCCTCCCTCACCTCCCCAGATGAAGGCTCCACTGCTGCACCCTGGCGCCCCGAACCAAGATGTCCTGCTCCAGCAACATGATGCTCCGTCTTTCGCCATCACAAGAAGTTTCTTCCTCTCCTGATAGATACAACGAAGGGCGGTTGCTGCAGGGTCTCAAAATGGCGTCTGGGCCCTCAAAAGGTGGGTCTAGGCCGCTGGAGTAACTTTGTCCGACATTGCAACTCGGGCACTCGCCCACCTGGGCGCAAGCCCCCACCATCGACAAACATCCCCTCGACTTTGAAGATTCTATCAAAGTCCCAAGAGCCCTCGGCCCCTTCAGGCTTCCGGTGAGGAACAGTTGCATTGATCTCAAATGAAATAACCACGGCACAGCAACAAGATGGCGGTGCTCTCGTGCCTGCATCAGCTTCCGTCTGAACCACCCAGGAACATTATGGGCTAACGAACTCGAGCAAGTTCCGGCTGAACATCAACATGACCCGGTAAGAGAGACTCTACCCCCTCCCTCTCTTGATTGACGGTCCACACCACCAGCCCCTCTGTTAGCACAGTTTTCTTTTGAACTGCCGAAAGGGACTCTGGTCCAACCGCCAATTGTCGGGGATATTTTGCCCCTGATGCTACTTCCGGACTAAACCGGCCTCGCCCAAAATGGCGCTGGTATCAATGGAAACTAACGGATGCCTCGTGGTGTTCCTCAGCTAATGAAACTTGATGTACTAAGATATATATATATATATACGAACCATTGCGCACTCGATGATAAAGGGAGGAGGGTTCACTTGGCGAACATTTAAGAAGGGTTCCGTAAAATGTTGATTTCAATGAACAATTTATTTTTGATATTTGTTGTAACTGATACATAACGTCGCTCATGATGCACACCCGCGGTTTACATCTAGGAAATGTGATTACGATGAGCTTGACTGTGTTTCCATTTATGAACTGAAATGCCCCTGATTCCTTCGTCACGCAATGAAATGTTTTTGGTTACTTGCAAATAATTAATTAGACCTCTTTTACATGTTCTTGTGCTACAAAATAACCCCCTACTGTATGTGCTTCCATCGACGACATGTCAGACCAAAATATGAATTGCGCTCTCACATTTTACGTACTGAATAATTCTACAAATAAAGGTCTTAAAAAGCTATGGATAGGCATCGCATACTTTTGTAAATGCGGGTATCGGTGGGAGGGTTTTTCTGTGCGCAACTGTTCTGCTCTTTTTTTAAGGTTATCCGAGAAATGGTTGTTCGGCCCTGGGTTGATGGTCGAATCAAAGGTATGATACGCTGCCTCCAAGATATGCGACTAGGCTCAGGAACTGACGTATGAAGAAGGACCTCGACTTCTGAGAATGGGTAAAGTAAAACGGTGTGATTGATAAAATGTTATAAAGATATGGTGGTCGAAGGTACTAAGGTACAGGGTTGAACGAAGAACTGATATGCCTTAGAACATCACAGCTTTGGGAATGATTTAGGGATCCCGATGGCTGGATACATCTACAAAACCGGGTACCTCACGCTAGGCACCTCTGATTCCTTTTTTAGCGTTTTCACTACACACGATCCTTAATGCCATCCTCGAACCTCCCCATGAACCACCTATCACATTGCCTGCCCCCATGACTTTAGGAAACCAAAACCCTAAGGGATTATATCCCGAAGAGATAAGTACGAGTATGTGGTAAGTAAAGGACTTTCGTGCCCATACATTTGATGTGTTCGAATGTTGTCCCCCTACCTCCCCTTTTTTCCCCCTTTTTCCCTCTGCAGGTTACATTAGAATCCCGATTAGAGTATCATAAGGGATCTGGAACCACGTCACGCCCGATGCATGAAGACGGACTAGCGCTGCAAAACGGCACAACAAGGACGCTCTACCCAATGCACGACCTTTTTACCTGATCTAATGCTTTTCTGTCCCAAAACTGCATGCTTTCTACATCCTAACACAGACCCGAAACGTCTAAACGTTAGGTCACGCACTGAATAGCCCAAACAATACACGGTCATTCCCCATGTCACACGTGTACTGTTTGGCCTATTGTCTGTCTCTCTCTCCCTCTCTCTCTCTCTCTCTCACTCTCTCACTCTCTCTCTCTCTCTCACTCTCTCTCTCTCTCTCTCTCTCTCTCTCTCTCACTCACTCTTCCACCCCTCCACACTTTCCCTCTTCCTAGCAACTGGCACCTAATTGGCGAACCTGGTGCACCTCCTGATTGGCCCCAAATACCACAAGTATTTGCACAAATTTGTCCTCAAATAAAATTGTATCGGTACCACGTTACTACCTCTCCTTTTCTACTAAAATATGGATGAAATTTAAATTGACCGATAGGAAAGGGACAGGTAAGACGACTAAGGTTCCCTAAATTTGACCCACTCTCAGGGAACTATTTGTCAGTGGCTTCTATGATAAAATGTGTCTGTGGTAATGCGACCATCCCCATTGAAAATTGTCTCCGTACCCCAAGCTGTAAGAAATGATCGAGACACCCCCATCTACCCAAAATGCCCCCAGTTTGGCATCAGCTGCCCTGAACGAGAACTTGAAAAACGCCCCTTGCTCCGATTCGCTGTGCCCCTAATCGTTTTTCATAAGATCCCACCTTCCCCGAGGATAAGTTTAATGATTATCGCAAACCACCCCCCGAGTTTTTGTAGTAACCAGGTTGCGAGGATTTATATAGAAAGTTAGAAAGATGTATGCAAAGTTAAAAATTAGATCGAAAATAGAAAGACCTTGTTTCTGTAAGCCTTGCTGAAAATAAGATGTTTTGATGTAATGAAGACTTGTTTAGCCTATGTTCATCCCTCAGAAGGTTGCCTATCAGACTATGGTGAATAGCACGTTGCACTTTTTGTAAAATACAAGGCCCTGAAGACCAGCCTAGCCTTTCAAGACTCGTACTAGGGGAATGGGTCTCTGCCAGAAGAACTGACATCCACTATAATAGACATATGACAAATGAACGTAATAATCATCAAAGCGTCAAAGAATTAGCCAACAAAAGGAAGTTGTAAGGAATCCAGCAAATCCATCATCAATTGTTTATACGTAAGCCGCAAAAATCTCAAATGTAGCGAGTGCTTACCCCAGTTGCTTGGTGTTGGGAGAGAAAATAGATTTATGTAATTACCTTTTTCTGCAAAATCTCTAAAGACTGTCTTTTCAACACTCATTTAAGGGTATCACTGTCGGAGGGGAAAGAGACCGGATGTGGGAGCACGCGGCCTGACTGCGGATTGTGGAACATCAGCGACGGAGGCCGAGGCGAGACCACAGCAGTAAGGAGTCGCAGGACGGGGCACTGTTTCAAACAAAGCTAAGGAAAGGGCTGACCTGAAGCCCCTGCTCTATGATCAACGTGTGCCAAAAAGTCCCCGCTCTCTGAACATGGTTACGGACCCGCCCGTCGCAAACCCTCCGTCCCCCTGATCTGTTCCCGACTTGGCCTTGCTCCATCCCCTCCTCCTCCGACCTACCATAAGGACTGTTCACACCCGCACCTTTCCACCCGAACTCCCAAGTTCCTCCAAATCCTACTGAGCTACCCAGAGAAGAGTACTCCCTGCGTCAGAAGGGAGGGAGCTCCGACTAAGTAGACCACGAACTATGTTAAATCCCAGAACGGTGACCTAGAACTCCACCAAGGGTCGCCCCCGAAGAAAAGATAAACAAAGTCTGTGGTTCTGCCCGCTACCAAGCACCTTGAAGATGATGGAAGCAACAGGAAATGCCCACCACAGAGACTCAAGAAACTAACAGATCTCACAATTCTGGAACAATTGCATTTTCCATTGCAAAATCTATGCTCTGCATTACGGAAGAAGATGCACCTGCTCCAAAACCGTAACGCATTTCTCCTACGAGGTCTGACGAAAACCAAACAGAATGCACCCCTACCCGCAGACCCCCAACGACTCAATCCACATGAACATTTCTGTTGATAGGTAATCCAGGTGCTCAACAGTGCCGACAGAAGACGACAAAGGACAACGAGAACTCTGATATTTTTTTACTGTATCTCCTTTCTCTCCCAATCACCATTGGACTGACTGTGCACCCGCCGTATACAAAAAGGACTTACTTATATGATAACTTACCAGTTCTTATTCTATGATCTGTACCCAACGCCCTCGCTACGTAATTCTATTCTGATATTGCATTACGATGACTTTTTCTGCAACCAACTTAACGATGAACCTGCCTACTAAATGATGAGATTTTTCAATATGATGTTTATAATGTGATGTTTACGTACAGTTCTTTCGCCTAAGTCCCCTCTCCCTTACTTATGATCGCTGCATATAGGTGTAGATAGGAAATAGGCCAGCAAGATGTCTTGGAAATGTTAAAGGGAGGACTGTGGAAAATAAATACAAACTTGGTGAACATTATCGGCGCCATCTTGCCCCTTCCCAAGCCCATTCGTGCGCGTAAGCGGCAGCCATTTTGAGCACCATGGCCTCCCTGCCCCTCGCTGATAGCCAGCGCGTCTCTCTCTCTCTCTTAACCTCGCAAGCATTCCCCCGCACGCTGACAACCCCCGCTCTCTCATGCCTTGGGTCATAAACCCCTCTTCAGCGCAGCTTCACCACGGAATCCCATCCTGTTCCCAGCGCGACACCTCCCCTCATTCCTTTCATGGCCTCAAACCCTTCTGATGCAAACCCCCTTTTCCTGTGTCCCCGTTTGTCTTCCCTGTTCCCAGGCCGCCACCTGGCTCTGCGGATACTGTTTATTACCCCGTACAGTAGGAAGCTTCCCCTCCCCATCAAAAGACCCCCGAACCGATCAAAGCCCCCACCCCATGAGATCCGATCAACCCCATGCATTCCGTGAATCGGCGGAATGCCCTGCTGTGCGACAACCATCACCTGTTGTGACTGGGGTGGGGAATCCAACTGTAAATGTATGTGGGAACGGGTCTGAAGGGGAGATTCCGAGGATGTTCTTTCAAGTACTAAAGTATTGCGAGAATGTGTTATGTGCAATAAAGGTCATAAACCCTAGTATAAGAGGCCAGGCCTCAGAGATGTGGTTAGAGCACCTCGTGACGATACTTGCTGTCTGAATTGATGTGTTCTCCTCCGGAGAGAATAAAATCCTCGTTTCCTGCCTTCCAGTCTCCAGCGCCTGCTTCTTCATTGATTAATATTGGTGGGTCATAGAGGCGATACCGCCGGGCAACATAAAAGGGTCTTTGGTTACCGGTTGTCATTGGAACCCTTTTTAACACTGGCATTTTCGTTTTCTAGCCCACCACTACAACCGGCGTCTAGATAACGATCACATGAGTCTTGCCACCGACAAGACCACACTTTAGCCATACATAGTTCGCTCACTCACCTTATAAGACGGTGGAATGACGACTGTTTCTGCAATAATATGCTAATATGACTCTTCCCTGTACGTCTGTATGTCTCCCTTTTATGTTATATGTAGCAAAGCGAGAGGGAACCCCCTTCTCTCCCATATAGCACCTTATCGCGTGCTACACATAAAACCTTAAAACACTCACTGTAAATTAGTTTTAATAACCCCACACATACTCACTTGGTCCTGAGGAAAGCCTGTTTCAAATTAAGAAAGGCCAGGCTGAAACATGTAGACCACACAGGACACTGGAGGTCATAATCCATACTCCAACGTGTCTACTTGCCTTTTAACGTACCAACAGATACCCAGTTTTATTAAAATATTTTCTACCCTCGGGTGCTGGGATTTCTGTATGGTTTTTAAGTTTCACCTTCACACTCACCACATTGCACACTCAGCAATTATACCAGCTCCGCAGTAATCTGGCGTCGAAGCACACCCGGGGCACGCTAGGTGCCACTGTGGTGGGCCCGATGATGAAGCATGCCACCAACTAGGTTGGTGGGTGAGGGCTTTTTAAAGAAACCCACTGGTTTCCCGTGACATACGTACTCCACTGAGTCTAACCTGCATAAACCTAGCTAGTCTTTCTTGATTTTTTGACATATAAAAGCGGGGATTCAGACTAGCTTACCTAGTCCTCCCTCTCTCCTCCTAAATGCCCGCTATCGCCTACAAGCTGTCGGTAACTGGTGTTAGCGACAGCTTGGTACTAGGGCAATACAATTATCGCTGCATTAGCGGGAAAAAGTCCCGCTAATGCAGCGATAATGCCCTTGGTAATATGCCCCATAGTTCCTTTTCTGCCGCATGATGAGCCTGTGGTGTTTTTACTATGTAGACGTGGAAGGGGTTCTAGGCGACTGGTCGTGAGTCAGTGTGGCTGGCAGATTCTGCAGGGTCTGCCGTTTGCCACTAATTTTTACATGTAGTCATGATATCAGAGGATTGCTGTCATCGGTGTGGCTGATGGGCAGGCCCTGCAGCAAAGGGTTCCTTGCTTCAATAGGATGGCATTTGGAGTTCTTCCATATTTTACACATGAACCCATAGCATGTGAAATTACCTGGCTGACGGCCTTTGGCCAGGACAGGGCATGTTATTTTGTTTGTCGTAGGTCTAACATCACATGTTTGCAAGGGGGAGAGGAGCACAGTTCCAGCTGCCACCTTTCATGTGACCAAGATACCTCAGGGCTGCCAAACGGAATGCGGTCTGTTTTACTGCAGTTTCGTTAGCATTTGTTGATGCTCTTCTAGTTACGCATGTTAAACATGCTGTTTGTACAACAGAGACGTGTGTCAGTGTAGTTCGTCCCACACGTACTCAGTTACTGGTTATTGTCGGCATACAATAAACTTAGATGAGCCGTACTATTTCCCGACGTTGGCCAGCAGACTAAAGTATAGATTGGACAGCATTGGACTTAGGATACATCCTTGCCCCATGACCAGGACAGCTATGGGATTTCTGAGGTGCATATTGTGTAGGTCTTTATGGCGTGTTTTGATGCTGTTTCCTGCCGATGTACGCAGCAATATTGAGGAGAACTTCCTTGATATTCTTGACACCTGTTGTTGCTAGGGGTGTCCCGGTCTTATTCACATGCATGTAGGCTGAGCTTACATAGAGTTTCCATTGACATATTCATATAGCCACACTGGCAAACATATGAGAGAGTGGCTGTCTTGTCAGTGACTACATGACCTGTACACATTTACAGATAGACACACATGTCTGCACATGTGCATCGTAGAGCAGTATCAGCAGTGTGTCACAGGGTCAGATGAGGGTGGGGCTGCCCATGGAGGGGTAGTGCCACACTACTAATGTTAATTGGAATACTTGCACACTCTCAGGATGCACAAAGGTGACATGTTATCACTCTCTCATTTGGCATCTGATTTGCCAGTACATCACACCTGCCATGTACTGTGATGTCACGTTCCAGGGCCTGTATAGTGGAAAGTAGGGCTTGTCAATTATGTGGGCAGGTCACTTTGAGACGTTACAGGATGTGACATGTGTGTTGCCTCCCATGTGGTATGTGATGTGTGCCATATAATATGATGATAAGCAAATGAACCAGTGGAATTGGTTTGGGATTGACATTTCCCCTTTTTTAAGACAACATGAATGCAGAGGAGACCCATGCATTCAATGTGGCCAAGGAACGGTGGCTTCACATCCGCAGGGTCAAGAAGGGGTTCAAGTCCATGGCACAGAGATACGCTGCTGCTCGGCGGGATAAGACCTGGCATGCGATGCCAGAGGCTGTGGGACACAGTGACTCATCTACCAAATCCAAGGCTGGTGGCAAGGCTGGCGGTGGAAAAAATTCGGACACAGTGGTCTCACCTGTTCCGGTACCAAGCACATCAGCCATTCCAGGTACCAGCAGCCAGGGGCCAACTCAAGCTGCACCCAGCCAGGGAGCTGGCCAATACACACCAGGGCAGGATCCGGGGGCACCCACCACAACGCCGGCAAGGGCTGACAAGCAACAAGAAATTCTGACAGAGCTGGCCAGGAACAACAGCTTGCTCCTGGATGTGCGCAATGAACTGGTAACGCTGAACCGGCGGGTGAATGACATTGCTGTAAAACTTGGGGTACCGTAGTCCTGGACGTCTTCTGGCCCACACCCCTCTTCTGCCTTCCCTCCTTGTTCTCAGTTTTGTGTTTGTATATAGTTGTATAATAGGATTTAGATGTAGAATAGTTTTAGATTAGGTATAGTTAGTTTAGTGTAGTGTGATATTGTTAGGTTAAGATAGTGTTGGGGCTAAGTTTATTTTCTCTTTGGGTGGGGGGTTTATGTCCTTTTGTAGTTTGTGTAATAGGGTTTAGTTAGCATAACATGTGTAGTTTAGTTTATTATGTGAGTAGGGATTTTAGATATAGTGTTAGTTTTAGTGTTTAGTGTAGTTTTAGATAGGTTATTTTTATACAATAAATACTTTTGCATTGGTTAATACTTGCATTGGTGTCAGTTAGGTTGCAGAGTGTGGGTCTTCACACATTCTATGCTTCTGATGTCATCAGTGGTGTGATCCCTGTATGTGTGACTTTGGGTGCAACCTGTTACTGGGATGCATGTATAGTGTTCACTACACTTTAGGTGTGGTATCTGTTGACTTGCATGGTTGACAGCTAACATGGGATTTATTGTGTATGTGCAAAATCTGGGGGCATATTACCAAGGGAGTAGTCGCCACATTAGATGTACTTTTTCCCACTCATTCAGCAATAATTTTGTCACCCTATTACCAAGCTGTCGCTAACACCAGTTAGCAACAGCTTGTAGGCGATAGCAGGCATTTAGGGGCCCACTTTGCATGTGTGCGATAATTTAGCTAATGACATGCAAAGTGGGTGTACCAACATGTTAGCGACTATTAACAGTTGCTAGCATCTCTGACTCATATTATTTTCGTTAGGAAATATTTGCACAAAGGCCAAATATCTCCAACAGCTTACGCCTGCTAAAAGCTGATCTTTCCGATGTAATCCAATGGAAGGTGGATAACATGGCTATGAGCATTGTCACAATAATGCATGTATGTCGCAGGTTTCTCTGCCATATTCATGCATTTAGCTGGACTTTTTACGGCTTCTGAGATGAACCTTGATAGTATCACGGTATCTCATCGGTAATCACTCCTCGGTGCTCAGCGAATATTATCGCTATTGCTTGGTACTCTGCCCCCAGCTATTTGGCGTTCTGCTATATTGCACTGACTGGCATGACAGTCCACAGTTTTGCTACGTTGCTGGCGTACCTGTGCATTTGGTAGCAATATGACCACATTTGGGCCCACATGTGCCTGTCACTTTGCCAGCACACCATGATGCAACAAGGTCCCTTGAGTGTACTGGTCGTTATAGTGTGTACGCCAAGAAGATGTTTCATACTGCTAGTGTGTGGTGGAGGTTGCCAAACAGGTAGACGTTCTATGTGACTTCACATGCATCTTGTTTATGAGGGGTCAGAGAGCAAGCAGTGCAGCAGGTGTGGTGAATGCAGGCACCTTGTCACAGGAGCTTCACAGGGATGGGGCTTGTGCACCCACCCACCCACCCACACTTCCACCCATGCCGCTGGTCACACATTGGACACCACCTTCTACACAGGCACCTACGTTACTTTCGTACACAACACCTGTTTCCACAGGACTGTACCGTGCTGCATCCATTCCCCCATTCACTGTACAGTCCACAGACCACCGCACACAACAGGTAACTCACCACTGCTGGAGGAGAGTGACTGTAGACCAGCTAATCACCACCCTTACCCACAGGCCACACAACAACTCCACCAACTCCAACGCTGCAAGCCCCCACCTCAGGCAGTGTATGTACAACTGTGACAACACACTTGTGCCACTCAAGGTACCCTGTTGTACCCACACCAGCAGGCCAGCTGCCACGTTCACCTATGTGCTGGTGTGTATCCTGCGTTGGATGGCAGAAACATGAGTGGTTATTGGTCACCATATACACTCCACACAACCACGCACACCACAGGGATGCCATACACATACATCTCCACCGCTTGTGATTGGACAAGGGTTGCTCCTTGTAAACCTAAATGAATGACAACACACACGGGAGCAAGGGTCTCTTCTGCATCATCAGGGAACTCTCAGGCTCCAGCTCCAACACCAACAACATGACTCCCTGAGTGCAACTGTGCAACTCACTAGCCATCTTCTTCTACTGCTAGCTCGCTGATGTCCATGACAGCTTCAACACGACACCCACCCAACCTATGCCAGGGACCACCTCCCCTGTGTACACCAGCAGCGCATGCCACCTGACCTCCCGGTCCAATGTCAACGGCTAGAAGAAACACATGGTTATGTACTCCATCCACTCACGCTCCCTGTCACACCTATTCCCACACCACAGGGCAGATTTATGAGGCCGTTGCGCCTCTTTGCACCAAAATTGCATCGCTTTATTTGACGCACCTGCGACGCAAACAGTGCACCCTATTTACAACGTGACACATCTAGGAGATGCGGCACGTTGTATGGCACTGCGCCATGAGGAGCTGTTCCTGCGCAGGGGGGCCGTTCCTGCGCAGGAACGCCTCCTGTCAGTGGCTGAGTGAAATCTATGAGATTTAACTCAGTCACTTTCAGGGCAATGCTGCGTCAGAACCCTGCGCCTGCTTGAAGCAGGCGTGGGTCTTGATGCAGCATTGTGCAGATGGTGTACCCCCGAGCCTTGCTGGAGCTGCGTTGCGCTTGCGGCGCAACTCCAGCAATGCGCCACATTTCCGGCACTGATGCGTCACGCATCAGTGCTGTTTTTGCACCATGGTGCGCCACATTATAAATGCGGCGCACCATGGGTGGAGGAGCTGTGGCGCACTGTGGCGCACGTTAACTGGTGCATCCCTGGGGATGCGCCAGTTGACATAAATCAGCCCCCACATATGTTACATGGCAGATGCTGCTATCTGAGCTGACTACATTACAGCAATATTTCCATGGAGCTTGCTACACAACTTATTCTGCACCCTCCTCAACTTGCCTGAGCCAGGCCACATGGACCTGAGGTGCTTCCAGCCTTTCTCCCTGCTCCTGTTTCCAGGGCCGATCACTGGGAATTGTTCTACATGCAACTGGCCCACCACCTGGTAGACAACAACATCCACTACCCATCCCAGGACTGCATCATTGGAGTCCACACCACCCTGCCAGTACTCATGTCTGCCACTGACGACATTATGTGCCAACTGTGCAACAGCTCGACATCTGCCCTCATCCTCCTGGTGATGTGTCCCTATGCCTGCATGACCCGGGCTCTCCAGGACTTGTTGTACGTTTCATGGGGGTATGCACTGTGTACACGTGCATGGTACATGCATGCGACTGTGCCCATCCACCCACTTCCACCTGTTCCTATTTGACACTCACCCGGGTGTTGTTGTGTGTCTTCCAGTACAGCAGTATCCTGGCATCTGGCTCCGATGACACTCTCCTCACTGATGACGTTCGCTACAATCTCCTCCAGCTCATCCAGCTCCTCCTGTGGAGCTGGTCCACCGCCTCCCGTCAGACTTGCTGCCCTTAGGTTTGCTCCCAGTTTCTTTTTTGTTTTGCTTTTTGTGTCGTGCCACTGCTTCTTACACTCGTCCACTTTCCTCCTGTGCTCCCCCACGCCATTGACCTGGGTCATTATTTCCTGCCATATGTCCCTTTTCCTCACCATGGTGACTGTGGAACTCACGAAGAGTTCCTGCTGGTGTCGCGTCACTTCCTCAACCAGTACCTGGTTCTCATCTGGAGTGAACTTAGGATTCCTCTTCCTCTTGCCCCTTCCTTGGCTCTCTGCCTGGCCTTCCTGGGTGTTGGCAGTGCCCTCTGCACTGGTCCCTGGCTGCTCACCATCATTTTGTACATTTTCCATGTTTGGCAACGATTTTCGCGTTAGCGGGCATTTTTTCGTCCCGCTAACGCATTATATGGTAGCCTTGGGCCTATTGGTTTAGCGATAATCGCTGATAGGCCCAACGGGATTTTTTTCACGTTAGCGCGCGGCGGCTTAGCGTGGCCACGCTAGTTTTACCGCACGCGTTTATCGCATTTTCGGGGAAATATCGCCGCCATGCTGGGTGTTGATAATACCTCGCTACGGCGGCGATATTTCCAGGCGATGCTTCGCGATAAAATTTGTCGCGATAAATATCGTTAGCGATATTTTTCGCCTATTGTTGATAATATGCCCCTTAGTTCCTTGTTTAAATGTCCTAACATTAACCCCTTCAGTGCTGCGAACGTCCAACGGACGTCGCATGCACTACCTCCCCAGTGCTGCGCACGACCATTGGACGTCCATTCAGCACTAGTTCCAATGGACAGCGCAGCACTGGGGAGGGATATTTGCGCCGCATCAAAGGGGTTAATTCCCAAATTGTTGTTTTTACTGTTGAAAGGCTAGTATACCCTATTGGTGAGTGCAGAGTTACAGGCTGACACTTCAACGCTGCTGACGTCGGAATGAGTCTACTAATACTGGTACTTCAAGGTATACAAAGAATCAGGGCATTCAATCAGATTTAGTGGTTAAATCTAATTTAATGCGACTAGTAGGCAAAGTACAACTTTAGTAAGTTGCCACTTTGTTGGCCAAGGTTTCCAGTGCCCGTTTGCGGTTGCACATGAAGCCTGTCTTTCAAGACTGCCTCCTGGCTCCCTGGGGGACATAATAATATCTCTCAGGAGGAGAAACAATCGGAGCCTGCCATTGGAAGCAGCAGTGTTATCTGTCCGTCGCAGGAAGCCACACAGGGTGTGTGCCCAAAAGAGAGACTTCAAAGAGAAAGATTACAGGCAAGGGGCTGTTCTTTTGTTTTGTTAGTCAGGATGGTGTCAAGGACAGAGTGGGGGTTAAGCCAGTTTTCCAGTGGGCATGTAGGTCTCATGAAGTCACAACCATGGGATTGGGATACCAAGCTCCACAAACCAAGAGAGAGGTTCTGCCATCTTTAGAATGGGCAGAAAATGACATTCAGGGAATGCTAGAAGCCACACTTTATAGGATGTTGTCATCAGGTAGGAGGGATCCAAGAAGCTGATTGGCTAGTGGTGGCATGTTCTGGGCATAAAGGAGTCACTTCCAGAGCTGGACCTTTTGATTTGGGGTCTGGAGTGCAGGGAGCCCTTATGGTGGGTCTCATGGCTACATGTTATGATCTGAAGATTTGGAAGAAAGACTTAGAAACATGTTGTTTTGAACTGAAATGGTTTATTGACAATATGGTGAGTAAACAATGAACATTTGTCATAATCAGCTGATTTTATTAATGTGGGGTGACCCTATGACAAAGTCAGTGGGCCTGCCATATTTAAAATGACACCCCTTTATGTTGTTATGTTGCATCTGGCATAGGTGGGAGTTATTGTGATTGTAGTGTTCAGGACCCACTGTGGCCAAGCGGCTTCCTGGTGCTGGGTGATTGACAGCAGCAGATGGAGGGAGCACCAGGGGATTACTGAGTAGAGAAGGCTTGAGCGAACAGGTGGGTTTTGAGCGCCTTACGGAAGTGCAGATAGACAGTGATGACCTGATGGACAATGGGAGGCTGTTCCAGAAGCGGGGGGCGAGGGTGGAGAACCTAGCGCCACCTGCTCTGGACTTGCGGAAACGGGGAACACTGAGCAGTGCCTTGTTAGAGGAACGGAGATTACGGCAGGGAAGGTAATGGGTGATCATAGAATTAATGAAAATAGGAGCCGTACGGGCGCAGGCCATGAAGACTATGCACCCCATCTTGAAGAGGGTTCTTTGCAGGATGGGAAGCCAATGGAGGGTCTTGAGTAGAGGGGTGATGTGGTGAAACTTAGGAAGCCGGTGGATAAGGCAAGCGGCCTGATTCTGGATGGTCTGGAGGCGCCGCAGCTCGTAGGCAGGAATGCCCACGTACAAGCAATTCCCGTAGTCCAACCGTGAGAGAATCATAGCCAAAACAATAATTTTAAGGGCGTCAAGGGAGAAAAAGCAAGAGATCTTACGGATAATCCTGAGAGACAAAAAGCAGGATGAAACAACAGAGTTAACCTGAGGGCGCATGGAGAGGTCCTGGCTGATTTTAATTCCCAGGGTCCAAGGGGTAGTGGAACCACCAGTCAGGACCAACTCAGTTTTGTCCGGGTTAAGCTTGAGGTGGTTTTGGTTCATCCAATCAGAAATAAAAATAAGTGTGGTTTGAAATTTAAGAAGGGAGTCAGGAGAGGGGGAGAGATCAAAAACAAGCTGAAGGTCATCAGCGTAATTGTACATGGAGACCTCCATGTTGAGCAGAGAAATAATAAGGGGATAGATATAAAGGTTAAAAAGAAGAGGGGAGAGGGAAGTACCTTGGGGAACCCCGCAGGGCACCAACGAGGGGGGAGGGGGCAGAAAAGCCGGAGAGATGGACAGCCTGCGTCCGGCCTTGGAGAAATGAAGCGAGCCAGGAAAGAGCGGTGCCCTGAATGCCCGCTGCCCTGACACGGTCGAGAAGGATGGAGTGGTCGACCGTGTCAAAGGCAGCCGACAAATCAAGAAGCACCAAGGCTTGAGGAGAGTTGGAGTCTGCCTTGCTCTTCAGCTCGTCCAGGACGGAGAGGACAACAGATTCGGTCGAGTGGGCCAGGCAAAAGCCCGCTTGATGAGAGGCCAAAAGATGGTTGTCCTCAATATAGGCCGACAGGCAGGAAGTAGTATGGCTCTCCTGGATCTTGCCTAAGTAAGGAAGCAGGGAAATGGGGCTGAAATTAACAGGGAGAGTAGGGTCAGAGCCAGGTTTTTTTAAAATAGGAATGGCTATGGCCGATTTAAAGGGGGACGGAACTATGCCCTGAGAGATGGATGCATTAAGAAGGGATAGAGGGGGGTCGGGGCAACCAGAAAATAACTCCCTTAAGATGCGAGCCGGTGCACAGTCAGCAGGGGAGCCTGACTTGACTTTACTGAGCAGGGCAAGAAAGGATTCCTTCGAAATGGGTGAAAAGTGAATAAGCGAGGAGGACAGAGGGGGGAGGGAGGGGGAGGGAAGAGGAGAAGATGGCAGGGAGATGTTCCGTTTGATGTTAGTAATCTTCTCAAGAAAAAAATCGTTCAAAGAAAGGCAGAGGGCTTGGGAGGGGACAGGGTTGGGATTGACTCTGTCAGATGCGGCTAGATTGTGAACGATGGAGAAGATCTCCTTGGATTTGTTAGCCGCTAGTAAAATGTTACCAGAGAAGTAGTCTAATTTGGCTGAGAGAATAGATCTCTTGTAGTTGTTTAGGAGAGACCTATATCGATCCCTCAGCAGGGGGCAGTAATTGCGCCTCCACTGACGCTCTGACTGTCTAAGAGCCAATTTAAGGGCTTTAAGATCACTAGAAAACCATTTGTTGGCTTTGTGGAGGCGACAAGCCTTGACCCTCCTGAGGGGAGCGACCAGGTCACAGGAAGTGGACAGCCAGGTGTTAACGGCGTCGACTTAAAGGTCAAGGGGAAGATCAAATAAGTTGGGGAGGGAGGTTGCCAAGGAAGAACAGAGAATGTTAAAGTCTACCCGGTTCCAATTCCGTGCTAGGACGTTCTTGGGCAGGGGGGGCTTGTCAGTGGCTGCAAGATCAATGGAAAAGGAGATGAGCGAATGGTCCGACCAAGTACAGGGAAGGATGGTGATAGGAGAAATAACCCGACTGGCCGAGCATATCTGGTCGAGAGTGTGACCATGAACGTGGCTGGGGGCGTGAATGTGAGAAGTGAAATTGAAGCAGCGAAGAGTGTCGGAGAAGTCTTTAGAGGTCTGATCTTCCCTGGGGTCACCAGGCCAATAGTTGAAGTTACCCAGTAAAAGAACTGACGAATTGTTGATCACAAGGGTGGCCAGCAGTTCTTGTAGGGCGGGCACAAAGTGAGACATGGTTTGGGGAGGGCGGTATAAAAGAACTACAGTAAGGGGAACCAAAAGGTTCACTGAGCGGGCGACTAAGAGGTCCACATTAGGTATGGGAGGATGGGACAGGGGTTGGAACTGAAGATTGGACCGGGTGATCATAGCCACGCCCCCACCGACTTTCCCATCTGGACGATCGGCCCGAAGGGCATAGTAGGAATCGGGAAGCGCAGATAAGACATCGGGCAGAGAATTTGCGGAAAAACAGGTTTCCGTCAGAAACAAGAGATCAGAAGACTCAGTGTCCAGAAGATTAAAAAGTTCCAACTGGTGCCTGCCCGCCGAACGGGTATTAAGGAGGTAGGCAGAAGCCGCCGTAGGTGGGCAGGAGGGGAAAAGGGGAGAGCACACTTTAAAAGCGGCAGACTGGGGCCTAAGCGAGGGAACAGCAAGGGAGGGGGGAACAGGGGCAGAAATGCCGAGTGCAAGAATGCGTTCGAACGTGAGAGGGCTGAGGGGCCAATTGCCTTGATGGGCAAGGAGGTGCGCAGAAGTGTACGTTAAAAAAGGAGCAGGGTTTGTGGCTCCAGGTCCCGGATGGGCGTAGACGGGCTCGCATTTGGCGAGCCTTCGGCGCGCCGTCGGCGCGCCCGCTGCGCTCATCCGATGCGCTTCCGAGCCATTTTATGCCTGTGGGGGCAGGAGGGGCCGAGCACTAGACCGCTCGCCTGCTCCTCACCTCACTCAAAATGGCGCCTGAAGTGATGGACCCCAAGCAGCACCTAATCGTCTGCAATGGGGAGATCACACTTCAAGGGGAGCAGTTAAGGTTTCAAGCAGGTAAATGCCAGCGCGGGGAGCGCGATAGTCCAATTTTAAAATTTTAGCAAGGTAAAGCTAAAACGAACGCATGTGCAAGTGCAAATTAAAATCTCAGTGAAAAGGTCACCGTCACCACACACGCTCACATACGGTCCCGGCTTCCACCTCAGGACATCCACATTCAGCTGTCAATCGGTGAATGCAGGAGTTATCTGGGTTTTTATGCCTGTGGGGGCGGGAGGGGTCGAGCACTAGACTGCTTGCTTGCTCCTCACCTCACTCAAGATGGCGCCTGAAGTGATGGACCCCAAGCAGCACCTAATCGTCTGCAATGGGGGAGATCACACTTCAAGGGGAGCAGTTAAGGTTTCAAGCAGGTAAATGCCAGCGCGGGGAGCGCGATAGTCCAACTTTAAAGTTTAGCAAGGTAAAGCTAAAACAAACGCATGTGCAAGTGCAAATTAAAATCTCAGTGAAAAAGTCACCGTCACCACACACGCTCACATACGGCCCCGGCTTCCGCCTCAGGACATCCACATTCAGCTGTCAATCGGTGAATGCGGGAGTTATCTGGGTTTTTATGCCTGTGGGGGCGGGAGGGGTCGAGCACTAGACCGCTTGCTTGCTCCTCACCTCACTCAAGATGGCGCCTGAAGTGATGGACCCCAAGCAGCACCTAATCGTCTGCAATGGGGGAGATCACACTTCAAGGGGAGCAGTTAAGGTTTCAAGCAGGTAATTGCCAGCGCGGGGAGCGCGATAGTCCAACTTTAAAGTTTAGCAAGGTAAAGCTAAAACCAACGCATGTGCAAGTGCAAATTAAAATCTCAGTGAAAAAGTCACCGTCACCACACACGTTCACATACGGTCCCGGCTTCCGCCTCAGGACATCCACATTCAGCTGTCAATTGGTAAATGCGGGAGTTATCTGGGTTTTTATGCCTGTTGGGCCGGAAGGGTCGAGCACTAGACCGCTCGCCTGCTCCTCACCTCACTCAAGATGGCGCCTGAAGTGATGGACCCCAAGCAGCACCTAATCGTCTGCAATGGGGGAGATCACACTTCAAGGGAAGCAGTTAAGGTTTCAAGCAGGTAAATGCCAGCGCAGGGAGCGCATAGTCCAATTTTAAGGTTTTAGCAAGGTAAAGCTAAAACGAACGCATGTGCAAGTCCAAATTAAAATCTCAGTGAAAAAGTCACCGTCACCACACACGCTCACATACGGTCCCGGCTTCCGCCTCAGGACATCACATTCAGCTGTCAATCATGTGGTTGTCAGACATGAGGTTGTCACCAAAGGTACTTCCACCTATCTGAACGTATATGTTTGCAATTTAAATGTAGTATTTAGTAGTGTATGTGTAATGGAAGTACTTTTTTTCTTTTTAAAAGAAAAAGCACTGACTGGACAATATTTTATTGAGTTTTGTTGTTGCATGCCAGTGAATTGGGATTGCTAGCCCACACCACCACCGCTGAGTGTGTCTGGGACTGCTCTCCTTCTCTACCATGAGAGAGTCAAAAGCTATGATGTGGCGCTTTAATCCCAATAATACGGCAATCGCTGACCTATTACTGGAGGAGCACTCACATCTTCACAACTAATAACCAAATGTCATACATCAGATATAAGATAAGCTGCTTCATATCATTTGTAAACCTTATATTTTACAAACAAAGGTTTCACAAATTTACGACACAACTTTAAAAACAATGGACCATCAATTAGGGCATGCATGAGCAATAATACAGTTCATCTCAAGAACACAAATGTGAAATCCTTCACTGTTGGACTTGGCCCTTTTTGCAGGGTCATCCCTGAACTTTTTGCCTTCCTCCTAGTCTTTTTTCTAGCCTGGTGTTGGTGGTTTTAGGACTCTGGGCACTTTAGCAGTGCTGTCCAGTGTAAAGTGTGGGTGCTCTCTGTGGTAAACATGGTAAGATTGGTCTACACTTGTTTGGCGTATTTAATTTACCTGTCAGTCCCTTGTAAAGTGGTATTTCAGATACCCTGGGCCAGTGAATTAAATGCTACTGGTGGGCTTGCAGCGCTGCTTGTGCCACCCATTAAAGTAGCCTTTCAAACCTGTTGCAGGCCTCTGCCATTGCAGGGCCTGAGCACGCAGTTTACTGCCGCTGTGACCCAACTTTTACTGCAAGTCAGTCACCCTTAAGTTAAGCCCTAGCTAGCCCTATGGGCAGGGTGCATTGTAGGTAAAAGGTAGGACGTGTACCTCAAGTGTGTGACATATCCTGGTAGTGACAAACAGCCATTTTGGTTTCTCACTGCTGTGAGGCTGCCCTCTCATAGGAATGCATTGGGGATTCCCTGATAAGTGTTTCAGTGGTAATTCCTGATATGAAAGGAGGAGCGTGGTCAAGTTTGGTATGTTTGGAATAGTGATAATAAATGCTGCGTAATGGCATGCGCAGATTTATGATCTTAACTATTTTAGAAATGCCACTTTTAGAAGTTGGCATTTCTGTGTGTTATGTGTCTTTGCCTGCCTGATGTGTATTGCATGTCTGGCTCTAGAGTGACAGGGGCTGGTGAGGTGTGTGGCTCCAGAGGGGCAGGGTGAGTCAGCGCTAGGCTGAGTAGGCAGATATACATTTAGAGTAGTGGGAGGAGTAGCCCCTGACCCTGAATGGGTCTGTGTCTGCCTGGTTCAATGCTGGCACCTCCCCCCTGTGGTGTGTCTGAGGACAGAGCTCAAACTGACAAAGGAGGGTGTGAGTACTATAAAGAAAGTGCTTCGGTACCCACCCTCCCCCTCGAACCAGTTGGGGCTGGTTCCCGAATCCCTGTGCCAGGACAGAACAAAGACATGGCTAATATAAATATGGGGGCTGTGACCCCATGTCTGTGTGCTTTTGGTGCTTATTTGGCCCTGAAGGAAGGACTGAGGGGCACCAGGAGGAACGACCACAAAGGAATTCCCCCTGCTGGAGGGCCCTGTGATCTGGCCTCCCTGGGCCCAGCTCTGCCCTGGTGTGGGCTCCCTGTGCCCCAAAAGCATGTAGCGCGCTTCGTTGTTGTGCACTGGGAATGCTGTGCCCTGCATGCCATTTTGCCTGGGGCAGAGCCAGCCAGAGGAAGCAGGGCCAGAGCAGGAAATCAGGCAGGTGTTGCCTGTTTGGGGGTGGGGCTCTCATGGTGGCAAGGAGAGCCCTGCGTGTCTCCCGATGGTCAAAAGAAGAGGGCTTTCACTGTGCCCCTGTCACCGTGTGGCAGACATTTGATGCCACCTTCTTCTGAACCAGAGAATCGGGCTCAATCCAAGTGCAGGATGGGAGGTCAGGCATGAGAGCCTGACCATGGGTGGGGCTCCGTGGAGAGAAGGGATGCCGCAAAATAAGGATTCCTGCAGGAGCCTACCCTGCGTTCGTGGGCTAAGAAGGAGGGCTTTGGATCCTCTACAGAGCCACAAGGAGTCACGGCTCGTTGCAACAGCCACCGCCAGAAGTCAGGTGGAGATTGCCTGGTTGGGGGCGGGCCGCCTTCTGAGAGACATCCCTCTGGGTCCTGCGCCTGCCTCGTGGAGAGCAGACGCGGTTGAGTAGGAAGAGCCAGAACAACGAGCCTGGTCCTGATGTTGATATCAGCCCAGAAGGGGCCGCATTGCTCACGGTAACTGCAACGATGGAGTCAGTGCAGTCCAAGTGTGGTAGGGTGAGTGACCCCGCCATATTTGGTGACCCGGTCCACGGTTGTGAAATACTCAGCATTATGGTAGCTGCACCCTGACCAGATTCTTGGGGGCACTTTCTGTGGGCAGAGATAAGGTGTATTTTTGCTCCCCACCTCGGATTTGGTGTATGGGGCCCTGGGGTAATTTCCTCAGGATTAGGTCAGGACAAGACCTCGATGGAGGCCCCCGAACCCGGAGGAGAAAGGATCTCCAAAACGATTACTAATTTCCCTAAGGGGTAACGGAGACCTCGGTACTGCAAACTGAGTGGAGGGTTATGGTCTCAGAAGGGGATGAGGGCCTTTGGCGAGCTATAGACACTACGCCCTTGTGGGCTCCAGGAAGCATGTGGGTACAATAGTTCCCCACGGTAGTGTGAGATATGCTTAGGGTGAATCCTAATATGAGGCCTCTGCCGAGGGAATGAAATGTGCTAAGGGGCACAGGGGCTGATTATGTTCCGCCTAATATCCTATGCTAATTAATGTTATGATGCTCTCTCTGACTCCGCCTTTAGCAAGGTGGCGCAAAGTATATCCTCAGGATCTCCCTCTGACCCTTTGCCACAGAAAATATGGAAAACCTATGACCACGAAACTCTCCCCTGGCTTAGACAGATATGCAATCAGTCATTGGAAGAAGGCACTGTCCTGGGGGAATGGAAGCAGGCGGTGGTGACACCACTGATTAAAAAACCTTCCTTAGACCCCACAAACCCAGTCAACTTTTGCCCAACCTTGCTGCTCTCTTTTCCTATTAAAATCTTTGAGAGGGCTGTAAGCTTGTCCTTGTCAAACTTTTTTGAGGAACATCACTTGTTGGACAAGGATCAGTTCGGGTTTCGGCCGGGGCACGGGACGGAGTCCGCTCTCTTGACTATGCTGGACAACCTACGAATCTGGGCCGACAACGGGAATGGTGCAATATTGGTACTTCTCGATATGTCGGCCATGTTCGACATGGTAAGCCACCCAATCCTCTTAAAGATACTGGAAAGGATGGGGGTCAGGGGTAAAGCCTTGCAATGGCTTTGTTCCTATTTGCCAGAAAGAGAACAGACAGTCTCTATGGCACCTTTCACCTCCTGCAAGACGTCGGTCACCCATGGGGTGCCTCAGGGCTCTGCTATTAGCCCTATTCTCTTTAATGCTTATCTGCAGCCCCTGTTTTCTATCATCAAATCGTTCGGGGTTGACTTGGTCAACTATGGGGACGATACGCAGGTGGCATTCTCCCTGGAAGGAGAACAGGCAGTTTACTTGGAGCACTTCCAAGAGTGTATGCGCCACACCATGGACTGGCTGCGGAGGAACTCTTTGCAGTTCAATGGCGGAAAAACTGTGCTCTACTGTTCCCCTGCAAGGCCATCCACTCACTCCCCCTTGGAGTTTAGACTTACTCCGGAGGAAGATCTATTGACTCCTGCCAACACGGTGCGGAACCTGGGGGTCCTAATAGACAAAAACCTCCAGATGGAGTCGCAGGAAACTAAGACAGCTAATGTCTGCTTTGGCCTGTTGCACCTGCTTCGTCGAATACTCCCCATTTTACCAAGAGATCTGCGCGCTTTGGTAGTAAGCAGCACAGTGTTGAGCAGACTGGACTATTGTAATTCCCTATATTTAAGAGCCCCCCAGTACATCTTTTAGGGGCTGCAAAGAGTCCAGTCTGCAGCGGCAAAACTGGTGCTGGGTCTGCAACGTGATTCATCTTTCACCTCCGCATTGAGGCAGCTTCATTGGCTACCAATCAGGGAAAGGGTTCTTTTCAAGTCACTTTGCCAGGTGTTTAGGACTTCACATGAGATGGGCCCAGTCCCACTACAGGAAAGATTCTCCTGGTACCTCCCTCTTGGACAGCTCCGGTCCTCGGATACCGGCTTGCTGGCAGTCAGGAAATGTAAACGCTCTCGGATGGGGGGGGGGGGGGGGGGGGGGGCTTTCAGTGTGGTAGGGGCACAGTTATGGAATAAGTTACCACAAATGATCAGACAGAGTGTCTCAATAATCGAATTTAGGAAAAGCCTGAAAACTTGGCTATTCCCAAAACTCTGATCTATGTTCCATTCTCTCTCTTCATCATCCAGCTGACCAAGTGTTTGATATCTAAAGCGCCAGGATACCCGTAGGGTGGCAGTAGCGCTATACAAGCATAGATACAATACAATACAATACAATGTCTATGCATAATGTGTTTATGCCTAATGTGATGATGCATAATGTGGTTATGACTAATGCTAATGCATAATGTTATATATGCGGAGTGTTCCCCAGTAGTTACTGGTTGTTTTTATTACTTGTATGTCTGATGGTGCTGACAATGGCCTGATTGGCCCTGCCCTATACAAAATCCCCTGTGAAGTGATACCTAGTGCCAGGTGGCACAGTGTACATATGTGATGTGTTCTAATGTGTTTTGTGGATAATAAAAAGGTTATCTTGTGTGGAGTTTCTTTTGTGGTGTGCCTAGTGTGTTGCACAAATGCTTTACACATTGCCTCTTGGATAACATAACATAACAGGTGTACTTGTAAAGTGCACGTTCACCCCAGCAATGGGGCATCTTGGCACTGAAATAACAGATGTATATTGTTACCCAACTCAATGGTACTCTTTTTATCGACCTCAAATGGATGAATGGCTGAGTGGACCCGCCGGGATATGAACCTGTGACCATGAGGTTGAACACAGGCCCCTACAGTGGATGCATTAGTCCACTGAGCCACGAGACCTGGCAGGTTAAGCCTGACTGCTCGTGCCAAGCTACCAAGGGGGTTAGCAGGGGTTATCTTCAGTGGGTAACTCCCTTGCACTGACTAGAGGGGTGGTTTCTGACTGGCTAGGCGCATGCCCTAACCAACCAGAAATCCCATTTCTAACATCCACTATTCTATTTTTTGTGTCATGACAGGGAAGCCATATTAGTGGGCTACAACCTAACCTATAAGTTAAAATCTCATGTCAGAGTGATTTATCAGACGGATAATACAGGTAGAAAAAACTGTTTGTGTTCAATAGAAGATGTTGGGCCATATAATTTGCATCATTTTCAAATAACAGTGAAAAAAGCCTGTCTTGTGAAATCTTTTTACATGGAAAAGGATCCAAACTTCTTAAGAAATGTAATATGCTGCATAGCCCCCACACTCTTTTATGCTCACTTTACTGTTCTTAAATACAACAAATCTGAGAAACCTTGAATGGACTTCTTTCTAATAAAAGTGTATTTAAATATTTGAAATGACCCATATCCCATATTTCAGCAATGTGTGACCATGACATTAAGATAAGTTCACTGTGTATGCTTTGTATCATTGACCCTTTTGGAAGGTTTACAATTATTTTTAAACATCCACTTTCCACAAAGTTCAATACATCATATTTCTCCATGCACAGTATTTCTAAAACATAAAGTGCTAGAGGAGAAACCTTGTGCAAAAATGCTTTCAAACGTTGTGCAAATGAGAACCCCCATAAACAGAGATACATTTAACCAAGGAGATAGACTATAAAGATGCTCTTGTTTGAAAGTGTCCATGCAATTTTAAGTTTGAGGTAAAGTACAGCCGTTAATATACCAAGAAGAACATAATAAGAATCTAAACAGTACAAGCGTCTGCCCAATATGCAAATCTGGTGGTTGCAATCATGGCAGCAGGCCACACCCTGAATGAGGGTCACCACAATATCATTATTATACTCACACACTGAATGCTCCCTCGTGCTAGAACCAGTCACTGGTCTCACAATGGATTGAGCTGATCAAAAAGTGAGGTCAAAACTGTGGATGAAGTTGGAAAGGTGTCTCTACGAGACGTTATAAGTTGTTGTGATAGAGGTTAAGGGCCTAATTAGAATTTGCAGATGGTAGTCCATCTGCCACCCTGATGGACTCTTGTCCTCAAATGCACTGCAGGTCTATTCAGCCCAGCCCTGACTCACTCTAGAAAGGCAGGACACACCTCCCCCCTGAAGTGCCTGTCTGAACAGAATGCACATCCCCAGCCCCTGTCACTCCAAAGCCAGACAGTCAGTGCACACATCTAGCAGAGGCCCGCAGAATGGCTAAGCAAGAAAATACCTACTTTCTAAAAGTGGTATTTTTAAACACAGAATGTAAGAATCATCCTCACTAAAAGATGCATCTGCATATTCTGAGTTGAGATACTAAACTTTAGCTTCCAATCTCGTCCAAATGGAAAGTTATATTTATAAGATGTTATAAATCAACTCCAATTCTATCCTAAGGGACAGATAACCTTTCAATAGTTAAAAATGGAAGTATTTCACTATTAGGTCATGCCACACACATCAAGGCATGTCCTACCTTTTACATACACTGCACCCCGCCCACAGGGGTACCTTGGGCCTAATTTAGGGTGACTCACAAGTAAGAAAAGGGAAGGTTAGGGCTTGGCAAGTGGGTGTACTTGCCAGGTCGACATGGCAGTCCCAAACTGTGCACAGACACTGCAGGGGTAGGTATGAGTTACATTTACAGGCTGCTTATGAGGGTGGCACAATCAGTGCTGCAGTCCCACTACTAGCATTTAATGTACAGGCCCTGGTCACACACAGTGCACTGTAATAGGGACTGACTAGTAAATCAAATATGCCAATCATAAAATCACCAATCCATAACAACAATTTACAGAGGGAACTCTTGCACTTTGGCACTGAACAGCAGTGGCAAAGTGCCCAAAGCATCTACCACCAAAACCGAAATCCAACACACAGCAAAAACATAGGAGGTAAAATCAAAAATACAAGGAAAAACCAAGCAAAAACACAGAAGGCAAAGGCAAAAATACAGGGGAAGCACACATCTGGGATGCCAGGTCTAACATTATGGTTTTCTCTTATACCTTCTTAGAACCAAGCAATATGATGATTAATTCCTGTCATACAAAAGATTTATACATTTACAACCTTGAAAAAGTCACCGCTCATGACGAAACACATGTCCGCTATTGTCTTTATGGTACAATCATAAGGATCATTGGATTTTCTAAGCAATTATTTTGAATAAATATCCTGTTTGTTTACTTACTTTTCTTTAGCAAGCCCAGGCCATCCAGAAGTTCCAGCACTTATCCCAGAGGCTAAAGAAAATACATATTAGATTCTGCCTAGATTCAGCAAGTGCTTAACCTTTTAAAGTGCACAGATCCAGCCCAACTGCACAATCCTTTCCCTTTATGCAATTTGTGCCCCATACTGTGCCGTAATGCCTGCCATTGTGTGCTCCATCTGTAACTGCATTGTTCTTGTGGATCTACTGCCAGACTTGTGCAATCACAGCTAAGTGCCACCACAATAAGATTACCAATCCCACAAACATAAGTACCCATCAGCAACATATGCCTGAACGCTGCTGACAGAAGCCACACATTATGGGTAGAAGGCTTGGTCAGATGATTCGTCTTTCTGTTTTTCTGGCTCAGTCCAGCCGGAAAATGTTTGTACCAAGGTAGGGCCCAGGGTAGGCCACAAGGGTAGACCACTTGTCAATGTGTAGTGCAGAACAGCATCAAATGGTCCCATCTTCACTGCACCATCCTTGTGGAACCAGTGCTGGGTTGGTGTGATCACATCTCAGAATCCCTGTTCCTATCACAGCAGGGATTGGAAGTGCATTAAACAAACACACACCACATGGATGCACAGGCCCATGAAGATGGGACCCCTGTCCACTGCACCACATGCAGAAAGATTGTTTATGTGACTAGTCTTTCTGCTTCTCTGGTGCAGGCCAGCAGAGAGAAACTGTTTATTACAGGGTTGTGCCCAGACATTGGCTCTCCAAGAATAAGAGTTGGCAATGATTCCACCACGGTTGCCAAGGGGGTGAATGAGCTGAAAATGTATACTAAATTCACAGTTGCTCTGAGCCGGGGCCCCAATTATGTTTGGCCCAGTGTCCTTAAAGTCCTTAAGATGTCCCTGCCCCTCCTTCACTACATCGCCTTCAGAATGCAGGAAGGTCTCTGTTTTCCTCCTCTAGCTGCTTGGGGTTAGTAGATTCCCATTGGGTTAAGTATGGCTTATTCATTCTTTAACACACGTCACATTGGATGTTTTACACATGACCCAGCAGAGGCAGCGGTTATGTGGCAGGAAACCAGGCGGTGATGCACTTTCAATAGGCAGCCACCACTGGGGCCCGCCTTATAATTATTTCAATTCTGGCCCAGATCTGTCCCCCTCTTTGCCCCCGGGTCACACAGCCAGATCACAGTGACCACAGCAGGGCAGCAGATCAGTGTGAAAAGGAAAAATAGAAGTAAAAGTACTGAAACTTTTCTGCAGAGAAGTGCAGGCACTCTATCTCTCACAATGAAGAATTGCAGGTACTCAATGCCTGATCATGCTGCTAGTAGATCACCCTCACCAGAGGCAGTAGTTCAGCCTCCCCAATGCTGGGCCCAACTTAGCCTCCCTATAGCTCACCCTTAGGGGGCTGTGGCTTGTCCAGATCACCCTTCCCTTGGCTCAGCCATGCCAAGTTTCCGAGGTCCATGCATGATGTTCTGCTCCAGTCCAGGTTTTGTCATTGAATTCTGGGACCTGTAGTCTTGTTTTTCCATCACAATACAGGACTACAAGCCCGAGATTTCAAAGAATAAAACCTGAAGTGGAACAGCACATCACACATGCAACTGGGAAACTTGGCAGCTATGTGGGCTATAGGTCACCTCCCTGGGGCTAGGCCATGCTTACTCTCTGCAGCCCAGCACTGGGCTCAACCTCCCTGGGGCTGGGCTACCCTCTGTAGGGCTACAAAGGGATCACCCTCTGCAGGACGGGGGTGTAGATCACCCTCCCCAGAGCTGGACTGTAGTTAACCACCATCCACATCGCTCAGCTTAGCTCAGCTCTCCTTCAACGGCCTGTGCCAGGACCCATATTATCCTTGGAGAATTTCGGGGGGGTGGGTGATCTTTGAAGTGGGCAGGATCTAACTGGGGTAGTAAACAGAGAGGGCCGCAGCGGGAACGCCCCCTGCTTTACTGTGTGATACAGGGGAGCCATGTGAGAGGATGGGCGGGGATATGCTGTGAATAGTGGAGACATTTTAAAGCATGGGCAAAGTGGGCAACGGTCCAAGACCCCCATCGCCCAGCGTGCCACCTGGCAAAGTGAGTGGGACAGTCGACATTCCTGCCATGATATCCATGCTCATAACAACAGCTTTTTTTTCTAATTCAGCCTTTGAGGATGTTTAACAGAAACATAAGGGCAAATGTACTATTATTTTATGCTACACATGCTTGAAGTGAGAGCAGGTCAGCGCAATATCTACTAAGTTATGACGCTGCTGCTCTCTTGCCAAACACTGGTACAAAATGTGGCTGCCTTGTGCCATGTGTACAAAGGTGTGTGCATGAGCCTAGCATAGTTTTGTGTTCTGTAAAGGTAGCCATTCAGTGCAAAATACTAAGATTTGACTAACTCTAAATCTTTGCCCACTTTGTGTGTGTAAAAAAGAAAATGTGCCCTAGTTTGCTACTGCCTGAAAGAGGCATTGGAGCAAAGCTCGGTCTACAAATTTTAGTAGATAGGTCTTTTCATAAGACAAATCGGAGGTAGCACAGGAATGCCTATGTATGACCCATCGGATGCACCATTGAAGCGCATTAATGCAGAGCAGCACATAGTTAAACTTTAGGTTGCTTTTAGGCAATTCTCCAGTACAAAACAAGTTTTGCACTGGAAAGGAATGTCAAATCAAGACTGCCTCACTTTTGGTGACTTTGCACAAGCACAAAGTGTTGATAAGTCTGTCCTGTCGATTGCATGCCTGGCCTTCCCAGCCTTAACCCTCACACTCTCAGGCAGAGGATTGCAATTAAATTGAACACTGACCTTCATGTGTCATTGCTCTTTCTTTACTTCTCCTCACCTCTTCTTCCTTACCCCTCTCTAAATTTCTCTCTTTCTGCATCTCTACAGCTCTAAGGGGCATATCTACAAGGACGGCGATAAATAAACGCAAAGAGCTCTTAGAACTTTTCTATTTATCGGCGTCTATCCCTTTATTATATCGCCTGTTATCGCGTTATTTACAATGTATTTCCCCAGGGCGATATAATTGCCAGCGATAGCGGGGAGATCGCGGTTTTGCAGGGAACATCACTGGTTTTCCAGTGATGTTCCCTGTGAAACAGCGATAACCCTGCTGATACGACCCACAGGGTCTTATCAGCACAATCCACTTGCATATTAGGTATTCCTAAATCTGGATTTTAGCAGACATTAGTTTCCGGCGAAAACAGTGGTTTTCGCCCAAAACTAACGTCTGCTAAAATGCGTTGGCAGCCTTGTAAATATCGCGGTATTCACATAAGCGATATTTACAAGGTTGTCCTGCCCAGTGACGCCCACTTTGCATCTCATTACAGATGCAAAGGGAGGCGTTGGGTAAAAGGGTGCTAACATGCGCTAATGAATGTTAGCACCCTCTTGTTAATAGGGTGATATTTTTATCGCTGCATTTTTGGCTTTAAATGCCAAAAAAATGGAGATAACGCCCTTGTAAATATGCCCCTAAGTACCTACATCCACTCTTGACCGCAGCTCTCTTTAACTCACTTTTTTCTACTTTACTTCACTCTCAATATAGCCAGTATAGCTCACTAAACTTCATCTCTCTATCATGACTTTGCCTCTGTGTCATTCTCTGAGTCTACTCCTATATCGATCACACTCAATCCTCTCCCTCCCTCAAATGTCTGC
The DNA here is from genome assembly GCF_964263255.1 of Lissotriton vulgaris. Taxonomy (NCBI): domain Eukaryota; kingdom Metazoa; phylum Chordata; class Amphibia; order Caudata; family Salamandridae; genus Lissotriton; species Lissotriton vulgaris. The sequence goes on along the minus strand of NC_141695.1, from coordinate 165,295,677 downwards.
ACCTCATCCCTCCTCAGTACCTCTCAGCTCCTTTCCATCTCACCCCCTCTACCTCTCCTTCATGTACTTCACTTCTCGCACGACCCCATCTCTATCTTTACCTCCCCTCTCTATCTCTCAATCCATGGCTTTACTACCTTCGCTCTCTATGTCTCTCAAATCTCTCACTACGTCAAATTTTCCATCCCATTACCAAACCTCTTGATTTACTTCACCATTACTTCTGCACCTCACCTCTGAAACTTCCCTTACTCCCATCTTATATATGTTCCCTTTCATTCACCTCTTAAAATATATTTTCTTATGTGTCTGCCTTTATTCCTCTATCATGAGCGCCTCTCTCTCATACACAAACGTTTTAACTCGCCCGTGCACCTCTACCTCCCTCTTGATAGATCTCTCTACCACACTGTCTCTTCCTCTTTCTCCATCTCACAACTCTGTCTTCCTGTGTAGCAACCTCAAACCTCTTTCTCAATTTCATCTATACTTCCTAACATACTGTTTTCCCTCTACATCACATATTTATTTCTACCCTTCACCCCTCTCTTTACTTTTCTCTCTTCCACACAGCTCTTGTTATTCCACCCATTTTCTCTACTCATTTTCCTCTGCCTCTGTAGTGCATCTCTTGGCTTTTCCTCCCGTCTCTCTACCTGCCTACCTCTGCTTGTCCCTGCCTTTAGCTCTCTCTAGCCTCTGCCTCTGCAAACTTGCTTCTCCATGTCTCTCTACATCACTCCAAAACCATGCGTATTTGTCTAACACGCTCCTTTTCTACCTACATCTTTCTCTTTCTACCTCTCTTTATCTTTCCTTCTGTCTACCTCACCTTTCTCCATATACTCCTGTCCCTACATGCCATATATTTTTATATTATCTGTATCTGTACCATCTACTTCATATCTCCTGCTGTACTCTTCTCTTTATATCGCTGTTCTTTTTGATCTCTTGCCCGTTCTTATAAGCAGCAGGGTCCAGGTGCGGGTCCTTCACTAAGGAAGAGGAGCGGCACCCCCCCTGCTTTCTCGCAGTGCAAGAAGCAGAAACATAAAATGGTAATCACTTTTAGTCATTATCATTTTGCGTTTGGTTGCGGGCAGTCGAGTGGGCGGGGCTGCTCTGTGGGCAGCCAGGGAAGGGGAGGAGTGGTGTCCCCACTCCTTAGGGCGCGATGACTGTTTGGTTGGCCCTCTTTGGCCGCCCAAACCAGTCACGGGCACTGTGATTGTCTCCATGCAGGCTGAATTTTTTTAGCGGGCAAGTAGGCGGGGCTGCTCTGCAAGCAGCCAGTGCAGAGGAGGAGTGATGTGCCCACTCCTGAGGGTGCAACGACTGTTTGGTCAGCCCACTGGGACGCCCAAACCACTCATGTGCACTCTGATCTTCTCAATGCAGGCTGTAATGCACCCTACATGGAGAATATAGCCTCCCCGTAACCCGCTGGCTGGGTGGCGTCCCCACCAATCACAAAGCTCTGATTGGCTAAGGGGAGGGTCTGGAGGGAGCCTGGCAGCCTGTTTCCTGTTCCTGCTGGTGGCAGGAGAGAAGGAGTGGGAGCTGAGAAGACGCTGGACCCGGCTGGCGGAAAGCTAAGTCTATTTATTTATTTTTGCTAAATTAAACCTCCCCTTGCGCGACAACCCTACCCTTAAGACATCCCAGCAGCGACTGGCAGGGTCTGAGGCACCTGTCTAGCAAGATAAGTGCACACATATAAGGAGAAACACGAGCAAGGGAATATAAAGTAGTGGAAAATTATCCGATTTTAACCAATGGAATAGTGATAATCCACAGTGCAGCACTTTGATTTTCACTTTTTGCATCAAGAACTCCAGTAATGAATGGGGATATAATTATGAATACAAATATGAAGCAACTAAAGCTATCATTTTAAGTGCTCTGTGTATGTGTTGTAGTCTCATATTATGCACTAGTCTACTAAACATCTGCCAAGTCTCCCTTGGAATGAGTTTGCTGCAATGAGAGTAACCAGCTGTAGGCCACATCAAATATTGTTAAAAGTAAAAACAATCTAAATCAGAGCTAAAAATGAAATGGCTTTGTCAATGCTTGTTCAATCTTTCTTTTGGTACCGTTTCACAGCCTCTCCTCTCTCAAGCGGGGTGAATGGGAGAGGTGTTGAAATAGTTGTGCTTTCTGGAAACAGCTGGCTCTGAAACGGGCACCAGCCCTCCTGCCCTGCCAGCTTCCATGTCACCAGGAAACGTCAGAAGCATTTCCTGTTCATATAATACAGATGTGTTTTTGTTATCCCTTTCAGGCTGAAGCCTTTGTGCACATGCTCCCACAAACTCAATGTTAATCACCGAATACTGCCCTCTTTTATTGAACTTTGCGGTAACACTGTCTGGGCAAAGCTTTCATTCACCTCACTAGCACCAGGATAAGAGCTGAATGGAGCAATCTCCAGGGGTCTGTAAACCTTTACAGGGGGCTGCCACTGCGCACCACCACGTGTGGTACTTTGTTTACTAATGTATGAGCCGGTGGAGCTAGAAGCATGTATTTTCAACATCTACAATAATGCAGCTGATAGTGGATTCGTGGTAAGCGCAGTAAATACATAATTATGTGGAAAATGATGATGTGACCTCAGAATCACGTGATTCCAATGCCCATGCTTTTTTTCATGAGGGAGCCCCTTGCGAGTGCCAATGGGAGTGCAGGCAGCCTTGGGCGGAGTGGTGGGGTTTCAAGGAGGAACGAGGCAATGATGAGGGAAGTGCCAGGCATTTTGTTCAAGGTGTGTAGTAGTTCACTGGTGACAAACGGTTGTCAATCCTTTCCATGGCATACTGCTCCCAACTCCTCTGCTCCCGTAATACAAATTCAACAGAATGACAATCACATTTTATCATAGTTATTTTACAAAAACGGCATCTCTGAATATGTTCAGCAATTCACACATTGCAGTTATTCTCAATTATATGTTTAATAATGCACTAAAATACATGATTGACGGCATGCTAGTTGCAGCCTGGACTCCCTAAAAGTGTGAAAGCATCCACAGTGTGAACCACGATCAGAAATGGTAACTTTGACTCATGCTTCCTGTCGGGAATGAGTGACATGAGTGGAAAAAGACATCACCGAATGCCCATCTCAGGCTGGCTCACCGACACTGATTTCATTCACTAAAACAAAGCACCGATTTACAGCATCATGTTTGCCTTTTGTTCCCTCTGGGCTCTAGACCTCTGGGACAGAGATCAATTCAGGCCCCTGTGTGTGTGTGTGTGGGGGGGGTGGGGGTGGGGGGGGGGGGGCCTCCAAGCCCCCCCCCCTCCCTCACACCCCACAGTTTGAAGACTTCTACTCTAAAGGGTGGTGTGCTCTAAAAGCAGTTCATACTGACACAAGGTCATTATGGGAATGTTGAGTCTGTGATAGAGTGAGATCACCCAAAAAAGGTCCCCATCAATCAAAGTAAAATAGTGAAGTGTCTGTCTTTAGTAACACCAGCACAAGATGTCCATAAAAGGCAGATGGTCCAAGCACCTTCTGAGGCTGAAAGTCAACCCCACCAACATCTTGGCCATCTCCAGCCGATGCCTTCCCCTGTGAGTAGAAGGATCCTAGGCGGCTGCCTCTGCTTGAAGAATTCTTGGCACCATCTCATTTGGAGAATCTTAATTCCTCAGTCATTGAACATATTTTCTTGAGTGTTTCAAAGCAGGAAGAGGGGATCCCCTGCTTATAGTCAGAATTAGCGCAGATGAATCCAGCTAGATGCTATTTCCACCACCCCACCAGCAGCTTAGCTAACAAAACAATTGAAGATGAAGAACTTTCCTTGATCTTAGAAACCAATGAGATCTTGGGTGATGGTTACGCAGGTTTTTGACCCATCCGCAGTGGCGTAACATAAGCCCCTGCACCCTTGCGGAGGCCCGCTCAGCAAAAGTGTTAGGTGGTGGTGCGGGTGAGGGGGCCCCCTCCATGTACTTTGCATGGGGGGGGGCCCTCATGTTTGTTTATGTCACTGCCCAACCACAGGACAGAGCTCTCTGGGCTGTTTGCACTCGGCAGCAGAAGGCAACAGTCTCAATGTCCTGACAACAGTTAAACATTTCAGCGGCATTTGACATTATTGGCCAAAATATCCTCATTGGCCAAATAAGAAAGGTGGACATTTGTGGCACAGTGGTCTGTTGGTCTGCCTCTGTTTAGTAGGAAGAATGGAGCAGGGGGCACTGGGCCCATTTCTGTCCCTGATTTGAAGATTGCCTCTGGGGTTCTGCAAGGCTTGTCCCGGAAGCCTAATTTATTTCATTTGTATGTGTGACCATTCTCTGCTCCATCCAGTCTTGCAGTCCCCAACCTTTACAACTATGAGGGCGACAGACAACTACTTTTCAGGTTGCTTGGCATCCGCCAAATTACTTGTGGATTTCAGGATGTGTCCACTGTTTGCCAAGTATGCCATGGCATTAGAGCTGGCACTTTGTTACAAATAGATTGTATAAGTTGTGTCCTCGTGTATGGTTTACATGAAGCCAATCTCCCCTCCTTTGACACCAGACGAGCTCCAGTGTTGGCTGTGAATGGATTTAGTCTGTCGCTAAAATATATATTCAGTATTCCCAAGGAAACAACCATTACACTGCAACGTGTCTAATCCACATATTCATATTTTACACACATGCACACACAAGACAGGCACAGTACAAGCAGAGCAGGCAAGAGAAAGCTTCTTCACACACATTGGGCATAGCACTGCTGTGGGGTGAGCTCACGACACTCACACTGGACAGTCATGCAAAGTGACCCCCATGAAAACTGCACACATGGGTATTATTGGGTCCTAATAGTACCAATGTTTGTGTGGTTTCACCTCTGTAGTTCTGGACTCCTCCACTTTTTATTTCCCCTGGTCTAAACTCTAGAACTAGATCGCGAGAACCTGTGATGATTCGACTTCGCATTGGGGTTACGCGAGAGCTTTGCCTTAGATGTAGACCCAGGGAATTATAATAAAGGTTTGAGGGGATCTGGGATAGAGGACGACTTCACTTAGGTATAGGATAAGGTAAGTTTAAGGTAAGAGTGAGTGTAACTGCTGGGGTAATTTTTAGGTTTGACCTACAAACCGCGTTAGTTGTCTGTCGGCAAGAACTAATTTCATCAAGCAACATGCACCACACAATACACACCATTCTTACAGATACAGAAAGGGGCCTTTGGACAGCCCCTTTCAGCCATTGGCTACTGAGCTTCAGCTGATTTTAGGCATTGGCTGAAAGTGTTGTCCATAACCATTGGTATCAGGATTGTGCAGATGTGAACTAGTAAAAGAAAGTAGTTTGCACATATATTGGAATGAAAGAGCTCCACTAGCATGCTGAGGCCCCACCCCCTTCCAGCCACGCCCATCCTCACCGTAGAGGCCCCACCCCCCATTCACTCCATAGCAGTTCCCCTCACCCTGCAGTATCCTTATTCCTGCATCTCCCCCACCCCGGCTGTACCGTCATCACCACGATGCTGGCCTGAGCCCTGGGACCGGCTGAAACGCAGATACATTGGGCAGCGCTTTTCTAGGGTGTCATGTGTAACTTTTTTTACATATCTTGTACTCACGCCACCTAAGCCAGGGTACATATTATTACTGTTTGCTGGGCACAGTTCTAAACAAACATTGGCAAAGCCACTAGGTCTTACCTTTAGGAACTATTGGCTTTTCCAGTACATTTTGACGGTGCTGCGCAGCATCAGCAAGAAGTCTTTTTTCCAATGCTGTGCAGCATCGACCCAAAGAAAAAAAGTGAGAGGTGCGTGCATGTGCAATGACAAAAAGAAAAGTACCGCAGGTGTAGGGGGAGACGTTAAAGGGTAATACAATTAACATTAAGTTGGGTAGGTGGAAGAGGGGAGAGCAGCAGACAGGGGATCCAATAACACAGGGAGCAGGGGAGAAGCACATGAGGGAGAAAGCTGGAAATCATATCCATTCTCATGGAATACTTAACCAAAGAGAAAAATGTAGTGCCCTAAAAGTGAACAGTGGAAGGATGCAGGCCAGCCAGTCATAAGGATGATCAAAGAGGCCATGCGCCAGTGGATGGACAAACAAAAGAAGAAAGCAAACTAATGCAAGTTAAAGAACAAGAAGCAAGCAATACGAGTGACAGTAAACTCACCCATTAGTAAGCAAAGGGCGGGCTCTAAGGCCACCGTAAATTCTTGGTAAACCCATAACAGGTCTTTCACAGCCAGGCAGCTTGTGCTGTCTGGTGGGCAAGACCTCAAAAGTAAATGCTTGTTGCGGTCTGTTAAACACAGCAAGGTGTTTAGCTGAGAGAGGGTATTTATTATACATTTGTGCCTTTCAATATGGCTGCTTTTATGGCCAATGACGTGTATCCCTTTTTATGTTTCCATGTAGATGTTTTTAATATTAATGTTCACAATTCAAATGCTCACAATATTGTTTTAGTGCACCGCTTGGTTAATTCTCCACCAGCAATCTGTGGGTGATTGTTCTCTGAGCTCCAATTCACTCTATGAGTGGCCTCAGTCTGCTTTCTGGCCGGTGCCTGGTAGGCAGCCTGAATGGAGTGTCACAGTTTGATGTACTTGTGAGAGACCAAACACGAACAGGGCCATGCTTATACCACCTACACTACAGCAACAACCAAGGGCCTCATTTATGAGGCTGTGCGTCACTTTTACGACGCTGGTGTGTCACTTTTTGTGATGCACCAGTGGCGTAAAAAATGCGCCTTGTTGCGCCATATTTACAAAGTGACGCATCTAGGTAGATGCGTCACTTTGTAAACCCCTGCGCCACATTATACCTGCGTCAGGTATAATGTATGCAAGGGGGGACGTATTGACGCAAGGAAGGGTCGTAGAAGTGACGCAGTGAAATCTTTGAGATTTCACTGCGTCACTTTTAGGACGCCGTTACGTCAAAATCTTGCGCCTGCCTCACAGTAGGCGTAAAAATGACACAGGCCCTTTCACATGGGGCTTGCCCCATGTGAAAGGACGCATTGCTGGAGTGGAATGCGTCACTTTTGCGCTTACAGATAAGTCAGAAATACTGACGTATCTGTAACTCCTTGCGACATGATGCGCCATATATTAAATATGACGCATCAGGAATGTCGCAAGGAGTGCACACTGAGAAGTGACGCATCGATGCATCATTTCTCATAAATGAGGCCCCAAGAGTCCAGGGGCTCCCCCACCTCCTTTTGCCTCAAGTCTTTGCCATTAATATATATCACACAGCGCATGGGCAGCAGGCGGAGGGGCAGCGCTCTGGTCACTTCTGTGAGAGATGGTCCCATTGAACCGCCTGACACTCTTGTAACACTGATAGCCAGTGGTGTATCTATCATTAGTGGACAGGGCTGAAATGGGAAGGAAATTACTCTGAGATCTAAAAAAAATGGGGGTTATCAATGTGTAGCATCGGAAAGGGGGTGGAGCCACAAATGGTGAAGTGATGAAAAGCAGAGTATGGCAATCAAATTATACATTTATATTTTTTTTAACTCTGCCTCAACGGAATGGGCAACAAGGACACATTGACAGTATGTCTGTTCTGGCTTACTTGTCTCAAAGAGGCTGCATTTTAACCATTTTAAAATATCTTATGGGGTTAGGGCACTTGGTGCACAGATCATTGTGTGCCCAGCAATTTTCAGTGGCTAATAATAATGGCAAGATAAGTCTAGTGGTTAATGCATTTGACAGAGAAATCTTTGATTTGTATAATTGCAGTTTTGAATCATTAAGAAGTAGCACAAAGGGTGTGTGTGCTTACTGCGGAGCACAACACATAACATTAAAATACAGATTAGCATTTTATGTAGCTAGCTCAGTGGGTTACTGCTTCTATCACAGAGATCTTTTTGTTTCTTGGTATTCATGAGTTGGAATCCTTCTACTATAGCACAGTGAGCAATGAAATGTCATCAATGAGCTACATGCAAACTTCAAGGCATCGGTTTAGACATTTATTGATTTTTCCTCAATCTTTTGTTACTATAAGATTTCTAAACAAGGATTAATTTGAGTAGTAGTACTGTAGTCTTAGTGCAGATAGCCCCAGATAGTTTTAAAACATAACTTTATGTTTCATCCGACAAACCACTTAAAAGTTACATTGCCCCAGATGTGGATAATGGGTGCCTCATAAATTTGTAACCTTCCTTGTCTTATCTAACATTTCCGGTGCAATGATTTACAAACTTGTATAATGCATTATAAATATTTAAAATGTGTGTACCATGTGAAACTCTTTGACACCCTACATTGGTATAGACGGCTGGCTTAGTATATGATGCACACCTAAATAAGTGATGCACCTTACACTAATCCAGGCAACCCTTTTGGTGATTTAGTGGTCTTTGATAACCATTGAGAGCTCTCGAAGGGGTGGCTATGGAGAGCAGATTTCAGGCTTATCTAGAAGCCATGTAAAACGACTTGTTTCACCACATTTAATCACTAGTGTAAATTAGATGAAAAAGAACCACACATTGTGTATAAAAAATAAGTCTACTTATTACTCACCACAGTCAATATCACTTGGTTTATTTCCTAGCCTAAGATATCAACAATACACATGAAAATACTTCAAAGAATTCAGGTAAGTAGCACAAATATACACTGGTCTCCAGAGGGCGACCAAACCATATACTAAAGAAGTGGAATGTGAACTGCAAAGAAGAATGGGACTTGGTCCAAAGGACTCAGAGGAGCTGGGAGAACAAGGAACCACCCAAGGTAAGTGCCCAAAAACCCCACAGAGGCTGTGTGCAGAGAGGAAATACAGCTGCGTGCCCAATGGAAATCGGGGGAGAAGTCGTGGTTGCTGTTTCAGAGAAAAAGGACCATTCTCAGAGGACCCCAAAGTAACCCTTTGGAGGATGGAAGGTTGGAGAGGCACCCCACCCATGGATGCTCCAGGAAAGCAGGTTAACTGCACAATGGGGTGAAGTGACATCGGAACCTCCCGTTTACAGCAATGGAAGACTTTGGAAGAAAGGCCTCTGGAGAAGTCTCTTAAGATATCCGGTGGAATCCAAGGATAGATTCTTGAAGAAGAAAACCTGCAAGCAGAGGGGACCAGATCTCTGCCACCTGGAGGGACTAGGCGACCCTGAGGAAGACCCAGCCATGCATGAGCTGTTTCACGTCGGATGTCAGTGTTAAGGGGGTCAGTGTCCGGCGGGAGCACCAACAAGCCTTGGGTGGGCAATTGGCATGGAAGATGGCAAGATGCAATAGTTAGGGCTAGCAAGCTCCAAGGGACTCACCAAGTGCAGGAGAGCCAGAGCAGGCCCCGACAAAACAGGGTAGCCCACCAAAGCAGAAGAAGATCCTTGAGAGGATCCACAGACCTGAAAGCCCAGGAGTTGCAAGAGGACCTCAGGCAGCTTAGCAAATAGGGAGGACCACAGCACAAGGGATGCAATTAAGATGCTAATCTTTGATGGATGAGGTGCTAGAGGCTAGAGCTTCTTGTAGCCCGAAGATCTCTGGTGTGCAGAGCCAACAAGACTTAGAAATAGCAAATCGACTCAGTGCGCAGGGTTTTGGTCCCAGTGGCTCAAACGAGGGATACTGTCCTCAAAATTGCGGGAAATACTGGTCAAGCTTTGGGAGAGCAAAAGAACAACCACCTGTGTTGCTGGGCCTTGGGACGTCCATAGGACGATAGGAGCAGCAGACCGGTCAGCTTCGTTGTGGTGCCTGCAGATGCAGAGGAGTGACTCCTTCACTCCAAGGGAGATTTCTTCAGATGTCCTACAAGCCCACAGGCCTTCTGGAGAACCTGAGTGAAGCACAGACACAGATGAGGAAGAAGACTTGAAGAACGGCAAGGTTCAAGTCAAAGTCCAACGAAGTCCAACAGTCCAGACAGTCAATGAGTTCCTTGGTTTCAGATGTGAGACTTGTTCTATGACGAATCTGAGGACCCATCCACAGGGGAGCCCTTAAATACCCAAGGAAAGGGTTGGGATGACACAGGGGGTCCCTCCCAGAAGAGCGTCTGAACAGAGGGAGGATAATCCCTGTCCTTAGCCCAGTTTTGCACCACAGTGGGAACCAGGGTTTCCCTGAACTAGCTCAAACCGTAGTACGCAAGAAAGCCGCCAAATGTGCCCTTCAATGCAGTCTGTTGACGTTGGCAAGCGCCCCCTCCCAAGCCTAATACATGAAGTCCTGTGTGGGAGGTGGTTGCATCTCCCTGTATCAGGAAACCTATTGTTCCACCTTCCACGACTTGAGCTCAGTTCAGCAGCAGGAGGACAGAAAAGTATATGTGGTTGGCAGCAGCACTAACTTGCTGGCAGACCCTGAAAGGCTGTAACCGGAAGTACAAGGTACTCCCCTAAGGGGCCCCCAGGACATAGGATCAGACTTCCGACACTGGAATTGCTATATAATGGCTTTGCCGAACCTTGGTACCAAACATGTTGGAATCATATTCCAACAGGTTCGGTACCAAGGTTCGGCCTAAACCTAAGCAGAGGCACAGCAGGATGGCTAGTGCCTTGCTGTTGTTAGCTTCTAGGCAGTTTGGAGATAAGCAACCCGCACACCCTCAGCCCTTGATGAGGTGCTTGAAAGTGGCTGAGAGGGAGGGGCTGCAGCTTTAGGAGCAGGGGCATCTATTCAAATGCAGAGAGCTTTCTCAAGCTCACAGGGGCAGGGCCCAAAAAAGGCGTCAGTCTGTGGCTGTGTGCCCGCACTCCCTCTAATAAAGTTGGGCCATCCTCATTAGGTAATTGTATTGAGAAAGCCAGTAATCCTGTAAAGCGCTCTGATACTCTTGGGTCCAGCTAGCACTATATAAAATCTTTTAAATAAATACATAAATAAAAATAAAAGCCTGTCCATTCTCTGCCTTCCAGGGCCGGTTTTAGGATTTTTGGTGCCCTGGGCAGAAAGAGAAATTGGGAGGCTCTTCTAATTTGCATAGACTTGACCCATTCAGGGCTCTCTGCATCTGAATAGATGCCCCTGTTCCTAAAGCTGCAGCCCCTCATTCTCTGCCACTTTCAAGCACCTCATCAAGGGCTGAAGGTGTGAGGGTTGCTTATCTACATACTGCCTAGAAACTAACAACAGCAAGGCACCTGCCACCCCGCTGCGCCTCTGCTTAGGTTTGGGGTGGAGGCCTGACAAACCTGAGCTTGAAACTGCAATGGGGGGGCGGAGGGGGTCCCCTCTGGTTCCCCTTGCTACACCATAGCAGTGAGGCCAGGGTAGGGGGCCTCCTAAGATGGTGCACTTGCAAGGCGTCACCTTTCATGCAGTTGTTTGACTGTCGCACTGGTGTGGGGCCCCACTTTGGAGGGCTGACTGCGGGGCCCTGGGAAGCTTCCCACACTGCTCATGTCTAGCACCAGCCCTGCCACCTTCAGTGGGTGTCTACATGCTCTGCTCAAAGAGCAGGGAGTGGGATGATAGGTGATCTCCTATTAATGCTGCAGCAGGTGCAGTCACACCAGGGCACAGGGCTGTTAGGACTTCCAGCACACCTGAAGTATGGGGTTCACTTACTACCCTTCCTTGCGCTAGATCTAATGTCTCCCACATTAAACCACATTATCTTTATCACTTGACAGACTCCCTCCGAGTGGCAGGTTGCACAGATAACACTGTGGGGTGGTGAGGTGGGTTGATGGCGGGCCGGGTCGGGGGTTTTGGAGTTTGACATACGACGGAAAAGTGCAGAGTAAAGAAATAAATAAATAGAAGCACTTACCTTGTGCTCGCAGCTTTGCCGGCAGCAAAGCTGCGAGCACAAGGTATGTACTTCTAATTATGTATTGCTTTACTCTCCACTTTCCTGTCGTATTTCGAACTCCGCTACCCCCCCACCCAGCCCCGCCCGCCACACCGTCCACCACGTTATCTGTGCGAGCCGCCACTGCTCCCTCCTCACTGGGATTAAATGTGCACTCCCTGAGTACACCCTGGATGGGAGACGAAGGGTGCGCAGGGTAAGGTAGGGCCACATTGATCACCGGTATTTTTATGATCCCTCCCAAAGACTCGCTCTGGGTAGGGTGGGTGCTGAATGTACATTCGAGTAACTTCAAGGGACCACTTTCAATCTACATCCCAAGGGCACATGTGCAGGGGTAGCAGGCCTCCTTCTCTCTCAGTCATCCCAGTGACGTCACAGGACAGTGCTGCTGATCACACATTCAAAGAGTGCTGTGTGCCCTGCAGGGAGCGCTCTTTACTTACCACGTGTTCTTGGCAATTAAAAATGAGCAGTTTGTTAAGGGTAAAGGGTGACCAAACTTGTCCATGACAAGCAGTACGAATTGTATTTCTTGGTAAATTTCACCAGTGACATTGGACAGGAGAGGCTAAAGGGACGAGGTAATGCTTTAAAACATCATGAACAAATGTGCACATATTGTTTGTGCTGTGTAACTTTGAAACCTGTTTCTTTCTATGCCTCCAATGTCCATGCCTTATTGTTTAGTTCTCAAGTTCATGGGGCTGTTTGGAATAAGAACCACAAAGTTAGGAAATAAAACAAGGCACAACGGGCGAGCCCGGGGGATACAAATGTGGGCACAGGCATAGGAGGCAAAGAAAGGGACATGCTGCATAGTGACATGTCCAAAATAGTCTCAACATTTGTGAATGTGTGTATTTGTAGACGTAAGTATTAGACCTGGCATCCTGGGTTTGGTTTTCCCCCCTAACTTATTGCCTTCAGACCTCCTGTTTTTATTGACTTTGTTTTTGCTGACCTGAGGACTCTACACACTTTACCACTGCGAACCAGTGCTAAAGTGCTTGAGCTATTTTCCTAAAACATGGTAACATTGGCTTAAACCCATTAAGAATATTCAATTTACTTGTAAGTCCCGAGTAAAGTGGCACTACCTGTGCCCAGAGCCTGTAAATTAAAATCCACTAGTGGGCCTGCAGCACTGATTGTGCCACTCATTTAAGTAGCACTTTAACATGTCTCAGGTCTGTCATTGCAGTCTGTATGTGTTGTGTGTTTAACTGCCATTTCAACTTAGCAAATAAACCTTTTGCCAGGCCCAAACCTTTTCTTTTAATACAGATGAACAGGCACCTCTAAGGTAGGTCCTTGACAGCCCCAAGGGCAGGGTTCAATTTATTTAAAAAGTGGTACATACGTTTTACATGTCCTGGTAGTGAATACCCCTTACTTTTGTTTTTCACTACTGCAAGGCCTACCTCTCCCATAGGATAACGTTAAAATTACCTTAATACATATAATAAGTGTAATTTCCAAATGGGAACAGGTAACCCTTAATGTTTGGTGTCTCTGAAATTGCAATGAAAAATCCACTCTTATTAAAATCTTAATTTATGGTGGAGTAGGATTTCAACTTGCAATTCTGAAAATGCACTTTTTAGGAATTTGGCATTTCCTATCTTTTGCCATTTGGTGCCTGCAGCCTGTCTCTGGGTCACATGACTAGGTGTGGGTGGCAGTTGGGCTATTGCTGCTAGACAGACCCACACAACAGATAGCTTAAATGTGACTGAATCGGCTATCACTGGCAGGAAGGCACGAGGGAGCTGGAGCGCGCCTCATACTTAAATAGGATGTGTCCTGTCTCCATACAAAAGGCTGCATACCCCCTGTAGTTAGTCTGCAGACAGGGTCAGGAAAACATAGGATATGTCCACTTCACAGACATGTATCTAGAAGCTTCTACCCACTTCAAAAGCGTAACTGTGTGCAAATACTGGACCTCAGACACCACTTCCCTAGTGCACTTTTGGACCTGTGGATTCTCGACCAAGAAGAAGGACTACTGTGCTGCTACTAGAGCTGCTAAGCTGCTGGCTGCTGCTCTTTAGGAACTACTGCCCTGCTTACCTTTTGCCCTCTTGCCTGGAGAAGGACTAGACCTGCATCTCCTGAACCCAGAACTCAGAGAGACTCCAAGGGCTAGTTGGCTGGCCTACTGATCTGCAGCCTCATGGACATAACAGGCTATTTATTTATTTTATTATTTTCGGTTCTTGTATAGCGCCGGAATTCGATCTCCAAGGAGATATCTCTGCGCTTAGTTGTTCCGAAAGTAGGCAGAGACAGAGAGTCTATATGACATAGCTAGGATCACTGAGTAGGAAATAAGTACGTCTTCAGACATTTCCTGAAGGCGGAAAGATTGGAATTTAATCTAAGAATGGGGGGTAGTGAGTTCCAAAGAGTGGGGCCTCTGTATGAAAGGGCTCGACCTCCCTGTCTTTCTCTTTTGATCCTAGGGTCCTGGAGCAGAGCTTGATTTTCAGATCTTAAAGTTCTTCCAGGTTGGTAGCGTTGAAAGATTTCAGTCAAATATCTTGGGCCAGTTCCATACAAGTATTTGTGGATGGTACAACATATCTTAAACTGTACTCTCTGGCGTATGGGAAGCCAGTGTAGCTTGTTGAGTAAGAGATGAGAGGAAGATCTAGCAGGGGCATTTAGGATCAGACTAGCAGCTGTATTTTGAACAACCTGTAGCCTCCTCAGCTGTTCTACATTAGCAGATATAAGTAATCCATTGCAGTAATCAAGCCTGCTGATTACTAGAGTCTGTACTAGTGTCCTCCGGTGATGATCTGCTAAATATGGAAAAACCCTTCTTAGTAGGCCAATCACTCTCATACAGGTTCCCGTGACCTGAATGGCATGGTCTTTGAGCACCAGTGATTGGTCCAACTTGACACCTAGATTTTTCACGCTTTTCTTTGGGCATGGAGCTGTGCCTAGTTCTGGGGGCCACCACTCCGGTGACCAGAGGAGTGGGGCATTTCCAAAGAGCATGACCTCCGTCTTACCTACATTGCATTGTAGGCAGTCGGAGGCCATCCATCCAGCTATTGCTCTCATTCCAGCAGCAAAGGAATTCTTTACTGCAGAGGTCATATTTTGGAATGGGAACAATAGCTGGGTGTCGTCAGCATAGGATATTGGTGTGAACCTATATTTCCTTACAATATTCGCCAAGGGGGCCACATACACATTAAATAATGTGGGGCTTAAACACGAGCCCTGTGGAACCCCCTTAGTGAGCTCCCTGGAGATGGAATAGTGGGAGCCTAGGCGAACATTTTGGGATCGGTTGGAGATGAAACTTTTCAACCATGATAGGGCAGTTCCCTTCACTCCTATTCCCTCCAGACGACACGAGTGGTGTCACTACAGTCCTGGATCCTTGGAAGTGAGCACTGAAAGGTATAAATACTCATTACTCAACCCAGATCTGGCCTTTGCTCAGACAATGCCCTGGGCAAAGCCAAAAAATGAAGACACAAAATAAAAAGACACACTTTAAGTTATCTTTTACTATGTACCTTATTTTATGTGGAACTAGGCTCTCTACTAGTTAGCTTGAATAATGAGGTCACGCCTGATTGCCCTTAAAGCTTTACTAGACTCAGATTGCCTGCACCCATCTGTGACTCGCCTGCCTAAACTTGACTGACCTCCTGGGCCCGTCTACGAATGGCAACTTCTGTGAGTGATTTGACTGGATGCTGTCCTTTTGCCTGTCACGGTCTTAACCAATGAAGAGTCAAGTACTCATCGGAGATTCGTCAATTTATAACTTGACTTCAGTTTTCTGAAGGCTAGCAGTTAGTACATTGCTCACGAGGAAAACAAGCATTAGCCAGCCGCCTAAGCAAAAGTGAGCTGCCTCCTCAAAGTTCATGTCTGAACTCTGGGGGGGTCACAAGATTTGTTTCAGAAAAGCTCAGCAGGCGAGGAAGAGGATAGGTTTCAAACTGTGTAGCGGGCCTACCTTATGGATGGCCCTATGAACACAACAAAGATATTTAAACATAATGCTCTTGGACAGTGGAAAACATATAGGGCGGCCGATCCTGAGGAATAGCAAGGACATTGTAGTGCCAGTCTGACAGCTGCACTTCGCATTCACTTTAGCTGGGTCAAGATGCTAACAGAAGAGCCCAGAAATAAGCAGTGGCAATAACCCAACTTGCTTAGAATGGTCGACTGAACCACTGCAGGGGGAGTGGAAATGGAAGAAGTAGTAACATTTTTCCAAGGACGGGCAAAAGAGGTGTTAGACAGCTGATTCACATGGATAGAAAAGATAGTTTATCATCATTTAAGTAAAATCCAAAGGGGAAAGAGGGGCGTCCAAACATAATGGCCAGAAATTGGGGGCAAGACTTACAGGGCTTTGTTGAAGCAGCACACAATCTCCCTCTTGTCCCCATTGAATTTCTATGTATTTTGGAACAGCCAAGAGGTGATATTAGCCCTGCAGTGATGAAATTAATCAAAAGGATGACACACAGTGCAGTCTTTTGAAAGAAGCAATTGTGTCATCCGCATAACTCATGAAGATCACCTGATGAGATCTACTCAGCCGTGCCAATGGGTGGATGTACAGATTGAAAAGAGTAGGACGAAGGGCGGACCCCTGAGGTACACCATGGCCCTAATATGTAACTAATATAATGGAATGAAGAACCGCCTGACATCTCTCCTCAGCACCATTTCAGGGTGTTGCCCCTGAAACCATCCTTTGACAGCCTTGAAAGCAAGATGGTACTGGAAACTGTATCGAATGCAGCAGATAGATCAAGTAACACAAAAGCCCCTAAGGGACCTTTCTCTGCTGACATTCTTAGGTCTTCAAGGACAGAGGTTAAAGCAATTTCAGTGCCATGCAAAGGAGAAAACCAGATAGTGCAGGGTCTTACAGATGATGGCACTCAATGAAAACCAAACACGGTGTAACACATTTTTCCATGGTTTTAACTTGAAAAGGCAGTGAGGATATTGAGAGAAAGTTGTTCGGAACAGAAGGATTAATGTTGTCCTTTTTCAACAGATGGATCACCAATGCTCTTTTCCATTCCGCTAGCAACGGAGAGGGGGTCAAAGATCTGCTACAGATATCCAGCAATGGCTTGACCAAGGAAGAAGACATTTGTATCCAGACTCTAGAAGAGATCGGATCAAACCTCAGGGAATGGAATTTGCCAACATATTCTCATTGCTCACAACCCCTACAGCCATCATCAAAGGTGTAGATGCTTGTGCCATCCACCACACATTTGGGCAATTTTCTCCTCAAGAAAACTAGATATCTCATCACAAAGATGTGTGTGATCACACACCTGTCTGGTGCACAGAGCAACAAATCGAAAATGCACCATTGTAAAAATATCTTTAGAGATATTGTGAGAGCTGAGAATTTTGTAAGAAAAATCATCTACCTTTGTGGTAATAACTTACTCTTTGTATACTCTGAGTGTCTCCTTTATCTCCAGTTTAGAGTCAAGGGATCACTGACATAATATAGAATGCCAAAATATCGATCTACCAAAATATTGAGGTAAAAATATAGAATGCCAAAATATCGACCTCCTATCTCCAAACAGGTAAGTACAAAAATATCGAATCAAAAATATTGATGTAAAAAATATAGTTAGTCAAAATATCGATTTTTTTTAAATGCTTCAAATTTATTAAAAATTAATGAAATAATAAATATAATGAACTTAAACATACTTAAAATACTTAAATAACCTTAAAATTAATAAATAATAATGTAAGTAAAAAAAACAACATACAAATTGATTTGTTAATATATATATATATATATATATTGCTGCACGCTCGCTCGCATCCAAGAAAGCAGACGGCACTCGGAGCTGGATGTTTTTTCGGTTTATTGACAGACCCCCGTCACCCCATCAAAAGACAAACGCGTTTCGCCGTGAAACGGCTTCCTCAGTGTCAATTGTGCATTGTAAAAAATCGCCATTTAAACTCCAACTCTTATCAACAATAGAAAGAGGACTAAGCCAAACAGTACATGAAAATAGCGGCAGACATATTGTAACGTGCTAATGCTTACTGATTCTCTATGCAGCATAGGAGAAATGGCGATCAATAAAGTGCTCGTGCGTTAAAAAAACAAAGAAGGCAAAGACTTCCCTCGTGATATGTTTAGACATTCTTTGGCTCACAAACAACTTAAAGAGATAACGCTTTCGACCAGTTCAAATCATGATATGTACAATTATACATTGTATCAATATAAATATATATATTGTGATACTTTTAAATTCAAGATGCTGATAATAAATATCATTGAGTGTCCCCCGCAAGGTGATCTATATGGGGAACCACGTAATTCACTGAAGGGAAATATAGATGTAATTCAACCTTCTTTACACAGTCACATATCAAAGTGCATCGTGTACATATGGTCTTTCTCTTTCATGTTGTTTCGTACATGTGTGTGAGTCCTTAAGTTGCTATAACGCCCTGGATGGGCATGTTTGTTTTTTGTTATTGTACATCTAGCCCTGTATGGGCATGTGACTCCCTGATGTAAGTACATTGTTGACATATATACTATGTGCAGGGATGAATGCGGCAGATGATGTTGTCGTATATTGTTTTCAGAAGTTGCATATTGTTACTTGAAAAGAGATACCCCTATAGATCAATCCAGATGAACCCAAAGTTCCTCATCATTGTTAAGACCTGTCGGTTTCATTGTTTGAAGGTCTATGATGTATTTGGATTCCATAGCCCTGAGGGTTCTGATCTTGTCCCCACCCCTTTCTTGTCTCCCTAGTTGATCAATTAAATAGAATGACAAGAGATCCCTGTTGCTGTTATGGTGGGTGTCGAAGTGGCGTGCCACCGGATAGTTCTTATCCCTATTTGTGATGGCACGCATGTGCTCCAAGATACGCTTTTTCGCTGGATTGATGGTACTACCAACGTATCTCTTGGAGCACGGACAAACCAGAATATATACAACGAATTCCGAGTTGCAATTCAGGAATTTCGTGATATTCCTGGTTGGTCGTGGATCTTTCGGTCTACCCTCATATTTGGTCTTCTTCTGGCTATACTTGCACGCTTTGCAGTGCATGCAAGGATAAAAACCTTGTATGGGTTTGGATCTTGACGCTATAGGGGGCTCAGTGTAGTGACTCCTGGTCAGATGATCACCGAGTGACTGACAACGTCTGTATGTGATCAAAGGTCTAGGCGATATTCTGTTCTTCAAGATGTTGTCTGTAGTCAGAATATGCCAGTTGTTATTAAAGATTTGGACCAATTCTTTTGATCTCATGTTGTAAGTTGTTATCATCCTTGTTGTGGATTCTGTCTCTACCTGTTTGTTCTTGGTTACCAGGAGGTCTTTTCTGTCTTTCTGTTCCACTTTCTTTGAGGCTACTACTAAAGATGTTTTGGAGTAGCCCCGTTCTTGAAATCTAGATATCGCTGCCTCTTGTGCATCTAGGAAATCGCTGGTTTCAGAGCAATTCCGTTTGATGCGCAATAGTTCGCCATATGGGATGTTTTTCACCATTGATTTGGGGTGGTGACTGGCAGCGTGAAGTACGGCATTTCCTGCCGTGGATTTGCGGTAGAGTTTAGTTTGTATACTACCCCCTGCCGCAAATACCTCTAAATCTAGATAGTGGACTGACCTCTCACTTATTTCACTGGTAAACCTCAGGTTTAGACTGTTGTTGTTGAGCGTTGCCACAAACCTCTCAGCCGAGGGTCTGTCGCCCCGCCACACAACAAACAGGTCATCTATGTACCTTGTCCAGACCATAATATGGTCAAGACAGTACTCGTTGGTCCCCCCCAGGCCACGTGCTTCTCCCACCAGCCCACGAAAAGGTTCGCGTAGCTGGGGGCGAAGCACGTGCCCAAAAAAAAAAAAAAATATATATATATATATATATATATATATATATATATATATATATATAAAACCTTGAAAATTCACTGAAAAAACCATAGGTTATAGACCATATATAGTTAGGAATTCGCATTTACAAAACCTTATTTTACTCACACAAAACCATTGAAATTCCATATATAGTTAGTTGCACTAACTATATATCGCGCACCCGCAATCCACTGCTGATGATGTCACATATTACATCATTCATGACATGGTCAGTGACATCACTGATGACATCACTGATGACATCTCAAATGACATCACTGATGACATCTCAAATGACATCACTGATGACATCACTGATGACATCTCATTTGACATTACTGATCACATCACTGATGATATCATTCATGTGATAATACGATCAACCTCTTCAGACTCTAATATAACCTTAGATACAATCAGTGTAAACAGACACTCACAGACTGTCACTCATCCATGGAGTTACTCACACACCTAGTCAGTCATGCAAAGAATCAATCACACCTCCATTTCCTCAACTATACAGTTATACAAACTTTACTTATTCAAACATATACTAACACATATTTACTCTCTTATACAATCCCTGATACAAGTTCACAATGATCCATACAGCCACTCACACATTCACTGGCTCTTATGCACAGTTATTTATATATGTCAACTCTCACATGTACTGTGTTTTACATATGTACTTACTTTGACATGTAGCACTGAGATATCCATTCACTCACCAATACACTCATGCACACAGTCAACCGCCCATACAGCTGTTTCCACATGCACTTTTGAAACCATACATCTAGTGAATCAACTGCTCACACATCTATGCACAGAGTCATACACCTCCCAGCCACCCACACACACACTCAGACTCCCATACAAATACTTGGGCAACCAATCAATAACCCATATAGTTATTCATATAGCTACTTATCAACACATGCAACAGTTTACAGAACAACAGACATAATGATGCACAAATTAAGACAGTTTAGTCACTAACCCATGCACTCAGTGAGACACATTTAATCACTCACTCATACAGTCAGTCATGCACCTACTAAATCCTTCATCCAGACACTTATACATCCACTCATTCTTCAATATGTAAGACATATTTTAACTTTACAGAAACATACAGTCACTGGATGTTGTCATCAGTGATGTCATCAGTGATGTCATTTGAGATGTCATCAGTGATGTCATCAGTGATGTCACTGACCATGTCATGAATGATGTAATATGTGACATCATCAGCAGTGGATTGCGGGTGCGCGATATATAGTTAGTGCAACTAACTATATTTGGAATTTCAATGGTTTTGTGTTAGTAAAATAAGGTTTTGTAAATGCGAATTCCTAACTATATATGGTCTATAACCTATGGTTTTTTCAGTGAATTTTCAAGGTTTTGTAAATGCTAATTCCTAACTATATATGGTCTATAACCTATGGTTTTTTCAGTGAATATATATATATATACATACATATATAAACATATATCATCTGTATATCTATATAAATACAAACATAAATGCATGCATACATATACTTATATGCATACAGATGCATGTTATTTACATGAAAGTTGAAAAAACACTAATAAAAGCAAAGCTAAAAAGCCACCTCATTACAAACAGAATGGCTTTAACTTAAACGAGGGCGAGATCTATTGCATTTTCAATGCTTGTTTACTTTGGTTCCATCAAGAAGGCATTCAGATGTGTCACACATTTGCCATAAATTCTGAATGTTAGCACTCTAGTTGCACATTAGATCACTGTAGTAAAGCTACTGCTCACCAGGGACGTCTGCTGCTGGTATTCAAAGTGCATGTTTCAGTCTGCATGTCAGAATTTTTTTAATGAAATAGAAGAGGATTTGAGAAGTCACTCAAAATGATCCCTAATTTTTCTTTCTCAAGCACTAATCATACTTTCTATGGCAAAATTAACCCCCTCATGTTGTTCCTTTTTAAATTGAGTGTTTTCAGACTTACCACTTCATTCCAATCAAGATGGCTTCTGGTGTGCCATACTTTTGTCATAAGTAAGACTGTTAGCGCTCTAGTTGTTCTTTAGAACACTCTGGGACATTCTGTCATTGGGCTATGCTTGGGGTACATCTGGGTGATATTTGGGCTACATTTAGGCTCTTTTGTCTCTGGTGGCCATCTTGGGAGACTGTATGTAAGAATTTTTAATGAAATTGAAGAGGGTTTGAGAAGTCACTCAAAATGTGCCCTAATTTTTCTTTCTGTAGCACTAATCATAATTCATATGGCAAAATATACCCCCTCATTTTGTTCCTTTTTAAATTAAATGTTTTAAGAGTTACCACTTTATTCCAATCAAGATGGCTTCAGGTGTGTCATACCTTTGTAATAAGTAGGACTGTTAGCGCTCTAGTTGTTCTTTAGAACACTCTGGGACATTCTGTCATTGGGCTATACTTGGGCTACATCTGGGTGATATTTGGGCTACATTTGGGCTCTTTTGTCTCTGGTGGCCATTTTGGGAGACTGCATGTCAGAATTTTTTTATGAAATAGAAGAGGATTTGAAAAGTCACTCAAAATGTGCCCTAATTTTTCTTTCTGCAGCACTAATAATACCTTCTATTGCATAATATACCCCCTCATTTTGTTCCTTTTTAAATTAAATGTTTTAAGAGTTACCACTTTATTCCCATCACGATGGCTCCAGGTGTGCTATACCTTTGTAATACGTAGGACTGTTAGCGCTCTAGTTGTTCTTTAGAACACTTTAGGAGGCTGCAGTAGAGCACAAAGGAATCAACTGACAGTCTCTGTCCTTGTTGGATGTACATGTTTTACTGAGAATGTCAGACTTCATTTTCACATGACTGAGAAAGATAATGTGAATTTACAGAAAATATGCTTTCAGTTTAGCTTATAGATCCCCTTCCAAACCACTGTGGGAAAATCATGAGATATTAGTTTTCTTTCAAACAATATTCATGATATCACAGCAGAAGGCTTTTTCACATGGTAAAATCACCTTAGAACCCACCACAATTCCTAAAACGAGTATGGTACCATCAACAAATGATTTATAATGTAACTAAAGTCCTAAAACCCTCTATTAACTACAATGCTTTTTAATGAGGTGCTATCATGTATATTGGTCCCAAGATGGCTGCCAACACTTCTTGGATGAAGTGCTGACAGCCAATCAGATCAGATGTGTGGTTAGGCTCCGCCCAGATATATATATTTTTTGAACCTAAATTACTCAAAATCCACTGGAGCACATATATTGAGACCTAGCAAAGGCACATCGGGCTAACAGTCCCTACAATTTTGCCAAGTTTCGTGCAAATCCATTCAGCCGTTCGAGCTAAAAGTGAGGCCAACCTTCCTATGGAAATTAACATGGGAAAAACGCGTTTTGGGACCCCCCTTTTTTCTCGGCCCCCCCTTGATGAAACCCCCCCCAAATTGTCAGGGGCTGCTCAGAAACAAAATGTTCAATTTTCCTGAAAATTTCAGCCAATTCCGTCCACAAACGCCAAAGTTATTAGACATAGAATTTTCAAAAATCCCATAGATAAAAAATCCTAACTATATATACCTACTGGCGACCGCCAGTAGGATATATATATATATATATATATATATATATATATATATATATATATATATATATATATATATATATATATATATATATATATACGTAATATTAATAAAACAATTACAATATTTTTACCGTAGGATAGCGGAAAGGGTAACATTTACTATTCCCACTCCAGTGAGTGCAACAGTAGGGAAAGCGTTGAATATCGTAGGGGTAAACATTACTATTCCCACTCCACAGAGTGCAACAGTTGGGAAAGCATTGGATAGTCTAGGGGTACAAATTACTATTCCCACTCCAGAGAGTGCAACAGTAGGGAAAGCGTTGGATAGCGTAGGGGTAAAAATTACTATTCCCACTCCAGAGAGTGCAACAGTAGGGAAAGCGTTGGATAGCCTAGGGGTAAAAAATACTATTCCCACTCCAGAGAGTGCACCAGTAGGGAAAGCGTTGGATAGCGTAGGGATAAAAATTACTATTCCCACTCCAGAGAGTGCAACAGTAGGGAAAGCGTTGGATAGCGTAGGGGTAAACATTACTATTCCCCCTCCAGTGAGTGCAACAGTAGGGAAAGCGTTGGATAGCGTAGGGGTAAAAAATACGATTCCCACTCCAGAGAGTGCACCAGTAGGGAAAGCGTTGGATAGCGTAGGGATAAAAATTACTATTCCCACTCCAGAGAGTGCAACAGTAGGGAAAGCGTTGGATAGCGTAGGGGTAAACATTACTATTCCCCCTCCAGTGAGTGCAACAGTAGGGAAAGCGTTGGATAGCGTAGGGGTAAAAAATACGATTCCCACTCCAGAGAGTGCACCAGTAGGGAAAGCGTTGGATAGCGTAGGGATAAAAATTACTATTCCCACTCCAGAGAGTGCAACAGTAGGGAAAGCGTTGGATAGCTTAGGGGTAAACATTACTATTCCCACTCCAGTGAGTGCAACAGTAGGGAAAGCATTGGATAGCAGGAGGGTAAAAATGACTATTCCCACTCCAGTGAGTGCAACAGTAGGGAAAGTAAATACTTCATATATAAATAAAAATAAAATAAATAATAATACCAATTACAAATTAATTAAAATACTTAACACTTTTATATAATATATTAATTAATCAATTAAAAATACAAATAAAATTTAATTAAGAAAAATAATTACCTACTAATACAAATTATTTACCAATTAACAATAAATTAACTAACAATTAGAAAATAATAAAAAATTTGGTGAAATGAAAAGAAAATTTAAAAATAGAATTACTTACAATTAAATTACTCCCCACCCTATTCCCTTATAAACCCACAACCCACTACAGAAACTAAATTAATAAAATTAACATAATTATCAATTAATAAATTATTTAAAATTAATTACCCATTATATTTTAATTATTTACCAATCAATAATTAATTAACAATTATTTCACAATAAATACAAATAAATAAATTAACATATTTAATTATTTATAATTAAATAACTTGCCAACCTATTCCCCTATAAACACACAACCCGCTACTGAAAATAAATTACTAAAACTAACACATTTATCAATTAATCAATTAATTTTAATTAATTACAAATTAATAATTATTTAATAATAAATACAAAATAAATACCAATAAATAAATTAACATATTTAATTTATTATAATTAAATTACTTCCCACCCTATTCCCCTATAAACCCACAACCTGCTACAGAAAATAAATTACTGAAATTAACATAATTATCAATTAATCAATTAATTAAAAATAATTACCAATTATATTTTAATTAATTACCAATTAATAATTAATTAACAATTAATTCAAAATAAATACCAATAAATAAATTAACATATTTAATTAATTATAATTAAATTACTTCCCACCCTATTCCCCTATAAACCCACAACCCGCTACAGAATTATATTACGCAAAAATTAAATACCATAAAAATAATTAATTAATATAAATAATAAAATAAATATACACTTTTCAAACATATACTAACATAAAAAACACTTTAAAAATTGATATTAACTTACTTACCTCAAATTCGATATTTTTGTAGTCTATATTCTGTCCATTCTATATTTTTGTAGTCTATATTCTGTCCATTCGATATTATGTCCATTCTATATTTTTTAATTTGATATTAATGCTATCCTATTCGATATTTTTGTAGTCTATATTCTGTCCAGTCGATATTGTGTCCATTCTATATTTTTTAATCGATATTAAAGCAAATCGATAATAAAAACTCGATATTTTGACTGTATACCATCTGGGATGTGAGACTGCCTGATTCTTTCAAGCTTCCTGCAGCCTGATGTTGCATCTTTCGAAACAGCATTATGCCTTGGGGTAGAAGGGCGAGGGTGGTTGTGCCTTACCCACTTTCAAGGAACAGCTTTATCCAGAGCCCGGTTTATCCACCTCAGGGACCAGGCCAGAGAATGCTTAAACCTCATTGTTTCCCATAGCCTAGGCTGCTTTGTCCCTTGACCTTAAAATGAATCAGGGCATAATAATCCGTCCAGAAATGGGGAACACTGCTGACCCAGATGCCAGACCCGGGAGCAAGGATCAAATCTATCACCTGGCTACCCTGGTGTGTGTACCCTGCAACCTCTGGAGAGAGGTCAGGAGCTGCAGAGAACTGAGGGTATCCATAGCATGTGTGCTACTATCCACGTCAGACCCACACATTAAAGGCACCTAGAAGCAGGATCCCTGCATGAGATAATAATAGCGCATTATAAAATAAACCACTAGGTCAGCAAAATTTAGATGAAGACCCTGGCGGGCAACAGCATAATATGACCACTGAAGGGCCGGGAGCAGTGATAGCGAATGAAAACCTGGTGATTCACCAGGAACGAGCAGGCTCAAAGGGTCCAAGGGGTTTACAATGTGGCAGAGCCATGAAGGTACCCAGGGGCTGGTGCAGCGAAAGACAAAGATTGGTCCTTTTGCTCCTGAAGTTTATCGAATCTGGGTCTCCCCTGACTTTCTTTGGACCTGAAGTTGTGCATATCTTTGTCCTGTTCTGTTTTGTAAACTGTGACACATGAACGGCATGTATCTCCAAGAGCAGGGGCCTGCTCCTGAAGCCATGCCTCCAAGTGTTGTCTGGCAAGGGTCAAGGATCGCCTATGGCTTACATTTGTGTCTGGGATGTGGATTGTTTACTCTCCTCTCTTGGAGACATCTCACTGATGGTGCCACCACTCACAGGGTTATCACTCTCCTCCTGGGCCCTGGATGTGACAAAGGGCTACCAGCTATGCACTAATCCTGAGGGGCAAGTGGTGAGGTGTCACAGATGTATGTGCCACCAGGATTGGGGTTACCAGTCCCTGGTTGCACATTTGCTTTCTGGTGGGTGTTTTGTAATGTGGCTCATGTTGCTACATGCCACTAGTGACGTGGCTTATCCCATTGCTTGTGCACAGACTGCGCCAAGGATGGTCTGACAGGGCCCCAAGTGAGGACGTTTCACGCCCCCTCATGCACATCTTATGCTTGGTGGCCATCTTGGGATGAGCATTGATGTCTGCTCAGAGCTGCACTCTGCAGAGGTGCTCATGGCAGGTGTGTGGAGTCAACACAGACGCTCGACAAGCAGTTCACGCGACAGAGGAAGGTGACCTGGACACTGCAGCTCATCCCTTTGCCTTTTCCCGCCATCTGGACTCCTCCAGCACCAGGCTGGGTGTGGGTGGCCTCCTTCGGTGCCGGTCTCTGCGGATCCTGGCCAAGAGTGCCAAGTGATCCTTCCCACGCAGCTGGCTGGCGTCGGGGCACCAGCGGCTCCTTCCAGCTGGACACCATCTGGGTGAAGAGAAATCAATTTGACGCCCGTTAAGGAGAAGGACGCCATCTAGGCAGTCACAGCTGGAAGGCGCTGGACGCAGTCTGGCCAACACTGTGAGGCCTGTGTAGGACGACCCGACAGAACTGGTGGCGCCCCAGTGACAGCGCGCCACCTCCCGTCCTCTGTGGTTTCTTCCAGAGCGGGACTGGTAACCCAATCAACTCTGGGAAAATGTCTAAACAAGCCACATACTATAGTGTTTCATGGAAGTTCACAGATGCGTAGCTTCTTTCTATTGGTGCAGCAGGTGCAGTGAAACCAGGGCCCCCGAACCCTGAATATTGCTACATTTTACAGTTCTAACAGCGGCCAGGGGGCATTTCCTTTCTTGCACTAGGGCCCATGACACAGTGGCCATGCCGCTGGGTGACCCCCCTGTTCGGAAAGCAGCCTCCTTGAGAAGCCCAAGGGGATGTGCCAGCCCGGCCCTGGTGCTCCTGAGCTCCATAGGTAGAGTGCACCTAGAGTGTGCCTGTCTGTCCTGGAGGGATTTTTATGATTCAAGTTGTACTTACAACCTGTTTATGAAGGAAACTTCTAAATTCTGAGTACCCTCTAGCAACAACCTCTACTTTGCAGACTGTGACTATAACATGTTTTTAAATTAACAGAACTTTGCCTTTACTAAGAAGTTACTATTATTTTCCCCTGGTTTTAACCACCCTGGGTAGTTAAGGTCTATATTTACCTTGTACAGAAAAGCCTGCCTCTTATAACAAAAGTTGGAAATGTCATTACCGCCTGGGCAGCGGTATCACTATGTAAATGCCTGAATGCTGCCATCATCAGCTTGAAGTTGACTAGTTAGCGCGTGCAAATATCCAGGCACATTGTTACAACCCATGTGCAGAACTGTATATCTTTTTATCGATCTGAACTGTAAACAGAATTTGATTTGTGTTGCTAAAATCTGCACATTTTAGAGCAGATATTGGATTAGATGAGAAGTGTTGCAATCCATGTTTATGTGGAATAACGCTATCCCATCATCACTCTGGCCCTGAACATTGTTATGTAGAAGACAGGTCACACGCAGATCTGGTGGAGGTTGTAGCAGTGTTGCGTGCAACTGTGCTTTAAAGGATTGTGACTGTTCAGTACACACTTCAAAAGATACAGCATGGATGACAGAAATCAGGGGAGGTGAAGAACAGATGTATAAATTGACATGTAATCTGAGTGACTTTAGCCACAACATAAAATACGGGTTGATAGCACTGGATTGCAATTGCAAGGTGAGACTCTGCTCAGCCACACCCATTCCCTCCGACCACGCCAGAAACCTCTGAATCATCTTTGACAACAAGCTCATCAAGAAATCACAGATCAGTGCTGTCTCCTCCACCTGCTTTCTCACTCTGCATATGCTACGTAAGATCTTCAAGTGGCAACCCCTACATGTGAGACGCACTGTGACCAGGCCCTCCTCACCACACAACTGGGCTAAAGCAACGCTCTCTACATACGGAGACTTCAGACCATACAGAACGCCACAGCTATACTCATCCTCGGCCTTCCCCGACAAACCCACATCACACCCCACCTCAAGCAACTCTACTGGCTCCCTGTACAGAAGATATGCTAATTCAAGCTGCTGACAACCAGAGTTTTCTCACTCAAGTTTTTCCACCAGGGTTTTCCCACTCACCGTTCTTCC
The DNA here is from genome assembly GCF_964263255.1 of Lissotriton vulgaris. Taxonomy (NCBI): domain Eukaryota; kingdom Metazoa; phylum Chordata; class Amphibia; order Caudata; family Salamandridae; genus Lissotriton; species Lissotriton vulgaris. The sequence continues at coordinate 165,266,840 of NC_141695.1, read as the reverse complement.
CGCCAACGGAAGTCACACCCACCCCAGAACTTACTTAATGAAGGCCGCAGCTCGACTGCATCAGTAGGCACCTGATGCGGTTCAGGCTTACTCATTTCTTCTTCAGAGCCTCAGTCATGGTCCTTCACTGTTGCCATTCGCTGCGGAGGTCTCACCCTTTCCTCATCATTGGCCCCAACACATCAGTGGAACCTGACTCAAGAGCCATCCTACGCCACCTGATGTAATCTGCGTATTTGCAAAATGTACACTCATTCCAAGGAGTTTCTCGATAGTGAATAGCAGTTGTTGATTGTTTTAGTGGTCTCACAAGGATGAAAGTCTGAGTGGCTCTGCCGGGACTTGACCATTAGTTGAAACAGATTCCGAGCGTGGACGCATTAGTACACTGAGCCACTACATACTACAGGGGGGGTCTCACTCCTTTCTCTTCACTAACGCTAGGCACTGGAGTGGCGTCTCACTCATTCATATATAACTAAAATCGTACACTTCACAAGAGTCTCAGTCCTTTTTGCATCACTGATGCAATACACGTAAGTGGACTCTCAGTCATTCCCACCTGACTAGCGTTTTACATAAGTGGAAGAGGTGTGGCACTGCGGCCAGGGCGACTGACACTGGACATGGGGCTCAGGGTTCGATCCCCAGAATCGGCGACAGGTCAGCCCAGCACCATGATGTGACTTTGGGCAATAGCTCGCCTAATCTTCCCGATGGCCCCCAGCGCCAAGATGCCTCCGGGTAGTTGTGCGCTTTACAAATACTGGAGATTTTTTTTAACATGACGATAAACTCATTCTTTCCCACATCTCTGATGCCATAAAGTTAAATGGAACATCACTCATTTCCACAACACACCAACAGCCACTTCAGTTGAGTTACACTCCTTCCCACACCACTAATGCCATGTATTTATGTGAATGTCCATTCATTCCATCATAGCATAACACAACCTCGCTCAGGTCTATCATTGGTCCTATTAACATCGTGAAGTCACTCCTCTGGGCCTGGGATTACAAGGAATCAGTAGTCTCTGCTTGCACCTCTACCTGATGATAACCTTGCATACAGCTTTAAACCCCAGGGGTACCTGAGTGCCTACATCACCAGTTCCAGGTGGGTCAGCAGGCTTTCCTTAAACTGTTCCATGAGGTCTGCCCTTGATGTGGGTGGAGGGTCGTTCAACAGCTTGAGAAGCAATGACTCCGAAGTCTGCCCTCCCAGAGGATGGCTGAGAGACTCTCTTCCTGTGGCTAAGGTCCTCGGTCCTCTCTCTGGAGTGTAACCTTAACCCAGTCCTGAGGCGGAAGCCGGGGCTGGAGGTACTCATTGGTTTTTAAAGAAACTGTTCATGCACCACGCTCGCTTTTTGTGTGGTGTCACTTATTGAAAATTGTGTTTTTAAACTCACTTGCGAAGCCCTGATTCCAGCGCTCTCTCGCTCATGCCTGTTGGCGCTTCAGCGCTCAGCTGACCTTGATAGCTGCTCGCTGCCCCCAGCTCCTCGCTCACAGCCGCCATCACCTGCGGCGTGCGCGGTGACCTCGCCCACTGGAGGCCACACCCCCACTCCCTCGACCTACAAATGTGCTTACACAGGAAGCGCAGCGGACGAGCGCAGCGGGAGCGCCTAAGGCAAGCCCGTCTGCGCCCGTCCTCGCCAAGTCCTCGCCTCTCGCCAGAACCCCTGCCCAAAAATCTTACGTATATGACAGCAATATACTGAGGTCACTCAACCCGGGCCCTAGATGTAATAATACAGAGGGATGCATTGGTCGAACCGCCCTCCACTGTAAAAACTGTAATCTGGTCATACCTGAACCACGCCTATCAGCCACAAAGAGAACAAAAGAAAGGAAACTTTACTTGCCATCATGCAGCTGAACGTCAGATCCCTGGTCAAACACCATGCGGAGGTAAGAACGCTTTTAATGGACGAGAACCCAGACATAATGTTTCTGTGTGAAACCTGGCTTAAAGACGACCAAACTAGCATCCCCAATCTAGCCATACCGGACGGGTTCTCTATGACTTGCATTAATAGAGACTCAAGAGGAGGTGGCATTGCCGCCATCCATAGATCCTCCTTTACCTGCTCCTTCCAAAAGGAAAGTATTGCGGACAGCGAATGCGCTCGCTTCAAAATCTCCACAAGTCCCCATTGCACTCTTTCTGGCCTTTTTATTTACAGACCCCCAGGGCCTTCTACGAAATTCACTGAAGAGCTTATTGAGACAGCACACGCTATGATCACTGGCTCGGCCAACTTCACGATCTTAGGAGACCTCAATCTCCACTTAGACAATTCTTCAGATGCTAAAATCAGCAACTTCGTTGCAGACCTAGCTGCCTTGCAGCTAATCCAGCTCGTCCGAACCCCCACACATGTCGCGGGCCATTTGCTTGACCCGGTATTTACTAACATACCAGAGGCCAAAACTGACGACCCCAAACCCATGGCCTGGACGGACCACTCGTTAATAACCCTCTCAATCCCGAACAACTCCCCTCCCGTAAAAAAATCACCCACCGCACGCCTAAAACGACCCTGGCACAAACTCCAACAATGTGACCTAGCGGTCAGCCTAGGGGAACCTAACCTGGAGGATATAAACGACATTGAAACATCATATGCATCCTTCCAGGACTGGATCACCAAGGGACTGGACGCCATTATACCAGCCAAGTGGACAAAAGGGCGAAACACCCCTTCCAACCCCTGGTACGATGAGAACCTTAAAACGATGAGGAAAACTTGTAAAAAAGCGGAACGGCAATGGAGGAAGGAATACAAGCAGGAGGACAAATACGCATACTTGGCCACTCTCAGAACATACCACAAGGCAATCCGGGTAGCCCGCGCTGCCTTCTACGCTACTGAGATAAAAGCTAGCCCCAACCCCATGAAAACTATTTTCCAAATCGTGCAAAAATTGCAAAATGGTGACAAACCGGCCTCTCACATCACCTCCACGCAGCAATGTGAAGACCTAGCCACCTTCTTCACGGAAAAGTTGAAGAAAATTTACAACGCCTTCACCCAGGATAGTCCAGAGGACATCAGCCCCCCAACGCCACCTTTGGAGACTCCAGGCTCACTTGCCCACCCGCTATCTCAGGTGAAGAACTCACCAAACTTTGTAGGAAGGTGAAATCTGGTGCCCCCACAGATCCGATGAGACCAATTCACTTCCTGGGAGCCTTGGAATTCTTCCTCCCATCCTTGACCTCACTCCTTAATCTCTCATTTACCACAGCCACGGTACCCACCTGCTGGAAACAGGCCTGGGTAACACCGATAATAAAAAAACCCTCCCTAGACCCCTCTAAACCAGAGAACTACCGGCCCGTTTCACTGCTCCCATGGGTAGCGAAACTAGCGGAAGCCCACGCGAACAAAATTCTCAGTGATCACATGGCAAAAAACAACATCCTGGACCCCTCCCAACACGGGTTCAGGCCGGGCCATAGCACGGAATCTGCGCTCCTCACCTCCACGGAAAACTTACGGGAAATCATGGACACCGGTAAAAGTGCCGCGCTGATACTGCTCGATCTCAGCGCGGCCTTTGACACGGTCTCCCATGCTATCCTACTAAAACGCCTTGAAAACATCAGGATCGTAGACTCGGCGCTTCAATGGTTCCGATCATTTCTAACCAACAGATCATTCAGGGTATCTGCCCCTCCGTTCATCTCCCAACCCCAAGACATAGGACAAGGAGTCCCACAGGGCTCTGCCCTCAGTCCCTCCTTGTTTAACCTATATATGCAACCCTTGGCGGAGGTTGCCAAGACATGGGGCCTCACAATGGTGTTGTACGCCGACGACACTCAGTTGGTCATCAGCCTCAATGAGGCCCCCTCTCCCGAGGCCACTAGATTCAGGGATGGACTGACTGCCGTCGCGAAATGGATGACTGCAAATTGCCTCCAACAAAACGGTGGCAAAACCGAGGTGCTGATAATGGGGAAAAACAGTGACAACTGGAATGACCTCTGGTGGCCCCAATCACTGGGCCCAGCACCCCCCCCCCGAAAACTCTAGCAAAAAATCTAGGAGTTTGGCTGGACTCTACTCTTAGCTTCCAGTCGCACACCAAAAAAGTTGCCGCAACTTGCATTGGTTTACTGAGAAGTCTCAACCCCATCTTAGGCTACTTTGACTCCAAAACGCGACAACTTATCGTACAATCTACCATCTTGTCCAGGCTGGACTACGCAAGTATCCTGCTGTTAGGAGCAAACAAATCTGGAAATAAAGAGATTCCAACGGATCCAGAATTCGGCTGCAAGGGCTATAGTAGGTCTCCCTAGAAGGTGCTCGGCGAGAGCGACCATTCACAGACTACATTGGCTACCCATCGAAGCCCGCATCCAATTCAAGGCCCTCATATTCCCCTTTAAAATCCTGAAGAACGAAGGTCCAGAGCTCCTCCGTTCGCTGTTGACCCCCTATTATCCCAAACGGAATCTCCGGTCCAAGGGGCAACATTTAGCCATGATACCCCACACAAAGTTCTGCCGCATCGGAGGGCGTTCCTTCAAACTACTGGGGGCCAAGTTATGGAACTCCCTTCCCCTCCACATCTGATGCATCGACAATATGCTAGCTTTCCGCAGAGCGATCAAAACCCATCTCTTTCCCTCCTTGTAGGTCTCGTCTCTCGTCTCAGTTGGTTGTGTTATGGTTCTAGCGCCGGGACGTCCCGTTGCTGGGGCAGCTGTTTGCGCTTTACAAAACAGATAACATAACATAACATAACAACATAACATAACGTGTGTCGCCCGACGGGCAGGCCCAAGACCATGCAGGAGCTTCTGCATAAGTACCAGAATCCTCCATTGCAAAATCCTCTTGTAGATAGGAAGCCAAAGAAAATAGACTAGCATGGCCACATTTAGCAACACCCCTCAGCACCCACTGCATGACTCTACATTTACTGCCATTTTTACAACCATAGAAGCTGGGTCTCCTAAAACGGGGCACCTCCAAACGGATGCGGAAATGTATACTGGTGGCGAGTGATGGCAGCTCAGCCTCGTTCATCCGGTAAGGGACATAACTGACCTCATATGCAGATGCAATGTCTGCAGGTAATTATTGTAACTGACCTCATATGCAGATGCAATGTCTGCAGGTAAGTGTTGCAACTCACCTCATATGCAGATGCAATGTCTGCAGGTAAGTGTTGCAACTCACCTCATATGCAGATGCAATGTCTGCAGGTAAGTGTTGTAACTGACCTCACATGCAGATGCAATGTCTACAGGTAAGTTTTGTAACTGACCTCATATACCGATGCAATGTCTGCAGGTAAGGGATGTAACTGACCTCATCTGCAGATGCAATGTCTGCAGGTGTCAGTAACAGCATTCATCTGATTGCATGGATGACTGCATCAGTCTGGGCGCAGGGGCATCTAGAGAGACCTGTGCACAGTTGGACAATCTACACTGACCAGTATTCATAGAGCCGCAAATCCCTGGATACTGTCTAACGTTACCTACCATCGAGGCGACGTGTGGACCCCCTTCCTCTCTAAGGACCTCTGCTGGGGGCCATCCGTTGATAAGAAGGCGCTCTGGAGAAGTAAGGAAGACCTCCTGCGTTCAAGAGCTTCCTTTCTCATTAGAGGAGGGAGGCACTGTCGCATCCAAACGCATGATGTATGTTTATTTTGGGTGCATAGCACCCATTGCATATTTTAAATTCTTCAAACCACTTTTAAGAGGGTAAACATATTGTTACAGGGCTCGTGAATTACGCTGCAACATCGAAAAAATCATCCAGAACCTTTAAAAAAAATTCTACAGCAAAGGAAATTCAAATTGTGTGTCAAGGCAAGGCAGATTGTGCATTTTAATGCCCTGTGTGGTATGATAAAAGCCACCACCCTTCCTTCCCATGTCAGTGTGACTAAGAGAGCAGGTGTGCGGCAGAATGTCTTTAAAGTGGGGGCTGAGGTGATCTCTTTAATGAGGAGGACCTTGAGCTTGGATTCCATCAAGAGGTCATTCACGTGATTGTCACATGTGACAGCTGATCCAACATTTATGAAACACCGTTGTATGGAGTTGAGGCGTTGGTAATTGTTACAATGCGATGCTCACATTGAAATTATCTCTTTGAGGCTAGACTGGAGGGTTTAAGATAGAGGTACTTTTCAGAGCATCATTGACTCTTTGCATTGACGTCAGGGCAGATAGTCGCCCTCAGATGGGGTCTTTGGAGGAGCAATATAGACTCCATTAATAGACTTTCTCCTGCAATCTAACCCACTTTAGCTTGGTAAGAGCTGCAGATATCTCCAAACATGCTCAGGGACTGATCTATAGGAATTAATAATGAAAATCTGTGTGATTTTCCCTACAGTTTTTAATTGTTTATTGGGTACAATGACGACATAAATATTGACAGAAAGAAGAAAGTATTGCACTATGTTGCCTTTTATCGCACAACAATATTCACTAATGAAAAAAAAAAATTGTACCTATAGGACTTATACAACGTACAGGCAGGTTGCTTTTTGAAATAATGTATACATTCATCCCTTGTGGTAATTGTTTAATTATTTAGCTCTGATCAAGGCACTTGACCTTGGAATCATTCAATCTTTATTCGGTTTAAAAAACCTTGTAAGATACAGTACATTTAATCATAATACATCATATCACAAAAAAGAAAATTTGTTTGAGTACATAAAAATAGCGGGTGGATAAAAATATCAACACACTTCCTTTGCATATAATGCATAGAATTCAATTCATTTCCCAGAATGTCCACTTGGGGGTAACTTGGTCCTAGTCGGCCCCTCTAATGTACATGTACACTGAATAAATATACAGAATAAAACAATAAATTAAGCATCTGTTTTTGTTAAAAATGTACACCAGAACAGTAAAGCAAGCAGCACTTTAGCAGCTAACAGTTGTCACAGTAACATAGTAAACTAGCCTATTTCCTTAAGTTTTTTGGTCTTTCATCTTCCTTATCAAGGCTACGCATAAGAGGAAACGGCTCAGGCTGAACACAATCGGTTGGGCAGTGTCTCCCTTAAAAATTCTAAGCCCAACCTTAATTTGTCGGAGGCCTAGCTTTTGGCAGATTGGCTTTAGCCATTTTTTCCTGGCTTTAAGGTATGCTGGGCATATAAATAAAACATGGGACACATCCTCTTTCAGCCCCATCTCGCAATACTCACATATAACGGAGCCAGCGGCCCCGGCCAGCCCCTTATTGCAGTTCCAGCTAGTTGTCCTTTCTTTTAATTGCAAAATACCATACCGGAACTTTAAGTATAGGCTTTTGGCCAATGGAGGGTAAATTTCGTCCATAAGGGGCTCTAATTGCATGGTCACTTTTAATTCAAAGAATTTCGAGGTTAGAGTCCCTGTTCTGGGGTTTGATAGCACTGAGTCTCTAATATAGTCCCAGTACCTTTGTTTCAAGATCCTTTTTGAGCTATTTGTAAGAGAATCAGGGTCAAACCAAAAATCACTTAACCCTAGTTTTTCAAACCATTTTTTGACGTACTCTAACCATGGCAAATGCGTGGTATTCCTTATAGCCAGTATCTCTTTCAATGCTTCTCTGTAATCAGTCAGGTCCTCAGTGGACCATAAGCGGACCCAATAGAGCAGCGGTCGAAGAGAAGCATAGTCATCTGTACGTCGAAAGTTGAGGTCCCATAATACGGGTGTCAGTGGTGTGGACCCAGGTATCCCTAAAAGTTGCCTAATAAAGGAATTTTCCCTCACTCGGAAAGTATCCTTTAAAGCATAAGCCCAGAGATCCGCGCCATAAAGTGAAGATGATTGCACTTTGTACTTGAATAGTTCAATGGCTGGTGAGACTGCTTTAAAATGGCTATTCTTATGCCTCTTTAAAATCGGACACTGATTTTGAGTCAGCCTTAATTTTGAGTTCTCCAATTGTGTTTTCCATGTAACGTTGCTGTCTAAAATGATACCCAGGAATTTAAAATTGGGGACTTCTTCAATGGGTTCGTTATTTATCTTAAAAACTTTGCTAAAACCTTTATGAGGGTTGATTGTCATAACTTTTGTTTTTGAGGAATTGATTTCTAGTTCCTTGTCATGGCAATACAAACTAAATTTATTTAAAAGGTTTTGAAGCCCCCTGGGTGTCTGAGAGATTAAAATGGTGTCGTCTGCAAACAACAATGCCGGAACGGCTTGCCCACTCAATTTGGGAGAGTCATGCTCGCAGCCCAAAAGAGTGTCGGGGATGTCATTGACGTATAAGGAGAATAAGGTAGGTGCCATTACGCACCCTTGCCTAACCCCTTTAGCTAGTTTTATCTTCTCACTGACTTCTCCGTTTGGTCCCCATCTGACTCGTGCATAATTATTCTCGTGGAGTCTAATTAAAATTTGAAGGATGTTCCCGGGGACGCCTATATTGTTTAATGTCTTCCATAGGGCTACCCTTGGAACCATATCAAAAGCTGCCTTCAAATCAACAAAAGCCACGTATATATAAGGGAACTTCTTATAATCGTATATTTCCAGACTAAACATAAAAATCTAAAAACCTGGTCTACAGTGCTTATTTTGATCTAAAACTTGCCTGGTATTTTGTATAGATAGAGTGTTCTTCAATCCAAGTGGAAAGCCGGCTAAGGACTTGACGGGCAAAGATTTTTTGCAACACGTCAATTAAGCTGATAGGCCGATAATGCGAGGGATTTGACCTATCACCCTTCTTGAACAGTGTTACAATCTCCGCCCCCTTCCAGGTTTCTGGGACAGGAGCTCCTCTAGCAATATCATTAGATAGAAGATTGATATAAGGAGCCCAAATATAGTTCTCGTGCTTCCAAAGATCACCTGGTATTCTGTCAGGGCCTGGCGCTTTCCCTGGCTTAACTGCCTTGATTGCTAAAATTGTTTCTGTCAAGGAGAAGACAAGAGGTATGTTATGCACAGCCAAAAGAGGCTGCAAGCTGTCCCAACCTTCAATCTCACCAGAACTTTCACAAGCATATAAGAAGGTGAAATGCTTGACCCAAATTTCCTCCTCTAAGAATTTATCTTTGCATTCAGTCAACCCCCTGGTGCCTCTAGCAATGAGGCTCCAAAAGGAGGTCTGGTCTTTACACTTACATGCGTCCAACAAATCTGACCAAACCCTTTCGTCCCCCTCCTTTTTGGCCATTAATAAGGTTCTTTTGTACTGAGCTCTCTTAATTCTCACAATGTCCGCTGAATCCCCCCTGACCGCTGTAATTAGGTCTGCTTTAGCTCTCCGGCATTCCTGGTTATACCAGGTGATCCCTGTATGTTTACTCTTTTGGGCATTATGTGATCTTTTTACCGCCCTGGTTAGGATCTCGCCAAGCTGGTCAATTAAATGATCATGAGATTCTATCAGACAAGGATTTTGGGTGACAGTACTATTTCTTAAGAGAGGGGACATGTGCCTCACAAATACAATATAGATTTGACTAATGATTGTTGTGTTACCTAAAACCACTGACCACTTCAGGGATCTACGGTTGTTTGCCACTAAAGGGTCCTGTGGTAAGGAAACAGTACTTTTAGCACTTTTCTCAAGGGTTTTAAAGATCTGAGTCTGGACAGATAAAATCAATGGATAGTGGTCACTTTCCGTGCGGTCATCCACCATTAGGTCGATGATCATGGGCCATGAATTCAGAGAAACTATAAAATAATCTAATTGGCTGGGATTCGCCCCTCTGGTAAATGTTGGTTTACTGGGGCAGTCTGAGGGCAACCGCCCATTGCAGGCACGTAGGCCTAGCTCGAGAGTCAAGTTCAATAGTTGTAGGGCACTCACTGTACAAGGTGCTTTATAATTTGTATCAACCAAGGGGATATTGTTGGCGCTGTCCTCGTCCTTGTGAATGTCTTCTAGGCCTATTATAGGTTCAAAACCACTATTGAAGTCACCACCTATAATCATTATTGCATTTTGATCAAACCCCGCCACAATATTACTCAAATGGGTTACAACTGGTGATTCTTTACACGATCGGTGTGGTCTGCTGTAAATATTGATCACGTAAATGCTACAACCCTTAGTGTTTTTTAACTCAAGTAACAGAAGGTCGGGATTATTCGTATCAATTTGCTTAAAAGACAGGCCGCCTGTGATTTTCACCCATATTGTTAGGCCGCCAGAAGGTCTTCCCCCATTTGTGTTAACTGCGGGGATAAAAAAAGATCTATAGTCAACCTTGAAATAATTCTCGAGCCCCCAGGTTTCCTAGAACATGATTAAATCCCCACTAGCCAGATAGTCATGCCAGGCCGGATCTGAGAGATTTTTTTTCAAACCCGCAATATTCCAACAGATTATTTTTGCTGTTTCTAAAACACCTGGTTTCCCTATTACCTGCTGTTGTATAATAGACCCATTTACATCTAAGTGTGGTGTTTGTGCCATTGTGTCAACATAGTGCAGTGGCTGTTGAGAATTTTTAACAAGTGCGATCTGCTTTGGTACAGCTTCAGGATGAAAACTAGGATATGTGTATTCTATGCCGCATGACATTGCCAAAGCCCCTCCATCAAGTCAATCGCAATCAGCTAGACCAGCTAGGGCTCCGAACCTATTTGAGGCGCTAACTCCCCAATTATAAGATGGGGCCCCAAGACCCCAACCATTTGCTGGTACATTCCATCTAGATGCAGGGGTAATAGGAAACGCTGGATTCTGGTGAGCACCTGGCCATCCTCCGTTGTGGTTGCCATTGCCTATGGGTGCAGGGGTAATAGGATATAGTAAATTCTGCTGCACGCCTGGCCATCCTCCGTTATAGTTGCCATTACCTAAGGCCCCACAATTGTTAACAGATGTGCCCGGCCCTCGTCTGCCCATTAAATTCCAATTTTGCCCTGGAGTAGTGAAACAGGGAATGTTATGTTGATTAGCTTGCCATGGGCCGGCCCTATTTTTAGAAGCATAGTTCATGTCAAACATTGTAGGTCCCCCACCCCATCCATTATTTCTCGCTAACCAAGCTGGCTTCAGGGACTTATGATTGTTGGCTTTTTGCGACTCATTGTAAAAGAATTCTAATGTGAGGGGGATTATAGAACTACTTCTTCTTTGTGGTGGAAGAATATTGGATAGAATATCGGGAAGAGCAGCTGGATTTGAAAGATTTAATACCACACAGTCGCCCTTCCATTTTTTTTGCTTATTTCCTATCCATCTAACCCTCCTTGCCATTTTAATTTCGTCAGCCAGCCGCTGTTCACTCCCCTGTGCTATCCGCATATTATTTGACAGCCAGTATAGTGCCTTACTTATTAGTGACGGTGTTGACTCGGTTTGACCCGGTGGTAGGGTTGGTGTATTAGCTAGAACTAACACCAATGGCGATGCTTCAACTACAAATTGTGTTGAGTCTTCTTCAGAGCTAGGGGGCACTATAGCATGTGGTGGATCAGTTAATTGAGTAATTGGGGCTTCTAATGGCAAATCATTGATATTGGGGCCAGTTTGCGGGCATTCCGGAAGAGTTGGCCCTAGTGGGGTAACATCTGGTGCTGACCCAGAATCGTTATCTTCCTTTGGGCAATCATGGCCCTTGTTAACATTACTTAAGACATTTCCTATCGCATCTACTAATACATTTTGTGTACCTCCCAATTTCTTTATGTCCGCAGAAAGTTTATCAATCTTGCTAATAAGTGGCTTGATAAGTGTCAGAATTTTTATTTCTAACAGCTCTGCTATTCTTGACATTAGGTCCTCATCCGATATCTCCCTAGAATTGTCCTCCTCATGGTTCTGGCGAGTGCTTTTTGTCTTTGGTGGTGACGTAACCTTATTTTTTCCAGAGCGTGCCCCCCCCAAGTTTGTTTTGTAATCTACGACAGGCTCTAACTGCCCTTGTGGCCCGCTTTACAGATGGTTCGTCCTCCACTTCTTCTTTTTCTTCAACCACAATGACAGCATGTGCATCTAAATCATTGACCACATGTGGCTCAGTCTCCGCCACATTTGCTGCACTGGTATCGATACTGACATTTACTTGGAAGTTTGTTTCATGAGCATCATTATTAGAGTCTAATAGCAGAGACTCATTTTTTTGTGAGGAAGTGGGTGGGCTCATGGGAGGGAGAATAGGTGACTGACTCAGTCCCAACGACTGTCTGCGCTCACTGTTTATCTTGTTGACCACTTGAACAAGGTAGTTATCCATGGTGTTATTTGGTGTTTCAGATGCCATGTGATTATTTCTTTTAGGCATAATTATACAAAAGGGTGTGATAGTCTTGTTCCCATAACTCAATAAAATGACAGAGTGTAACTCTCAAGGTTAAAAAACAAATGTCTTACTTCAGCGCCTTATACAGGTATCCAGCGAACTCATTTCCTGCTTCGTAGTGGTGTTGTATCTGTTATATACTTCTCATTGAAAACCCCCTCCTCTTTCCAAGCTCCTGGGCGATTCGGTGGCAGCTATACAGACTACTTACCGACCCCCGTCTGGTAACTAAGACTTAGGAGGCGTTTAACCAAAAGCAATAACACTTCCACTGTCAGTGAGCTGGCTGGAACTGATCCCTGGTGCTCAGTGATGACTTTTTAGGGGGGTGGCCTAGCCTGGCCTACTCGTGCCGATGAGGGCCGTAGAGGGCCGGCCCTTTGCCCGGGCTTCGCCCCGGGCGTCCCGCTCGCGTCCCGCGTTGCGGTCTGACCCCCGCTTTGTAGCGCCGCCTGGCGCTGGCTGGTGGCGCGCTCCTATGTGCGGTCGCAGTGCCCCCTGGGAAGGCGAGTTCCTTCTACCTGCGTCACTGGTGTTCTTCGCGTCACAGCAGGGAGGAACCGGCAGGTGGAAGCGGGCAGGCACGGTAGTCGGCTCTGTTGGCAGGCGAGTATCAGTTTGCATGTAGAAACCCTCACGCACCCGTCTTTACACCAGCGTTACACACAACTGGACGGTCTGACCCCCGCTTTGTAGCGCCGCCTGGCGCTGGCTGGTGACGCGCTCCTATGCGCGGTCGCAGTGCCCCCTGGGAAGGCGAGTTCCTTCTACCTGCGTCGCTGGTGTTCTTCGCGTCACAGCAGGGAGGAACCGGCAGGTGGAAGCGGGCAGGCACGGGAGTCGGCTCTGGTGGCAGGCGAGTATCAGTTTGCACGTAGAATCCCTCACGCACCCGTCTTTACACCAGCGTGACCTTGGAATCAAATGCATGAGTGTGGCACAGAGGCGCTTCAGGCTAGAGCTGTTGTGTGTGTGTTTTGTGTGATTACTCACAAAAAGGACTGACATGTCTCTGATAACCAGTCGTCCATTTTGTGTTCCCCACCTCACTACTATGTCAGCTTTGGAGGACAGGTCTCAAAGCACAGCCATGGGCTCCTTCGTGTGTGTGTTTGGGGAGTTGCGCACATTAGATCACTCAGTGCAAACAGAACCCGACATCTTTCTATTTACTGCCCTGGCTGGCGCTTACGTCACCAGGAATGATTAGGCAGACTCCATCTTTATTCCTTGAGCACAAGCAGAAGGAAGGCCATCTTGTCCATGGTAGAAACCTAAGGTGCCCTGGCAATGTAAATGTAAATGTACTGGCATTTATATAGCGGAAATCACCGAGCAGTTTCTAAGCGCTTGCTTAGGGAACCCGTCCTGGTATTACCCTGTGAGATAACCCCGGCAGGGTATCCGCAAGGTGAAAGCCAGGCATCCCACCGCGAGGGGCCGTTGTGGAGATTAAGCAAGCTATTGCCCAGAGTCGCAGAGTGTGAACCCGTGAATCGAGTAGGCACCGGAGCGAGAATTGTCGAGTCCATGGACATTTTAGGACTCAAGACCCCGCCGAGCCGTGAATTCAACCCTGGTCCCGGGCTGACCTCTGCTACCAGGTCTGCCTCCTCTAAAAAATGTGTAACTTTGTGATGATACAACAATTTTACCTGAACAAGAATTAAATAACCATTGAACAATATTCCACCAACGGCATTTTGTGAAGATTTATTTGAATTGTTATCACTTTTTGTTTGCATGTTTAACTAGAATCTTTGATGATTAATCTACTAAAATTGTACAAATTGTGATCACCTACACTCCACGGAGTGAATAGCGCAGTGCATTAGGCTCCTGAGTAGCTCTCAGGAAACTTTTTCCTCTTTCAGAATAAAGGTTTACCAGGACCTTCCACCTTTTGCACACAAAGACAAGTTTTTACACAAGAGATTATAGTACTTAACACATAAGCTTTATCACACTGAGTGCACCCGCTGCTGCATACCTTCTCGTTTCACATATTCCTGCCTAGCAGACAGCAACTGCACCACCCAGATTACTGTTTACAATAACGCTATGGCAACATTTGATGATATCCTTCACCTTACAGAAAACAAAGCACAGACTAAAGTATATTCTTCTCAAGAAGCAGCAGACATATATGGCCTCATTAAAGAGGTCAGAAAATTTGATGCTACTTCAGGCCCGGTCCAACAACAAATCAAACAACTGGAATATCTAATGAGACGGGAGATAAATCAACGTCTGCATGCCACTACCCTCATACAATATCATCGGGCAAGCCGCATCCCCAGGGGGTTACGCTTGGCCATCAAACCCATGTTATTCAAGATGAATAAAAATTTTATGGAGAAATGGTACGCCATCCTTAATAAGTGCTCTCTTGACCTTATTCTTTTAATAGTCGAAGAACTGTCACAAGTTCTTATAGGACTAGAAACAGAAATCAAGGACCTACAAAACAATTTGACACAACGTATGGAAACAGACACTTGGACCACCACCTTAGAAGAGATTAACAACAGATTAGACAGTTATGCTAAAAACATTCACGAGCGAAAGGTTCGTAAATTTCGCCGTGACACTATTGACTATAAGTTAGACGAAGTGTACTCATGGGCTGAAGTATACGCACAGAAACGCACCTGGAATCAAACAGGTAAGACCTCTTCGGAAGAAAGTGTGGTATCAGATTCTGACACCCGCATGACACGCCCCCCAGCACCAACCAACACAGACATCAACTCAGCAGTTACTATTGAAAAAAACGCACCTAGCAGTAGCAGCACCACTTCAAAACCGGCTTTTTTGTCCAACAGTCCAGCCTCAAACGAACCACCACAAGGTTCCAACATCAACAAACCAGAAGAGGCCACCGGTTCAGGAAAACCCAGTCGCAAAAAGAAACATTAACAATAAACATCTCTTCCAAACAACTCACACCTCAACAGATAAACGTACTCAACAAAGGATGCTCCTTTGTGCCAACTAACCAGGCCAAGAGTTTTGACACACAAATTGACGTATTCAAATTCACACGGAAGCTCCGGTTACGCCATTTTTTTAACACCATTGAAAGTAATCAGCCTTCGTTACAAGAAATTGAATATCAAGAATTCAGACCCAAAAGCACTTTTATCCCACCTATGTCACACAAGACTATCGATCTGTTTGAGACCTTAGTCAAACAAGACATCTCTAAACTATCACAACACGGTAGGTCACCTTTGAATCTCAGTTCTGGAGAGAGGTCAGCTCTACGCTCACTCCAGTCTAACCCAACCCTTCACATCACCAAGGCAGACAAAGGAGGTGCCCTGGTAATTATGGATAAATCCAAGTATGTAAGTAAAGTTGAGAGCATGATAAACGACACCACTACGTACCTACCTCTACCTGATGACCCGACCAATGATTTTCTGTCAGTCTTGGACACCATTCTCACGAAAGCCCTATAAATGAAATAGATCAGTCCCAAAACCAAAGATTACCTGTACACCAAATTTCCCCGCAGACCTAAGATCTATATGGTACCCAAAATCCACAAATCTCTCACTGACCCTCCCTTGAGACCCATTGTCTCGGGATGCGGTTCAATTCATGACACCTTAGGCCGGTATTTGGATACTTTTTTCCAACCCATAGTACAATCAGGAATCA
Source organism: Lissotriton vulgaris (assembly GCF_964263255.1). Lineage (NCBI taxonomy): Eukaryota > Metazoa > Chordata > Amphibia > Caudata > Salamandridae > Lissotriton > Lissotriton vulgaris. The sequence goes on along the minus strand of NC_141695.1, from coordinate 165,250,905 downwards.
CATCCATACAAGACACCACTCACTTGCTCAATATCCTTAGAGAAATTACCATTCCCAAAGACAAACAAATCGGGCTGTGCACCATCGATGTCATAGCACTTTACACCTCCATCCCACATTGTGAGGGTTTGGAGGCCATAGAATGGGCACTCTTGAGAGCAGACACTCCGCCAGCCAACCAAACGTTCCTCATGGAAATTTTACACTTTTGCTTGTTTCATAGCTATTTCAGCTGGCAGGACCGTTATTTTCTGCAGTCTAATGGAACCTCTATGGGTTTTTTGGGAGCCCCCAGCTACGCAAATATTTTCATGATGAAATAAGAGCTAGAGAACATATTGACACAACCCCAATGGCAATCCAACCTGCTTGTTTTCAAGCGATACATAGATGACATTCTAATCGTTTGGCAAGGCACACTTCAGGAGCTTGAACAGAACATAACAGAGTTGAACACTATTAATCCCCGCATTCAATTCACCCACAAGATTGATGAACAACAAATCCCATTTCTAGACGTTTTAATCAAGGTCACCAATGGACAGATCACGACTTCCATCTTCACCAAACCTACAGATAGGAATAATGCCTTGCTCTACCAGAGTTTCCACCCATGGTCATTGAAAAAGCACCTCCCATACTCTCAATTTCTCCGCATCAAACGGATCAACTCCGATCAAACCACCGGCATGCAGATGATTGACATCTCCAAAGACAGATACAAAGAGCAAGGCTATCCTGAAAATGTTCTGAATGAGGCAGCAATCAGAGCCTCTAAGGTAACTCGTGAGTCACTTCTAAAGAAAAAAACTACGTCCAATTCCTCCCCGAGGGAGGTTTTTGTATCCAACGACTCCACACAATCTATACAAGTCAAATCTATCATTTTGAACCGATGGTCCCTACTCCAATCCGAACCGGACTTTGGAAATATGTTTAGTGTTCAGCCACGTTTTGCATACAAAAGGGCGAACAATCTAAAAGAGATCCTAAACACTAAACCCTCCCGACCAAAAATACAACACAAGGGATTGTTTAAATGCATGAACTGTTTCAATTGCAACAACGCAATAACAGGATTGACTATGAACCACCCCAGATCTGGCTAATCTATCTCCCTCACATACACAGCAATTTGCAATACCAATTTTGTTGTTTATTACATAAGATGTCCGTGTGACCTACTTTATGTGGGCAAAACCGAGCGAAGCGTGCGGACCAGAATCACAGAGCATAAGAGTAGGATACGCACACATAATGCTAACTCCCCACTTGCTCAACATTGGCACACACACACAGGCACAACATTGCCCAACTTAAATTTGGCATCTTGCAAGTAATCACACCTAACCCAGAACGAGATCGTGCGCAAATCCTTTCCCAGCGCGAAACATACTGGATCTGGTACTTACAGACCTTGACCCCAACAGGATTAAATGATAAGTTTGAATTAGCATGTTTCATGTAATTATCCTGCATTTGGGCACATTTAGCATTATCATATGGATCATAGTAGTTCTTTTCCCCTTTTGTTAGATTGTGCACACGTGGAGTGGCAGTACAGACTTCGTAATTTGGGACATTGCCTTTACAAGCCTTGATGTTTATATATATTTGTGTTACTCTCGTTTTTACTAAAATTGTATTATGTTAGAAAATTACCAGGACCTGGTCTGAATTGCATTGTTTACTTCTTTATTACCAAATACAACACTGTCAGCATTTGGTCCATACGTTTCTAAGTAGAGCGTTTTCAGTTCTCTTTGGACAACACTCTAATATGGCGAGCACGGACACAGTCCTCTTTCTATCACTATGCCCCTTCTTATTGAGCACTTCCGCAGCCGGCTCCAAAACACACGCTGGAATCACTCGTTCTCTTACGAGCACCGCGTATCTTCACCCGGTAAGATTCTTTACAGCATTGGACACGGCTAACTTGGTTTATCTTAAGGTTGATGTCAACCTATTTACTCCGGTCTTTTGCCCCAATAGGGAAGTTAAACCTTTGATACACCGCTCACCCGAGCGCAACCTCGACACCGCTTTCAGCAGTATAGTATCGATCCCGACTAGACCAGTAAGCGCATTTCTTTTGACGCACTCCTTTGGGCACACGTTCGGAGGTTTTGTTTAAATAAGGAAAGCATGCAGTCTATTTTTCTCTGGGCACACGTTTGGAGGTTTCGTTTTAAACAAAGAATTGCACGTAGTTTGTTTCTAATAGACACACCAGGAGTCTTTTTCCTTCACATACGTGTCTGTATTTTACCCCCCGCTGGTCTCTTCACCTCCACTCTTACCCCCCGTTGGTCTCTTCACTTCCACTAGCTACTAGTTATGGACCTTTTTCGACCAGCACACAGTGTTGCTTTCAGAGCATAAGTTCTGGCTCTCCTGATATGACATGCCATATATATGTCTTGCTTGCAATGTATACTTATGTACATATTATCCTCTTGTAGATTTCCCTGACGAAGGGCTGATTACCAAGCCCGAAATGCATTGGGATACACCAACAAACCATGTTGTGGAAAAATGTGTAACTTTGTGATGATACAACAATTTTACCTGAACAAGAATTAAATAACCATTGAACAATATTCCACCAACGGCATTTTGTGAAGATTTATTTGAATTGTTATCACGTTTTGTTTGCATGTTTAACTAGAATCTTTGATGATTAATCTACTAAAATTGTACAAATTGTGATCACCTACACTCCACGGAGTGAATAGCGCAGTGCATTAGGCTCCTGAGTAGCTCTCAGGAAACTTTTTCCTCCTCTACCAGTGAGCCACACTTCTCCACATCATGGGAGCTAACAGAATGATCAGTTTCAAACCCCAGGTTGCACATTTAGTCTTGTGAATAGAAGGAAACTCTTGAGTGATAGACCAAGCCCTGATTGGAGGAGTTGGTAACCTCAACACCTGTCCATGTAGGGGCGAGAGAATTTCCAAGAAAGCTGAATTAATGTGAGGTGGGGCAGCAGGTGTGAGGACTGAGTCAAACCTTCGAAAGTCTGGTGCTGGTTGTGAGTAAACGTTGGCAAATGTTTTCAAACACACAAAAGGTGAAGAGAGGCAAGCTTGCAATACGCCTAACCACTGGCAATCGCTTGATGGGCGGGGGCATTCCAGACCACTGTTATTTTACAAACCTGGCTACCTCAGTTTAGACCCAGCCATATGCAAATCAGTCTGGACCCTGTTCCAATAGGAACAGTCCAGCCCCAACTACTAAGCCACTTATTTGATTGAATTTAATTAGATTATTTTACAACAGATTCTCACCTTTTAATATAATTAGTCTTGGTGTGCTTTCTCAGTTTGTACATTATACTGCAGATATGTTCACAGCGCATTTCCAGGGTCTCATGGCGCTTTCGAAACTTGAGCGCTCTTGCGGTGCAACACATGCAAACATTTTAGGTAAAAAATAGAGGCGGGTGTGTCCTTTTGCATTGAGGGAAGGGACCGGCGCCCAGCTGGCCTCAGCCTGCCGAGCAGTGAGACACGCTGCGGCTTCCAAGGAGGTCACAGCTGTGGGAACACAGCCCGCCCCAAGGTCCAAACTGCCGATAAAACAGGCCTGAAAAAGAGTGTTCAGGGAAACCTGCTCCTGTTCAACAAAAATAAAAACACAGCGGTGAAAACCACACAGAAACACACAGCACACATCCTTCCCGGGCGGGAGGCCGCGAGAGGAGGGGCGCTTGTGGAAGTCGCAGCTGACTCCTGCGACGACCCGGGCTCTGGGACGTAAATATGGTGGAAATCAGGAGGTGAGGTTACAGCGCTGCGGCGAGCAGCTCCCAAGGAAGGCGCTTTCCAACCACAACATTGACTGACCAGCATGTTTGTGCCAGAAGCCTCCAAAAACATTCCCAGCTTGAAACGATTTAAAAACGTCACTGTGGGTCGCACGGGAACCAAAATGCCAATTAAAACACAACAATTTCTGCAAAGTACCCGTTCTGGTGCTTCAGTACCTGTGAGTCTCTCTATTATGAATCCTCAATAGAAAGGCCACTTCCGTCATCAGTATCTGAATCATCAGATTGAATATTGGGAGTTCCCTCTTTAAGAAGATCTCAAAACGCCTCTCCAGTGGGATCACTCGCCCTGAAGCTTCCTCACCCTGCAAAAATGTCCACTCAATTGGCCTAAATGGATTCTCCACCCAAACCCACATTTCTGACCCTCCTTAGTGGCTCCCAAATCTGAGAATTAAATAAAAAGTGAGAGGTAAACAAATCATGCTGCTAAAGAGCCATTAACAAAAGAATTTGCGATGTTCACTCTGCAGACCTTTCTGTGGTCCATAGAGGCTTATTTACAGGCACCATGCGCCTCCAGTGCGTCACTTTTAATAAGGGGAAAGAGTGACGCACCGGGGGCGCAAGGGGCTTGTAAATACGCCCCATAGTTACGAACCTACCTAGAACTTCCCCGATGGAGAAGCTGGGGTCCTGCCACACACTGTGTTTCCACACTGGGGCTTCTCAGCATGGCTAAGACTCATTTACAGAAAGCACAGTGACTAGGCCAGCACTGACCGCGTTATATGTTTCTTTTAATATGTAGCCCAGGCCCAGACTAGGAACCTAAAGTAGCGAGCGCCCAATAGGGGTATGAGGTGGGGGAGGGGCCAGTGTGCAGCACTGCTGCTTTTGATACTGTGGACTCATAGGCAAAACTGCTGCAAAACCTGTCCCCAGTGACAAAACCGCCCCCCCACCGAAGCAAAGCCATCCCCCATCCTTTCAGCCTCTCGGGCAAATGCCAATGGCCGCAACGGTGAGCCTGGCTAGTGAAGGAGGCCCTTCCCCTCCCTTGGACAGACCACTTCCTTGTCCCCTTCCAATTACCTGGAACCTTCAGGAAAAACCGAATACCCCCCACCTATAGTAAGGACAGGACCTGGTCCAGACTCCCCACGGAAGAATGGGCTAAGACCCTTGAAAAAAACATCCCTGCTCACGCAGAAGACCCGACCACGGCAGACAGAAGATTCAGGGACTGGATCACCTCCTCCCTAGACTTAGTACTCCCACTTAGAAACAGGGAAGACAAAAACGGTAAACCTGGCTCAGCACCATGGTATTCCGCGGATCTCAGATTACATCGCAAAAACTGCAAAAAAGCCGAACGGCTCTGGAGAAAAAACTGGCAACACGCCAACAAAGAAGCCTACCAGTCTACGGTTAAACTCTACAAAGAGGCCATTAAATCAGCCAAAGCCTCATATTATGATACGCGGATACAAGAAGCATCTAACTCAGCCCGAGAATCCTTTTTAATCGTTAAGGAGCTGATCAAGGTCCCCATCACTTCCCCCTCCATTACTCCTAAAGTTGACAGAAGTAATGAGCTAGCGAACTTCTTCAACGATAAAATCACCCGCATCCTGGTTTCCCTCCCACCCCCCAGTTCCCCCAGCCTTACGGAAAGCCGTACACCCCCCGACCAGACTGAAAGTAACCGACGCCCCACGCTTCCGACATTCCGACCAGTCACCCCCCTAGAGGTTGAGCGAACCCTAACAAAAATGAAAAGTGGGTCACCCTTGGACCCAGCACCAATCAGGTTCCTCAAGACCGTTGCCTCAGTAATCGTACCTACTATCACGGATCTCATCAACTGCTCGTTCGCCCACGGAACTGTTCCCGATAGCTGGAAGAGTGCTGTGGTTAAAGCACTCTTAAAAAAACCTCAGCTAGATCCATCGGACCTGTCTAACTACAGACCAATTTCTCTACTCCCTGGCATCAGCAAAATCACTGAGAAACTGGTAAACATCCAATTATCCCAGTTCCTTGAAACCAACAACTTGCTTCGACAATCCCAAACCGGATTCCGCCCGGGCCATGGAACGGACACTGCACTCCTCGCAGTCATCGAGGAGGCAAGGGGCTTACTGGATTCAGGAGGATCAGTGGCAGTGATCCTCCTGGATCTAAGTGCAGCCTTTGACACGGTCAACCACCGTGTCCTTCTACATAGACTGGCGGATGCAGGACTTACCGGGACAGCAATCAAATGGATCGAATCCTTTCTTACAGGGCGCACTTTCCAAGTGTGGGACGATAATCATCACTCATCCACCCTCCCACTCACTAGCGGCGTCCCCCAGGGCTCCTCCCTGAGCCCGACGCTTTTTAATGTCTATATGGCCCCCCTCGAGGACGTGGTAACACCATTTGGCATAAAAATGGTGAGTTACGCTGACGATACCCAACTAGTCGTCTCCTTGTCCCAGTTGATTGACCATCCAGAAAATCTGACCAACTGCCTCATAGGAATCCATAACTGGATGAATAACTCATCACTAAAACTGAATGGGACAAAGACGGAAGTGATGCTACTTGGAAAGCAATGGACGACCATCCCTCCTACACTATGGCCCGATGTGTTCGGAGAAATTCCCCCCCCAAAACGTGAAATCAAGACACTCGGGGTGTGGCTTGAACCACAGCTCACGATGAAAACCCAAGCAACTAAAACCTAGGGCACCTGCTTCGGGCTCATGCGCACGACCCGTAAAATCCTGCCCTTACTCCCACCTATTTCCAGGAAGCTTCTCATCCAGGGACTAGTGCTGTCCCGCCTGGACTACAGCAACCTGGTCTATCTGGGAGCCCCCGAGTCCACCATCACGAAACTCCAGCGGACACAGAACGCGGCAGCACGCATGCTTACTAACACTCCTTCCAGAACGTCCGCCAAGCCAGCCCTCAAAGCCCTGCACTGGCTCCCCGTGCGCCAAAGGGTGCATTTCAAAGCAATGTGTACAACACACAAGCTTTACAACGGATCTGGTCCAGCGATTCTTAGTAAAATGATCACTCCTTACACAGCAACCAGATCCCTACGATCTCAGAATGAGAACTTAGTCAGCACCCCCAGATTCAAAAGAACCCGCACAGGAGGTCGACAATTCTCCGTTCAAGCGGCTAAGGGCTGGAACGCACTCCCTCGCTCCCTCAGACTAGAACCCAACCACCTGGCTTTTCGCAAAAAACTAAAGACCCATCTGTTCCCTAAATAATACCCTTCTGTCACTCTCCCCCCCCTCTCTTCCCCTCAACAGGATTTCAAGTCACATAGCGCGGGGATGCCCTTGGGTCACCAGGCGCTTTAGAAATCGCTAAAATAAATAAATAAATAAAAATGTAGCCATGTGGTCAAGGACTCGAGTCAGGGTACCACGCGGGTGGCGGCGTCCCCTTCTTATTTTACTGGGAGCTCGATAACTGGAGCAAATGGAGCCACACATTCACTCTTTGCCTCTCTGGGGTGAGATCGCAGCTCATCAGAACGCTGCTCACGCGCTGACTTCTCGGATGCAATCGAATCTAAGGGGTGAGCGAGGGGAGGCAATGAGTCTGATGATGCAAGCCACCTTTCGTGATGTCACTTCCTGTTGTGATGTCAGCCTCCACCCACTTATTTTTTTTTAGGACTTGTGCCCTGCTGTGCTCCCCTGAGGCAATAGAGAGGGAGGGTGTGAGCGAAGTATGCGGGTGGTGGGGAGAAGGCAGGCAGGAGAGGAATGGGGAACACACAGACAACGGGGGTGGGAGGGGTCAGGGAAAGCTCACAGAGAACAGAGGGTGATTGGTAGGGACTGGGCCAGCAGACAACTGATCGTAGGTGGGAGGGGCACTGAGCAGGCACACAGAGAACAGAGGGTGATTGGTAGGGACTGGGTCAACCAAGCATACAACGGGGAGCGGGAGGGGCCCAACCAAGCAGACAACGGGGAGCGGGAGGGGCCGGGGCAAGCACGCAGAGAACAGAGTGTCAGAGGAAGGGACTGGGACACCCAAGCAAACAACGGGGAGTGGGAGGGGCCGGGGCAAGCACACAGAGAACAGAGAGTGATTGATAGGGACTGGGACAACCAAGAGACAACGGGGAGTGGGAGGGGCCAAGGCAAGCACACAGAGAACAGAGGGTGATAAGTAGGGATTGAGACAATCAGCCAGACAAGGAGAGTGGGTGGGAGGGACCGGGGCAAGCACACAGAGAACAGAGGGTGATTGGTAGGGACTGGGGCAACCAAGCAGACAACGGGGAGTGGGAGGGGCTGGGGGAAGCACACAGAGAACAGAGGGTGATTGGTAGGGACTGGGGCAACCAAGCAGACAACAGGGAGTAGGAGGGGCCGGGGCAAGCACACAGAGAACAGAGGGTGATTGGAAGGGACTGAGACAAGCACCCAGACAAGGTGAGTGGGTCGGAGCGGATGGGACAAGCAGACCAACAATGTAGGGCGTGATTGGGAGGAGCGAGGGCAAGCAGATGGTTGGCAGAGGGTTTTCGGGAGCGGCAGAGGGAGGAACAGAGAGAGGGTATAAAAAGGTACCAAAAGGTCTAGCCAGAGGCAGCACACACAATGTCTTAAAAGAGACCTAAACATGAATCACCTCTAGTCAACTCAAAAACTGAAGAACTCATTGGGGAAAATCACCATAAAGAAAGTTGATCTGGATCAGGGCCAGATGTCTGGCACAGCCACTCCAAGACTTCTGTCAAACATCCACATAGTCAGTTCATATGTGGCGCTTGTTGGATTTGGCCTATTTTGCAAGGTCATCCCAGATTTTTGCCTTCCCATGCTGAACCTGTTTTTGTAGGCTTCTAGGATTCTGCACAATTTACTCCTGCTAATTAGTGGTAAAGTGCTTGTGTTCTCCCTTCTTAACCTGGTAAAATTGGTATCCACCTGATTGGTCCATTTAATTTACCTATAAGTCCCTGATGTTTGGTACTACATGTACCCATGGCCTGTAATTTAAATGCTACTGGTGGGAAGCACGAGATCATTGTGCCACCACCAAAGTAGAACTGTAAAACATGCTTTAGGCCTGCCAATGTAGTCTAAAGTGCAGTTTTGAACTGCAATTTCAATCCTGGCAAAATAAAACTTTTGGAGGGCATACACTTTTTACTACTTATAAGTTACTCCTAAGGTAGTCTCTAAAAATCTCATAGGAGAGGGTGAATTGCATTAAAAAAGTAAGACGTACTTAAGTTTAAATGTCCATACAGTGAAAAATTCCAACAGTTGTTTTTTACTGAAGCACCCTACCTCTCTCATAGACTAACAGCGGGTTACCTTATTACACTTAATGAGTTATATCTTCAGTTTGTTAGTAGGTAGAGAAACACTTCCTCCATTCATTTGAATTGTAATATATTATCCTCTTTAATGCTAAAGTCAGATTTCAAGTTATTATTCTAATAATACAACTTTTAGAATGTTGGCATTTTCTTCCTAAACCAACTGGGCCTTCCCACCAGTGTCCGTGGTCACATGATTCATAATGACTATCATGTGGTGTGATGTGTACTACTTTAGACAGGGGCAAAAGTGCTTGGGTGGGTGATTGGTGCTCCTTTTCATGAGCAGGGTGGCTTGGGGGTTGTACTAAGCCCTTCATGAGCTTCAAAGGGTAGCCTCAGGGCTATGCCCACCCCCTTCCTGACTTTTGAAGCTGCCTGCCCTGTCACTGGCAAATGCAGCTGACACCAGGGCCAGCATACACTTTGATACCCTAAAACAATCAGTAGCCAGACAGAAGGGAAGGACTTGGAACTGAAAAGAATCAACTTAGGTGTAGAGAAAGAGAGGGATCCCCACACCAAGGCTGGCGCTGGATATAAAAGTGACATCCTCAGAAACTCTGATTGCAACACTCCTGGACTTCTGGATGATTCAGAAGAAGATCTGCCCTGCAGTCTGAAGAAGGAAGATTGGACCTTTCTTACTTTGAGCCAAGGATCCTCAGAAGTGACTCCAAAGGGTCAACTGAGTGACCTCCTGTTTGAGCTAGAGGGACAGAACAAGCTTCCAGAGTCCTCCTCATCAAGTTCTCAGCTGACTAGCACCAACTGGACATGCCTAAGCCCTGCAACTGGCCTGTGCAAGAGTGAGGCCCATTGCCCCTGAGTTGCCTTCCTAGGTTATGGACCCTTTGCTCATGTCAGAGCGTACTCATCCTGTTTCAAATCTGCAAGAACTAAACTCCAGGTGAAAATGTAGAAGTTTGGGGCTCCTCGCGAACATGAACAACCACAGCATTTCCCATCAATGCAAAGATCTGAAGGCGACCTGCTCTTTGCATATGCAATGATTGCCCACGTCTTCCACCAATGTAAAGATGACAAACTGCTCTGCTTTTCACACTGACAACTATCTTGTTGCTGCTCCCTCCAATGCTCATAGCATGGATCTGGACTGTGTGAGAAGTTAAAATTCTTCACTGAGACAAACCTGGTCCCTGTGTCTGACACGTGCTCCATTTTGGTTGGCCTGAACTTGAGACTTTGACCCTGTCCAGCACAACCAGATAACCGTGAGTGGTGCTTTGTGTCATGTTGGTGTCATTTTATTTATTAAAATTTACCTTATGTTTCTAAATTGGTTTGGGATTTTACTTATTTTATCATTTTTGTTCATTACTGTTTGAGTGCTGCATAAATACTTTACACATTCCCTCTCAGTTAAGCGTGGCTACTTTTGTACAAAGCTAATAGAGGGTATACACAGCTTTATATAGTGACCTTTGTGGTTTACCTTGACAAGGATTGTGTTTATCATTTGAGTGGGGCTCTACCCTTCTCAATTAACAACCCAATTACTTAACCCCTTCGCTGCTGATGACGAGCTCAGCTCGTCATCAGCCACGGTGGTCGTGTGCGGATGACGAGCTTAGCTCGTCATGTAAAGCAGCTTTTTAAAATTTCCCGCACACAGCGGGAAAAGCTGCCGCAGCGAAGGTGTTAAAGAGCTGTTTGGTGGGGAGAAATTAATGTTAGAGGAGGTAGAGGAGAAGTAGTGTGAGGTATGGTTCCCATTAAGAACAACTGCCATGAGTATCAGATTCTTTTCAGTTTAGGAAGCTTTATTAAGTCAGATAAACCATGTAAAACATCATTACAATACAAAAAGCAATGAATTTAAATCAAAAGATAATACAACATAACGGTAGAATCAAAAATCCCCAAAAGGGAGTAATATGAATTATACCAAGGGAAAGTGCTTTTTATAGGCATTTTGTGAGGAGAAAAGGAGTGGGGTAAGAAAGAAAAGGGAAAGAGAGAGAAAAGGAGGGAACAGAAAATGAAAAGGCAAAAAATTCATAGGGATAAGGGAGAATTAGGGAACATGTCTACAAAGGAAATGAGTTAAAGGTAGCCATAACAAATCTTTTTTTATCAAAAGGGGAGTAGTGGTAGAAAAAGCATAATCAAGTCTATGGAGATGACAAGAGGTGTGGCGCCATGGCCAGGGTGAATGACGCTGGAATCTGGGGTTCACGGTTCTATCCCCGGCTCCAGCAGCAGGTTAGCCCAGCACCATGTGACTCTGGGCAATAGCTTGCTTAATCTCCCCGACGGCCCCCAGTGCCTATAGACCCTGACGGGTGATTGTTCGCGCTTTACAAATGTGGATTATTATTATTATTATGACACAACAGATTCCACCAGGCACTGTGTGAAATTTTAGAGGTATCTTTCCAGTTCGTTGTGATAACCTGCAAAGAAATAGCTATAAACAAATCTATAAATTGAAGCACATTGCATGGAACATTCCAGATGAGGAAAGAGCCACCCAGAAAAATATGAACAATATCAAAGGGGTGATTTGAACTTAAAATATCATTCAGCTTAGACCATACATGAAACCAAAGGGATTTAAATAATGGACAGTAAGAAAACATATGAAAAAAATTGCTATCAATACAACAACAAGACCAACATTTCTTAGATTCAGAGGCTTTAAATTTAAATAGATCAGAGGGGGTGAGAAAAAACCGATTATAAAAAAAATATAAAGTCTGTGTAGTACTGGCTGAGAGAGAAACAGTGTGTATTTTAGACCAAATGGAATCCCAAATTGGAAAGGAGAATTCCTGCAATAGATCCCTTTCCCAGGTAAGCTCAAGTTTAGATTTGAGCCGGTCTGGAGTGGAACGGGAAAGTATTTTGTAAATAACAGCAGCTTTGAGAGGGATAGTGAAATCTGGTGGAGGGGAATCTGATGGGTCAATAGTGGATAGAGAACTACGTTGGGATATGTAGGTGGTTAGGGCAAGTTTAGGCAAGGGTTATTGGGAAGAGTATGTGTTGGACAGGTTAAAGGATGTACAAATATCAGACAAGTCCCTCAGAGAATTATCTTTGAGGAGTCAATCATACAGGATAACGCCTTTATCGATCCATTCTTTCCAGAAGAGTGCTTTATTATTAATCTTTAAGAATTGGTTATAACAAATTGGGGTAAGAGAATGAGACTGCGCTTGTGATAAAAAAGAGCAAAATATTTAATTGAGCAAGTGCTTTTGAATGTTGGAATATGGGTGTGAGAAAACGCTTAGGGGGTTGAGATAAGCGAGTGGCTGTGAGAAAAGTGAAAGGAGAAAGTTGCGCCAATTCTATTGCACTCCAGGCTGTCATAGGAAGAGAGGAGGAGTCTGCTAAGAAATGCCATACTTGTTTTAATGTAAAGGCAGAGTGGAAGCGAGTAAGATTGGGAAAATTAACCCCACTCAAATCCTTTGGTTGTTGGAGGCGAGAAAGAGAAATCCTGGATTTGCGATTATTCCATAAGGATTTGACAAGAATGCGGTTGATAAGTGTGAAAAAGTAAAGGGGAAGGGAAATGGGAAGCATTAAAGGTAAAAATTAACAATAGGGAGGAGCATCATTTTAATAGTTGCCAATTTTTCCCACCAAGATAAAAATAAATGAGACCATCGATCAATGAGTAAGGAAGGTTTTTTAAGAATATCTTTGTGATTAATTTTAATAGTCTCTTTGATATTGTTAATGTAGAGGATGCCTAAACTTTTGATACTTTTAGGATTCCATTCAAAACCGGACCCGTGAAACATGTGAGGGAGGCAACATTTATTAGGGGTAATACTTCAGATTTATCAATATTCAATTTATATCCTGAAACTAAGGGATCACTGAAATAATATCGAGCCCATTAATATCGACTTGCAAAAATATCGATGAGAAAATACCGAGGGACAAAATATCGAGTTTCTATCTTTATACAGGTAAGTAGAAAAATATCGACTCTAAAATATCGACTGTAAATAATATAGACTGTCAAAATATCGTTTTTTTTATATGTCTTTAAATTAAGTTAAAACTAATATAACAATAAATATATTTAATATTAACTTAGTTAAAATGATTAAATAAATGTAATATTAATAAATAATTAATATAAATTACAAAAATAAAATAATAATAATAAATACATATTATTAACTAAACATATATAATATTTTTACCGTAGCATAGCAAATTGGTTAAAATTTATTGTAAGAACTATAGTGAATTCAACAGTCGAAAAACGCTGGATAGCGTAGGGGTAAAAATTACTATTTCCACTCCAGTGGGTGCAACAGTAGGGAAAACATTGGATAGCGGAGTGGTTAAAATTACTATTCCCACTCCAGTGAGTGTAACAGTAGGGAAAGCGCTGGATAGCGTAGAGGTAAAAATTACTATTCCCACTCCAAAGAGTGCAACAGTAGGGAAAACATTGGATAGCGAAGGGATTAAAATTACTATTCCCACTCCAGTGGGTTCAACAGTAGGGAAAGCGTTGGATAGCGTAGGGGTAAAAATTACTATTCCCACTCCAGTGGGTGCAACAGTAGGGAAAGCGTTGGATAGCATAGGGGTAAAAATTACTATTCCCACTCCAGTGGGTGCAACAGTAGGGAAAGCGTTGGATAGCGTAGGGGTAAAAATTACTATTCCCACTCCAGTGGGTGCAACAGTAGGGAAAGCGTTGGATAGCGTAGGGTTTAAAATTACTATTCCCACTCCAGTGGGTGCAACAGTAGGGAAAACATTGGATAGCGTAAGGGTTAAAACTACTATTCCCACCCCAGTGGGTGCAACAGTAGGGAAAGCGTTGGATAGCGTAGGTGTAAAAATTACTATTCCCACTCCCGTGGGTGCAACAGTAGGGAAAGCGTTGGATAGCGTAGGGGGTTAAAATTACTATTCCCACTCCAGTGGGTGCAACAGTAGGGAAAGCGTTGGATAGCGTAGGGGTTAAAATTACTATTCCCACTCCAGTGGGTGCAACAGTAGGGAAAGCGCTGGATAGCGTAGGGGTTAAAATTACAAATAATTAATTAACAATTAACAATTTTAATTAATTTACATCATTAATTAATTCTTATTAAATAACTTCCCACCCTATCCCCCTATGAACTCACAACCCACTACAGAAAATGATTTACTAAATATTAATTATTTATCAATTAAATATGTATAATTATTTACCAATTATATTTTAATTAATTACCAATTATTAATTATTTAACAATTATTATTAATTAACATAATTAACTCATTATTAATAAATTACTTCCCACCCTATCCCCCTATAAAGCCACAACCCGCTACAGAAAATATTTTAGTGAATATTAATTATTAATCAATTAAATATTTATAATTAATTACCAATTATATTTTAATTAATTACCTATTAATAATGAATTAAAATTATTATTAATTTACATAATTACTTAATTAGAATAAAATTACTTCCCACCCTATTCCCCTATAAACCCACAACCCGCTACAGAAAATATTTTACTAAAAATAATTATTAATTATTTATTATTTTTTTACCAATTATATTTTAATTATTTACCAATTAATAATTATTTACCAATTATTAATAATTTACATAATTAATTAATTATAATTAAATTACTTCCCACCCTATTCCCCTATAAACCCACAACCCGCTACAGATTTATATTACACAATTATTAAAAATTAATAATAACTACCTTATTTTCGATTTTTTTTGTCTATATTCTATCTAGTCGATATTATGTCTAGTCTATATTTTTGAATCAATATTTTGGCTATTAATATCGATATTACTCGATATTTTTGTAGTCTATATTATGTCTGGTCGCTATTTTGGCTAGTCTATATTTTTTACTTGATATTTTGTCCAAACGATATTTTGGAATCGTTATTATGTCTGTTTACCGAAACTAAGGAATATTCTTTTAATAGAGAAAAGAGAGCAGGTAAGGAAGTGACTGGATTGGAAATATAGAGTAAGATATCGTCGGCGTATGCAGTGAACTTAATATCATTTTTTTTTATATAGAAAACCAGTATAAGATGTTGAGCGTCGAATTTTCTCTAAAAAAACTTCTAAAGCTAAAATTGAAAAAGGGGAGATAGGGGACAACCTTGTAAATGTAAATGTATTTGAGCTTATATAGCGCACAGCTACCCACAAAGGGTTTCCCAGCGCTTGCTTAGGGAACCCGTCCTGGTATTCCCCTGTGAGATAACCCCGGCAGGGTAACCTCTATGCAAAGGAAAGTAAGACGATTGAGTTCCATTAACCCAAATAGAAGTAGAGGGGGATAAGTATAACAAGTAAATAAGTTTAATGATGGGAAGACTGAAACCATGCCACCTAAGTGCACCAAACATAAAATCCCAGCTAACCCTGTCAAATGCTTTTTCAGCATCAAGGGTGATAGCAGCGACGGGGGAGTCCATCTTGGAAGCAAGATGAATAATATTAAGGAGAGTCCTCTAATTATCTGTGATAGATCAGCCTTTGACAAATCCGTATTGATAATATTAATAAGGTCAGGAATAACAGTGTTTATCTGAATAGCTAAAAGTTTTGCGTATATTTTACAATCTGTGTTAATTAATGAAATGGGCCGATAATTTTCACAAAGAGATGGATCCTTATCTTTTTTAGGGAGTAGACAGAGCATTGCTTGTGTAAAAGAACCCTTGGATTCCCCCATGATAAGAAAAGTATTACTCAATGAAAATTAGTGTGGTAATAAGACATTCTTAAAATGAAAATAGAACCGAACAGTTAAGCTGTCTGGACCAGGTGATTTATCTTTAGATAGAAGAGTAATGGCATGGAGTATCTCTTTTTCGGAAATAGGGGCATCAAGGGAGGAAAGGTCTATACAAGTGTCTGGGGATTTGGGAATAGTTTGAAAAAAAGAATCAATTTGAGCAGAGGAAGGTACTGATTCCGGAGTATATGAAGAGGAATAATATTGGACAAAACAATGAAGAATCTTATCATCGGTATAATGTCGATTCCCATGGACATCAGTAATAACAGTGATTTGGGATTTTAATTTTTTGATTCTGAGATAATTCGCAAGGGATTTACCAGCTTTATTGTGCCCACCATACATTTTTGCATGGAATTTAAGGAGATTATTGCATGCGGCATCCCATGAGGGATTATTGTATTGTATTTTTGCTTTGATAAGGGAAGAAAGTGCATCAGCTGAATTAGTAGTGAAAAAAAGAGGTTCAAGTTCTTTTATTTGTTTGAGAATATATGAAGATTGAGAGAGGGCTTTTTTCTTTTTCCGAGAAACAAAGTTGATAATATAGCCTCTGGCAGTCGCTTTGAAGGCATCCCATATGAAATGAAATTGAGCTGTGGAGTGAAGAATATTGTGAAAAAAATCCTCCATGAAAAGAATAAATTGTTCGGTGAACTGGGGATCTAGAAGAAGGGAGTTATTGAAGCGCCAACGCCGAGTAGTGGGGATGGATGAAGGGTAGTCAATATCCAGGATAATAGGGGCATGATCTGAGATAAGAATAGAACCTATTTTAGAGTTAGTAATGAATTGGAAAGTGTGTTGAGTGAGAAAGAAATAATCTATGCGAGAGTGTGATGCATGTACAGGAGAAAAAAAGGAGAATTCTAATGTATCAGGATGGGAGATCCTCCAGGAATCTATAAGGCCTCTGGAGGATATCTATACTACTATAATAAAGAGAGAGCCCAAACCTTTGAGGCGGGTAATCTCAGGAACCACAGCACCAATCACAACACCCAATACAGCGTTGAAAAGGGCAGTTGCAGCACGAGGACATAGGCTTTGCAGACGCCCACCATATACATTTGAAAGGTAAAAGAACCGTGCCAGCAAAGTAG
Source organism: Lissotriton vulgaris (assembly GCF_964263255.1). Classification (NCBI taxonomy): domain Eukaryota; kingdom Metazoa; phylum Chordata; class Amphibia; order Caudata; family Salamandridae; genus Lissotriton; species Lissotriton vulgaris. The sequence continues at coordinate 165,233,898 of NC_141695.1, read as the reverse complement.
TCCCTTGTGGGCGTGTCTGCATTGTGCTGTGGGCGTGTGCTGCGGGCGTGACAAACGCTGGGGGCGTGTGGTACGTTCCACCCTTCATGCCATGTCTCATATCGTGTGCTGTGGGCGTGTGTGGGGCGCGGGATTACGGAAAAAAAAGCGCGCCTGGTGCCCAATATTTCATTGTTTTTTCTTCCCAGGTTCTGTACATTCCAGCTACAGGTGTGCTTGCCCCGCGCTCCCAGTGACGTGCACCTGCTTTACTGTATGGAGGTCAGGCATGGCACTATTCCCAAGGGCCGAAGGAGCGCAAACAGGGGTCATTGTGCAGGAAATGTAATCTCACCTTATCTTCCGGTGACGCCTGAAGCGCACACTGAAGATTTTCCACTTCTGTTGCGCACAGGCCTCGCGCCACGCACATCTGGACACAAGGCCCGCCTCCAAGGAAATAGCAAGAAAGGGACTATCCCTCCCCCGGGAATATGTGATGATATTCCGCCAACCAACATCCAGCATACCATCACTCCGCAATTTTTATAACGCGGGACTATTACTCTGCAAAGACATCATTTCTAAAACTTTTACAACGCATATGACTTTATCACGCATGCCATTATAACGCAAATGCATGTGTTGTAAAGTCATATACATTGTAAAAGTACATTATTAAAACATCAACTATATGTTTGTATATATGTGTATTTTATATATATATATATATAAACATTTATTCTTTTAAATTGCATTACTTATATTATTTTTATTTATTATTTTATTTTATTACCCTTTACACCCTAAAAAACGAATCCCACCCTGCTCCCTTTAAATACCCCTGCACCCCATAATCATAACCCACCCGTACTCCTTAAAATACCCCAACACCCTTAAACACTAACCCATCTTAACCCTATAAATATACCCTGTACCCCACAACCCAAACCTATCCCTAAACCCTAAAAATACCACTGTACCCCAAACTCAAAGCTAGCCCTGAACCCTACAAATACCTCTGTACCTCAAAACCCAAACCTACCCCTGAACTCTAAAAATACCCCTGTACCTCAAAACCCAAACCTAGCACGGAACCCTAAAAATAATCCTGTACCCCAAAACCCAAACCTTCCTCTGAACCCTAAAATAACCCTGTACCCCAAAACCCAAACCTACCCCTGAACCCTAAAATACCCCTGTACCCCAAAACCCAAACCTACCCCTGAACCCTAAAAATACCCCTATACCCAAAAACCCAAACCTAGCCCTGAACTTTAAAAATACCCCTGTACCCCAAAACCTATACCTATCCCTAAACCCTAAAACTACCCCTGTACCCCATAACCCAAAACGATATCTGAACCCTTAAAATACCCAAACACCCCAAAACATATACCTCACTACCCCAAAACATATACCCCTATACCCATACTTACCTTATCCAAACATTTTAAAAAAAGCATGTTTTTATCATTCATGCATTCACAACGAATTTCGTTGTAAATGTATGCGTGGTAAAAGCATATAAAATGTAATGCCATGCGTTATAATGGCATTGCGGAGTCATGGTACTTTCGTAATGAAAGTATGCGGAGTGATGGTATGCGGAAAGAAAGTTGCGGAATAATGGCGGCTTACCCTCCACCGGTAAGTACATTGGTGGCACGGCGGCCCACATCTCCAGCAACATACTCATATTTTTTCACCACCCATTTGAAAATGCACAGGTCTCTCTCATTGATGGCCAGCACCGACATACACTTTTAGACACACCTCCCGCCACAAGTTCTAGAATTGCGAACTTTAGAGCTGGGAGCTACGTTCGAATCTCGGCATCAGCTCAACATCCTGTGATTCCAGGCAAATCGCTTTGTCTCCCCGTGCCTACCACAAATGAATGTGTCTTCTGTAATGTAAATTGTGCTCATGCCATGTTGTCGAGTTTGCGCAATATAATAATGCAAGGAAAAATAAAGTAGGGAAACTCGAGTTCACACACTACTGAACGCGCACTCTTAAGTGCATCAGCAGTGCACTGTGAATCGGAGCGTTTCACAGGCCTGTCACAGATAAGAAATGCTATCAAAACAAAATCCTACAAAACAATATACTACTGGCCGGCAGCAATTCATACCCGGACAACGTCGGGACGGGCTGCTACTAGCTTTATAAAAGGATTTTTGCAACATATTGGGCACATATCTGGCTTGAGATTTCTGATCCAAAAAGGGATCCATGAGTTGATTACAGTCTCCACCAACAATTAAATCATCAGTTGCATGTGAGGAGGGAAGCATAGAGAAATCATTCCAAAAAGTTAAGTCTACACCAGTAGGACCATAAAATTGCAAAAGGAGAAATTTGTATTATTAACCATAACATCCAAAAACAACCATCTACCGTTGGTATCATGAAACTCATTTTTTAACTGGATAGATAATGATTCATGAAACAAAATAATAACACCATTCTTGTTGTTCACTTACGGGGAGCAAAATGCTTCACCTACCCATTGTTTGCGCAGTGAAGACAAATCCTTGAGCGTAAGGTGAGTTTCTTGCAACAAAGCAACTTGACATTTTAATCTTGCTAAGTGAGATAAAACTCTTTGTTTCTTAACAGGATTGCGAATGCCTTTAATATTCCAAGAAATGATGCAGAGACCGTTCATCTTTGGAAAGTATAGAAAAATAGGCGGACAGATAGAGGAGAAGGAGTGAAGAATAGTAGAGTAGAAAAAAGAAAAGAAAAGAAAAGTAGGAAAGTTAAAAAAGTTAACGAAGTTAAAGACATTAAACCCCATGACTACCACTGGAAAAGAGATACAATTGAATTGAGAAAATAATAGAGAATCAGAAGCTGAATTAAAAAAGGAAAATAATGTAGAGTAGACTGAATAAGAAGAAGATTGCCAGAAAGAAAGGGAAAAAGGTGATAAGAAAAAAGACATCCAGGGAGAAGAAAGAAAAGGAGAACGAGGGAAAAAAACAGGTGAAATATAGCAAAGAAGAGAAAAAGGGAGGCAAAATCCCCCAAGAAGTGAAACCAAAAGAAAGATGACAGAAAGCCAAGTGGCTGTAGTCATAGAAGATACTTGACCAGAAGACATTAATGAGGGAGGGAGGAGGGGGGGGGGGCAGCGAGGAACTAGTCAACTGCACGAGCAAGAGACTAAGAGAGAAAATAGGTCACCTATACAATATTTATGACAATAGAAACAAAATCCGAAGACTAATGGTAACCAAATAGGACAAATGAAGGGGACTTACCAAACAATAAAGAAGGAATGGCAGCGGAGTGGGTTTCACATTACAGACATCAGGGCAACACGAACAAGAGGTATATATAACAAAACTGCAAGGAGGATGTCTGTGAAACAAAAAGAGAGGAACAGAGAAATTGTTACATCAATAGACTAAATATGGAGGAGAAATTTTAGCAATACAAAACATCAAACAGTAAACAGAAAAAACTAAGGCTTGCTTAGTTCCATGAGTTCCCCCTTGTGAGTATGAATGAACTACCAAAGGTCAGCAGGATCACCGAAGCTAAAAGTTCTTTCTTTATAAGTTACTTTGAAAAAACAAGGGTGGATTAGGCCATATCGAGCATTCATCGATCTAAGCGCAGGTCTCAAGTCCAGAAATTCTTTCCGTCGAGCAGCAGTTGGTTTGGAGACATCTTGAGTAAGAAATACTTTATTTCCAGACCAGAGCATCTGCTTATGTTGTTTGGCAGGATGTAGAATCGTCATAAGGTTTGAGTAGAGTAGGAAGTAGGCAATAATACCTCTGGGTTTAGAAGTCGAAGATGAATTCTTTCATCCAAGGCGATGAGCTCTTTGAATATTAACATCCATGTGTTTAGGGAGGCCAGTAATTGGAAGAACTTGAGTCTTCAGGAATTGGATGATGTCAGACCCTTCAGAGCCCTCCGGAATACCATAAATGCGCTGGTTATTACGCCTATTGCGATTTTCCAGATCCTCTGAAGTTTTCTTGAGTTGATCAACCTCTTTGGTAAGGCTAGCAACTTTGGCTACATAACCCTGAGCATCACTGACCTTTTGCTCTACATCTGATAGTCGCATATCCAGACTAGACCATTTGTCATCCACCATCTGGAGAGTTGTGGCCGTATCTGTCATGAATGGACGAATGAGGCGCAATTCCTCCATAATATCCTCTAACGTAATAGGAAGCGGAGACTTTGACGGAGATGGAGGATCCTTTTTAAGGCATTTACCAGGTGCTGCAGGATCTTTACGAGAGCCAGAAGCGGGGCCGTGAGCCTTAGTTGGGTGTGAAGATTCCATTTTGAAGGTATGAACCCAGAGGGGGTGGAGCAAGGAGCAAAAATTAAAGCAAAATAGGAACCTATTGCCAGCAACACCGAATAGTATTGATAGAGAAGGAGTCAATGTAGAGCAACAATCTGTAGGACCATATTCTGATCAAAAATGAGGAAGTCCATTTAAGGCTGAAGCAAAAGGCGCTAAAATGAGGAGCCTAAATAAGCAAATTGAAATAGCGATGGACGTGCAATGGAAGAAATTGCCAAAAGGTACATAGTCAGCGCAAGCCTCCAAAGCTGTCATATGAATATGCAAAACAAACTTGAAATCACAGCACAGATTAATTTTGATTCCCTCAAGCAGATGTGTACCTGAAGTAAGTTGCAAGTGTCACAGCAGAGGTACATTTAGTAATTTCCAACCCAAAATAACATGTCCAGGGAAGAAACAAGAGATGCTGTCCAAGTTGTGGCATAAAGGAGCCATAAAGGTGGAGCACAGAAGTAGCAGCAAGGAAAAAGGGAGAAAAACGCTGCGTAGAAAACAAAAATGGCAGTCGCTGGTCAAGGGGATACTATTGAGGTCATATCTCTCTCAAAGAACCGCAATTTAAAGCGAAAACCTGCCCATAAGCGGTAGGATACTTCCGACAGCAGGATTAGCCGTTTGGGTCGTGAAACGCCGCCACAGAGTCTGCCCTTCGTTTACGAGCGCTGCTCGTCGGAATGGAGCTCCTCAAGTTGCGACCATCTTGGATCGCTGCGCCGCGCGCCTCTCATGAGTATCAGATTCTAAAGCTGTTTTTTGCTGCTAATATGTAGCAAAAGCAGGAAACCTAAGTTGTTTCTCAATGTTGCTACATCATAAAACAACTGGAGGCTACGTTGACAGGTCTCTCTGGCACCCTGTTAGTGCAGCTCTGGCTCCCTTTCCCAATGGAGAGCAGACAGCACAGCTTCTGGAGGCAGTAGGAGGGGAAGGCACAGAGGATGGGTGGGATGGAAGCAAGATGTGAGGTATTTTCTTTTAACATTTGAGACAGGGAGGTGAGGTCATGTTATAAATGGCCCCAGGCTCTCCCATTACCCCTCTGCTTTTTATATCAGTTAGAAGCAGAGACAAATGATTTTGGGGGCCAAACATAGTATAACATTAAAGATGGATTAAAAGTGAATTTTTCAGTCAAAATGTGCATTTGTAATTGCCATTAGGATGCATTTTACTTCATTCAGCATCTCCCCAAAGATGACTTCTTCTCCTTTGACACCGTCAACTGCCTTGCGCCGCCGAACTTTAGCTTCTTAGACATTTTTCTTCAGAATTTCATCTTAGTTCGAAGGGAGTCTGAGACCGGGCTCAATTACTTTCTTGCACCCAAACCAAGACTACCAGGATGACTCCAAGGACTAGTTGGCTGGTATCCTATTCTGAGCTGCAGGTTTTCAGAAAGCTCCAATCGCGGATGCTGTATAAAAGTGAAAGCGCACATACTTAAGAGTGTCTCGAAAGTTAAAGTTATAATGTTATGAAAAGAAATGTATTGTTAAAATATAGAGATAAGGGGAAATGCATGAACACTCAAGGAGTACTTTTAATGATGAAAAGAAGTTCCTGAAAAGCAGAAAGGATAAAAGAACCCAATCAGAGAGATGGTAAAAAGGCTATACTGCATAGGAGAGAAAACAACTAGATTTACAAGCAAAAACAAATAAAATAATCGAATAGAAAGCAATAAAATCAGAGTGACAAAAAGTCAATGTAAATCACGGCAGAGTTGCTTTTGAGCACAGCTATCGATATGCCCCTAAAAAGTATTTTGTAATCAGATGGCTGTGCTGTTTGAAAGATCTTAACCCTAAAAAGACATGTGAGAATCTGTGCAAAACCACAATTTCCCACAATTATTTTCTATTTGCAAGTGAACTTGTATTTCATGATGGATGTATTCAGGGTTACGTTTGTTTAGAACATTGTTGAAAGAGACTGATATTGTGTTAAATTTGTGCTTATTTGTACAATACATTTGAAGTGTAATCTATACTAATATAATAAAGAGAGAGCCCAAACCTTAGAGGGGGGGTAATCTCAGGAACCACAGCACCAATCACAACACCCAATACAGTATGAAAAGGGCAGTTGCAGCACGAGGACATAGGCTTTGCAGACGCCCACCATATACATTTAAAAGGTAAAAGAACCATGCCAGCAAAGTAGTCCCTTGTGGGCATGTCTGCGTTGTGCTATGGGCATGTGCTGGGGGCGTGACAAACGCTGGGGGCTTGTGGTACGTTCCGCCCTTCATGCATTGTCTCATATCGTGTGCTGTGGGCGTGTGCTGAGGGCGTGTGGGGGGCGCGGGATTACAGAAAAAAAAGTGAGCGTTGTGCCCAATATTTCATTGTTTTTGCTTACCAAGTTCTGTACATTCCAGCTCCGGGTGTGCTTGCCCCGCGCTCCCAGTGACGTGTACCTGCTTTACTGTATGGAGGTCAGGCATGGCGCTATTCCCAAGGGCTGGAAGTAGCGCAAACAGGGGCCATTGTGCAGGAAATGTAATTTCGCCTTAACTTCTAGTGAAGCCTGAAGCGCACACTGGAGATTTTCCAATTCTGTTGCGCACAGACCTCGCGCCACGCACATCCGGCCACAACGCCCGCCTCCACGGAAATAGCAAGAAAGGGACTATCCCTCCCCCGGGAATATGTGATGATATTCGGCAAACCAACATCCCGCATACCATCACTCCGCAAAGACATAATTTCTAAAACTTTTACAACGCATATGACTTTATCACGCATGCCATTAAAACGCACATGCATGTGTGGTAAAGTCATATACATTGTAAAAGTACATTATTAAAACATCAAATATATGTTTGTATATATGTGTATTTATATATATATATATATACATTTTTTAATTTAATTAAAACATTTATTCTTTTAAATTGCATTATTTATATTATTTTTATTTATCATTTTATGTTATTACCCTTTACACCCTAAAAACTAATCCCACCCTGCTTCCTCTAAATACCCCTGCACCCCATAATCATAACCCACCCTTACTCCTTAAAATACCCCAACGCCCTTAAACACTGACCCATCTTAACCCTATAAATATACCCTTTTCCTCAAAAACCCAAACCTATCCTTAAACCCTAAAAATACCCCTATACTCCAAAACCCAAACCTAGCCCTGAGCCTTATAAATACCCCTATACCTCAAAACCCAAACTTACCCCTGAACCCTAAAAATACCCCTGTACCCCAAAACCAAAACCTACCCCTGAACCCTAAAATACCCCTGTACCCCAAAACCCAAACCTAGCCCTGAGACCTTAAAATACCCCTGTACCCCAAAACCCAAACCTACCCCTGAACCCTAAAAATACCCCTGTACCCCAAACCTAGCCCTGAACCCTAAAAATAACCCTGTACCCCAAAACCTAAACCTACCCCTGAACCCTAAAATACCCCTGTACCCCAAAACCCAAACCTAGCCCTGAACCCTAAAAATACTCAAACACCCCAAAACATATACCTCAGTACCCCAAAACATATACCCCTGGCATTGCGGAGTCATGGTACTTTCGTAATGAAAGTATGCTGAGTGATGGTATGCGGAAAGAAAGTTGCGTAATAATGGGTGTTTACCCTCCCCCGGTAAGTACATTGGTGGCACGGCGGCCCACATCTCCAACAACATACTCATAATTTTTTCACCACCCATTTGAAAAATGCACAGGTCGCTCTCATTGATGGCCAGCACCGACATACACTTTTAGACACACCTCCAAGTTCTAGAATTGCGAACATTAGAGCAGGGTAGCTACGTTCGAATCTCGGCATCAGCTCAACATCCTGTGAATCCAGGCAAATCGCTTTGTCTCCCCATGCCTACCACAAATGAATGTGTTCTTCTGTAATGTAAATTGTGCTCATGCCATGTTGTCGAGTTCGCGCTATATAATATTGTAAGGAAAAATAAAGTAGGGAAACTCGAGTTCACACACTACTGAACGCACACTCTTAAGTGTATCAGCAGTGCACTGTGAATCGGAGCGTTTCACAGGCCTGTCAATGATAAGAAATGCTATCAAAACGAAATCCTACAAAACAATATACTACTGGCCGGCAGCAATTAATACCCGGACAAAGTCGGGACGGGCTGCTAGTAAATACATATATTCAAAAATACATGAATGGTGGGTAGATATATACTGTAGCTAGGTATGGTATATTAGGAAGATGTGATAGATTAGGTAGACATAATAGGTAGTTTAGGGATATTTGTTAGGAATGTTAGGTTAGGTGTGTTGTTTTTGCATTAAGTAGGTTAGCTATGCTAAATATATACAGTAGGTTAAATATGATAGGTTATTGTGGTAGGTAAGTATGGTAGGTTTGGTATGGTATGTTAGATATGATAGATTAAGTAGAAGGCATGGTAGGAAGGTAGGAATTTCAGATCAGCAGGTATTATTTGTAAGATTGCAATGGTATGTAGTACTTCTTCCAGCTGCTCTCCAATGATGACTTCTCCTTCTCGGACACCACCGGCTACTTTGCGTCGCTGAGCGTTACCGTCTCAGATACTATTCTTCAGAATTTCTTCTTAGTCTGAAGGTAGGCAGAGAACGGGCTCAATCCATTTCTTGAATCTGGACCACGAGTCCAGAATGACTGCAATGGCTAGTTGGCTGATCTCCTGTTCTGAGCTGCAGGGTCACAAAAAGCTCCAATAACTTGTAATCTTCACCTGGCCCCTACCTGTAGTGAGTCCTGTCCTCCAAATGGGTCCCACCTAGTCCTGGAATGTTAGAAAGTGGTGCTGATTGTGCTAATGGTGCCCCAAGAGCCAAAAAACAAAACTGGGCCTATCAGCTTACCCGAGGTGCATCGCTGGTCGGCTTGACTTCATGATAGCCCCTGCTACGGTTTTATCCACAGCTGCAAATCCGGTTCACTATGTCTCCTCTCTGGAAGGGTATCCAGCTTTGTGGAGCACTAGTCGGCTACTGCCTGCACCTTTGTTTTGCTGGAGATTTTCAACTTGCAAAAAAGTGACAAAGTTCAGAGATAGAAACCTTCGCTGAATGTTGAAATCTTCATTGCAACTTTTTCCAGCGGCTCTCCAACAATGACATCTACTGCTCAAACACAGCTGGGTGGATTGCTCAGCTTTGCCTCCTCAGAAATTTTTCTTAAAAAATTATTTTAAGTCTTAGAGTAAGCCAAGTCCAGGCCCTTCTTGTATGCGAAAGTGCCCTTAACTTTTGACTTTGCCCCAGCCTCAACGACTAGCAGCCCACAGTTAGTGCTTTGATCTTTTAGGCACTATTTTTCTCAAAAAACTTGAAAAATTCATAACTCTGGTATGCTGACTGCATTTAATTAGTTTGGGTCTCATTTTATTTATTAAACTTTTCTCAATTTTCATAAATTGGAGTGTGACTTTTCTTGTGTTGCCTTTTCACTTTAGTACTGTTTGTGTCCGGCATAAATACTTAGTACAGTGTCTCTAAGTTAAACCTGTGCAAAAGGGGGTTGTGATGGACGGAGCATCTGAACCAATTAAACACTCACACCCAGTCAACAGATCTGGGGTTAATCCATCACCGTTCTTTAGCCGTCTCTGCCACCCCAGTTCAGACATGGCCATATGACATGGCCAACGATGAACAAGCTTCAGAGAATTCAGAACGTCGCTGCCCGGATTCTCACTAATACTCCTGCCAGAGCCTCGGCCAAACCAGCACTAAAACTCCTTCACTGGCTCCCAATAAGGGAGCGGGTCGAATTTAAGGCCCTGTGCCTAGCCCACAAACTGCTACAAAACCAAGGCACCCCTATTCTCAGAAAATTTATCAAACCCTATAAATCCTCTAGATCCCTCCGTTCGGACAAGGAGAATCTCATCATCACTCCCAGATTTAAGAAGGCACGTTCAGGCGGAAGACGTTTCTCAGTTCACACCGCACGCCTCTGGAATGCTCTCCCCCGCGACCTGAGAATTGAACCACATTATCTACGCTTCAGGAAGCGGCTGAAAACCCACCTTTTTCCATAAAAGAAACTTGCTCGTCCAGAACCCCGAACTCCAGTTCCCCCCTCCCCTCCCTTACTCCCCTTCCTTTCCTGGCCCACTGACCTGTAGAGGTAGGGTTCTTAGCGCTGGGATACATCCGGGTGACTACGCGCTCTATAAATTTTTTTAATAATATTAACAATAATAATAATGTAAATGAGACTAACCGAGTCCCTCATGGGAACAGTCCAGTCCGAACTGCCAAGCCATGCCTTCCCTGGACTGGACTTAAGCATCCTAGGACCGGTTTCTGGCATTTCAGCCGTCTTCAGCCAGGCTTGCTTGAATCCAGTGGCAAAGTGAGCAAGGGACTCACGTCTGAGCATACCCTGCCAACTTATGGCGAACAAAGTGGTACAAAAGGGGGTGGTGATGGACGGAGCATCTGAACCAATCAAACACTCACACCCCGTCAAGAGACCCCTTTTGTACCTCTAAGTTAAACCTGGTTTCTTTTGTGCAAAACTACCACAGGGTTAAGTGGGGTTAATTTAGTGATGTTTGTGGTTCATCCTGACAAGGATTGTGGTTGTTGCTTGAGAAGGGTTAACACCCCCCTCAGCCAAAAACCCAATTTCTAACAAGTAATAGTATCTTAGTTTACATTGTAAAAACATTAGAAATTTACTGTAAAAAAACAAATCTTAAGAAGATGTTATAGTTTGTTGAAAATGTCAGTTTGAACGGAACATATTAAACAACTAGCAGCCCGTCCCGACGTTGCCCGGGATCAATTAGGCTTTAGGGCCCCCCCACGCCCCGCATTTGTAACCTGCAGACGTCACTTTTTCCTCCTGTAATTTACTTTGCTTTAGGGCCCCCGCCCCCCCCAACTTTTGTAACCTGCACACGTCACTTTTTCCTCGTGCACATGTCATCCACCCCTTCCCTCCACTCCACCCAAGGGACGCAGGTATTTGTGAAGGAAATATTCCTATATAAATATAATCTCCTATAGTGAAGCAAACACATCTAAACAATAACATATTCACCGCTGACAGTTATGTGAGCAAACTCTCCCCTTTTTGACAGAAGGTGGCCTCATTCGAGGGGGTACGTTGTTCTCCTGACCGTGTGTAGGCCTTCGTTGCGCACTTTGTTAACGGCGGAGCACAGAGTCCCATTGAGAACAGCATGGGATTATCCTACGGAAGCCGAGGTGGCTCAAACGTTTCCTACTCTTAGGACACCCCTGCGCCGCACGGCCACCAGCTGTCACGTGTGCCCCCGCCTGCCGGAGCTCTCAGCCTCACTGAAGCCTTCCGTCCTTCTGGCCACGCCCCCCGCCGCCGCTCGTGTTATCCCGCTTTTGTTACTAGTGTGCTGTATTATACTGTACTGTGTAATTGTATTGTAATTGTTTGGTATATCCTTTTTTGCCTTTATCCTGTATTGTTGCCCCCCCTGTGCAGTTTCCCCAGCGCCCACCCTCCCCGTTCCCCGCTTCCCGCTGCCGAGAGTGTGTACACGCCCCCTTCCTTTGTGTGCCCTCCCCGCTCCCGCCTCCCAGCTGCTCCTCCCTCCCTGCACTTGGCCATAAATGTTGACCGTGCGGCACAGGTGAGTGTGACCTACTCTTAGGACACCCTCGCGCCGCACGGCCACCAGCTGTCGCGTGTGCCCCCGCCTGCCGCAGCTCTCAGCCTCTCTGAAGCCTTCCGTCCTTCTGGCCACGCCCCCCGCCGCCGCTCGTGTTATCCCGCTTTTGTTGCTAGTGTGCTGTATTATACTGTACTGTGTAATTGTATTGTAATTGTTTGGTATATCCTTTTTTGCCTTTATCCTGTATTGTTGCCCCCCTGTGCAGTTTCCCCAGCGCCCACCCTCCCCGCTCCCCGCCACCGGGAGTGTGGACACGCCCCCTTCCTTTGTTTGCCCTCCCCGCTCCCGCCTCCCAGCTGCTCCTCCCTCCCTGCACTTCGCCATAAATGGCGACCGTGCGCTCGCGCAGCGGGCGCGCCGATTGTGCGCCGAAGGCGCGCCAAAGGTAAGCCCGTCTGCGCCCGTCCGCGCCTGGACTGCGCCCAGTGACAGGACCCCTGGCTCCCGCCAACATCAGCCCACCCGCCGGACCTACGACGCCACCGAACTCTCCGCAGTCAACGCCGGCCGATTCCCGGGCTGCTATCGAGCCACCCTGAGACGCACCCACGGACTCTTCAGCTGCCACTCCTGCAAGTTCACCTGCAACCGTCAACAAGCAGCTGGCCGCCTTCCTCGAGACGAACGGATCCCTCGACCCCTCGCAGTCTGGCTGCCGGGCCAACCACAGCACTGAGACCGCCCTGATCCCAGCCACCGATGACATCCGAGCCCTGCTCGACAACGGAGAAACAGCGGCCCTCATCCTCCTAGACCTCTCCGCGGCCTTCGACACTGTCTGCCACCGTACCCTAGTGCAGCGCCTCAGCAACGTCAGAATCCAGGAGAACGCTCTGGAATGGATCATCTCCTTCCTCGCTGGAACGACAGAGAGTCCGCCTCCCCCCGTTCAGATCAGAAGCCACCGAAGTCATCTGTGGCGTTCCTCAAGGCTCCTCGCTCAGCCCAACCCTCTTCAACATCTACATGAGCCCCCTCGCAGCCATCGCATGCCAACACAACCTCAACATCATCTCCTATGCTGACGACACCCAGCTGATCCTCTCCCTCACCAACGACCCCGCCACCGCCAGAGCCAACCTACACGAAGGGATGACAGACGTAGCCAAGTGGATGATGAACAGCCGCCTGAAACTGAACTCGAACAAGACGGAAGTCCTCATCCTGGGATCTTCACCCTCCGCCTGGGACGACTCCTGGTGGCCCCCCGCCCTGGGCAGTGCACCCAAACCAACAGACCACGCACGCAACCTGGGCTTCATCCTGGACTCCGCCCTCTCCATGAACAGACAAGTCAACGCCGTCTCCTCGTCGTGCTTCAACATCCTGCGCATGCTACGCAAGATCTTCCGGTGAATCCCCACCGAGACCAGGAAGACGGTCACCCAGGCCCTCGTCACCAGCCGTCTGGACTACGGCAACTCTCTCTACGCCGGAACCACCGCCAAACCCCAGAAGAGACTCCAGCGGATTAAGAACGCCTCAGCACGACTCATCCTGGACATCCCCCGTCGCAGCCACATCTCCAGACACCTGAGAGATCTGCATTGGCTACCGGTCAACAAGAGAATCACCTTTTGTCTCCTCACCCACGCACACAAAGCCCTACACAACCAAGGCCCAGGATACCTCAACAGCCGCCTCAACTTCTACGCTCCCCAACGCCAGCTTCGATCGACCGGCCACGCCCTCGCCGCCGTCCCCCGCATCCGAAGAGCCACCACAGGAGGAAGGTCCTTCTCCTACCTGGCTGCCAAGACTTGGAACTCCCTCCCGACCCACCTCTGCCTGACCCAAGACCACCTTGCCTTCAGGAAGCAGCTCAAGACCTGGCTGTTCGAGCAGTAGCGGACCCCCCCTCCCCTAGCGCCTTGAGACCCTCCGGGTGAGTAGTGCGCTATAGAAATGCTTTGATTGATTGATTGACAGCATCTAAAACCCCTCTGGCTACACGTCACTTTTTCCTCCTTTTCCTCCTGTAATGCACCGTTTGTCTGACATTTGTAGTGCAGCGTTTGCCTCCTCTTTCTTGTCCTCAGGCTTCCCCGACCGCCGGCCGCCTGTCCCGTCCCATCCCCCGCCAGCCCCGACCCCCGCCTGCCCCTACATGAGTGCCCCTACCTCCGCCGGCACTGCTCCTGCCTGTCCGCTCGCACCACCGCTCCTCCCCTGCGCCATGTCCGCCTCTCCTCCTCCGCGCCGGTCCTCTGCTCCTGACGTCACCGCTCCTCTCCCGCGCCATGTCCGCCGCTCCTCGGACGCCACTCCTCCCCGTGCTCCTAACGTGACCACGCACGTCGCGGCCGGCGCTACTTTTGAGGGACTACTTTTTTTTATCTAAAATTTTAAATAACGTTAATTTTTTTAATTTATGTAGCCTATAACCATCTACACATCCTGCCGATTTCAACGGTGTATCGGGTGTGTAGATTGGCGCAGGGGTTCCCGAGTTTACCCGCCTCAAAGCCTGAAAGTTTCTGCTTTATTATAGTAGTATAGACAAAAAAAATGGAACTTCAAAAGTTCTTGTTAACTGAAATAACTACACGTTCCACCCTCATTATAGACTGCTTATAACCACACGTGCATATTGCGTAAATTATGACATGTTCTAAGCCATCATTGATATCGTCACTGATGACATTTGAAATGACATCATTGATGACAACACTGTGTATTGTGAGTGTTCGAGTTATAGTTATTTAAGCATGGCAATTTCCATCCACCTCTCTGAGGTAATGTAAAGCAAGGACAGTGCTTTACTGAGAGCTGAATCTTCCTACTAGAATTGTGATACCTTGTGTTCAGTAATGGCACTGAATCCTTTAACCCGCTTTATAATGGCTTTGCGTGGCTTCAAAAATCTGTCTTACGGTTTGCGTCACTCTTGCACCACATTGCGTGATGCAAGAGCGATATAAACAGCCTCCTAAATAGGCCCCTAAGAGTCAACAGCTATCTTTAAATTACATTGCTTCTCATGGTCATCAAGTTGTACATTTCATGGAAGCTGTTCTTTATTTTAGTGCATGCCTAGAGAAATCACTTGGAACAAGGTAAACTAGTGTTTATTTTGAGTACTTGCAGCACACACTGTTGTGGAGAAGGGTGTAATTGTTCGGTCCATTCCTTAACAGCACAGACACGACCAGGGCAAACTAACTATGTCTGCCCTGATTCCTGAATGCACAGAGACAAGCCATCCGCAGAAGTAGCCGGTGTGTCAGGCAAAGAGGGCTGTAGTATGCTTGTCTCTGCAGCTTCAGCCCAGTGGTATACAAGGGGCAGATGAAGGAGTATATGGTAGTGTTTGTGAATCTGGGCAGTCTTATATCTTGCATGCCTCCCGGGACCACTCCGCCTCTTATCGGGACAGGCAGTGGCAGGTGTGTGTGTTAGACCAGGCCAGGAAAAACAAACCAAGCAGTGTCAGTTTAGTCAGCACTAGTGCGTAAATGCAAACCCAGCAGGTATAGTCAAGAAACAAAGGTTGAAGTGGGCAGGATATATTGCTAACTACATTGCACACTTTATTATTTTTAATTAAAGATTTCCCTAACCTTTTGTTAAAAAAACAACTGATCCTGAAGGGTTAATGTCGACCAGGAGTTGTTTCTGACTGATAGGGAAGGAGTGAGTTCCTCTATGTGAGGCCATGAGAAGATACAGGAAGCTAAAGAAGAAACAAGCCTTGCGTACAGGAGGTACAATCACCTGTAAAAAACATACATGTGTACACGTGGGTAATCAGCACATCTAAAGCAGAGGTCTCCAACCTTTTCTATAGGGAGAGCTACTTTTGCTCAAGGAAAGTCTTCCTGAGCTACTAGTAAATTTTATAACTGTAAAATAGTGACTACACTATGACCACCCAAACAGGATTATCAGTAGTTACCACCCAAGTATTCCAGGTGCTGTATTACATACTGTGCGGGGAACTTTGGTATTATAGAAGGGACGCAGACGCTTGTGCGTTCCCTTCTATAATACTGATATTGCTGGTGCACTTAAAGCGCCAGTGCTATCAACAGAGGGTGTTCCCTCATTTGCATATGGGTGGGCCCTATGCAAAAGAGGGACTTCCTTTGACTCTGTGCCAGGGCCATATTACAGACACAGGGGCAGACACAAAGACCTCAGAAGGTGCACTTAGAGTGTGCCATTTAAAAGTTGGCGTACTGTCAATTCCCCCCCCCCTGAGAGCAGCCCTCTGAAGGGGGTAAAAGGGGTCCCATGGACCCCCAGACATCCCCTTGCAGGCAGGTGCAGTGGTACAGTCACTGACTGCACTCGCCTACAAGGGGATCTCTCATCCCCTTTGAAAGTGCACTGTGAAAACACAGAGCAGATACTCCGTGTTTTCACATGAATGCACTGCCCCCAGGGCAGCGCATTCACCATTACGGGGAGCATTGTCATTGTTTGCGCCAGGTGCACCCTTTAAAAGGTGCTGTGGGCGCAAACAATGCAAATACATAATACACCCCCTGGTGCGGTTGCCAGCAGAAATCCTAGGAAAATGTTCATCAATATAAAATGCCTCCACCTGACTTATGAAGTAACATTCAAATCTTGACATGCCCTACCGCACAAAGTATATAAGTACAGCTGTAGGTCTCCCCAGCTCATCTTAAATTATCATTCATCAGTTTCTGAAATTGAACATTCTTCTATCAAATGCAACTTTCCACTGTGGGCAAACAAACTCAGTTTCCCAGAAGAAAAACCCGTTTTTGAAAACAAACTGCCTTTAAAATATCCGTTTTCAGATTTTAGGAAATGCACAGTCCCAAAACATCCTCTTATCATTTTCATCAAGTACTCCCATGTACAAATGCCTCATAAGGACATGCTTCTTTGAATACCCAGGTATTATAGTCTTATGCCGTGGATGCTCACCACAGCACCACGGATGCCTGTTTTATGACAATAATGCTGCACTATTATACTAGGACCCCAGTTGTGCCAAGCCTGGAAACCATAAGGGTCAGGGCAGAAACATATATCAGTTATGACCATTGTTATGCCAAGTATAGGTAAATGTAGGCCAGTCATGCTCCCAGTATGTAAATGATGGCTGCCACTATACCACAACTGGACCAAAAATACCCAAAATAGTCAAGGATGACCATTATTATGCCATTGGCACTATTATGCCACGAATGGGCACAATTATATCAGAGATAACACCCTTATGATGGGGGCTAGTGTGCACATTTGGCGGTCCTTGATACCATGCGTAGCTTTCAGGAACTAATAGTGTTTATTATGGACGCACATAATTGCTGATTGCTTTTAATTTTCCCTGGTCTCGATCATGCCCTGTTCTCCTCAGGTCTTGAGCTGATCATGCACCCAACTGACACATTTCCACTCTGGCTCCTTGAGTCTCACACTTTGGTGGGTCAGCACTGATTCCTGTTCAGGCTACTGCTGCCATACTTCTTTTATGGTACACTGTTCACACACATGCTGTGACTGATAAAGCAGGGACTACAACAAGGTCAGTCTCCTTGTGGCTTAGTTATATTGAGATTGGATACTGACTGTCAAGTGGCAGGACCAAATTTATTAAGATTTTGCTTCATGATTGCATCATAAAAGTCATACAAACAAGCACAGGTTGTGCAGGGTGGAGTGCAGTGAAATGTAATATTGGCATAGAGTGCAGTGGTGTAGAGTAGAGTGGTGCACAGTAGAGTGAGATAGATTGCAGTGGTGTAGAGTGCAGTGTCAGAGAGTGGAATGGCATAGAGTGCAGTGGTGTAGAGTAGATTGTTTCAGGGTGGAGTGAAGTGGCGTGGAGTGGTGCAGGGTAGAGTGGAGTGGCATAGACTAGTGGTGTAGAGTGCAGTGGTACAGAGTAGATTGCAGTAGAGTAGAGTGGCACAGATTAAAGAGGCATAGAGTACAGTGGCGTACAGTGGAGTGGCGCAGAGTGGAGAGGCGCAGAGTGGAGTAGAAAGGCATAGAGTGCAGTGGCATAGAGTGTAGTGGCGAGTAGCAGATTGTTTCATAGTAGAGTGAAGTGACGTAGAGTAGAGTGGTGCAGAGTGAAGTGAGTTGGCATAGACTAGTGGCATAGAGTGCAGTGGTGTAGAGTACAGTGGTGCAGATTAGAGTGGAGTGGTGTAGATTGCAGTGGCGTAAAGTGCAGTGGTAGAGAGTGGAGTAGAGTGGTGTAGAGTTCAGTGGCATAGAGGGCAGTGGTGTAGAGTAGATTGTTTCAGGGTAGCGTGAAGTGGTATAGAGTGGAGTGGTGCAGGGTACAGTTCGGTGGCATAGAGTACTGGCATAGATTACAGTGGTGTAGAGTGGTTCAGAGTAGAGTAGAGTTGCATAGATTGCAGAGGTACAGTGTTGTAGAGTGTAGCGGTAAATAGAAAAAGGGGGAAAGTGCAATTATATAGAGTAGAGTGGCGCAGAGCAGAGTAGAGAGGTGGAGAGTGAAGTAGAGAAGAGTGCAGTGGTTTTGAGTGTAGTGATTTAGAGTGCATTGGCTTGGAGTGCCATGGTTTAGAGAAGAGTGGCGTAGAGCACAGTAGCGCAAAGTAGAGTTGTGCAGCATAGTGTGCAGTGGTGTAGAGTAGAGTGGCACAGAGAGGAGTAGAGTGGCATAGAGTGCAATGGCATAAAATGCAGTGGCATAGGGTAGATTGTTTGAGAGTACAGTGATGTAGTATAGGGTGGAGTGGTGCAGTGTAGAGTGCAATAACATAGAGTGCAGTGGTTTAGAGTAGAGTAGAGTATAGTAGCATTAAGTGCAGTGATGACGAATGTTTGGCATGGAGTGCAGTGGCATAGTGTGCATTGGCTTTGAGTAAAGTGGTGTAGAGAGCATTGGCTTGGAGTGCAGTGGTTTGGAGGAGAGTAGCGTAGAGCACAGTGGGGTAAAGCAGAGTGGGACAGCGTAGAGTGCAGTGGTATAAAAGGGTGCAGGGAAGAGTGCAGTGGTGAAGAGTAGAGTGGTGCAGAGTTGAATAGAGTGGCGTAGATTGTAAAGACATAGGGGCAGATTTACAAGCCCCTTGCAACACTTTTACGGCGCCGTGGGTCACTTTTGTGATGCAGCAGAGTCACAAACAAAGCGCCATGTTGCGACACATTTACAACATGACGCATCTAGGGAGATGAGTCACGTTGTAAAGCCCTGCGTAAAATTGACGCAGTGAAATCTGCTGCGTCAAAACCTTACGCCAGCTCAAAGCAGGCGTAAGGAGAGACGGAGCACAATAGGAATAGACATTCCTAAGCATTGCTGGAGTTGTGTCGCGCTTGCTACACAACTCCAGCAATGTGTTACCTTTACGACAATAGATGAGTGACGCATCTAATAATCCTTGCGCCACGTTGCGCCGCATTGTAAATGCGATCCATCCTTTCTTCCTTCTGAGTCTGAAACCTGGAGAACTCATGTATTCAGTAATGCGAACATCAGCCAGGCCATCTCTTTCAGTCATTTACAGCTATTTAAGAAAACATTTATTATCTTTAAATGTAGAGCGAACTCACTAGCATGTGAATCTGTGGCGTATGGGTCATTTGCATTAATCCACTGAGCTACCTCACCTACGTTTGAGCAAGCAGATGATAGAAGGGCGAAGCTGTGCAGCAATCTTTTTTTGAGCTGAGAAAATATATTGCAGTCGAATATAAATTTGAAAATATCACTTTAAAATGTAAGTGACAATCCTAAGATATTTTTTTTTCTTTTTACAGTTATTACTTGAGGTTTGGTACGAGCTGTTTGTCAATGGTTTGATTTTGGCGGCTTTTGTTGTACTGGCGCCAGGCAGTGCATGAACCCGCTGAGCTGTACTCCATCTGACGTGGCACATACGTGGAAGTCCCTTGATGTGGAAAAGAGGAATCTAACTCTGGGTCCGGGAAGTAGTGCTTCATCACGCTTCCTGTGAAGAAACTCTCGGCTCGCACCGTCTTCAAAGCACCAGACCTGTGGTCTCTGGTTACCGTGCCATGGAAAACAATAAATGGTATGAATACGGGGAATGGAGATATTTCGAAATAACCCGTCCCCTGCCAGCCAGCACGAGCCGCTCTCTGTTTTCTCAAGGATGTTGAGGCGGATGTACTCAGCAAGGCTGAATTTGTTAACATTTTTGGGAATGTGTTTTTTAACGCTGTGGCCCCGCCCCCCGACTCCTATGTGACTGCAGTTTCGCCCTCGTGCACCGCCTTCAGGACTGCAGACAGGCGATGCGCTTCAGTTCTCCATCCAGTGATGAAGCTCCTGTCTCGAGGAATGATCGTCTTCTTTGATGGGGAGATTCAGTATTCTCCATCCAGGGAGCACTGTAGTGGTTATCGATTGGTGTGGAGATATGATATACTCCCAATGGTTGCATACTCCGATTGATGAGTTGATGTGGTACCCTCTCTCAGGAGACTGCTGGAGTAGTTGTCTCTTCCATCGATGAGTTGATGTGGTATACTCCCTTAGGAGAGTGCTGTTGTGGTTGCCTCCTCCAAGTGATGAGTTGATGTGGTATACGCCCTCTGGAGAGTGCTGGCGTGGTTGCTTCCTTCGATTGATAATTTGATGTGGGATACTCCCCCAGGAGAGCGCTGTAGTAGTTGTCTTCTCCCATCGATTGATATGATAGATGTGATATACTCCCAACAGAATGCTGGAGTAGTTGCATACTCCGATTGATGAGTTGATGTGGTATCCTCCCTCTGGAGAGTGCTTGCATGGTTGCCTCTTCCACTGATGAGATGATGTGGTATACTCCATCAGGAGAGTGCTCGCGTTGTTGCCTCTTCCACTGATGAGTTAATGTTGTATGCTCCCTCAGGAGAGAGCTCGTGTGGTTGCCTCTTCCACTTATGAGTTGATGTGGTATATTCCTCCAGGAGAGTGCTGGATTGGTTGTCTCTTCCATTGATTGGTTGATGTGGCATCCTCTCTCAGGAGAGTGCTGTTGTGGTTGCCTCCTCCAATTGATGAGTTGATGTGGTGTACTCCTTCAGGAGAATGCTGGAGTGGTTTCCTCTTCTATTGATGAGTTGATGTGGTATACGCCCTCTGGAGAGTGCTTGCGTGGTTGCTTCCTCCGATTGATGATTTGATGTGGGATGCTCCCTCAGAAGAGCACTGTAGTGGTTGTCTTCTCCCATCGATTGATATGGAGATGTGATATACTCCCAACAGAATGCTGGAGTAGTTGCATACTTCGATTGATGAGTTGATGTGGTATATTCCCTCAGGAGAGTGATGGAGTGGTTTCTTCCTCTGGTTGATGACCAGCACCGACGACACGCCTATCAGCGCCGAACACCTGCACTCCCAGATCCACACCAACCCCAACGCCACCCTCCGAGGAACCCTCATTTACAGACCACCCGGCACCCGGCCCTAGTTCAGCGAATCCATTGCCGACTTTGTCAGCACGCACACCCTTGCGTCCACGGACTACATCCTCCTCGGAGACCTGAAATTCCACCTCGAGAACACCTACGACAACAGTGTGGACAGTGTGGGCGAGGGAAGTGATGCAACAACTTGACAACAGGGGCATTGAGGCAGCTGGTTGTAGATCAGGGGTGGCTCCTCTGCAATGGCAGAAGAACGTTGCCCCACTGCCAGCAGATCATTAATAAAACGATAATAAATATTGTTATTATCATGTTTTTTATTTCGGTGCTGCTGACTTGGGAGCGGGAGGGGCCGGCTGGGCCATGTCAGGGAGGAGTAGTACTTATATATGCGCATGCCAGTCTTGCTTGCCTAAGGCACCTATGTTTCTCTAATCCGTTTGTGTTCTACAGCCCAGTTAGAGAAACGCCACAGGCTCCCAGGCACTGCCTGAGTGGCAAACGGAACTGCTCAGACCAATCCTGGTGCTGCTCTCATGCTATGAGAGCAGCGTCTGGATTGGGTGGGGAACCTGTGCCTTCATGCTCATCCACTTCCGGCGGAGGAGAATAGCAGGAGCAATGAGGCGGTTGGCAGCAGGAGAGGAACAGAGTGGCAGGTAAGTGATTTTCATTTTTGAAAATGTTTTGACCCCTTTCCTCCCCCCATGTGCTGCCCTACTAGTTTCAACTGTGAGATTCCCTTTGAGGTGCAGCATCGATAGTGGTAACCCGACTGGCCTCCTACTGGCCTTGGCAGTAGCAAACATAGCTTACGGTTACTTCAATGTCCTGGAGCTGCCTGAAACTTGCTGAAGGTTAGCACTATATTTCCCACAATGCACTAGGCCATTATTTGGGTGAACTCTTGCCGGGACCGATGGCCAGTGATTCTTTGGTTTTGGGAACATGCTTTGCCTGTGGGCTGAAGGAGGCTAGTACCTCTAATCCATGGGAGTTCTGGAGTTGACTTTGGCTTACAGAGTCCTTCTTCTGCCTGGATCCGGTCTCTTGTTCGGGACGAGTCGAAGTTGTGCAGTTGATGGGTGTTTGCCACAGGCGCTGGGTATCTCATCTTTGCTTTGTGTAGGTCCTGACATCGCAGACTCAGGTCTCTTCTTTTTCTTTGGTTGCAATTCAAGCATATCTGAGGTTCTGGTGCCAGATGTGCCCCTTAAATCTAGATTTAGAGGTGTTAGGGGTGTGGATGCAAGTAGTCAAGGGCTGCTAGCCCCATCGACTACTCCGCCCCTGAGGTGGACACATCCGAAGTTCATCATATTGAAAAAAGCCAGAACCCATCCTCGGCTGTACAGACCAAGTAGCCTATATTAGGGGTATGGCTAGCTTTCTGGGGTGAACGTCTCCTAACTACCTAATTTTTCCACCTGAATGGGTGCAAATGTGCCTGGGGTCAGGCAGTTGGTTGGTTCCTCCTTTGGGAGGCAGCCTGGTTGCATGTCAGAGGCAGTGGAAGCTTTGAAGCTTATCACCTTGATGTGCCACTTCACTAGCCATCCTGTCAGGGTGGGAGGTGACACCTCCTTTTCAGGCAGGCATTTGTTTCTGACTCCTGGAAGTGGTTCTCAACCTTCCCCCTAGGTCTTCCTCTGTCCCTAACCTTAAAAATCTTCATTGGCTCCCAGTGCAACAAAGATCCCATTTCAAAATCATAAGTCTTACACATAAGACAATGTACGATACTGGTCCTTAATATTTAGCAAAAAAACTCCAATGGTATATACCAAAGATATCGTTAAGGTCCAGCACCAAATCATATTTGGTTCAGCCGCGTGCATGCACGTCCCGTAATGGTTGTCATTCGTTTTCATACCTTGCGCCCATGCTATGGAATAAATTGCCTTCTCACCTTCTTTCCATAGTGGATCATAAATGCTTTCGTAAAAACCTCAAAACCTGGCTCTTTCCTATGTAAATAGTTTGATGTACAGGAGTTACTGTCTGTGGTTGCTGTTTTGTTTTGCTGTAAGCGCTTTGAGACCTTACGGTGATAAGTGCGCTCTACAAGAATATTTGACTTGACTTGACACCTCCTGGCAGGGGGCCAGACTCCTGTCTCGGTGGCAGCAGCTGTAGGATATCAGCAAGGGCACAGGAAATACTAGTGTACCCAGATGGCCAACGTCTAACGAAACCATCTGGGTGCATGCCACATCAAATTTGACTCTGGGAAAAAGTCGGACTTGATGTGACAAGTAGTTATATACCAACTTGACACTTTCAGTTGGACTATAATGGAGCTGACAATCTCAGGGTGCCAGGGTGGCAGCCCATGTTAGCCTCTGGCCCCCCTTACCAATCATACTAGCCCTTAATATAAAGAGGCTACTAGTGGGACATATGCGCGATGTCCACACATTTAATATACTGCACCCTGCCTCCTGAGCTCAGGAGGCCTATTTTAGGGGTGACTGACATATATTAAAAATTGTACTCTGACCTTGCCAGTCATGATGAGGGCAAAGTCGGGTTGGAGCAGTGCAAACTGCTCCTGCAGTCTACAGGAGCAGGCCTTCTGTCATCTTTTGAATTGGGTCACTTAGGGTGCCACAATCAGTACTTGCATTCCCTGTGTACCACTGGTACCACTTACCAGGGACTTGGTAAGTGGTTAAAGTTCTTGACAATTGGGGTTACCAATTCACATGTGCCATATTTTAGGGAGAGAGACCTGTCACTGGGGCTTGGCTAGCAGGCTCCAGTATACGTTCAGAGTCATAACCATCAGCATTGGGGAAAAAAGTGTACCAGTGAACATACAAAAAGGGCACTTTTACACAGGAGTAATATACCCCTTAATCAGGATATTGGAGTGGTTGCCTCCTCGGGTTGATTTGTTGATGTGGTGTCCTCACCCCAAAAGTGCTGAAGTACTTGTCTCCTGGAAAAGAGCGCTGGAGTGGTTGTCTTCTGACAATGATGTGGGGATGTGATATACTCCTCAAAGAAAATACTAGGAGGGTTGTCTTTTCCCATTTATCTGATGCTCTAGAATCCTCCTTCAGGAGAGCACTGCAGTGGTTGTCTCCTCCGAATGATGGGCGAGAGCTCTGGGGTGTGTTTATATTTTTGTGGTGAGGAACTGTCTCTAGAGTTGGCATATTTTTACATGAATCGAGCATCTCAACAAACGAGATGGCTTCTGTAGATGTTAACTTTCACTCATGGGGTGCCCATGTCTAAGTGATAGCTGAGCTTGAGCTTCCCCTCAATTTTTTGGTATTTACCTTCAAGTGCTCATCTCCAAGTGTTGTCTCTTTCCATCAATGTGGTGTTCTGTGGATGATCTCTTCACTGCCTGTCTCCTCTCATTAATGTGAAATTTTCTTTCATTTAAGACCTGCAGTAGTGCGTCCTCCCATTCTGGTGGTGACTTCTTGCAGCTAGTTTCTCCAGTCTGTGCTGTATTCCCCCCACGCACCCCTCCCCCTCCAACCCCGGATAGCTATGAGGTGCTTGTCCCCTCTTACTAATGCAGTGATGTGATAAATGCTATGAGACAATATTTCATAAGGTTGTTTCCTCCCATAGATGAGATATTCCACCAAGTTAAGAGGCTGAGAGACAGAAGCCCTTCTAGGGCCACAGGGAATCAGGGGTGAACTGGGCCACAGATGGGAAGGTTGTGGAAAATGTTCCTTTAACACATTCAAATGAACATTTGGGAAATGCAGCGACATTCCCATCCCTCTCCAAATTTCCGGTTAAGAGAATTAGAAATCGAATATTCCAGATTCGAAGATGCGTAGATCCTATTTGGAATATCCCTGTGTTCTGGGTGAGAATTTGCCATAATAAAGGTTGTGTAACATCACTTCCAGAGTAGGAATCACTATTAGGGAAACGCAAATAGGAAATGCTGTTGCATTTCCGCCTTTGGGACAGTGCCTTGAGACCCGTTTCCCCGGGTGAGTTGCTTGCGCTTTACAAACCCATGATTGATTGATTGATATGGGCAAAATAGGAAATGAAGCCAGATATATGAAGCTATTTTCAGCTCGCAAATGGCCCAATTCACAGATTTCCTTATAGCGAATAGCAAAAATTTGCTATTATGAAAATATAAATGGAAGTCTATATATATCTGGCCGATGGTTTGCATTTTCTAAAGTGCGATTTCCTAATAGAAAATCACAATTTAAGAAAGGCACAGCCAAGGGTGCCTGTGGGATTAAGGCCCATTTGGAAATACCTCAAATGTCCTAATGCAAATGTAAGTGCACATGGGGCCAGATGTACAAAGCCATTTAGCATTTCTTAAAGAATTAAATCACTATTTTGGCCTGTTAAGAAATGCTAAATGGCATTTTCTTATGTCCAAAAGTCAAATCGCGGTCGCAATTTGCAATTTCTACCTGGTGGACATCGCAAATTGCAATTGAGATTTAGGGAATAGCAAATAGGGATTATAAATGAACAAAGCATTTCTTAAATGCAAATTGGGCATTTAGGAAATGCATTTACCATCGACTGAAAGTTGATGGTAACTATGTGCAAATGAAAACAAATGCATTTAAAATGGATTTTTTAATGTTATGTTATGTTTTGTTATTTTAATTTGTAGAGCGCACAGCTACTCGGAAGTGTCCCGGCGCTTACATCAAAAAGGAGAAAAATACACAGTTATCCAATTAAAAGAGCAGCGTTTTTAAGGTTTTCTTGAACAGCAGTGGATCCGGGATGGCCCGCAAGGCTAAGGGCAGCATATTCCAGGCCAA
Organism: Lissotriton vulgaris; assembly: GCF_964263255.1. Taxonomy (NCBI): domain Eukaryota; kingdom Metazoa; phylum Chordata; class Amphibia; order Caudata; family Salamandridae; genus Lissotriton; species Lissotriton vulgaris. The sequence goes on along the minus strand of NC_141695.1, from coordinate 165,207,816 downwards.
ACCAGCTTTGCGCACGAAGGAATTTCCCCCCAGTCGCTGGCACTTAAACTTCGGAGTCTGCATCAGCAGCTGAGCAGAAGAGCGCAACTGTCTCCCTGGTATGTAGAAAGCCAATCTCTTCTGCAAATAGAAAGGGCCAAGACCATAAAGGGCCCGTTGAGCAATTGGCAACATTTTAAATTTCAGGCGAGATTCATCAGGAAGCCAGTGTAACGAACGGAAATGAGTCAGAACACTGTGCCTGGATGACAACCCCACAAGAAGTCTGGCTGCCGAGTTTTGTACCACTTGCAATTTCTTCACAAGGAAACCAGGGCTGCCAACTAAGAGGGCGTTGGCGTAATCCAAACGGGAAAGAATCAATGCATGAACCACCGTCTCTCTGGCCGTACTAGGCAAAAAAGGAAGAAACTTCCTCTTACATGCGTCACAAAGTTCAGATTCTCATCGAACCAGACACCAAGGTTTTTGGCGACACCGTTTTTCTCCGCCGGGCGAGGAAAGCCAAGGGCAGAGTCTCTCTCTAAAATCCGGCGCAAAGGAGCCAGACAGCAGTACTTCAGACTTTCCTTTGTTGCATTTCAGCTGGGCAAAGACCAGAAGACAAGCAATGTTGGGCTATCACGACCGAGTCATCCTCCATGTTCCAGGTAAACAACAGTTGGGTGACGTCGGCATAGGCCATCACTTTAGCCCCCAGCGACTCCACCAGGTAAACCAGCGGAGTCATGTAGATGTTAAATAAAAGAGGGCTAAGCGATGACCCTTGCGGCACCCCAGTGGATACCCGCATGGACACAGAGGCACTTGGACGGAGCCAAACCTGCTGCAGCCTTCCTTCCAAGAAGGAATGAATCCATTGCAAAACCGCCCCAGAGATTCCTATTTCAAATAGGCGATCAAGGAGCATGGCATGAGGCACCATGTCGAACGCCCCCGAGAGATCAAGCATAACCAATGCTGCTCTCCCGCCGGCATCCAAACACTCCCGAATCGACGCTGTGACCTCTAGAAATGCAGAATCCGTGCTATAAGTAGTACGGAAGCTAGATTGAGCCGGATGAAGCAAACCTTCCCCCTCAACAAAGTTGCTAAGTTGGAACGTGACCACCTTCTCGCATATTTTAGCCAAACTTGGCAAAAGCGAGATAGGGCGGTAGTTCTCCGGAACCAATGGGTCGAGTGACGGCTTCTTAAGTAATGGAAGAACCAAGGCATGTTTCCATGCCTTTGGCACACATGCTTCACGCAGTGATTTGTTAACCATGACGTTCACCTCTAAATGAATGGTGTCTGCCACATCAGTTAATAGTCTGGCCATACAAGGATCATTGGGAGAGCCGGACTTAAGGGCTTTAAGGATTCTGAGAGAGCTGGCATGGTCAACGGGACTAAATTCAGCGAGGACGGAGACTGGTTCAGCCCTAGGCAAATGCAGCGCCAGCACAGTGCCATAGTTCCTGGGAGAAGACAAAAATGTCTCCTGGATACTAATTATTTTGTCCCTGCAGAATGACGCCAAGGTGTTACACCAGGTTTCTGTAGCAGGAGCAGCCACCACCTGGGCGCTGGGGGCCAAAAAACTCTGCACAATTGCAAAATTTCTTTAAAGTTGTTGTCAGCCCGCTCAATGCGAGCGACGTAGTGCTGTCCTTTGGCATCTCCTATCGCCGTATAATAAAGTTTTTGTTTAGCTCTGAGGATGTTTTTGTCAGAAGAGCGGTAGCCACCGGTGCACCAGGCCCTCTCTGCAACTTTACAAGCATGTTTCGGAGTCCTCAGCTCGGGAGTGAACCAATGCTTGTAAGGGGACTCTAGCCTCAGCCTTGACTGACACGGCGTCAACACATTAGCCACTGAGCCTGCAATCCAATCAGCAAATTGAGTTACATTTTCCTCCAGACCCCCCAATAGGGAAGGCCGGGAAGCGACAAGGGAGGTGCTTAACAGACCTGGGTCCATTTTCTTAGAAGCGGGAGGGCGACGGTGTAGGAGAGTAGGGTCTGCAATCCTATGGTCACCCCAGATTTTTGCTTTTTGCTTCACTGGTTTACGACTTTCCCTGGCTGTGGGCCTGCTAATTAGACCCACAGCCTAGCTGTTCTCTCTCTAAATTGACATCCATGTACTTTAGGTGCATTTACCAATTGATATTGGGTCACTCTTGTAAGTCCTTGTACAGTGTACCATAGGTACCCAGGGCATAAGTGTACCCAAGGCCTACCAGGGGCTGCAGCATGTATTGTGCCACCCCTGGCTGGCCATCTAAACAGACACAACTGGTTGGTAACACAGCTGGGGCAAGGTGGTGTAATCACCCTTTGCTTTAGATATAGTATACCTATATCTAACCCTAAAGTGGACACATATATTCCTATAAGCCACTCCTATGGCAGGCCTTAACAATCCTGGAGGCAGAGTGCTTGGAATTATGTGAGATGGTGCTCTAGCATGAGCTGAGCCTGTCTGCAGCTTTCGGAACCAAGTCCTTTAGCTGTTTCCATAATAACGCTATACCATACACTATTAAGTGCATTATAATCCTCGCGGTTATTGCTAACTTTGGCATAGCATTATCAAAACATGTCGAGTAAGGTGTCATACAAATTGGAATACTACCCCCTTGCCAGTTCTGGTGACGGGGGTAGTATTCCACCCTTTTAGAGGGACATGACATGTATGTAACTGAGAACCCCGGTTAAAGTTAACTCGAGCCTCAGCCTCACAAAATGGATGCTGCCACCACAGACACGAGTCTGACCTCTTGCTGCTGGGAGTCCTTCCAGCAAGGGAGGCCTGGACAAAGGGTTTCCTGCCTAGGGAGGTGCTAGCACCACCCCAGACAGGATTTTGTGTATTGAGGTAGGACAGGCTGAAAGGAATGAGACATGCCTGGGGCACACAAGGTGTCCCTGTGCATACCCCGGTTCAAACCAATTGCTGGGGCACTCCAGCCCCAGCTCTGGCACGAAACCTGACAAAGGATAGGGGTTGTAACGGCCCCCCCTTCCTAGGAGGGACCTAGTCACAGAACAGCCCCTTTAGGAGAATAAAGGTAGGAGCTGGTCCCATTCCAGATTAGATTATCCTGATTTGAAACTCTACAAAGAAGAAACTCTGGACTTTGACGTTCTGCTCCACAGAAGACTGAAGAAAATCTCCCTTGTGGCCAAGGAGTGACCACCCTGCACAAGCAGCCACCATCAAGCATCCTAGCGGTTCACTTTGTCGTCCTTCCCGGTGGAACCAGACTTCAGAGCCCGACGAGACCAGGACTTCCAGACCTCTCCGACCTCTACCTACATCTGCAGCACAGCTGAGATCCGTGGGCGCGACGAGACACGTGGCCATCTTGGAGCCCCAGCCCCGAGCAGCTCCTGCACAGAAGATCAGCCCTCCAGCATCCACGAGATCTGCGTGGGGCCCTTTTGCTTGATTGCTGCTCAGTGCGTTGTCTGGTCACTTGCTGGCGGGCTAGTGGCCTCATAGACGATGATCCTTGAAATCTACACTGCTGGTCTGGTTGCTCCAGACTGGCCCTTGCTTCCCTGCAAAGGAGAAGCCCTCCGGACCCTCCTGGTTCGCACCAGACGCCATTTCCACTCACCGCGTGGGTTGCCTTTGCCAAGGCCTGTTGACTCCGAATCCGGATCAGACACCGCCGACAGCGAGATCCTGCATGGGACAGCTCGTGCCTCCATCCTGGTTGTCGAAGACACCTCCTGGTCCACGTGGCTGCAGAGTCAAGCGTCCACTCTTCACCTGATCGCGACGACAGCCTCTGGTTCCTTCCTGGTTCCACTCCGGTCACTGGCTAGTGACTTTGAACATTGTCCCCTCTGCTTTCAGGTCTCCATCTTCCTTGATCCACCCTTGGATCTCTCCAGAACTCTTCCTCCTGGTCGCCTGCAGCATCTTTCTTCAAGGCTCCATTGACTTCAACGCGGAAACCCAACACACTTTCACACCTATGCACCCGCAGCCCGTGGGTGAGGTAACAAGAGCATTTCGGTGCTCAAGGGTAGATTGACTCTCCTAGTGTCCAGGTATCCTGTCGTTTTAGTCTTAACCAATCGGAACTGTCTTTTACTTACCTTTTCGTAATTTGTAGTGTCCATTGACTTTGTCCCGCATCTCGTGTGTGAGTTCACACTCTGCCCACGCGTCCCATGGGCCTCCTGCTCCTTACCTAAGGTTAGGGTAGTGTAGCCTCTGGACATATTCATTTCCTCTATCGATTTCCTTATATCATTTACTTAGTATATGGTTTATCATGCCCCTAGGGCACCATTGTAATTTGCGCAACTTATCGTATTTTTCTTAACCCCTTAAGTGCTGCCTCGGGGCGTTGGCCGACGGCAGCACTACCTCCCCAGTGCTGCGCACGTCCATTGGACGTTCATTCAGCACTAGTTCGAATGGACAGCGCAGCACTGGGGAGGGAATTGGGCCGCAGCTAAGGTGTTAAGAGTCTTGTCATGTGCTTAGCCCTCTGATCTCATAAAGAGTTCAGAGGTGTTTTGTTAGTAATAATTATCTTGTTTATTTTCATAACAACCTGTGTGGTGTCCTTTCACTTGGTATTCAAGGGGGTATATGTGGTAAAACAGCTAGTTTCACATGCCAAAAGAGTTTAGCCTAAGACTGCTTTGTCCATGCTACCATTAGGATAGCTGGTCTATAAGGTTGACTTACAACCAATCACCATATTGGGTTGTTTGGACTGATACAAGGTGATCACTAGAACTAGTGAGCATCATATATCAGGCCAACTTCTCACAGACGGCACTTAGCCTGCCGAGGAGAGTTTTTCAAATCCCATGAAAAGAATATGGGAAAATGATCCGACCAGGCCACCGGCCTCGGCTTCATCACTAATATAGGGAGATTAGCACAAATGATGTCCAAAGTATGCACACCCAAATGGGTGGGGAACAGAACTCTTTGAGAGAGATTCGCAAGAGAGCTATGGAGTCCACCTCCTCAGTGTGGTCAAGGTGGATATTGACATCCCCAAGAAGCACAAACTTCAAAAAGCGTAGAGCCCGCTCAGCCCACGCGTCTCCGCAAGCAGCCAGAAAGTTCCTTGCAGGCCCAGGAGGCCGCTAGATCAAGGAGCCCCCCAAAGTAAAATGGGCTGATAGTTGTAGGCTAAAGTTCAGAGCCTCGCAATCACCCCAAAGGGTGGATATTTCACTATGGAAGGTCCAGTCTTCCCTATACCAAATGGCTAGGCCACCGCCTCTGTCCACCTGGCGATCAAACAGATGCACTTTGAATTCGGCAGGTGTAGCCACGGCCACTGTAGGATTAGAGAAGGCATCAAGCCAAGTCTCTGTAACAAACAATGGGGCATATTATCAAGGGGGTCTATCTCCGCTTTTTTGGCTTTAAAAGCCAAGAAAGCGGAGATAAAATTATCTCCCTATTACCTAGCTGTCGCTAACACCAGTTAGCGACAGCTAGTAGGAGATAGCGATCATCTTGGGCCCCGCTTTGCATGTCAGTGATATTTATCACTAATGACATGCAAAGTGGGCGTGCCAAGATGTTAGCGACTGGAAACAGTCGCTAACATCGCTATCTCCTATTACCAACATTTGGAGATATTCGCGTTAAGCGCAAATATCTCCAAAATCTAACACCTGCCCTGAGCAGTTCTTAGCCATGTTATCCAATGGGAGGTGGATAACATGGCTAAGAGCATTAGCTCGGTAATGCATGAATATCGCTGACTTTTCAGCGATATTCATGCATTGTGGCCGTTTTTTATCGCATTTGCAACAAACCTTGGTAATACCAAGGTTTATTTGCGATAAAAATCGCCGCAGGTCAGCGGTAATTTTTTGTCTCTAACCAAGCAATAGCGATAATTATCGCTATTGCTTGGTTATATGCCCCAATATGTCCAAACTGTTATCCGTAATCAAATCAGCCACATCAACAAAATGCTTCTTCACTGATCTAGCGTTAATGAGACAAGCTCTAATATCACCTTGGCTGCTATCGCTTTTCCCCTCCTGTGCTGGGAATCTGTGAACTCTATGTTACATGACGAGCTGGGCTCGTCATCAGCGTGCGAGGAGGCTACACCACGACGAGCCCAGCTCGTCATGAGCCTGGAAGGGGATATTATATAACCTGAGCTCGATGTAGCGGCTGACATACCCAATATCAGGGGCTCCGGAGTAAAGCTAAATCCACAATCCACACATGTGAAGTCCCTGGAAGGACCACTGGACCAGATTCTGTGAGATGGACAGGGAAGGGGTTTCAAAGATTTCAGCCACTCAACTGAGAAGTGAGTGGTATTGCAGTTCTCCTAGTCACATCAGGCAGAGTAACATGCCCTGTGCCCTGACTTAGCACTGACGGGCGCAGACGGGCTTGCCTTCGGCGCGCCTTCGCTCCACCCGCTGTGGTCGTCCGCTGCGCGTCCGGGCATGTATCCTATTTGAGGGGTGTGGCTGAGACAGGCGTTCAGCGTGCGTCATCTGGAACGCTGACCAGGAACAATGCGAGTCGTGTCCAAGATGGCCGCTGTTCTACAGTAACCTCCCAGAAATGCCGCCCGATAAGCAAAGCTAATGATGCCCTCTTTTTAGCGAAAATATCCGGAGAATATCGGCAGTAAAACAATGCCCCTAATGATTTTAAAAGCACACAAAATAAATCTGAAATTCCCAAATTACGCTACTGACCTTCCCCCAAAATTCCCTCAATCAAAACACAGATACAATTTAAAATTGGAGAGCGAGCAAAATGCAACTTTTTTGAAGCACCGCTACGCCGTTCTGGCCCTGCTAAATAGAGGTTGCCTGGGACTGGCATTCAGCGTGCATCATCTGGAACACTGTCCGCGAACAACGCGAGCCGCGTCCAAGATGGCCGCTGTCCTAAAGTAACCCCCCAGAAATGCCGCCCGATAAGCAAAGCTAATGGTGCACTCTTTTTAGCGAAAATATCCAGAGAATGTCGGCATTAAAACAATGCCCCTATGATTTTAAAAGCACACAAAAAAATCCAAAATTCCCAAATCATGCTACTGACCTCCCCCCAAAATTCCCTCAATCAAAACACAGATACAATTTAAAATTGGAGAATGAGCAAAATGCAACCTTTTTGAAGTACCACGCCGCCGTTCTGGGCTTGCTAAATAGAGGTTGCCTGGGACAGGCGTTCAGCATGCGTCATCTGGAACGCTGACCGCGAACAACCCGAGTCGCGTCCAAGATGGCCGCTGTCCTAAAGTAACCCCCCAGAAATGCCGCCCGATAAGCAAAGCTAATGGTTCACTCTTTTTAGCGAAAATATCCGGAGAATGTCGGCAGTAAAACAATGCCTCTAATGATTTTAAAAGCACACAAAAAAAGAAAACAAGTTACTGTTAGACCTGTCAGCTCTTTGGGTAGTCTTCCCTTATGTTTTTTTTGGTCCCTTTCTGCCTCCCATTATTTTTCCACCAACCTTTTTGTGTGGCTTTAGGTCTCCGGGTGCCCCACCACTGCTAACCAGTGCTGAGGTACAGGTGCACCTTCCTAAAATGGTGGATAGAGAGGGTTCCTAAGATGGACGCCTGTCAGAAATTACCTCAGAGTTCTGGCCCATAGGATAACATTAGAGGGTTCCAGAACCTTCCAGTCCACTCTAGTGACCCAGGCCTAGAATATATATGGGAGGACACTGGACGGCCATTTTGTCACGACTGGGCTGGCTGGAGTGCAGACTGCAGTGTGAGGGGGATTGTGATCTAACTGCTCTTAGGGGCTGCAAGTTGGTTGTGGGAGCTGTCCTCGTGCCTGTTGATCTGGCCCTGCCTGTGAGGTATTTGTCAGGACCAAGCTCCGGTGTGGCCACTTCAAAGAAATAACTAATTTACCTCAGAAACTGGTGAGGGTAACCTGGCCCTGGCCTCAGAAGCCTTGGAGGGTGGTGTCGTGGCCGAGTAGGGCTACGTGAAAGAAAGAATGTCCACCACGATCTCTGCGGTAGAGTGGGGTCTCAAGAAGGGCCTTATGAGTAAGCGCTAATCCTGTTGGTACCCTTCAAAGATTGGTTCATTCAGAGAAGAATTGGTCATGTCCTTTGAGCCCCCTCCTCTACTGACCGCAGGGTGACCTCCCAGAGATTCCGCATCAGGCGTGAGGAGAAGGTGAGCGCCGCGGGCTGAGAAAGAGACGCTGGGCAGGGTCGCTTGGCAACCGGCCTCCCGCCCCGCGCATCTACACACACCCTGTCATTCCGAAGTTCCCTGACGAGACGGAGCCTGCCGCAGCCTTTGAGAGGCCGGGCTGCTTCTCGGGTGGAACCAGAGCCGAGAGTGAGGGGGGCCTTGAGTGTCTCCGCAGACCGGCAGAATCCCCTGCCGTCTCTGGTGAAAAGAAAGACCGGAGCGGGAGAAAACAGGGGAGAGTTCGGCCGCAGACTCTGCCCTAGGACAGCAAGGAAATCGCCAGTTGGGCGAGAGGTATCCGGGCTGAGAGGGGGGGAGGAACAGTTTAAGATCGGGGTTGGTAAGAACTGGGCCTCGGGGACAGATCTCTTTTGAACAGCTCGACTTGCCCAAATTAAAATAGTGGTGTTCCAGCATATAATTCCCCTTTGGAAGTGATACCTCCCCGCTACTCAACGTGGGCACAATAAAGAAAAAGAGACCATGGGGCATATTACCAAGCAATAGCGATAATTATCGCTATTGCTTGGTTAGAGACAAAAATTTACCGCTGAGCTGTGGCGATTTTTACCGCAAATAAACCTTGGTATTACCAAGGTTTATCGCAAATGCGATAAAAATTGCCGCAATGCATGAATATCTCTGAAAAGTCAGCGATATTCATGCATTACCGAGCTAATGCTCTTAGCCATGTTACCCACCTCCCATTGGATAACATGGCTAAGAACTGCTCAGGGCAGGTGTTAGCTTTTGGAGATATTCGCGCTTAGCGCGAATATCTCCAAAAGTTGGTAATAGGAGATAGCGATGTTAGCGACTGTTTTCAGTAGCTAACATCTTGGCACGCCCACTTTGCATGTCATTAGTGATAAATATCACTGACATGCAAAGTGGGGCCCAAGATTGTCGCTATCTCCTACTAGCTGTCGCTAACTGGTGTTAGCGACAGCTAGGTAATAGGGAGATAATTTTATCTCCGCTTTCTTGGCTTTTAAAGCCAGAAAAGCGGAGATAAACCCCCTTGATAATATGCCCCCTATGTCCCTTGACTTAACAGCCAGTATGATGTTTCTCCAAACGCATCCTTTAGCCTAATTCGAGTAAATGCTGAAGCCTGTCAAGAAAGACTTTTGATGTAACTTTGATTGCGCAAGTGAATGACCGCTAATGTTACAAGCAATGTACTGATCTGATTAATTTATCTGGCATCCTGGCACAGGTGATCTAAGGGTGTTATTCATGCTCGCTGACTGACAGTTTAATTGTACTTGGAAACCAGGTGCCCAGATAGTTGTGAGGTAATGTAATGTGCAGTTTAATTAATATATTGTCCGAAGTACCACTTTAATAAGCAAGATATACTTCATTTTCCTGATTCAAAGCAGAAAGATAAAATCTCACGAATTTTCTATTGAACTAAAACAGTGTGGTGTCATTTTTGGTGGGTCTGCGCTGTGGTGTTGTAGTGAGTGTGATGCAAGCACAACACATTCGCCTTCCAGATTTAGCCTTTCCACCCAGGACCATGCTACTCTAAGTGGGTCGGCAGCCCCAGTTCCAACATATTTGTGCTCAGTGGTGGGATCGGATTTGTGCTTGCATACACCCTACATAGTGTGCACCACGCACCGTACACCTAATTGTTCTTTCTCTGTCTGGCAATTTTGTTTTCCAAGAATTAGTCTCTTCAATTGGCATTTTTGTTTTTTCCAAAATCTTTTCTTGAGGTGGTGGTTGCAAGTAGCTTCTATTTGACGCCTTTCTATTAAGTGTCCCGTCAATCCTATGCAAGGCAAGATGGAGTTTGAGCTGGCTGAGTTAGAAACTTACTCAGTGGCGCAGCTTAAGGAATTTTGCCAGGAGAAAGAGGTGTTTTTTAGGCGTGATGCGAAGAAACCAGAACTTCAAACCAGCTTGAGAGCATGGGTAGCAGCTCACCCGGATGGGGGAGGGATGAGGAAGGAATGAAGCCTGACACCATCGCAGAATTAGACCTGCTGTACCCAACCGAAGATGGGAATCTGTTAGCAGGTCCTGGGACACCTTCGAGGGCGGGTAGTAGTGTGTCTGTCCTCAGCAGAATTAGTGGACAGGAGGGAGAAGAGACAACTAAAATTGGAGCTAGCACGATTAGAGAAAGAGCGGGAGGAGAGGAGGTTCATCCATGAACTTACTTTAAGGGAACTGGATCATAAAGCCATACAGATAGGGACCTCCAGTAATCCCATTGGTGGCAGCATACCTAAAGCAGTTACCAGGGAGCCTAGACTCTACCTGCCCAAAGATGTAGTTGCTAGTTTTAGCGTAGGGGATGACATTGGTAAGTAGTTGGCTGCCTATGAGTTCTCATTGAGAGCCCATGGTGTTCCTGAAAGTCACGGGGGGTGGTACCTGAATAAATACATCCCTCCTGTGGGGAGGGATGCCCTTCTAGCTTTAGAACAGGAGGAACAGACAAATTACCCCACCATGAAGATTGCCTTAGTCAGGAAGTTTGGGCTGACCCCTGAAAAATACCGGCAGATGTTCTGGAATAGCCACAAGCTCCCCACGCAAAACTGGGTAGATTTTTTGGACTACGCTAGAAAGGCATTAGAGGGCTGGGTGCAGGGCAGTGATGTTACTGATTACGAGGGGTTGTATGATCTGTTCCGAAAGGAGGACCTCTTCAAGAAATGTTTTCCGGAGCTGCGCCAACACCTGGTGGACAGCAAGCTAACTAACCCTAGGAAGCTTGCAGAGGAGGCAGACACTTGGGCACTAGCCCAAGTGTAGCAGAGTGTCTACTAAGGGATCTGGGGGGACTCCCAAAGAGCTGGACAGGGGTCTTCCCAGAAGAAAGAGGGTGGCGATAAAAAGAAGGAGTTCTACAAAGGCCCCCAAAATAGTTCACAAGGGAAGGAGTCAGGTTCCCCAGCCAAATCTGGCCACCAGAAACCCACCTATCCTGACCGAAGTCAGCAGCCCAGAGTTGTCCGATGCTATGAGTGCGGCGAGGTTGGACACTATAAAGTAAATTTCAAGTGTCCAAAGAGAGTGCACCCTCCCACTGGAGGAAAAACCCCAGGGGTGGCGAGTGTTGTGCTTGGGGAGGAGCTGTCCCTAGACAAGGGGGGTGAGTGGGCAGGGCTGACCCTAGTATCCTTGGGAGACAACAAGATGGTTCCTAAGGTCCATGTGCCTCCAAATACTACCAAGTATAGGCAATGGGTCACCATCAATGACCAGAGGGGGGAGGCTCTGAGGGACACAGGTGCCAGCATGACCATGGTGAGAAGACAGCTAGTGTCCGCAGAGCAGGTGATTCCCAACGTACTCCACCCAGTTGTAATGGCTGATGGCAGAATGGGTCACTATTCCGTGGCTGAAGTTCCGTTTGAGTGGGGAGGGGTTGCAGGCCTTCTACGAGTTGCAGCGAGCCCTGCTGTGACAGACGATTGTCTGTTGTGAAATGACCTTGAGCCCAGTGCTTGGAAAGAGGTAGAGCTACAGACACATACGAAAATGCTGGGATCACCTTATTGGACTTGTGCAAGCACGAGGTCTACGACTGCCCGGATGGGGACTTCGCAAGGGCTGGAGCCTGGAACAAAGGCACAGCCAGCTGCCAACAAGGGGGAGATCCGGGGACGGGGAAAACCTGCATCCAAACCCCATGAGATGGATGGGGCACCTGAGGTGGTGGTCCTGGAGTCCACGGAGGTGGATGTTGTCTCCCTGGAGGACTTACCTATCGATGCGGAGTGGCAAGTGGAGGGAGGACCTACCAGGAAGGAGTTTTGTCAAGGGCAGAAGGAGTGCCCTACCCTTGAGGGTCTGAGGTGACAGGCCGAAGCCCAGGCAGCAGGAAACATTTCATGGAACTTTCACATCTACTGGGAGGATGGCCTCCTCTACAGTGAACCCAAGGCTCCGGTGCATGGTTCATCCTGGGCCTTGGTAGTTCCCCAGCGTTACAGAGACTTCCTTTTGGAGCTGGCTCATGAAATTCCTTTGGCAGGACACCTGGGCCAAGACAAGACCTTTGCCCGGCTTGTCCCACATTTCTATTGGCCTCAGATGAGGGTTGCGTCAGACACTTTTTGTAGGACGTGTGTGTCCTGTCAAGCCGGTGGGAAAACAGGGGTTAAGCTGAAGGCTCCCCTGGAACCCTGCCCGTTGTTAGCACCCCCTTTGAAAGGGTGGGCATTGATATTGTTGGGCCATTAGATCCACCCACTTCAGCCGGTCACAGGTTTATCCTAGTATTGGTGGATCATGCCACTCGGTACCCAGAGGCTAGTCCTCTGAGGACCGTTACTGCACTTGCGGTGGCCAGGGTCCTGATGGGGATTTTTACCCGCGTGGGTTTTCCCAAGGAAGTTGTGTCCGACAGGGGAGCCAACTTCATGTCAGCATACATGCAGGCTATGTGGAAGGAATGTGGAGTCACTTACAGGTTCTCTACTCCTTACCACCCCCGGACCAATGGTCTGGTGGAAAGGTTTAACAAAACCCTGAAGGGCATGATCAGGAGTCTGCCTGAGAGCCTGCGGAGGAAATGGGACATCCTCCTACACTGTTTGTTGTTCTCATACAGGGAAGTGCCACAGAAGGGGGTGGGCTTCAGCCCCTTTGAGCTTCTGTATGGGCTCCCTGTTAGAGGACCTCTCAGCCTGGTGAAAGATGGATGGGAAAAGACTCCCAGGAGGCTTCCCCAGGATGTGGAGTTACATGCTGACTTTCCGTAGCCAAATGGCTAAGTTGTGGAAGCAAGCTTCTGACAACCGTGAGGCCAGCCAGGCAGTCATGAAAGAGTGGTACGACCACAATGCTCACCCTGTGGAGTTGGAGCCTGGACAGAAGGTGTGGGTCATAGAGCCTGGAGAGCTTAGTGCCCTCCAGGATCGCTGGAGAGGCCCCTTTGAAGTGGTTGAATAGAAGGGCAAGGTCACCTATTTGGTGGAGCTTAAGACCTCCAGGCAGCCCCATCGGGTGCTCCATGTCAACCGCCTCAAGCCCCAACATGAGAGGTCCGAGGTCACCTTGATGATGATGACCAATGGGGCAGAGGAGGAGAAAAAGTGAGCCTCTCCCTGACCTATTTGCGTCCCAGGAGAAGGATGGTTCAGTGGAGGGAGTGGTCATTGCACCATCTCTGACTCCCGAACAGCAGATGGACTGCCGCCAAATTCTGGAGCAGTACTCCTCGCTGTTCTCCCTTACCCCGGGAAGGACCCACCTGTGTACCCATGATGTGGACACCGGGGACAGCCCACCTGTGAAGTCCAAGTCCTACCGGCTGTCAGATAAGGTGAAGGCTAGCATCCATAGTGAGGTCACCAAGATGCTGGAGCTGGGAGTGATTAAACCTTCCGACAGCCCCATGTCCAGTCCGGTGGTACTGGTACCGAAAGCTGCCCCACCGGGCACCACACCGGAACTCAGGTTTTGTGTGGATTACAGGGGACTGAACTCAGTGACGAAGACTGACGCTCATCCCATCCCAAGGGTGGATGAGCTCATTGACCGGCTGCGAGCTGCCCAATACCGGAGTACCTTTGACCTTACGTCAGGATATTCGCAGATCTGCCTGACAGATGGGGCAAAGGAGAAGTCTGCCTTCTCCACCCCTGAGGGACATTACCAGTTCCGAATGATGCCCTTTGGGCTCAAAAACTCCCCTGCTGCCTTTCATCGGCTGGTGAACCAGGTCCTCCCCGGGATGGAGACCTTTTCTGCTGCCTACCTTGATGACATTGCTGTCTTCAGCAGCAGCTGGTAGGACCATCTGTGTCACCTCCGGAAAGTACTTCAAGCCCTGCAGCAGGCTGGCCTGTTAATCAAGGTCAGCAAATGCCAGCTCGGGCAGGGGTCGGTGGTGTACCTAGGTCACTTGGTGAGTCGGGGAAGGTGCAGCCCCTCCAGGCCAAGATTGAAACCATCATGGCCTGGGAACCACCCAAGACACAGACTGAGGTCCGAGCTTTTCTGGGCCTCACTGGCTACTACCGCCGCTTTGTCAAGGGATGCGGTACCATTGTGGCTCCCTTGACTGAGCTTTACATCCAAGAAACACCCTCAACATGTAATGTGGACCGAGGCATGCCAACAAGCCTTTGACACCTTGAAGAAAGCTTTGTGCACGGCTCCAGTGCTCAGGGCCCCAGATTTTTCCAAAGAATTCCTCGTCCAAACGGATGCATCTGAGCATGGTATCGGGGCAGTGTTATCGCAGCTCAATAAAGAAGGTCTGGACCAACCTGTGGTATTCCTTTCCAGGAGACTACTCCCCTGGTAACAGAGGTGGAGTGCGATAGAGCAGGAAGCTTTTGTGGTGGTCTGGGCCCTGAAGAAGTTGCGGCCATACCTGTTTGGTTCGCACTTCCTTGTTCAGACAGACCACTGGCCCCTCCGGTGGCTCATGCAAATGAGGTTTGAGAATCACAAGTTGCTAAGGTGGTCCATCTCCCTACAGGGAATGGACTTTAGGGTGGAACACCGACCTGGAGTAGACCATGCCAACGCTGACGGTCTCTCGAGGTTTTTCCGCCTTAGTGACGAGAACTCCCAAGGGATAGGGTAGCTCTCCCCACTTTCAGCTGGGGGGGATGCGTATTAGACCTGTCAGCTCTTTCGGTAGTCTCCCCTTATTTATTTTTGGTCCCTTTCTGCCTCCCATTACTTTTCCACCAACCTTTTTGAGTGGCTTTAAGTCTCCGGGTGCCCCACCACTGATAACCAGTGCTGAGGTACAGGTGCGCCTTCCTAAAATGGTGGATAGAGAGGGTTCCTAAGATGGACGCCTGTCAGGAATTACCTCAGAGTTCTGGCCCATAGGATTCCATTAGAGGGTTCCAGAACCTTCCAGTCCACTCTATTGACCCAGGCCTAGGCTATATAAGGGAGGACACTAGGCGGCCATTTTGTCACGACTGGGCTGGCTGGAGTGCAGACTGCAGTGTGAGGGGGATTGTGACTCAGGCTAATCTGACTGCTCTTAGGGGCTGCAAGTTGGTTGTGGGAGCTTTCCTCGTGCCAGTTGATCTGGCCCTGCCTGTGAGTAATTTGTCAGGACTAAGCTCCGGTGTGGCCACTTCAAAGAAATAACTAATTTACCTCAGAAACTGGTGAGGGTAACCTGGCACTGGCCTCAGAAGCCTTGGAGGGTGGTGTCGTGGCAGAGTAGGGCTACGTGAAGAACAAGTTATTTTCCTTCGGTAACGATATATCTGTAAGAAACAGTAGTTAGTATTAGATTCCTTACCTTAGAATATCCCCAGGCGTCAGACTGGATCTGGAAACGTTTGCGTAGCAGTACCCTTGTGCGTCGGTAGGTGTGGTCTGCGGCTCCGCATCCGTCGTTGGCGTCGAGGGCGCCGTGATGACGTCGTCGGAGTACGTAGACGCCCCCTCCGAGCGCTGACGTCAGTTCTTAGGCACAGCTTTTCTGCGCCAGAAACGCAGAGCCATGTTAAAAACCAACACTGGTGCCATTGAAACTAGGGCCGTGAAAGGGATGACCTTAACCCTAGATATCGGCGGTTCGCAGAACGGGGGGGATGGGTGGGGAGGTAAGGAATCTAATACTAACTATTGTTTCTTACAGATATATCGTTACCGAAGGTAAGTAACTTGTTCATCTGAAAGAAACAGGTTAGTTTTAGATTCCTTACCTTAGAATAGATACCCCAGCAATACCAACCCCGGTGGTGGGTCTGCGAACCAATAATCACACCAGAAAGTCCTGGAGGAGGGAACGGCCAAAGAAGCCATCCCTCTGGACTTGGCTGTCCAGGCAGTAGTGTCTTGCAAACGTGTGTAGCGAGGCCAACGTAGCTGCTTGACAGATGTCCTGCAGAGGGACTCCCCGGCCCGGGGCAGTGGTAGCCGCCGTGGCCCGGGTGGAATGGGCCCTCAGCCCAACAGGAGGCTCCTTCTTCGCCAAGGAGTAACAAGCCTTGATACACAAGATGACCCACGAGAGATGGTCCGCCTGTGCACCAGTTGTCCCTTCTTAGCACCCACGTAACATACAAAGAGTTGGTCATCCACCTGGAACTGGCGTGTGCGATCTATATAGAAAGAAAGCGCACGTTTTGGGTCCAGACGTTGGTGCCGCTTTTCCTCTTTTGAGGGATGCGGTGGCGGAAAGAAGGTGGGCAAGGTGATAGACTGCCCGATGTGGAAGGCCGTCACAACCTTGGGCAGGAAAGAGGGTCTAGTCCACAACACAACCTTGTCCGGATGGACAGAAAGTAAAGGAGGTTTGGATAAAAGAGCCTGGAGCTCACTCACTCTCCTGGCAGAGGTGATGGCAACCAGGAAAGCAGTCTTCAGAGTAAGAAGGCGGAGAGGAAAGTTGTGAAGTGGCTCAAAGGGAGCGCACATCAGATAGGTAAGAACAAGGTTCAAGTCCCACTGAGGCATCACAAATGGAACAGGGGGAAACGTGTGTGATGCCTTTCAGAAAACGAGTTACAATAGGGGACTTGAACAAAGATGGTTGATCAGGCAGCCTTAGAAAGGCTGAAAGGACAGAAAGGTAGCCCTTGATAGTGCCCAGAGCAGAGCCTTGCTGGGCAAGAGAAAGAAGGAAGAGAAGAACCTCAGAAAGAGGGGCAGAGAGAGGATCCACAGCCTTTGCTGTGCACCATGCCACAAATCTGTTCCACCTGCAGGCGTATATCGACTTTGTGAAGGGACGCCTGGCTGCCAGAATGACATTACAAACTTCAGAAGGCAAGTCAAATGGCCTCAACTGCCGCCGCTCAATCTCCAAGCATGTAGGTGGAGACTGGACAGGTTCGGGTGGAGCACTGTACCCTGCTGCTGCGACAGAAGGTCCTCCTGAAGAGGCAGACGAACCGCGGGATCGACTGACATACTGAGTAGCTCGGGATACCAGTACCTTCATGCCCAGTCCGGAGCCACAAGGATGACTTGGGCCCGGTCGCGTTTGATCTTCTTCAGCACTCTGGGCAGAAGTGGTATAGGCGGAAAGGCGTACAACAGACCGCAACTCCACTTGCGACGAAAAGCGTCACCGAGCGAGTGCCGCCTTGGAAATTCCAACTCGCAGAACTGATGACATTGTGCGTTCTCTTCGGTGGCGAATAGTTCCAAGGCTCTCCCCACTGCAGAAAGAGACCTTGCGCCATGTCCGAGTTCAGATGCCATTCGTGATCCATCAAGCACCGGCGGCTAAGTTCGTCCGCCCTGGCGTTCAGAGAACCTGCCATGTGTTGAACCACCAGGGTCACGCCCTGATGTTCCAGTCATTGCCAGAGGCGCAGAGCCTCCTGGCAGAGGGTCCACAACCCCACCCCGCCCTGTTTGTTGCAGTACCACACGGCGGTGGTGTTGTCCGTGAACACCTGCACTACACTCCCCCGGACAGAGGGGAGGAATGCCTTCAGTGCTAGACGAATCGCCCGCAGCTCCAAAAGGTTGATATGGAGCCGGAACTCCGCCGGAGACCAGAGGCCTCTGATCTCCGCCTCTCCCATGTGGCCTCCCCAGCCCTGGAGGGACTCGTCCGTCACAACTACGTGCTCCGTTTGGGGAAGGAAGAGGGATTTGCCGCTGACCCAATCGTGGTCCGTGAGCCACCACTGCAGCTGTCTCGCAGTGCCCTGGGAGATCAGGACATGGTCGGACTGGTTGCCCTGATGCTGGGCCCACTGAAACTTCAGGTCCCACTGCAGAGCCCGCATCCCCCACCGGGCGTGATGGACCAGAAGGATGCAGGAGGCCATCAGCACCAGAAGCCGCAGTGTCAACCTGACCGAGACTCAGGATAAAGGCGGAAAGATCGGAATCAGAGCCTGAATATCCCGAACCCGCCGTTCGGGAGGATAAACCCGAAACTGCGCCGAGTCGAGAACCGCTCCGATGAAGAGGAGCTTCTGGGAGGGGCACAGGTGTGACTTCGGCACATTGATGGAGAACCCCAGCTGGTGCAGGAGGTCTGCCGTTGTCTGGAGGTGGCTGACAACTGACTTGGGCGAGCCTGCCTTCAACAACCAGTCATAGAGGTAGGGGAAGACTGAAACCCCTAACCTGCGCAGATGAGCTGCGACCACCGCCATCACCTTCGTGAACATTCGTGGGGCGCTGGTAAGGCCTAAGGGGAGCACGGTAAACTGAAAGTGCTCGTGGCCTGCCATGAACCGCAGGTAGCGCCGGTGGGCCGGCAGGACGGTGTGAGAAGTTGGCCTGATATGCAGTGCTCACTATTCTAGTGATCACTATGTATCATTCCAAACGACCCTTATTGATGATTGGTTGTAAGTCAACCTTATAGACCAGCTATCCTAGTAGCATGGACAAGAGCAGTTTTTAGGCTAAACTCTAGAGGGCGTGTTAAGCCAGCTGTTATACCATCACATATACCCCTTGAACACCAAGTGAAAGGACACCACACAAGTTGTTATGAAAATAAAAGGATATTTATTTATAACAAGTCTACCCTGATCTCTTTATGAGTCAGGGAGCTAAGCACACAACAAAACCCTTACGAAAATACTTTAAGTTGCACAATTTACACAAATGCCTGAGGGGCCCGAAAAACCATATACTACAAAAGTGGAATGCAAAATACTAGCAGGCAAGTAACAAGATCCAGAGGCTTCAGGATCGCTAGGACTACACTACTGAACCCTAAGGTTAGGAGCAGGAGGCCTAGGGAGATCGGGTGCAGAGTGTGCACTCTCAAGCGGGATGCGGGACAAAGTCTATGGATGCTAGATTTCGTAAAGTTACAGATATCGGACAAATCCGACTAGTTAGGCTGAAAACGAAAAAGGATCTGGACACTTAGATAGTGAACCTATGTTGGAGCACCGAAATGCTCAGGTTACCTAGCCCAGTTGCTGCGACTGCATAGGGTTCAAAAGACTTCGGGAATCCTCGTTACAGTTTATGGAGCCTGAAAGAAGAAGTTGCTGGCAGGCGACCAGTGATGAAGTTCGATGTGATCCAAGCCTGGATCGGTGATGGAGACGACCTGAAAGCAGAGGGGACTCAGTTCTTAATCACTAGCCAGTGATCAGATGGGCACCAGGATGGCACCGGATGAAGTCACCTCGACCAGGTGAGTGGGCGACGCTGGGCTCTGCAGTCTCTCGGACCAGGAGGCGTTGTCGGCGACCAGGATGGAGGTGCGAGCTGTCCCACGAAGGTATCTGCTGTCGGCGATGCTGGACCCAGGATTGGGGCAACAACTCTTGGCAAATGCAAGCCCACGCGGTGGACTCAAAATGGCATCTGGAGTGGACCAGGAGGGTCCGGGGTGCTCCTCTGTTGGAGGGGAGCAAGGGCCAGTCTGGAGCAACCAGACCAGCGATGGAAGTGTCGTGGTTCGTCGTCAGGAGGGCTAAAAGCCAGCAGGCAAGTGGCCGGACAACGCGGTGAGCAGCAAAGAGCAGAAGGGCCCCATGCAGATCTCGTGGATGCTGGGGGGCTGGACTTCGGTGCTGCAGCTGCTCAGGGTTAGGGCTTCTCAAACCCCAAAGCACTCACTCGAGGATCCCTCGGCGGTCGTGCTGGATAAGCGTCGTGCAGGTCTTGAAGATGGCCGGTCCCTCGGGTCTCGTCACACCCACGAATCTCAGCTGGGCTGATGATGTAGGTAGAGGTCAGAGATGGCAGGGAATCCGGGTCTCGTCGAGCTGGGCAGTCTTGATCCGGAGGATGGACTTGCAGCAAACCGCATGCGCTTACATGGTGCCCGCTGGTGCAGGGTGGCTACTCCTTAGCCACAAGGGAGAGTCTTCAGAAATGTTCAAGAGTTCTTTCGTGGAAAGTAGTCAAGATTCAGAATTATCCAATTTGGGAAGGGGGCCCGCTCCTACCTTTATACTAAAGAAAGGGGCTGGCTCGCGACTAGGTCCTGCCCATGGGTGGGACCAGGAGGGGGGTGGTTACACCCCTCTCCCTTGTCCGGACTTTCCCCAGCTCAGGGGCTGGTGTGCCCCTGGAACTGGTTCAAGCCGGCATATGCACAGTGAGCACTGGGGTGCCACTTGCAGTCACCTTCCTCTCAGCCCTGCCTACCTGGGATACACAAAACCCTGTCTGGGATGGTGCTAGCACCGCCCCTGACAGGAAACCCTTTGTCCAAGCTCTCCTCCCTGGAAGGACTCCCAGCAGCAGGAGGTCAGACTTGTGTCTGTGGTGGCAGCATCCATTTTGTGATGCCGAGGCTCGAGTTAACTTTAACCGGGGTTCACAGTTACATACATGTCGTGTCCCTCCAGAATTGGCGAGGGGTTAGTATTCCAATTTGTATGACACCTTACTCGACATGTTTTGATAAAGCGATAACAAAGTTGGCAAATAACCGCGAGGATTATAATGCACTTAAGAGTATATGGTACGCGTTATCATGGAACAGCTATTAGGACTTGGTTCCGCAAGCTGCAAACGGGCTCAGCTCATGCCAGAGCACCATCTCACATAATTCCAAGCACTCTGCCTTCAGGATTGATAAGGACTGCCATAGGAGTGACTGATAGGAATACATGTGCCCATTTTAGGGTTAAATATAGGAATACTATATCTAAAGCAAAGGGTGTTTACATCACCTTGCCCCAGCTGTCGTGCAGCCAGTTGTGTCAGATTTAAATGGCCAGCCAGGGGTGGCATAATACATGCTGCAGCCCCTGGTAGGCCCTGGGTACACCTATGCCCGGGATACAGAGACTGATAAGGTGGCCCAGTACCAATTGGTAAATGCACCTAAGGTACACGTGTCAATTTAGAGAGAGAACAGCTAGGCTGTGGGTCTGATTAGCAGGCCCACAGCCAGGGAAGTCGTAAACCAGTGAAGCAAAAAGCAAAAATCTGGGGTGATCATAGGATTGCAGACCCTACTCTCCTACATGACCCCCCCCCCCCCAAACTTTGGGACAATAAACTAACCTTGACCAGGTGAGTCTTTTTGCTCTAAGTGGAAATACCTGGAGAGCCCATCTGCATTGCCATGATCAGTGCCAGGTCTATGCTCCACTGTAAAATCCATCCCCTGTAGGGAAATGGACCACCTAAGTAGTTTGGGGTTTTCACCCTTCATCTGATTTAGCCACAAGAGGGGCTTATGGTCGGTCTGAATCTTGAAATGAGTGCCAAACAAGTATGGCCTCAGTTTCTTCAGGGCCCAAACCACAGCAAAGGCCTCCCTCTCAATAGCTGACCAATTTTTCTCTCTGGGGGTCAGCCTTCTGCTAATAAAAGCAATGGGCTGGTCATGACCATCAAAATTCAGCTGAGATAGAACAGCTCCCACACCCAACTCAGAAGCACAAGTTACTACTTGTGTAATGATATATCTGTAAGAGACATTAGTTAGTGATAGATTCCTTACCTTAGAATATCCCCAGGCGTCAGACTGGATCCGGAAACTTTTGCGTAGCAATACCCCTGCGCGCCGGTAGGCGTCGTCTGCGGCTCCGCGTCCGTCGTCGGCGTCGTGAGCGCCGGGAAGACGTCGTCGGAGTACTTAGACGGCGCCCATGCGCGCTGACGTCAGTTCTGATAACACAGCTTTTCCGCTCCAGATACGCAGAGCCATGATAGAACTAACACTGGTGCCATGAAACTAGGGCCCTGAAAGGGGATGACCTTAACCCTAGATATCGGTTCGCAGAACGGGGAGGATGGGTGGGTCGGTAAGGAATCTATCACTAACTAATGTCTCTTACAGATATATCGTTACACAAGTAGTAACTTGTGCATCTGAAAGAGACACGTTAGTGATAGATTCCTTACCTTAGAATAGATACCCCAGCAATACCAACCCCGGTGGTGGGTCTGCGAACCAATATCACACCAGAAAGTCCTGGAGGACGGAACGGCCAAAGAAGCCATCCCTCCGGACTTGACTGTCCAGGCAGTAGTGTCTTGCGAACGTGTGCAGCGAGGCCCACGTAGCTGCCTGGCAAATGTCCTGCAGGGGGACACCGCGGCCCAGGGCAGTTGTCGTTGCCGTGGCCCGAGTGGAGTGAGCCCGCAATCCAGCTGGGGGCTCCTTCCTCGCCATGGAGTAACATGCTTGGATACACAAGATGATCCACCTAGAGATGGTCCTCTTGTGCACAGCCTTTCCCTTCTTCGCGCCCACGTAACCAACGAAGAGTTGGTCATCCACCCGGAATTGGCGTGTGCGATCTAGGTAGTAGGAGAGCGCACGTTTTGGATCCAGACGGTGGAGCCTCTCCTCCTCTTTCGAGGGATGCGGAGGCGGAAAGAAGGTGGGCAAAGTGATGGACTGCCCGATGTGGAAGGCCGTGACAACCTTGGGCAGAAAGGAAGGTCGTGTACGTAACACCACCTTATCAGGATGAACAGACAGGAAAGGTGGAGAAGAAGAAAGAGCCTGGAGCTCACTCACCCTCCTGGCAGAGGTGATGGCAACCAGGAAGGCCGTCTTTAGAGTAAGGAGACGAAGAGGGCAGTTATGAAGCGGCTCAAAGGGAGCACACATCAGATAGGTGGGAACCAAATTCAAGTCCCACTGGGGCATCACGAAGGGAACAGGAGGGAACATGTGCGTGATGCCCTTCAGAAATCTACTCACAATAGGGGACTTGAATAAAGAAGGCTGATCTGGTAGCCTCAAGAAGGCTGATAGAGCAGAAAGGTACCCTTTAAGAGTGCCCAGAGCAGAGCCCTGCTGGGCAAGGGAAAGAAGAAAGAGCAGCACTTCCGAAAGGGGTGCAGAGAGAGGATCCACAGCCTTTGCAGTGCACCATGCCACAAATCTGTTCCACCGGCAGGCGTATACCGACTTTGTGGAGGGACGCCTGGCTGCCAGAATGATATCACAGACTTCGGGAGGCAAGTCAAATGGCCTCAACTGCCGCCGCTCAATCTCCAAGCTTGTAGGTGGAGACTGGACAGGTTCGGGTGCAGGACCGTCCCCTGCTGCTGCGACAGAAGGTCCTCCCGAAGAGGCAGACGAATCGGGGGATCGACTGACATGCTGAGTAGCTCGGGATACCAGTATCTTCGTGCCCAGTCCGGAGCCACAAGGACGACCTGGGCCCGGTCGCGCCTGATCTTCTTCAGCACTCTGGGCAGAAGTGGTATAGGCGGAAAGGCGTACAACAGACCGCAGCTCCACTCGCGACGAAAAGCGTCTCCGAGCGAGTGCCGCCTTGGAAATTCCAACGCGCAGAACTGCTGACATTGCGCGTTCTCTTCTGTGGCGAATAGATCTAACCAAGGCTCTCCCCACTGTCGAAAGAGACCTTGCGCCACGTCCGAGTTCAGACGCCATTCGTGATCCATCATGCACCGGCGGCTGAGTTCGTCCGCCCTGGCATTCAGAGAGCCTGCCAGGTGTTGAACCACCAGGGACACGCCCTGATGTTCCAGCCACTGCCAGAGGCGCAGAGCCTCCTGGCAGAGGGTCCACGACCCCACACCGCCCTGTTTGTTGCAGTACCACATGGCGGTGGTGTTGTCGGTGAACACTTGCACTACGCTCCCCCTGACAGAGGGGAGGAATGCCTTCAGTGCAAGACGAATCGCCCTCAGCTCCAGAAGGTTGATGTGGAGCCGGGACTCCGCCGGAGACCAGAGGCCTCTGATCTCCGCCTCTCCCATGTGGCCTCCCCAGCCCTGGTGGGACGCGTCCGTCACAACTACGTGCTCCGGCTGGGGTAGGGAGAGGGGTCTGCCACTGACCCAGTCGCGGTCCGTGAGCCACCACTGCAGTTGCTTCGCAGTGCCCTCTGAGATCCGGACATGATCGGACAGGTTGCCCTGATGCTGGGCCCACTGAAACTTCAGGTCCCACTGCAGAGCCCGCATCCGCCACCTGGCGTGACGCACCAGAAGGATGCAGGAGGCCATCAGTCCCAGAAGCCGCAGCGTCAACCTGACCGAGACCCGGGATAACGGCCTGAAGACAGGAATCAGAGCCTGAATATCCCGAACCCGCTGTTCGGGTGGGTAAACCCGAAACTGCGCCGAGTCGAGAACCGCTCCGATGAAGAGGAGCTTTTGAGAGGGACACAGGTGTGACTTCGGCACATTGATGGAGAACCCCAGCAAGTGCAGGAGGTCGGCCGTAGTCTGGAGGTGGCTGACGACTGTCTGGGGCGAGCCCGCCTTCAACAACCAGTCGTCGAGGTAGGGGAAGACTGATACCCCCTGCCTGCGCAGATGGGCTGCGACCACCGCCATCACCTTCGTGAACACCCGTGGGGCGCTGGTAAGGCCGAAGGGGAGCACGGTAAACTGAAAGTGCTCTTGGCCTACCGTGAACCGTAGGTAACGCCGGTGGGCCGGCAGGACGGGGATGTGGAAATAGGCGTCCTGCAAGTCCAACGCTACCATCCAGTCTCCTGGGTCCAGGGCAGCCAGGACCTGAGCCAAAGAGAGCATCTTGAACTTCTCCGTCCGGAGGAAGCCGTTGACGTTCCGCAGATCCAAGATAGGGCGTAGGCCCCCTTTGCCCTTCTTGGGTACCAGAAAGTAGTGGGAGTAACAACCACGTCCTACTTCTGGCCCAGGAACGCGCTTGATGGCCCTCTTGGCCAAGAGGGCCGAAACCTCCTCTCGCAGAAGTTGCAAGTGATCCCCCGACACACGGTGGCATTGAGGTGGCATGGATGGAGGGGATGACTCGAAGGGGAGGGAGAAGCCCCTTCGGACAATTTGCAGCACCCACCTGTCCGAAGTGACTGTATGCCAGTGGGAGAGGTGATGGCGAACCCTGCCTCCCACAGGCGTCACATGGGCCTGAAAACTCGGACTAGGAAGGTTTTGAGGCAGGGGCTGCTGAGGGAGGTGTGGACTGGGCTCGCCGCTGTCCCCGACCACCGCCACGGCGGTTCCCACGTCCGCCACCACGTTGCTGTACATTCTGCGGCGCGTGGCTGACGGTACGTGGTGGGGCGCCCCTTCCGTGGCCACGAAAGGAGCGAAAGGCACCCGATTGCTGGCGTGGGGCCGTAAGGCCCAAGGACTTGGCCGTGGCCCTGGAGTCCTTGAAACGTTCCAGCGCATGGTCTGCCTTGTCGCCGAAGAGGCGACGGCCATCAAACGGCATGTCCAGGAGGGTGGCCTGGACATCGGCCGAGAAATTGGCGGACCTCAACCAGGCGTGGCGTCGAACCGCCACCGTCGTTGCCATCGCCCTGCCCAGTGAGTCCGTAGTATCCAGTCCACACCGGATAGAAAAGCGTGCTGCATCTCGGCCGTCCGCAAGGGTTTGGCTGAGTTTAGCCCTGACCTCCTCTGGGCATTGTGGCAGTACCTCCGCAACCGTGTCCCACAGAGTGTGGGTGTAGCGGCCCAAGAGACAGTTGGTGTTCACAGACCGTAGCCCTAGGCTCACAGACGAGAAGACCTTCTTCCCGAACTGTTCATATCTCTTGGATTCCCTGTCGGGCGGGGCCGACGGGAATGCGGTTTGGGAGTTAGAGGCCTGGATGACCAGGCTCTCGGGGGTGGGATGGGTGGACAAAAAGCATGGGTCGCCCGGTGCCGGGCGGTAGTGTCTGGCCACGTTCCTGTCCACAGGGGGGCCTGTGGCGGGCTTGGACCAAGTGCCCAGAAGAACGTCACACAAGGCCTCATTGAACGGCAGGAGGGGCTCCGCGGAGCCGGACTGCGGTTTGAGGACCTCGGTGAGGAGATTAGTCCTCACGGCCGCGACGGGGAGCTGAAGGCTCAGGGCCTTAGCTGCCTTCGTCAACACTACGCTGTAAGCAGAACCCGCCTCCGAAGCCACAGTCGGGGGCGACGTAAATCCAGTGTCTGGCGAGGTGTCAATACCACTGGCCTCCCCAAGCTCATATGTCCAGTCCTGGTTTGACTGGCAATCACGTGCCAGAGGGTTCTCGGACCCCTCCCACTGCTCCTCGTCACCTGGCTCCTGGAGACCAGGATCAACAGCCAGGGCCTCCTCATGGAGATAGAATTCTCCAAAGGCCGTCGGAATCGGCGCCCAGCGGCGCCCTTCCGACTCCTGAGTAGGACCGTAGGAAACATTGGGGGCGGCAACCACATCGGCTGCCGGGGACGACACCTGAAGGGACGGCGCCGGTGAGGTCGTAAGGTCGACCGGCGAGGTCCCGGATCCGGAGCCGGATCCAGCGAGGTCGCGCGGCGCCTGGACCGAAGTCGCCAGCGGCGCCGGGGCCGAAGCACCCGACGTCGTCGGGGCCGAAGCGCCCGACCCGGAAGGACCTCCAGACGGAGCCGATCGGCCCGAAGGCGCCACGGGAACCGACTGAGGAGGGAGGGCCCTCATGGCCATGAGGTACCTCTCGACCTCCTCCTGCGACGCGCCGTGCCCAGGGACCCGAAGGTGTGGGGCAGGCGGCAACGCTTGCGACTCCCGCGGAGCCGCGTGGGCGGTGTCGCCTGAGTCCCCGGCCGCATCGAGCGAGCGTCGGGGCGGGTCGGAGGACCGATGGTGTCGCTCCGACCTCTCATGCCTCTTACCTGAGGACTTGGAACCAGACGATCGGTGGTCACTCCCGGAACGTCGATGACTCCGACCTCGCGACCTGTCCCTCGACCTCCCGTGGGACCGGGACCGGGACCTGGAGCGGCGCGGGGCCGAGTGCCTCAGCTCGAGACGCTTGCGGGACCGCTCCCGCCTAGCCTTCGACGTCAGGGCCCGGCAGTCGGCGCAGGTTCGATCGTCGTGGTCGAGGCCTAGGCACTTCAGGCACCGGCGATGGGGGTCCGTGACCGACATGAGTCGGCCGCACTTCGAACAAGGCTTGAACCCGGGCATCCCTGGCACCGATAGTCGAGACAGTCGACTAAAGAGAAGATCAAAAAGGATCAAAATTTTTCAGTCAAAAAGTGACTGGGGGTAGAGCTTCTTCCGGATCTGCGCTAGCTGGCGCGGAAAAAAGAAGAACTGACGTCAGCGCGCATGGGCGCCGTCTAAGTACTCCGACGACGTCATCCCGGCGCTCACGACGCCGACGACGGACGCGGAGCCGCAGACGACGCCTACCGGCGCGCAGGGGTATTGCTACGCAAAAGTTTCCGGATCCAGTCTGACGCCTGGGGATATTCTAAGGTAAGGAATCTATCACTAACGTGTCTCTTTCAGATGCATCTGTTTGGACAATGAATGGTTTGGAATAGTCTGGACTCTTTAGGATAGGTGCTGTGCACATGGCCTGCTTTAGGTCATCGAATGCTTTTTGACAGCCTGCTGTCCACTGAACTTTCTTTGGCATCTTTTTACTTGTCAGGTCATTAAGTGGAGTCACAATTGATCCATAATTTCTGACAAATTTCCTGTAATAACCAGTCAGGCCCAAGAAAGCTCGAACCTGAGTCTGGGTGGTTGGAGGAGCCCAGTCCTTGATGGACTGTATCTTGCTCTCCAGTGGCTGAACCTGGCCTCCACCTACAAGGTGGCCCAGGTATACAACCTGTGTCTGCCCTATCTGGCACTTTGTGGCCTTGATAGTGAGACCTGCTGCTTGCAGTGCCTCTAACACTTTCCTCAGGTGGACCAGGTGATCCTCCCAGGTGGAGCTAAAGACAGCTATATCATCCAGATATGCTGCACAGAAGTTATCCAACCCAGTGAGAACTTGATTTACCAGCCTTTGGAAGGTGGCAGGCGCATTTTTAAAACCAAAGGGCATTACCACAAATTGATAATGCCCACCAGGGGTAGAAAATGCTGTCTTGGGCTTGGCTTCCTCAGCTAACCTGATTTGCCAATACCCAGCTGTCAGGTCAAATGTGCCTAAGTAGTTGGCAGAAGCCAATCTATCTATAAGTTCATCTGCCCTCGGTATTGGGTGGGCATCAGTCTTAGTGACTGCATTGAGGCATCTGTAGTCTACGCAAAACCTCATCTCTTTCTTACCACCCTGGGTGTGAGGCTTTGGCACTAGAACTACTGGACTAGCCCAAGGGCTATCTGAGGGCTCAATGACTCCCAGCTCCAACATTTTCTGCACTTCTGTTTTAATGCAGTTTCTGACATGATCAGGCTGTCTGTAGATTTTACTCTTAACTGGCAGACTGTCCCCAGTGTCAACCTCATGGGTACACCAATTGGTTTGACTGGGTGTCAGAGAGAACATATGTCTAAAGTATTGAAGAACTTGTTTGCAATCCTTTTGCTAATGTTCAGAGAGGCTGCCACAAAAGACAACACCATCTACTGACCCATCATCAGGGTTCTGAGTGAGCAGGTCTGGGAGAGGGTCACTCTCCTCCTCCTGTCCCTCATCTGTGGCCATGAGCAAGCTCATGTCCTTCCTGTCGACATATGCTTTGAGCCTGTTTACATGGAGCACCCTGAGGGGGCTCCTGGGAGTTCCAAGGTCCACCAGGTAGGTGACCTCTCCCTTTTGCTCAATGACTGTGTGGGGCCCAGACCATTTGTCTTTGAGTGCTGCTGGGGCCACTGGCTCCAACACCCACACCTTCTGTCCAGGCTTGTACACAGTCAGGACAGCCTTTTGGTCATGCCAAGCTTTTTGGAGTTCTTGGCTTGCCTCAAGGTTTTTAGATGCCTTTTTCATGTACTCAGCCATCCTGGAGCGGAGACCAAGTACATAGTCCACAATGTTGGTTGCAGGCTTTTTGAGCGGTCTCTCCCATCCTTCCTTCACCAAACAAAGGGGTCCTCTTACAGGATGCCCATACAGAAGTTCAAAAGGGCTGTAGCCAACCCCCTTCTGTGGGACCTCTCTGTAAGCAAACAAGAGGCAGGGTATCAGGACATCCCATCTTCGCCTGAGCTTTTCAGGTAGTCCATGAATCATACCTTTTAGGGTCCTGTTGAACCTTTCAACAAGCCCATTGCACTGTGGATGATAGGGTGTGGTGAACTTGTAGTTGACACCACATTCCTTCCACATTGCAGTCAGATATCCTGACATGAAGTTTGCTCCTCTGTCAGAGACAACCTCCTTAGGGAAGCCCACTCTGGAGAACACTCCAACTAGGGCTCTTGCCACAACAGGTGCTATAGTGGTCCTAAGGGGAATAGCTTCAGGATACCTGGTGGCATGGTCCACCACCACCAGTATAAACTTGTGCCCTGATGCTGTCTGGGGTTCCATTGGACCAACAATGTCAATCCCCACCCTTTCAAAGGGTACCCCCACCACAGGTAGTGGTATAAGGGGGGCCTTTGTTGTGCCACCTGACTTACCACTGGCTTGGCAAGTGACACAGGAGCAACAAGCCTCCCTGGTATCTTCATTCATGTGAGGCCAGTGAAAGTGTGAGACAAGCCTGTCCCAAGTCTTATTCTGGCCTAAGTGTCCTGCAAGGGGAATCTCATGGGCCAAGGTAAGAAGGAAACCTCTCTGTGACAAGGGGATTACCAGCCTCCTGGTTGCACCAGGTTTGGGGTCTTTTGCTTCAGAGTACAGGAGTCCATCATCCCAGTATACCCTGTGGGCACCTGTGGCATTCCCTGCAGCCTCAGCAGCAGCCTGCTGTCTGAGGGGTTCAAGTGAAGGGCAGTCTAACTGTGCCTTCCCCGGGTCTTCCCTGGAGGGTCCCCCTGAGCCCAGAAACTCAACCTGATCAGGTTCAAGTTCTTTAGGCTCAGTTTCCCTCAGTTCTTTGAGGTCAGCCTCCTCTGAGACTTGATCCACAACCTGGGGCAAGGGGGAAGGCAATGCCTTAACCCTACTGCTCTTCTTCTTGGAAGGTGTCTGGTCCATTGTTCCAGGATCCAGCACCTGTTCAGTGGGGCATCTTCTGGCCTGTGACCTAGTCACAGCAAGGACATGTGCTGGCAAGCCTAACATCTCCATGTGAGTTCTCTGCTCCACTTCTGACCATAGTGATGTTTCCAAATCATTGCCCAACAAACATTCAACTGGGAGGTCTGAACTAACCACAACTTTCTTTTGGCCACTTACCCCTCCCCAGGAGAAATCAACAATTGCCATACTATGGTGGGTAGTGACATTGCTGGCATTGGTCACTAGGTAGTCTGTACCTAGTATGATCTGTCCAGGGTCCACAAAGTTAGGTGTCACCATTGTGACACTGGCACAAGTGTCCCTGTAGGCCTGAGCTATTTTTCCATTTATAAAAGGTGTCTGCCTGTATTTGCCCAAAGTATTGGGACTTGCATCAGGGGATATATCCACATCCCCTGTACAGACAAGGACAGCCTGAGTGAGTGTGCCAACTAGGTTGTCATACCCCTCAGATCCCAAGGTTAACCCAACTAATCCCTTGGGAGGTGCACTACCACTACTGACTGTACTAGGGGTTGCAGGTGCCTTAGGGGCTGTAGTGGTAGGAGTTTGCCCTCCTTTCTTGGTGCACTCACTAAACCAGTTAGTTTTACTTTTACAGTATTGGCACCACCTTTTTGACTGGCCTTCTTGAGTCTTCTTTTTCTGCTGTGAAGTCTGACCCCCACCCTCTTTGGTTTGTTGGGGACCTGTCGAAGACTTCTGGTCATTTTGTTCACTCTTATTACTACCCTTTTGGTCTGCTTTCTTCTGACCACCCTGGTTTTGAGCCTGGTTCTGCTTGACCATTGTTCTGACTCATCTGACTGCCTTCTTTCCCAATTCTTGGGGAGAGGTCAGATCCGAGTCAACAAGGTGCTGATGCAACAACTGGTTCTGACAGTTATTTAAAATCTGTTCTCTCATGATCAGATTGTACAACCCTGTGTAATCAGTAAGGATTAGTTACTTACCTGTAATCCTAGTTCTCTTCCAGGGGTATCCTCATCAAAGTCATAAGCATTAGAATATTCCCGCCCATGCGCGGGACCCCGGAAACAATATATTATATGTGCCCCACATATACATATACATATATATATAAATATATATATATAAAATTAAGCAATTGCAGCCAAATAAAACAGTAGAGCTGGAATATGCTGTGAAGAATTTCCACCATACATGTGTATTAGCATTAGAAACATGAGAAACAACACCAATGCTTGTTTAGAAACTGTTTTAATGCTTAGAAAGCAGTAGAAATTCTTATAACACACTGTAAGCATATACAGCTCCCAGGCTGCATTGCAAATACCCAGTCTAAAAAGACTGAAAAGCTAACCCTGTAGCTGCATGTACCAAAACTGACGCTGTGCCTTTAAGGCACCTCTGCCCCTAGCTTCCCATCATGCCTCAGGGGTTACAGTTAGGTCAGTTGTTCTTTTCGGAGACTGAAAACCAAACCATGGTAATAACAGGTTAAAACATCTCCTATTTAATAAACAAAGTCCTTTGCCCGGGGAGGCGGGAGGGTTGCTTATGACTTTGATGAGGATACCCCTGGAAGAGAACTAGGATTACAGGTAAGTAACTAATCCTTCTCTTCCAGGGGATCCTCATCAATAGTCATAAGCATTAGAATAGAGTAGCGAGCCTCACCTCATCCCTGCGGGCAAAGGAATCAACAGGTAACATTCATAGTCGTAGGCCCAAAAGTAGGCCTTATTCTACCCAAATAGGTTTCTCAAGGAGGCTTGCCCTACTTGAGAATCCGCTCTGGAATCAGACTCTAGGCAATAATGCCTGGTAAAGGTATGGACTGATTTCCATGTCGCAGCCTTGCAAATTTCCGACATGGGAATGTCATGTAAAAATGCTATTGTGGCTGCCTTCCCTCTAGTGGAATGAGCTTTGGGTGATTGTAACAAAGGTTTGCCAGCCAGCTGGTATGCTAGTTTGATACATGAGACAATCCATCTGGAGATGGACCTTTTGGCTGCTGCAAACCCGGTCCTTATTGAACCATAATTGACAAAGAGTTGGTCTGTCTTTCTGGTGCCCTTCGTTCTTTCTAGGTAAAACTTTAGCACCCGTTTAAGATCTAACGAGTGCAACGACCTCTCAGCTGGGGTCGATGGGTTAGGAAAGAACGAAGGAAGGGTAATCGTTTGGTTTATATGAAAATCCGATACCACTTTTGGAAGGAAAGATGGGTGAGCCCTCATTACCACTCTGTTGTGGTGAAACACAGTGTAAGGTTCCTTGGTGCAGAGTGCTTGAATCTCGCTAACCCTGCGAGCAGAGGTTATTGCCACCAAGAAGGCCGCCTTCCAAGTGAGATGCTGCAAGGAGGCCTTGTGTATAGGCTCAAACGGTGTAGACATCAGCCTGGAGAGAACCAGGTTCAACTCCCAGGGAGGAGAAGGATTTCTCACAGGGGGATAGACCTTCTTCAATCCCTGAAGGAAATCCTTAACCACTGGGACCTGAAAAAACGATGTTTGTGTAGGTGATTTTCTGTACGCTACTATGGCAGATAGGTGAACCCTAATAGAAGCGTATTTCAACCCTGATGTCGCTAAGTAAAGGAGGTATGGGAGGACTACCTCTTCTTGTCCTTTGGTGGGATCAAAGCCATGGTCCTTACACCAAATGAAAAATCTTTTCCACTTGAACGCATAAGACGCCCTTGTGGAAGGTCTCTTTGCCTCTCTTAAAATATTCATACATTCTGGAGGCAGATTTAAGTGTCCGTATTGCAAGACCTCAGGAGCCATGCAGTCAGGTTCAGCGACGGTAGGTTGGGATGCAGGATCCTCCCGTTCATTTTGCTCAACAGGTCTGGCCTGCACGGCAGACGTCTGTGTGGACACAGCGACAGATGTAATAGGTCTGGATACCACCATTGTCGCGGCCAATCCGGAGCAACTAGGATCATGTCCATGCTCGATCTGATGAGCTTGGCCACCACCTTCGGAATCAGTGCCAGAGGAGGAAACGCATAGGCGAACATTCCTGTCCACTCCAGCAGGAGAGCGTTCCCTTGTGTCCCTGGCCGGTGGAACCTGGACGCGAAGGCGTGGCATTTGGCGTTTTTGTCGTCCGCGAATAAATCTATGTCTGGACGGCCCCAGCAACGGAAGAGTTCTTCGACTACTTCGTCGTTTAGCACCCAGTCTGGCTGATCTTCGAAGTGCCTGCTGAGTGCGTCCGCTTTTGTGTTTAGCTCGCCTGGAAGGTGTACTGCCACCACCGACAGTCCCCGAGCCAGAAGCCAGTGCCAGATTGTCTGGGCCTCCTGAGACAGAGGGCGAGACCGAGTTCCTCCCTGCTTGTTCAGATAGAACATAGTTGTAGTGTTGTCCGTCTGAACCAGGATTTTGTCCGTTGTGATTGCTGGAAGGAACGCTTTGAGCGCCAGATGAACTGCTCGAAGTTCCAGCATGTTGATGTGGTATGTCTGAAGGTTGGTCGACCAGCGACCCTGAATCTGAAGATGACCCATGTGAGCACCCCAACCTTCCAGAGATGCGTCCGTTACCACAGACAGCGAAGGAAGAGGTTGCTGAAAAGGGACTCCCTGCAAGACATTCCGAGGGCGAGTCCACCACTGTATTGAGGTCAGTGCTGCTTGAGATAGGATGATTCGATCCTCCCAATCTCCAGTCGCTTGGTCCCACTGATCTTCCACAGACTCTTGTAGAGGTCGCATCCTCAACCTGGCGTTTGGAATTAGGAAGATGCAGGACGCCATGGAGCCCAGTAGAGACGCTACTTCTCGCACCTTTGGACGAGGAAACTGAAGTAACTTTCTGCATTTCTGCCCCATGGAAGATAGTCTCTCCTGCGAAGGAAACGCTCTTCCTAAATTTGTGTCTAGAACTGCTCCCAGATAGTGGATAGTTTGCGTGGGATGCAGGACTGACTTTTCTGTGTTCACGTGGAGCCCAAGCCTGTGTAGTTGTTGAAGACACAGATGACAGTCTTTGGTGGCTTGACGAGGGAACGGACTCTTCAGGAGCCAGTCGTCTAGATATGGGTACACAAAAAGACCTTTTTTGTGTAGACATGCCGCTACCACTGCCATGCACTTGGTGAACACCCTTGGTGCGGATTTTAGTCCGAACGGAAGTACTTTGTACTGGTAATGCTTGTTCCCTACCAGAAACCTCAAGTACTTCCGATGACCTGGTGTTATAGGAATGTGGAAGTACGCGTCCTGTAAATCCACCAAACACATCCACTCTCCAATTTGTAGATGAGGACATATCTGATGAAGTGCCAGCATGCGAAACTTCTCTTTGACCACCACCTTGTTGAGGGTTCGAAGATCCAAAATCGGTCTGAACTTGTCCTCTTGGTCTCTTTTGGGGACTAGAAAATACCTTGAGTACACTCCTCTCCCCCTTTGGGGTGGGGGTACCTCTTCGATTGCGTTTTTCTTTAAGAGGACGCTCACCTCCCTTTTGAGGAGGTTTAGATGGTACGAGCGAGTCTTTTTTGGAGGAATCGGTTGTGGTCTCTTCCGGAAACGTAGCGCATATCCATTGCGCAGTATATTCAGCACCCACTGATCTTTTGTGATGCTGACCCACTCTGCCAGGTGTTGCGAAGCACTTCCTCCCACTGGAGTGGGTAACGGCGACAGAGGAAGCCACTGCTCAGGCTTTGCCTCCTCTAGGCGTGGTAGAGGACTGATGATGTCCGCCTCTGCCTCTGCCCGATTTTCCTCCTTTGTATTGTGTCTTCCCTTGTGGCTTGTTCTGAGACCATTGAGGGGTTTGAACCCTCTGTTGGCCTCCCCGGTTCTTGTTGGTCTTGAAGCGTCGCTTGAACGGCTCTTTCTTCTTCTCCAGACCAACCGCCTTCACTGTGTCCAATTCGGTTTTCATGCGGGTCATTTCCTGATCAGCATGTTCCCCAAAGAGTGAAGATCCTGAGAAGGGCAGATTGAGGATGCGTTGCTGGGCATCTGGTTTGAGACCAGTTAAACGCAACCAAGAAGATCTCCTCGCACATACCCCATGTGAGTAGGCATGTCCTGCTAGAAGGGCGTTATCTGCAGATGAACTAATCATTTGGTTTGCCACCAAACAGCCCTCCGTCACTGTTTCCTCAAAGTCCTTCTGGTCCTCCTTGGGCAATTTCTCTTTGAATCGTTCCATGGAGTCCCACAGAGCTCTATCGTACCTGCCGAGAAGTGCTGATGCACTAGAGACTTTCAGGGATGAAGCTGCTGTGCTGCACACTCTGCGTCCCCAAGAATCTTGGGTCTTGCTGTCCTTGTCAGGAGGAACTGAAGAAGAAGGAGCGACTGTGTGATTCTTCTTAGCTGAGGCTATGATAACTGAGTCCGTCGCAGGCTCTCCTTTAACAAAGATTGGATCTGAGTCGGCCGGCCTATACTTTTTCTGGATACGTGCCGGTACCGCCCTGATCGCTGCTGGTGTGAGGAAAACCTCTTTGATTGGGTCCATTATCCCTGGAACCAATGGGAGCAAAGGCCGTGAATATGATTTGTGACGAAGGGTCTCAAAAATCACAGTAGTGGAAACTTCTGGAACAGCCATTTCTATTTGAAGTTTGTGAGCGCCCCTTTGTAAAACGTCCAGGTATGTGTTGACGTCGTCAAGCGGGGAAGCTCTGGAGCGAGGGCTGTCTGCCAGCGTTGGGGAGTAATCCCCTTTAGACGATCTCGAAGAAGATGAGGAGGAGGATGATGGTGTTCTCCTTCTCCTGTGGTGAGATTTTTCCTTCCTCACTGGCGATCTTCTTGGTCGATCTTCCCTTCGAGGAGAACGTGATTCTCTCCGATGCTCCCTTCGTGGAGATCTCAACCTCTCAGTTCGTACCTCTCTTCTCGGTGTTCGAGACCTGGGATGCTCCCTCCGTGGTGAACGGGAGACCCTGGGGGTATGCGACCTTTCCGCTCTCCTCTCCCGAGAGCGTGATCGGTGCCTGATAGGACTCTGTCTGTCTGCCTCTTCTATCAGTCTCTAAAGAGGTGACCTGTGGAGTGGGCTTACATATCTTTGCAGCCTCTCCGTCGCTCCAGAATCCTTCCACTTGCTCAACGGAGCATTCCATCTTGGCGAAAGTGTTGTCTTTCGCTGGGGCAACGGACTTCTACTCCTGGAAGAGGACCTCGATGAGCTAGAGGTACTTGAGGAGGAATGGTGAGAAGCCGATTGAGTCACCAAAATAGTTGAAGGCACTGAAGGGGATTTTCGTCTCACCGGTGTTGGAAGACGTTGAACGCCTCTGCGGCGTCGACGGAGTGATAACCTTCGACGTCGAACGCCTCGACGACGACCTGTGTTCTCTCGACGTCGACCTGTGATGTCGAGCCGATGACGAAGTCTTCTCCCTCGACGTCGAACGGCGTCGTGCCTTCGACGGAGGTCTCGACGTCGAACGGTGTTGCCCTGCCGTCGACGGAGGTCTCGTCGTCGAACGGCGTTGCCCTGCCGTCGACGGAGGTCTTGACGTCGAACGGCGTTGCCCTGCCGTCGACGGAGGTCTCGACGTCGACCGACGTTGGTCTGTCGGCGACGGAGATGGCAATCGACGGTGTCCTGTCGTCGACGATGCCCTTGATGTCGACCTGGCATGTGGTGACGGCGGAGGATCGGACATCCTCGACGTTGAGCGCCGACACGCCTTCGACGATGATCCCTTCCTCGACGACGATCGTCCGAGGGGGCTCTTGCTCCTCGACGCCGAGCGCCTCCGTGGAGACGTCGGCGGAGGTGTCACACTCTTCGAAGCCTGTCGACGTTGAGACGACGGCGAGTGTGTTCTGTCTCTCGACGCCGACCGTCGCCTGGTTGACGGCGGCGGAGTTGACTTACGTCTTGACGCCGATCTTCTCGTCGACAGAGATCTCGTGGCTTCTCTCGACGCCGATCGTCGCCTAGTTGACGACGGCGGAGCTTTCTTCGACGTCGGTGAACCTCTTTTCGACGACGATTTCCTCATCGACGCCGGTCCCGACGTCGACGGAGCTTTTTCTTTCGAACTGTCCATCAGATGCCGTTTTTTCAGCGCCGAGCCCGGCGCTGAGGTTGATGGACGCTCTGACTTGCCTTTGGAGGGAGTTCTGGGTCTCTTTGAACTCTTCCTCTCTGTAGATCTTCCCCTCATGGATCTCTGGGCCAGACCATAGAGCCTGTTCCTCTCTCTGTCTTTTAAAGTCCTGTCAGACAGATTTTGACAATGAGAACAGTCTTTTGGATCATGATCCTCTGGCAAGCATAAAATACAGACCTCATGAGAGTCCGTTTTTGCCTTCTTGTGGCCACAAGAAGGGCAATCATCAAATAATGAGGGCATCCTGACAGGAAAACCTCTCAAAAATTCGACTGCTAAGCAGTTATTTACTTGACCCTGATGTTAAAAGTCAAAGTAAATCAAAAAATTGTTCTTTTAAAGATTTTCTGACTGAAAAAGGCAGAAAAAATGTGGAGCTGTGTATCCAGGGTCCTTCCTGAAGGAGCCGGAAAGAACAAATGACCTAACTGTAACCCCTGAGGCATGATGGGAACTAGGGGCAGAGGTGCCTTAAAGGCACAGCGTCAGTTTTGGTACATGCAGCTACAGGGTTAGCTTTTCAGTCTTTTTAGACTGGGTATTTGCAATGCAGCCTGGGAGCTGTATATGCTTACAGTGTGTTATAAGAATTTCTACTGCTTTCTAAGCATTAAAACAGTTTCTAAACAAGCATTGGTGTTGTTTCTCATGTTTCTAATGCTAATACACATGTATGGTGGAAATTCTTCACAGCATATTCCAGCTCTACTGTTTTATTTGGCTGCAATTGCTTAATTTTATATATATATATTTATATATATATATGTAAAACGGAATATGTGGTCTATATCCTCGAGTGTCCCTGCAATTTAAGATATGTGGGAAGCACAAAATTGCAGGGACATAAAAGAATATTGCAACATATACGTGCAATTAAAAATAAAGACCCAAGTTACCCAGTTGCCCGTCATTTTAATGAAAAACATCAGGGAGATATTAAATCACTGAAATACTACCTCATTGATACAATACCCCC
Organism: Lissotriton vulgaris; assembly: GCF_964263255.1. NCBI lineage: Eukaryota > Metazoa > Chordata > Amphibia > Caudata > Salamandridae > Lissotriton > Lissotriton vulgaris. Next base: position 165,169,895 of record NC_141695.1, on the reverse strand, counting down.
AAGTAAGAGAGGAGGGGATCGGGATGAAAAACTACGAAGATTGGAAACTAGCTATATACTAAAGCTAGATTCTAAACAACCGTATGGGCTTAATATAACTGAAGATTTGTACACATGCCTATAATAACAATCAAGAGGAAGGTAGTATAGAAACAGTGTAAATAGAGTATAGTGAAAGTAACAGAATAACAACATATACCCACATATAACTCCCCTGGTAAACATAAATTAATTTAGTGTATCACATGAAACATAGCCGCAACACAAAACAATAAAAATAGCATAAAAAGGTTTTAATAGCAATTGAATTTTAACAATACAACTCATGGATAAAAAATCGTGAATTGTATGTTGCCACACTTTTTCTAGGGTGTTTTCTTTTTTCTTTTTCTGTCATCAGGGTTTACACGACAACACGTTTCTTTTTCTTTTCTTTTGTATTACCGTCCTTATCGGAGGCTTCTGAATAGGACTTTTTAAACCACATCAAAATCTGTCCAGAAACACACAAATGGCCCCAACAAATCAATTTCATGGATACCAAACATATGTAATGTGAAAATCGATAGAAATATTATCTTGCACATGCGAATTTGCACAGAGCTAAAAGAGAGATGAGTCTTTTTAATCAAATGTATATATATTTATTTATTTATATATTTATTACACTCTTTTAGAAACCTGCTCTAGGGTATTTATACCGTGATATAATGCACTTTATTGCGAAATTTGCACAGAAAGATGAATTGATTATGTACATATTACTATGTAAATGTATCTTAAGGTATTTATACCGATATGAAATGCATGCCAAAATGCAATATGGAGCCTAAAATGCTTTTATAGCGAATGTACAGATTTGTCACTATAATTAGAGCACTGTCACTTTAAATTGCATCACTAACAAAAAAGAAAAAAACGTAAATGTTGGTATATAAGAAACCAGGTGACCATTTACTGTGTCATGTGATCAAGGTACGTCAGTACCGAAACGCGTAATGGCCGACTGAGTAGCAGCTAATAAACCAACGATTTTTGTCTACTAACCTGGGTCTGTGCTCCATGTGTCTCTTCGGGAGAAGAGAGCGCCTGCGTCTTGCCTGCGAAGTGGAGTGGCGGAAATATATATATGTATATGTATATGTGGGGCACATATAATATATTGTTTCCGGGGTCCCGCGCATGGGCGGGAATATTCTAATGCTTATGACTATTGATGAGGATCCCCTGGAAGAGAACCTTACTACCCAGCAACCAGCCTTCCAAAGCCTTAGTGGCACAATCCACAAAGTCAGACCAATCCTGAGACTGAATTTTCTGGGTGTCTCTGAACAGCAACCTGTACTGCTCAGTTGTTAAGCCAAACCCATCAATCAGTGTATTTTTCCGGACTTGGTAATTGTTAGCATCCTCAGCTCTAGTAGTGAGGAGCTTATCTCTACCTTTGCCTTCAAAGGAGAGCCACAAGATAGCTGCCCACTGACTCTGGGGGACGCACTGGACAGTGCAGGCCCTCTCCAAAGCAGTCATCCATTTGTGGATGTCATCCCCTTGTTTAAAGGGGGGCACTATCTTACTCAGGTGACTAGTGTCTAAACTCCTGTCCTTTTCTCTAGGTAAAATGCTGCCACCCGTGGGGTCTGCCCCACTCAATTTCTGCTCTCTAGCAAAGGCAAGTCTCTCTTTGGCCAGGGCAAGTTCTTCCCTTTCAATCCTCAGATTGACTTCCCTCATCTTGGCCTCATGCTCTCTCCTCTGAGGGGATGTCATCCCTCTGTGAGAAGAGGTCTGAGAGCCATTGGTTCGAATGGATCTGTTAGAGCCTCTGGATAGAGACCTAACTCGTCCACCCCCAATGTTAAGCCTGCCTGAGAGTGGGCCTGGGGGTCCCCCAAGTCCATTTTCATGCCTGCTTAAGTTGGTCCTGGTGAGTCTACTGACTTCTACCTGACCCTTGTCTGCCTCATCCCCTGACAACTCCTGATCCTCTTCCTCACCTTCACTAACTACTTCATTGAGGTTGAGGTCAGGGTCCCCAAGGGTTCCCTCTAAGGGTGGCATGCTCCCATCTGGATTAGAAGGGCCTGTGTTAGAAGCCCTCCTGGCTTCATAAGTCTCTAAGAGACCAATCAGGAATGGGATGGTAAGGTTAGAACCCTGTTTTAGCTTCCTGGAGGTACACACTTGTCTCATCTCCTGGAAGCTAAGAGCTGCATATCTTGATATGACCTGTGGAGGGTCAACTGACACAAGGGGGGCTTCTGAGTTCCCTCCTTTGTCTGACATGCTTTTCTAGTGAGGTGTAAGTGGTGCACTTACCTATACTATTTGTTTGCCTACTGACCCCTTGCTAAGAGTTGTAGTCAGGGTGTGCTAAGCCCTGTTAAACTACAACAGCTGGTTCAGTAGAACTCAGAGTATTCTAAGCTAAGTTATATTTACCTTGGTACTTATGTGATCTTTCAAATGATATTCTTAGGATACGTGTGGTAAAACAACAGCAAGCTCAAATCCCAACCGCTGCTCACCAATGTGAGAAGTTGGTCTGATATGCAGTGCTCACTATTCTAGTGATCACTATGTATCATTCCAAAGGACCCTTATTGATGATTGGTTGTAAGTCAACCTTATAGACCAGCTATCCTAGTAGCATGGACAAGAGCAGTCTTTAGGCTAAACTCTAGAGGGCGTGTTAAGCCAGCTGTTTTACCATCACATTTACCCCTTGAACACCAAGTGAAAGGACACCACACAAGTTGTTATGAAAATAAAAGCATATTTATTTATAACAAGTCTACCCTGATCTCTTTATGAGTCAGCGAGCTAAGCACACAACAAAACTCTAACGAAAATACTTTAAGTTGCACAATTTACACAAATGCCCGAGGAGCACGAAAAACCATATACTACAAAAGTGGAATGCGAAATACTACCAGGTAAGTAACAAGATCCAGAGGCATCAGGATCGCTAGGACTACACTACTGAACCCTAAGGTTAGGAGCAGGAGGCCTAGGGAGATTGGGTGCAGAGTGTGCACTCTCACGCGGGATGCGGGACAAAGTCTATGGATGCTAGATTTCGTAAAGTTACAGATATCGGACGAATCCGACTAGTTAGGCTGAAAACGAAAAATGATCTGGACACTTAGATAGTGAACCTATGTTGGAGCACCGAAATGCTCAGGTTACCTAGCCCAGGGGCTGCGGCTGCATAGGGTTCAAAAGACATCGGGAATCCTCGTTACAGTCTATGGAGCCTGAAAGAAGAAGTTGCTGGCAGGCGACCAGTGATGAAGTTCGATGTGATCCAAGCCTGGATCGGTGATGGAGACAACCTGAAAGCAGAGGGGACTCAGTTCTTAATCACTAGCCAGTGATCAGATGGGCACCAGGATGGCACCGGATGAAGTCACCTCGACCAGGTGAGTGGGCGACGCTGGGCTCTGCAGTCTCTCGGACCAGAAGGCGTTGTCGGCGACCAGGATGGATGTGCGAGCTGTCCCACGAAGGTATCTGCTGTCGGCGATGCTGGACCCAGGATTGGGGCAACAACTCTTGGCAAATGCAAGCCCACGTGGTGGACTCAAAATGGCGTCTGGAGTGGACCAGGAGGGTCCGGGGTGCTCCTCTGTTGGAGGGGAGCAAGGGCCAGTCTGGAGCAACCAGACCAGCGATGGAAGTGTTGTGGTTCGTCGTCAGGAGGGCTACAAGCCAGCAGGCAAGTGGCCGGACAACGCGGTGAGCAGCAAAGAGCAGAAGGGCTCCACGCAGATCTCGTGGATGCTGGGGGGCTGGACTTCGGTGCTGGAGCTGCTCAGGGTTAGGGCTTCTCAAACCCCAAAGCACTCACTCGAGGATCCCTCGGCGGTCGTGCTGTATAAGCGTCGTGCAGGTCTTGAAGATGGCCGGTCCCTCAGGTCTCGTCACACCCACGAATCTCAGCTGGGCTGATGATGTAGGTAGAGGTCAGAGATGGCAGGGAATCCGGGTCTCGTCGAGCTGGGCAGTCTTGATCCGGAGGATGGACTTGCAGCAAACCGCATGCGCTTAGATGGTGCCCGCTGGTGCCGGGTGGCTACTCCTTAGCCACAAGGGAGAGTCTTCAGAAATGTTTAAGAGTTCTTTCGTGGAAAGTAGTCAAGATTCAGAATTATCCAATTTGGGAAGGGGGCCCGCTCCTACCTTTATACTAAAGAAAGGGGTTGGCTCGCGACTAGGTCCTGCCCATGGGTGGGACCAGGAGGGGGTGGTTACACCCCTCTCCCTTGTCTGGACTTTCCCCAGCTCAGGGGCTGGTGTGCCCCTGGAACTGGTTCAAGCCGGCATATGCACAGTGAGCACCGGGGTGCCACTTGCAGTCACCTTCCTCTCAGCCCTGCCTACCTGGGATACACAAAACTCTGTCTGGGATGGTGCTAGCACCGCCCCTGACAGGAAACCCTTTGTCCAAGCTCTCCTCCCTGGAAGGACTCCCAGCAGCAGGAGGTCAGACTTGTGTCTGTGGTGGCAGCATCCATTTTGTGATGCTGAGGCTCGAGTTAACTTTAACCGGGGTTCACAGTTACATACATGTCGTGTCCCTCTAGAAGGGTGGAATGCTAACCCCGTCACCAGAATTGGCGAGGGGTTAGTATTCCAATTCGTATGACACCTTACTCGACATGTTTTGATAAAGCGATACTAAAGTTGGCAAATAACCGCGAGGATTATAATGCACTTAAGAGTATATGGTACGCGTTATCATGGAACAGCTATTAGGACTTGGTTCCGCAAGCTGCAAACAGGCTCAGCTCATGCCAGAGCACCATCTCACATAATTCCAAGCACTCTGCCTTCAGGATTGATAAGGCATGCCATAGGAGTGACTGATAGGAATACATGTGTCCATTTTAGGGTTAAATATAGGAATACTATATCTAAAGCAAAGGGTGTTTACACCACCTTGCCCCAGCTGTCGTGCAGCCAGTTGTGTCAGATTTAGATGGCCAGCCAGGGGTGGCATAATACATGCTGCAGCCCCTGGTAGGCCCTGGGTACACCTATGCCCGGGATACAGAGACTGATAAGGTGGCCCAGTACCAATTGGTAAATGCACCTAAGGTACACGTGTCAATTTAGAGAGAGAACAGCTAGGCTGTGGGTCTGATTAGCAGGTCCACAGCCAGGGAAGTCGTAAACCAGTGAAGCAAAAAGCAAAAATCTGGGGTGATCATAGGATTGCAGACCCTACTCTCCTACAGACGGGGTTGTTGAAATAAGCGTCCTGCAAGTCCAACGCTACCATCCAGTCTCCTGGGTCCAGGGCAGCTAAGACCTGAGCCAGTGTCAGCATTTTGAACTTCTCCTTCCAGAGGAAGCCGTTGACGTTCCGTAGATCAAAGATAGGGCGTAGGCCCCCTTTGCCCTTCTTGGGTACCAGAAAGTAGTGGGAGTAGCAACCACACCCTACTTCTGGCCCAGGAACGCGCTCAATGGCCCCCTTGGCCAAGAGGGCCGTATCTTCCTCTTGCAGAAGTCGCAAGTGATCCCCCGACACGCGGCGGTATTGGGGTGACATGGCTGGAGGGGTCGCCTCGAAGGGGAGGGAGTAGCCCCTTCGGACGATTTGCAGCACCCACCTGTCCGATGGGACAGTGCACCAGTGGAGGAGGTGATGGCGAACTGAGGTTCCGTGACAATTGTAAGTGGTGTTTTCGACTCGCACGAATATGGGCGAGTCTGGTATCTATGAACCGCAAATGACGAGTTTAGTAAGTGTGCGCAGTTTCGCTGTGCTAACTTAAACCGTTCGTTTGCTATGTGGGTTTTTTCATCTGTACCCACGGGTTCCATCTTAGATACGGCATCCATTTTGTCTCTTGCCCTCAAGTAGCCAGCGAACGGACGCTGTCCGCTTCGCGACCCTGGGACTCCCAAGATATTTGCGGAAGACACATGTTCTTTGAAAGTGTCTTTATGACGAGGGGGTTGCTGCTGTAAGGCAGATGACGCCGCTCGAGGCTCATCTTGCCGCACGGACTTATTGTCTCAGCCGTGCATCTCATTAGGCACGTCCCTTTGATGCCTGTATCTCGTGCTTCTCGATACCTCCCCTTTTTACACCCTCTCCGATCTCCCTACTGTCTCCGTCTTCCTCTGCACCTGTCTTCGTTCCTATTTTGATCTACTTTACTGCTGATTGGAATTTGCTAATGGTGGGAAGATGGGTTTTTACAGTTGGGAACCGCCAAATGTTTCCGCACTTATGTTCCGGACCTTGTATGTTTCAAAGTGACCAAAGCGACCCCTCTGAGAGCGACTTGTGGGAACCAGGTTGTAAACTATTGTGTATCATGTTATCCTATGGGTAAAAACTGTATAAAAGGAGCGATCCACAAATACAATTTGAAGCAGTCTCCCCGAACTACACTCGATGTACTTCCTGTGACTTCTGTGTTCCCTGCAGTAAATAAACCTTGACTCTTTGACGCCGAAGGAAGTGTCCCGTGTCTCTGTGACTTGTACGCCGGAGCAGGTTACCCACGAAGGTTTCAGGTGTTGTGCCCTGGCACCGCTGGGTCCAAAAGAACCCAGTCCTTCAGTTGGCGCCCAACGTGGGGCTGCATCAGTGGTACCGGTCCAAGCCCGACGATCGTGAGGAACTTCGTGTGAAATCTCCGAGGGAAGGTGCACCCCGCTTCATCGATCCTGTTGTCGAAATAAGTGGCCCGAAGACTTTTCCCGCGAAGATTCCCGCCTCCTAACGGCTGCGACGGACTGCTGCCCTGACTGTAGACCTGTTTTGGCGCCTGGCGTAGACCTTGGTATAGCGAGACGATTGACGGGCCTTCCTGAGGACGCCATTGATCTTTGAGTTAAGTATTTGTGGGTCGCTCCCAGAGTTCTTGGTTGTAGACGCTTTAGCGAGTGTCTTTGTTGTAAACACTTTAGCGAGTGTTTTTGTTGTAGACACTTTAGCGGGTGTCTTTGTTGTACACGCTGTGTGAGTGTTTTTGTCGGTGACACTTTGCTAGCGTACTTTGTTGTTGTTGTATTTGTTTGACGACTGCAGCCGCCAAAGACCGAGGGTTTAGCTCTTTGCTGGGACTTGGTAAATCCCGAAATCCCGTAACCCTTGAAGTTTGTGAAACTCGGCTAGTGTGCAAGATGCCTGGTCGTAGTACTTTGTTCAGTTGCTTTAGACCTTGTGGTGCGGATTCCCTGCTGGAGGACTCGTGTCCGATACCTCCGGTTGGAACTCCTACTTATGATTTATATAGCAAACATGGGCTAGGCCCCATTGCTTTTAACGATTATTGGATAAAATATACAAAGAAAGACGGCGATCTTCGTTGGCCACCTCACGGTAGCTTCGAAGCGTCGATCTTAGATAATTTGGAAATAAAGTTGTTCGAACGAAAATCAAGGCCGGCCATGTTTGATGCCTTTCGGTTGTGGCGCAAAGAAGCCCGACAGAAAGAGATCAGACAAAATAAACGTAGTCAGCGAGATACTGTTGCTACTATAGTGAAGAAAGCTGAGCAGTTTCAGCGTGATAAGGAGGATAAGGATAAGGAAGTGTTTGAGAGATTACAGCGTATGTCCATAGACAAGTGCTATCCTGCTTTACCTACGGAGTCGGATAAGAAGGAAGAGGCAGTTGAGGATTCTTTAATGTCCTATCTTATGAAGTCGCCACCTCCGTACGTACAGGGTACCGCAGCTCCTGTGGTCCCTGCCGTACCTGTTCTTCCGCCTGTTCCTGCTCCTTTGCCTATTTCTATTCCTACTGCTCCTCCGCTTCCACATACTCCTGTTCCCGCTACTGCTCCTGTGTTGTTAACCCCTGTTGCTGCTAATGTCTCTACTCCTTCTCTTGTTAGTCCTGTGTCTTATTCTTCTCCCTCTACTCGTAATCGTAATTCTCCCATTGCGACAAACTTCTTCCAGTCGCTCGGGCCTGTTTTTGGGTCTGCTGGTTCTGATGGTCCTCAGAGACGTAGCCAGCTTCCTGGTAATAGAGAACGTGTTGCGCTATACAATATGGCGATGGGTTGGATGATAAACCCTGTTAGAAATCCACCTCGTGTTGTCCTCGAAACGTTTGATCAATTCAACATACCAACTCAGAGATATGTGTTTGATGAAATGTGCAAGTTCTTACATGATCAGATAGTGGTTAATGCGCCTGACGAGGTGCTGTCCGCCCTGTCGCAACTTCGGCTCCAGTTCGCAACTGGACTGATAGTCGACACTAATGTTCGACGTGCCGTTGAGCACTTACTATCTCTTCGTCCCGCTCCTATTCCTCATGCATTGTTCGTTGAGGACATTGAAAAGCAAACCGAGTCTGGCCAATATCCTATGCGTGAAGTTCCGCCAGTTTGGATACCAGCTGATAATACTGCTGCCCAGCCAGTTCCGGCACATTTCCAGAGAGTGTGGATACACCTCCCATGGAAACGATCGGAAGTGCTTCAGGTGAAACAAACTTTGCCCGATCCTCGCAAAAATCCTGCTGGGTATTACAAGGAATTATCGCAGCTCGTAGACGCTACGATAATGAATCTTGCCGATATCGACATGTTGTTCGGTAATATCGTACCACAACCGGTATGGGCGAAGATTCGTCACCAAGATCACGCAAATGAATTAGGTGGTGATTGGAATGCCATTACAGCGGCAGACGCTGGACAAGTGGCTGCTACTAAACCCGATCAGTTGATTGCTGAACTTCCTCAGCGAATCATTACATTAATGAAAACGCTTATGCCAGCTATGAAGGTAAATTGGGATAAGTTGTCAGCCTGTAAGCAAAAGAAAGATGAGAGTGTCTCGGACTTCTTTACGAGGTTCGAGGAAGCATTCGTTGATCATAGTGGACAGGATATGGGTACTGAGGGTGGACAGAGGTTGTTTGTGGATAAGTTTGTGTCAAACTTATTGCCCGACTTGAGCAATAAATTAAGGAATTCAGAAAGTGCATGGGCCGTTTCTACCTCAGCTCAGATATTGGCTACGGCACAATATTACGAAAATAGAGAAAAAGAGGAAAATGATCGTGCCGATAAAAAAACGAAAGAGCTAAAAACTAAAGTGTTGTTACAACAAGCATATCCGCCGCGTTCTAATCAGAATGCGCCTCAGCAGAATAGATCGCAGTCACAATCGAATAGATCGCAGCCGCGTAATGATTCCTCTCTCCAAAGATCTTCGTTAGGGTACAATCAATGTGCTTATTGTAGACAGGAGGGACACATTAAATTCAATTGTCCTGCTTTAAATGACCGTAGTGGTGGTAATTCGTCTAGAGGAGGCCGTGGTGGTGCACAGCACGCATCACGTGGTAGAGGTCGTGGTGCCCAGAATGATCGTTCTGACCATTCATCAAATTCTAATAACTGTTTCGATCAACGTGGATCATCGCAAGGACGATCTGCGCAGTACAATGTAGACGATTATTACGTCGATCAGGGAACTGACGATAGTAATTACTAGGACAGCCAAAGACAAGGAGAGGGAGTGGTATCAGTTCCGGTTGATCAGAGGGGGCCTTACGTCGCAGTTGCTACATCGGGCGTCGTTGAGCCTTTTCTGTTGGACACTGGTGCAGCGAAAAGTTCTATCATGCATTCGAAACTCCCTGGCGCACCTTTGTCTGGCTTAACAAATGTTTCCGTTGGATTCTCTGGCGCCCCCGTTAGCAATCCAGTTTCGCGCCCTTTGCCCCTTAAAATTGGGCCTCGTGAGCTTGAAGCTCCACTGATTTTGTCTACTGGTTGTGGCGAAAATCTTTTGGGTCTGGATTTGCTTAAGCGCTTGTATGCAACTTTGTATTGTTCTCCTGCGGGTGTAAAGCTTACGTTAGGAGAGAGAGTAGTCTCTCCCATGTACTTGTCTCTCGATAAGCTTCCACCGGAATTGGATTCTCTTCCTGCGTCTTTGTGGGCGACGGGTCCAAATGATGTGGGCCTACTTGATATCTCCCCTTATGTTGTTCAGTTGAAATCTAATGTGCGATTGCCACGTATTCCCCAATACCGTATCTCCCTTGATGGTGAACGAGCTTTGTTAGCGATCATCTATGATTTGATCGGGAAAGATGTCATTGAAGAAACTCGGGGAAACGTGTGCAATAGTCCTGTACTGCCCATTCTTAAACGTACTGATCCTACCAAACCGCCTGTTTATCGTTTTGTTATCGATTTACGGGAGGTAAATAAAATTGTGGTTCCTCAATTCCCTGTTGTGCCTGACATCACGGCGCTACTGACTCTGATTCCAGCTACTGCATCATGGTTTTCGGTGATTGACTTGAAAAATGCGTTTTTCAGCATCCCGATTGCCGAAGAGAGTAGGGACCTTTTCGGTTTCTCTCTTGGTGGACGTAGCTTCCGGTTCAAACGCGCTCCTCAGGGCTACTGTGAAAGTCCATCGATTTACAGTCAAGCTTTGAAGGGTCAACTAGATGCGTTTAGGTTGCCGGTTGGTGCGGCTTTAATCCAATACGTCGACGACTTACTGGTGGCTGCTGATACTCAGGATATTTGCAAAATTGCTACAGTGTCGTTGCTGCAGCATCTCTGTGAGTTAAATCACAAGGTGTCACCTTCTAAACTCCAATATTGTTGTCAAGAAGTAACCTACCTAGGTCACTTATTGTCAAAGGAGGGAAGGAGATTGACCCCAGAGAGAATTGCAGCGATTGCACGCATGGCTGTGCCACAAACCCAAAGAGATGTGCGTGCCTTTTTAGGTATCACGTCGTACTGCAGGCAGTGGATTCCTAATTTTTCATTGCTAGCGAAACCATTGGTGGCTCTTACGTGCAAGGATGTTTCGACTCCTTTACCATGGACGGAAGAATGTCAGAAAAGTTTTTCTGAATTACGTGATTCATTGTGTTCGGCTCCTGTGTTAGGTACCCCTGATTACAGTAAACCGTTCACGTTATATGTTCACGAGAGGGAAGGTTGTGCTTTGAGCGTCTTAACGCAACCTTTTGGTGGTAAGCAACGTCCATGCGCATATTTTTCCTCGACTTTAGACCCAGTAGCTAGAGCATTGCCGAGTTGTTTGAGAGCAACTGCGGCAGCTGCGGTCTCCATCCGACAATCAGCAGGATTGGTCATGGATAATATGCTTACGGTGATGGTTCCGCATGCAGTCGATACTCTTTTGAATCGTACGAAAACTCAGCACTTGACGAGTGCGAGGTTGTCTGGGTACGAATTGACACTTTTGGCAAGCCACATTCAGATAAAACGTTGTAATGTCCTAAATCCGGCAACTTTGTTACCAGTTAGTGCAGAGTCAGATGAAGTAGCAGAACATGACTGTTACTTGCGGACAGAAGAGGAAACAAAAGGTCGTGTGGACCTTAAAAACACCCCATTGGAAGACCCGGATGGCACCCTGTATGTGGATGGGTCATGTTTTAAGTTGCCGAATGGTGATGTGACTACTGCTTATGCTGTGGTGACATTGAATACTGTTGTTGAGACTGCGAGATTGAATCAGAATTCTGCCCAAGCTGCAGAGCTGATTGCTCTCACTAGAGCATGTGTATTAGCAAAAGGTAAACGTGTGAATGTGTACACCGATAGTCAGTATGCTTTCGGTGTAGCGCATAGTTTTGGACGGTTGTGGCGAGAGCGTGGTTTCTTGACGTCGCATGGCACGAAAATACAGCATGGCCAGCTTGTGAACGATCTTTTGGATGCATTGACTTTGCCTGCTCAAGTTGCAATTGTTAAGTGTAGTGCGCATCGTAAAGTGACGGATGATGTTGGTCGTGGTAATGCGTTTGCAGATGAGATTGCTAAGGAGACTGCTCGGAACCTTAGCACTCGAATGTATGTGACAAGCTCGGTTAGGTGGCCTACAGAATCAAGTATGTGTGAAAATACCATAGAGAGTGTGAAAGCAATTCAGAATGAAGCCACCGACAATGAAAAGATGAAATGGAAAGAAAGTACGGGAAGGTTGGATGTGAATGGTTGCTGGATTGATTTATCGGATCAGAAAAGATGGATGTTGCCTGATGCGTATGTACTGGCCGTTGTGCAAATGGCACATGGGTTAGCACATATTAGCGCGAAAGGTATTTGCAAGTTGCTGGCTGATGTGTGGAAGAATGATGGAATTACTAAGTGTGCTGAACGTTTGGTGAAGAATTGTATGGTGTGTATAATGTACAATCCTGGCAAAGGAACCCCAACTCCTCCTGGCAGTTTTGCTCCTCCTTCGTATCCCTTTGAGGTGATCCAATTGGACTTCGTCCATATGGAGCGATGCAATAACCTGAAATACGTTTTGGTTGTGGTTTGCGCATTCTCCCGATGGATTGAGGCCTATCCCCTCAAAGACAATACTGCTTTGTCTACTGCGAAAATCCTACTGAAGGAATACTTTCCTCGGTATGGAATGCCTAGAGTCGTGTGGTCAGATAACGGAAGTGAGTTTGTTGGAAGTGTGATGAAGAGTGTGTGTAAGGGCCTTGGAATTAATCAGAAATTCCATAGCGCCAATCATCCCCAGTCAGCTGGATTGGTTGAAGGGTACAATGGCACCCTTAAACTGAAATTAGCGAAGATTCAAGCTACGACTGGACTTTCGTGGCCTGATGCTTTGCCTCTAGCATTACTGTCAACTAGGGCGACTGTACACTCCCGAATAGGGCTTAGTCCCTATGAAATAGTGTTCGGCCGTCCTGCGAATGTGTGGGGGGTTCCTAGGCCAGGAATATTCTCTGATCTTGAGTTTCCGATGTTGATTGATTACTTACATGACTTGACTGCTAAACTGAGGTTAATTCATCAACAGGTTTACGACGCCTTGCCGACGCAGACGGAGGGTCCAGGCCACCAGCTCCAGCCCGGGAACTGGGTGGTTACTCGTAACTTCTCACGAAAAAACAATCTGGACCCCCGATTCACCGGACCTTACCAGGTGCTCCTGGCCACGAGGACTGCCGTTCGTCTTGAGGGGCGGAAAAATTGGGTACATGCTACCCATTGTAAGCGAGTCCCTATTCCTTTGCCGGCAGACCCGTGGATAAGGAAAGGCATCGCGTCAACAGAAACAGAAACATTGCCGGCGTTTGTACCTTTTAGCGACGCACAACTTGTTGGAGAACCCTCAGCGCAGCAGAAAGCCACTGTTGAACATTTGTCAGCAAAAGACTCAAGACCAGATCAACGAACTGATCAGCAGGGCGCTGTCTCTTCAACAGATCCTTTGTTCGACGAGCAGACACGTCCAGGGAAACATCGATATTCTTTGAGATCTCACACTAAGGACAAATAAAATCTGCTTGCTTTGCTGAGATTGATAACTGCAATATCCTCGTTTCCCATGATCAAATTTTGAACATTCGTATCATTGAAAATTGTTTTGTATATATATATATATCAAGCTTCTTCCTTGTATCTTTTTCCTTCCACAGCTGAGAAATATTGTGCTAAATAAATATATATTGTGTATTGAGGGCCGTAGGGCCGCGCGCGTACTTCCTTCTGGACAGTAGGTCTTGACGCTAGGTTAAAGACCGTCGGTTCCTAGGAACTCCTGGGGATTGACTATTGCTGCACAGAACGAAGTGCGTCAAGAAACGTTGCGGACGGTCGTAGGGAAATGGCATTTTCGAAGCTAAATGATTTGGAAGGAGCTCAGGCGTATAGAGTCAAGCTGCAGAAACTTAGTCGTACGAAATGTTTTGTATCCCAATTGTTTGTTTTGTTTTTGACCGCTTCTGCATTTTTGGCGGGTGGGGTGTATTACACTATGTCTTACTTTTTCCTTGCTATTCCTACTCCTACCCCTTACCCTAACCTTACTTCTACTGCTTCTCCTCATTCCTTTCACATGTTACCAGAACACGAGCAGGCTAGACGTGTAGAATTCCGCAATAATTCCTTTATCCAGCTCCTCCATCAGCATCAGTTAGTGGTTAACACTACTAATTGTTGGGTGTGTGGGTTGATGCCACATACTACGGGTAAGGGAATTCCATATCTGGTGTTACCGTATAGTTCCCAAGGGTCAGCTCGAGCATTCCAAACAATGTTTCGAAGCGCACTGGGTTTCCACCCCACTCAAGAACAACGTTCCCCCAACTTTGGTCCTACCTCGTATCAGAGGCTGCTATCGATGGCTATAGAGGATATGGAAGATGAGATCCATGATCCTTTTCTTATCCCTAAAGAAGAAGTACAAGCCTATAGGGTCCTAAGTAGAGGGGAATATAGTATGTTCACTAATGAAAAGCAGCTCAAAAGCTCGTCTCCATTCGAGCTGTTGCATTTTCATTCCAGATAATGCTCCTACTGTCTATCAAGCCATCTCGAAGTTGCATAAGATCTCCGAATCCATACACGTGGATGTAGGGGATTGGACGCTACTTGGTTGGTTTTGGGGCCTGATGTCGACTTGGGGTTGGAAGATTCTGATGATCATCGGGGTTGTGGTAGTGTTCCTGTTCACGTGTTGCCTTTGCGTGCAGTGTGGTCCTGCCTTATGTGGCCTCTGTGCTACAACGTGTATGAGACAACCATCTGTTACCAAGGGGACTCGATCGGACAGAGCTATGCTACAACGACATCTTGATGGTCTGATGAATATCGAATATGATTCCGACTAGTGCTTGCCTACATGAGGGCAAAAGGAGCGTCTGAGGTTCCGTGACAATTGTAAGTGGTGTTTTCGACTCGCACGAATATGGGCGAGTCTGGTATCTATGAACCGCAAATGACGAGTTTAGTAAGTGTGCGCAGTTTCGCTGTGCTAACTTAAACCGTTCGTTTGCTATGTGGGTTTTTTCATCTGTACCCACGGGTTCCATCTTAGATACGGCATCCATTTTGTCTCTTGCCCTCAAGTAGCCAGCGAACGGACGCTGTCCGCTTCGCGACCCTGGGACTCCCAAGATATTTGCGGAAGACACATGTTCTTTGAAAGTGTCTTTATGACGAGGGGGTTGCTGCTGTAAGGCAGATGACGCCGCTCGAGGCTCATCTTGCCGCACGGACTTATTGTCTCAGCCGTGCATCTCATTAGGCACGTCCCTTTGATGCCTGTATCTCGTGCTTCTCGATACCTCCCCTTTTTACACCCTCTCCGATCTCCCTACTGTCTCCGTCTTCCTCTGCACCTGTCTTCGTTCCTATTTTGATCTACTTTACTGCTGATTGGAATTTGCTAATGGTGGGAAGATGGGTTTTTACAGTTGGGAACCGCCAAATGTTTCCGCACTTATGTTCCGGACCTTGTATGTTTCAAAGTGACCAAAGCGACCCCTCTGAGAGCGACTTGTGGGAACCAGGTTGTAAACTATTGTGTATCATGTTATCCTATGGGTAAAAACTGTATAAAAGGAGCGATCCACAAATACAATTTGAAGCAGTCTCCCCGAACTACACTCGATGTACTTCCTGTGACTTCTGTGTTCCCTGCAGTAAATAAACCTTGACTCTTTGACGCCGAAGGAAGTGTCCCGTGTCTCTGTGACTTGTACGCCGGAGCAGGTTACCCACGAAGGTTTCAGGTGTTGTGCCCTGGCACCGCTGGGTCCAAAAGAACCCAGTCCTTCAGAACCCTGCCCCCCACTGGCGTCATATGGGCCTGAAAGCACGGATTAGGAGGGTTTTGAGGCGGATGCTGCAGGGGTAGGTGTGGACTGGCCTCGCCGTTGTCCCCGACCGCCTCCACGGCTGTTTTCACGGCCGCCACAGCGTTGGAAATTAGTCTGCGGTGCGTGGCTGGCAGCACGTGTGGGGGCGCCCCTTCCTTGGCCACGAAAGGAGCAAAAGGCACCCATTTGCTGGCGCGGGGCCGAGAGGCCCAAGGACTTGGCCGTAGCCCTGGAGTCCTTAAAGCGCTCAAGCGCATGGGCTGCCTTGTCGCCAAAAAGGCGACGGCCATCAAACGGCATGTCCATGAGTGTGTTCTGGACATCGGCCGAAAAATTGGCGGACCTCAACCAGGCGTGGCGACGAATCGCCACTGTTGTTGCCATCGCTCTGCCCAGTGAGTCGGTGGTATCCAGCCCACACCGGATGGAATAACGTGCCGCATCTCGACCCTCCACAAGGGTTTGGGCGAGTTTAGCCTTGACCTCCGCCGGGCATTCTGGCAGCACGTTCGCGACCACGTCCCACAGAGAGTGGGTGTAGCGGCCCAAGAGGCAAGCGGTGTTGGAATACCGCAGTCCCAAACTCAGGGAGGAGAATACCTTTTTGCCGTATTGCTCATACCTCTTGGATTCCCGATCGAGTGGAGCCCACGGGAATGCGGTCTGGGAGCTGGAGGCCTGGATGACCATGCTCTCGGGGGTGGGATGGGTGGACAGAAAACAAGGGTCGCCCGGGGCCGGGCGGTGGCGTCTGGCCACAATCCTATCTACAGGCGGACCTGTAGCGGGCCTGGACCAAGTGCCCAGAAGAACGTCAAGCAAGGCCTCCTTAAACGGCAGCAGAGGCTCAGCCGAGCTTTACTGCGGTTTAAGGACCTCAGTGAGGAGGTTAGTCCTAACGGCCGCAACGGGGAGCTCAAGGCCCAAGGCCCTGGCCGCCCGTGTCAACATCACACTGTAGGTTGCCCCCTCCTCCGTAGCCAAGGTAGGGGGTGAGACAAAACCAGTGTCTGGCGAAGTGTCCAGACCACTGGCATCCCCAAGTTCACCTGTCCAGTCCTGCTGGGAGTGACACTCACGTGTCAGAGGCTCCTCAGACCCCTCCCAATACTCCTCATCACCCATTTCCTGATAATCAGGGTTGTCAAAGGATGGGGCCGGTTCATTGAAGTAAAACTCTCCAAGCGGCGTCGAAAGCGGCGCCCAGCGGTGCCGTTCCGATGCCGGAACCGGATCGAGGGAGGTATCGAGGATGGCGTCGCCGGAGGTGACACCCTAGGGACCGGCACCGGTGAGGTCGTCAGGTCAACCGGCGACGAACCGGATCCGGAAGCGGATCCAGCGGGCCCTGTGGTGCCGGGCCCGAAGGCATCGGCGGGGCCGATGCACCCGCCGCCGTCGGCCCCGAAGCACCCGCCGGCGTCGGGCCCGAAGCACCCAACCCGCTAGGGCCCCCAGACGGGTCCGCTGGTCTCGAAGAGCCTGCGGAGCCCGTCGGAGGAGAGAGGGACCTCATGGCCATGAGGAAGCGCTCGATCTCCTCCGGCGTCGCTTGCTGCCCAGGGCCCTGAGAGTATGGGGCAGGCCGCGACGCCTGCGACTCTGACGGAGTCGCGTGGGCGGTGTCACCCGAACCCCCAGCTGCGTCGCGCGAGCGTCGGGGGGAGTCGGAAGAGCGATGACATCTCTTCGACTTCTTGTGCTTACCTGACGACTTCGAGCCTGAAGAGTGATGGTGACTCCTGGAGCTATGATGGCTCCGAACCCACGACCCGTCCCTCGACCTCCGTCAGGACCGGGACATCTCACGGCGCGGGGCCGACAGCCGGAGCTCGAGCTGCTTGCTGCGAGACCGCTTCCGCCTAGCTTTCGATGTCAGGGCTCGGCAGTCGGACCAGGTCTTGTCGTCATGGTCGATGCCGAGACAGTGAAGGCACCAGCGGTGAGGGTTGGTTACCAACATCAGTCAGTCGCAGTCCTCACAGGTTTGAAACTTGGCACCAGCCGAGAGTGAGGAGGGCCTTGAGTGTCTCTGCGGACCGGCAGAATCCCCTGCTGTCTCTGGCGAAAAGAAAGACCAGAGTGGGAGAAAACAGGGGAAAGGTCGGCCGCAGACTCTGCCCTAGGACAGCAAGGAAAGCGCCAGTCGGGCGCAGAGGTATCCGGGCTGAGAGGGGTGGAGGAACAGTTTAAGATCGGGGTTGGTAAGAACTGGGCCCCGCGGACAGATCTCTTTTGAACAGCTCAACTTGCCCAAATTAAAATAGTGGTGTCCCAGCGTATAATTCCCCTTTGGAAGTGATACCTCCCCGCTACTCAACGTGGGCACAATAAAGAAAAAGAGACCATGTCCCTGGACTTAACAGCCAGTATGATGTTTCTCCAAATGCATCCTTTAGCCTAATTCGAGTAAATGCTGAAGCCTGTCAAGAAAGACTTTTGATGTAACTTTGATTGCGCAAGTGAATGACCGCTAATGTTACAGTTATAAGCAATGTACTGATCTGATGAATTTATCTGGCATCCTGGCACAGGTGATCTAAGGGTGTTATTCATGCTCGCTGACTGACAGTTTAATTATACTTGGAAACCAGGTGCCCAGATTGTTGTGAGGTAATGTAATGTGCAGTTTAATAAATATATTTTCCGAAGGACCACTTTAATGAGCAAGATATACTTCATTTTCCTGATTCAAAGCAGAAAGATAAAATCTCACGAATTTTCTATTTAACTAAAACGGTGTGGTGTCATTTTTGGTGGGTCTGCGCTGGGGTGTTGTAGTGAGTGTGATGCAAGCACGACACATTCTCCTTCCAGATTTAGCCTTTCCACCCAGGACCATGCTACCCTAAGTGGGCCGGCAGCCCCGGTTCCAACAGTTACTTACCTGTAACTAAGGTCATCCAGTATTGGTATCTTTCATAGATTCACATGCCTGAATTATTCTCCGTTGCTGAGGCGGGAGTCCCACAGTAATTATAAATACAAAAGCAGTGCCTGCTGGCTGGCTGACAAGAATATAGGCCCCAAACGGCCTAAAACTTAGCAGCCTATCTACCTCATTATATGAAAAGAACTGGAAGTAGTCCCAACTAACCAGCTGTCCGCACCCTCTAAAACCTTCCCAGCAGAGGCAGTTCTCCTCAGATTTTCCAAGCACAAGTGAGAAGTATGTATCCCTAATAAAGAACTGTTCTGCCTGGGTGCATGTGAATCTATGAAAGATACCAATACTGGATAACCGTAGTTACAGGTAAGTAACTTATTTTCTTATCCAGTATTTGGGTATCTTTCATAGATTCACATGCCTGAATCAGAATAGCAAGCAGTAAACCCATATCTGTCGTTTGCGGAAGGTGGGAGACAAAACGTAATTCTATATATCCCCACTCATCCGGAAAGTTATAGAGCACTAGAAATGTAAATATACATAAATGCAGAAAACCTTCTTAAAAGAAAGAATTATATTCAGATAAAATTTTTCATATTTAAACAGCATTTGACAAGCAAAACATTAGTGTGTAATGCACACTCTTATGTCATGAACAGAATAAGAGAGACCTTTAAAAGTCTAACCTTAATGAAGAAGATGCTGCAGCACCGCTTGTCCCACTGCTGTATCATCTTGTGATGCCGATTGCAAGCAGTAATACTTTGTAAAGGTAAGGACACTCTTCCATGTCACAGCTCGGCAAATGTCCGCCAGTGTGACTCCGGTAAATAATGCTGTTGACGCTGACATCAGTCTGGTGGAATGTGCTTTTACCTTTCTGGCTAAAGGCTTGTTAGCTTTCTTGTGACAGAATTGTATTACTGAAGATAACCACTTGGCTATCGTTGCTTTGGTTACAGCTTGTCCCAGAGCAACTGGACCATAAACATTAATAGATTTTCTTGTGTCTTTAGTTTTCTGAAGATAGAACTTTAGACAACATTTCACATCCAGAGAGTGTAGGGCCTTTTCTGCCGGTGTGACAGGATCCGGGAAAAAAGTCTTTAACTTAACCGGCTGGTTTAAATTAAATTGAGATGGTACTTTAGGAATTAATTCTGAATTTGTTCTCAAGGTGATATAATCCTTAGAGAAATGAAGGAACGGTTCCGAAAGGGTGAAAGCCTGAATCTCACTCACCCTCCGGGCTGAAATGAGTGCTAGTAAAATAGCCACTTTCCAGGTTAAAAATTTCAACTTAGCTCTATGAATAGGTTTGAAAGGCCTCCTCATTAACTGGGACAAGACAATATTGAGATTCCATTCAGGAGGTGGAAGTTGAATTGGAGGAAAGGCTCGAAACAACCCTTTCAGAAATTGCTTTATCAGTGAGGAAGAACATAGTGAAGGCTTGTTCGAGCTTCTTCTGAATCGGGAATTGGCAGCAAGATGTACTTTAATAGAAGAGAAAACAAGAAATCAGAACGGTCCCTCTTAGTCAGTTAAAGAAAGAGGATAGTACTGTTCACATTATGCCACCATAACTCAAGAGATCTTTACAATTAGAACCACTCCTAACAATTATAAACAAAATATGAAAAACAATTCTGGTAAAATTTTGAACAATTTATTATAAAAATATACAGTATAAAGTCTCGATAACTGTGCCACAGTACAAAATATTAAAAAAAGAGTGTCAGCATCATACAAAAATAATGCACATCTCTTCAACACACACAATAAGAAATAAAAACAGCAAATGGTTATTAAAAACAAGTTGTCGACGCAGCGTTTCGGTTTCTAAGTTGACACCTTCATCAGGACAGGGTTCTATACAATAAAGAAACAACGTATTAACACAACATTTTCTTTGTTTATCACTAATTAATAAACTACCCATTGCTCTTTTTTACAGTTTATCCAGTTTTTATCAAAACACCTTCTACTATTAGAGCAGAGGGGCACATTTCTCACAAGTCTACTTTATTCTAATAAGAGGTAGTGATATTTAAGGCGCATTTACAACAGCAACATATCACATTATGGCACAAAAAACAGTGGCAACTAGATCTCATGAGTTACGTGGAGAGTTCACAAAGTGAGAACTTCAAGGTGCGTTACATATAGCGTGGCAATGCGCATGGAAGAAAAGTCTTAAACTATTCCTACTGACATTGTGAATGTGCAGCTGGGGGTTTCTTTAGAATGACTTACTTTAAAAACGGACTCGTATTGTCTTCGAGCCGTATTTCCCTCTATTCAATTCGAGGAAAAAAGTCCTTAATTCATCACAGGACATCAAGTGGATTTATGAAATGAAAGAGAAATCTCCTAATGTCTGAATTCACAAAAAACTTAACATCAAATTCAATTAATCGTTTGATATGATGTCACTATATACAGACATCCCATGTTTTTGAGTTACCTTAGTAATATAATGGAGTTTTCTTTCTAAGGAGGAAAAAGGAGCCACCGGTATGAGGGACTGTTTTTCGAGGTTCCTTTAGAGAATTCAGAAAACGGGGTATTCCAATTAGTTCACAAATGTTAAAAATGTATATAGGTCATTGAATTACCAATGTCATTCCTCCATCAATGTAGAGTACTTACCCCTAAATATAAGGGAGCCAGCAAGAAATGTAGCACGTGACTGGATGTCGTCAGGCTCTTTCGTTATAGTGAGGTCATGTTGTTTGCTCGTTATCACTGTATGGGGTTTTTTTTGCCATTCACCACCTTGAAAAGAACATATGTTGATGACGGGTTTATCAATTCCCTTTTGATTCTCACATGTTTATTGGTATTTACACAAGAGCTCTCCCTAGTAGAGCATGTCGGTTTATAGTGGTAAGACATCTGTTTTATTCTTAGTTTATCCATGTCGGCTTTTATTTACCGAATAACGGTTGTCTATAAATAACAGGGTTCTTTTGGTTATTCTTAAGGATCGTTAGGTGGTGACATGCATTTAAAAGAACCTACGGGTTTTTCGTTGGAGAAACTCATTTAGGTGGTTCTGATTCCCCGGACCAAAACATCCATCTCAGTAAATTATAGACTAACATGAAAGTGCGGGTTGTGAAGCGTTTTTTATATATATAGGAGACGGACCCCTCAACTCCCACGCTCTGGTCAAATTAAATCACGAACTGCTGGGGCAGCATAGGAAAGTTTCTCTAAGAGACTGCCACCCGTGAATTTACACAGAGAGACAAGTGTCCAATAGTTACACTGTCTCTTTTCTTTCGACGAAGTCTCACGCTTACCTTACGTCCGAGATTCGGCCTCCCTGCTCCTTTTACACTCCGTTGTCTTCAGGTTGCAACTACATGAGCATATATCTCTTGTTTATTTAAGTGGTTCTGCTTCGCGCGTTATTCCGGAAACCTCGCGAGATTTGCGATCTTCTCTACGTGTAATCACGTGCGACAGTGATTTAGAACTACCGAGGTAGTTCATTGTTCATATGCGACCTCTATTCAGAACTACAGTAGTAGTTTGTTGTTGATTTCAGCGTTTCAACCGCTGTCGTTCCGTGGTTCTTTCAGGGCGAACCAAAATAGAGTTGTTCTACTAAATACACGTATTAGCTCTTGCTTCAAAGATATTTTAAAAATATTTTAAAACCAACGATTGAGTCTGCTTTTTATTTCAGACTCTGTATTTATTTTGAACGCTGGTTCTCTTGTTGGTTTCGATATTTTGAAAAAAAGATGACATGTAGAGCCTCACTAGTATTAGTGGATTCCACCGACTGGGCTTGTACATATTGAACCCAGTTTGGGTTCTCCTTCTGATCACTGATACTACTGCCAAATTCGCATATATCCTACATTCAGGGGGGGTATCATAGATAGTCACAACAATTTTCAGAAAAGTGAGGTGGAAAAAATGGGTCCTAACATCAATTTATAAAATGCGTTCCCAATCCTCTTTATTGTTCAACCCGTTTCTCACGGTGTTGAAACGGGACATGAAGAATTGTTCTCGTTTTTTTCTTTTGAGGTCAATGTCACCACCTCTTAAGTTCATTTGGATACTTTCCACTCCACACCAAGAAAGATCTTTAATTGTGTGGTTGGCCTCTTGCCAGTGTTCAGTTAGTGGTGCTCCTCGTTTTTTAGTTCGAATAGCTGATTTGTGTTCAGTAATTCTTAATCGTATTTCTCGACTGGTCTCTCCTACGTACATTAAATTACATGGGCATTTTATCAGGTATATTACGTTTTTTGACCTACAGTTGATAAATGAGTTTATTCTATGTTTTACCTTGTTCTGTTCAATATAGTCGCCCTTAATGATGTTTTCACAGTTACAGCAGTTTCCACAAGGAAAGGTTCCAGTGGGGAGAGGGGCATTATTTATGCTTTGTTGTGTAATGGTAGGTAACTCTCTGTATGTATGTACCAGACTTTTCTTTAGGGTTGGGTTGCGTCTAAACGCGAACATAGGTTTGGATACTTTTTCTTTATTTGGTTTATTTACCAAATTCCAGTTGCGGTTTATTATGTTTTTAATTTTGTTGCTGATACTGCTATAATTGGTTACAAATATTAAACGCTTTTCTTTTTGTTCATCCTCTTTTTTTGAGAAAAGATTCTCCCTATTGAAATATTTGGCTCTTTTGTAAGCATGTTTAATCATGCGCTTAGGGTAACCCCTTTCCACAAACTTGTTAGTTAGAACCGCAGCATGTTTCTCAAAGTCTCTCATGTTGCTACAGTTACGTTTTAATCTTAAAAATTGCCCAAAGGGTATATTATCCTTCTGGCATGGCGGATGGTAACTAGAGTAGTGGAGCATGGTGTTCCTATCAGTCTTTTTAGTGAAAAGCTCCACTTGGAGTTTTTTGTCTTCATGTTTAATGACAATGTCAAGGAATTCACATTTATGGGCATCGTAATTTGCTGTGAATTTTAAATTGGGATCTCCCAGGTTTAACCATAAAATAAATTCCTTAAGAGTATCCAGAGGTCCTGACCAAATAAAAAAGACATCATCAATATATCTGGACCACTCAGATATATTCTCAAAAAACGGAGCTGATGGATTAAAAATATGGATGTTCTCGAATTGCGCTACATAAAGACAGGCCAGACTGGGAGCGCAGGTGGCTCCCATGCTGGTCCCCTTTATTTGTTTATAGTATTCTTTATTGAAAATAAAGATATTGTTTTTAAGAACAAGACTAACACAATCAATGATAAATATTTCCTGTGAGTTGAAGTCCCTATCTGTTGGGCAGAGTAATTCTTTAATCATGTTTATAGTGCTGTCTTGAGGTATGTTTGTATACAGTGCCTCAATGTCGAGGGTCACTAAATACTGGGTTTCTGGGTTAAATGGTAAGGTTTCTACTTTTTGGATTATGGCCCCTGTGTCTTTAATGTACGCTTGTTGTTTTGTGACATACGGTTGTAAAAAAACGTCCGCGTACTTGCTGAGTGGCTCAGTCAATGAGCCTATACTCGCTACAATGGGCCTCATTGGTGGGTCGTGGAGGTCTTTATGGACTTTAGGTAGTCCATACAAGGCCGGTATGGTGGGGCTATTGTTCCATAGAAATCTATATTCTTCCTCACTTTTAATAAAAGAACATTAGACCTAGCCAAAGAAGATTCTGCTATCTGTGAGGAAGAATATAGATTTCTATGGAACAATAACCCCACCATACCGGCCTTGTATGGACTACCTAAAGTCCATAAAGATCTCCACGACCCACCAATGAGGCCCATTGTAGCGAGTATAGGCTCATTGACTGAGCCACTCAGCAAGTACGCGGACGTTTTTTTACAACCGTATGTCACAAAACAACAAGCGTACATTAAAGACACAGGGGCCATAATCCAAAAAGTAGAAACCTTACCATTTAACCCAGAAACCCAGTATTTAGTGACCCTCGACATTGAGGCACTGTATACAAACATACCTCAAGACAGCACTATAAACATGATTAAAGAATTACTCTGCCCAACAGATAGGGACTTCAACTCACAGGAAATATTTATCATTGATTGTGTTAGTCTTGTTCTTAAAAACAATATCTTTATTTTCAATAAAGAATACTATAAACAAATAAAGGGGACCAGCATGGGAGCCACCTGCGCTCCCAGTCTGGCCTGTCTTTATGTAGCGCAATTCGAGAACATCCATATTTTTAATCCATCAGCTCCGTTTTTTGAGAATATATCTGAGTGGTCCAGATATATTGATGATGTCTTTTTTATTTGGTCAGGACCTCTGGATACTCTTAAGGAATTTATTTTATGGTTAAACCTGGGAGATCCCAATTTAAAATTCACAGCAAATTACGATGCCCATAAATGTGAATTCCTTGACATTGTCATTAAACATGAAGACAAAAAACTCCAAGTGGAGCTTTTCACAAAAAAGACTGATAGGAACACCATGCTCCACTACTCTAGTTACCATCCGCCATGCCAGAAGGATAATATACCCTTTGGGCAATTTTTAAGATTAAAACGTAACTGTAGCAACATGAGAGACTTTGAGAAACATGCTGCGGTTCTAACTAACAAGTTTGTGGAAAGGGGTTACCCTAAGCGCATGATTAAACATGCTTACAAAAGAGCCAAATATTTCAATAGGGAGAATCTTTTCTCAAAAAAAGAGGATGAACAAAAAGAAAAGCGTTTAATATTTGTAACCAATTATAGCAGTATCAGCAACAAAATTAAAAACATAATAAACCGCAACTGGAATTTGGTAAATAAACCAAATAAAGAAAAAGTATCCAAACCTATGTTCGCGTTTAGACGCAACCCAACCCTAAAGAAAAGTCTGGTACATACATACAGAGAGTTACCTACCATTACACAACAAAGCATAAATAATGCCCCTCTCCCCACTGGAACCTTTCCTTGTGGAAACTGCTGTAACTGTGAAAACATCATTAAGGGCGACTATATTGAACAGAACAAGGTAAAACATAGAATAAACTCATTTATCAACTGTAGGTCAAAAAACGTAATATACCTGATAAAATACCCATGTAATTTAATGTACGTAGGAGAGACCAGTCGAGAAATACGATTAAGAATTACTGAACACAAATCAGCTATTCGAACTAAAAAACGAGGAGCACCACTAACTGAACACTGGCAAGAGGCCAACCACACAATTAAAGATCTTTCTTGGTGTGGAGTGGAAAGTATCCAAATGAACTTAAGAGGTGGTGACATTGACCTCAAAAGAAAAAAACGAGAACAATTCTTCATGTCCCGTTTCAACACCGTGAGAAACGGGTTGAACAATAAAGAGGATTGGGAACGCATTTTATAAATTGATGTTAGGACCCATTTTTTCCACCTCACTTTTCTGAAAATTGTTGTGACTATCTATGATACCCCCCCTGAATGTAGGATATATGCGAATTTGGCAGTAGTATCAGTGATCAGAAGGAGAACCCAAACTGGGTTCAATATGTACAAGCCCAGTCGGTGGAATCCACTAATACTAGTGAGGCTCTACATGTCATCTTTTTTTCAAAATATCGAAACCAACAAGAGAACCAGCGTTCAAAATAAATACAGAGTCTGAAATAAAAAGCAGACTCAATCGTTGGTTTTAAAATATTTTTAAAATATCTTTGAAGCAAGAGCTAATACGTGTATTTAGTAGAACAACTCTATTTTGGTTCGCCCTGAAAGAACCACGGAACGACAGCGGTTGAAACGCTGAAATCAACAACAAACTACTACTGTAGTTCTGAATAGAGGTCGCATATGAACAATGAACTACCTCGGTAGTTCTAAATCACTGTCGCACGTGATTACACGTAGAGAAGATCGCAAATCTCGCGAGGTTTCCGGAATAACGCGCGAAGCAGAACCACTTAAATAAACAAGAGATATATGCTCATGTAGTTGCAACCTGAAGACAACGGAGTGTAAAAGGAGCAGGGAGGCCGAATCTCGGACGTAAGGTAAGCGTGAGACTTCGTCGAAAGAAAAGAGACAGTGTAACTATTGGACACTTGTCTCTCTGTGTAAATTCACGGGTGGCAGTCTCTTAGAGAAACTTTCCTATGCTGCCCCAGCAGTTCGTGATTTAATTTGACCAGAGCGTGGGAGTTGAGGGGTCCGTCTCCTATATATATAAAAAACGCTTCACAACCCGCACTTTCATGTTAGTCTATAATTTACTGAGATGGATGTTTTGGTCCGGGGAATCAGAACCACCTAAATGAGTTTCTCCAACGAAAAACTTGTAGGTTCTTTTAAATGCATGTCACCACCTAACGATCCTTAAGAATAACCAAAAGAACCCTGTTATTTATAGACAACCGTTATTCAGTAAATAAAAGCCGACATGGATAAACTAAGAATAAAACAGATGTCTTACCACTATAAACCGAC
This sequence comes from Lissotriton vulgaris, assembly GCF_964263255.1. Taxonomy (NCBI): domain Eukaryota; kingdom Metazoa; phylum Chordata; class Amphibia; order Caudata; family Salamandridae; genus Lissotriton; species Lissotriton vulgaris. The sequence continues at coordinate 165,142,975 of NC_141695.1, read as the reverse complement.
ATGCTCTACTAGGGAGAGCTCTTGTGTAAATACCAATAAACATGTGAGAATCAAAAGGGAATTGATAAACCCGTCATCAACATATGTTCTTTTCAGGGTGGTGAATGGCAAAAAAAACCCCATACAGTGATAACGAGCAAACAACATGACCTCACTATAACGAAAGAGCCTGACGACATCCAGTCACGTGCTACATTTCTTGCTGGCTCCCTTATATTTAGGGGTAAGTACTCTACATTGATGGAGGAATGACATTGGTAATTCAATGACCTATATACATTTTTAACATTTGTGAACTAATTGGAATACCCCGTTTTCTGAATTCTCTAAAGGAACCTCGAAAAACAGTCCCTCATACCGGTGGCTCCTTTTTCCTCCTTAGAAAGAAAACTCCATTATATTACTAAGGTAACTCAAAAACATGGGATGTCTGTATATAGTGACATCATATCAAACGATTAATTGAATTTGATGTTAAGTTTTTTGTGATTTCAGACATTAGGAGATTTCTCTTTCATTTCATAAATCCACTTGATGTCCTGTGATGAATTAAGGACTTTTTTCCTCGAATTGAATAGAGGGAAATACGGCTCGAAGACAATACGAGTCCGTTTTTAAAGTAAGTCATTCTAAAGAAACCCCCAGCTGCACATTCACAATGTCAGTAGGAATAGTTTAAGACTTTTCTTCCATGCGCATTGCCACGCTATATGTAACGCACCTTGAAGTTCTCACTTTGTGAACTCTCCACGTAACTCATGAGATCTAGTTGCCACTGTTTTTTGTGCCATAATGTGATATGTTGCTGTTGTAAATGCGCCTTAAATATCACTACCTCTTATTAGAATAAAGTAGACTTGTGAGAAATGTGCCCCTCTGCTCTAATAGTAGAAGGTGTTTTGATAAAAACTGGATAAACTGTAAAAAAGAGCAATGGGTAGTTTATTAATTAGTGATAAACAAAGAAAATGTTGTGTTAATACGTTGTTTCTTTATTGTATAGAACCCTGTCCTGATGAAGGTGTCAACTTAGAAACCGAAACGCTGCGTCGACAACTTGTTTTTAATAACCATTTGCTGTTTTTATTTCTTATTGTGTGTGTTGAAGAGATGTGCATTATTTTTGTATGATGCTGACACTCTTTTTTTAATATTTTGTACTGTGGCACAGTTATCGAGACTTTATACTGTATATTTTTATAATAAATTGTTCAAAATTTTACCAGAATTGTTTTTCATATTTTGTTTATAATTGTTAGGAGTGGTTCTAATTGTAAAGATCTCTTGAGTTATGGTGGCATAATGTGAACAGTACTATCCTCTTTCTTTAACTGACTAAGAGGGACCGTTCTGATTTCTTGTTTTCCCTTCACTCCTCGTCCCTGGATTGGATTCTGTGAGGAGACCTCCCTTTCTGTTTTTTATTACTTAATAGAAGAGAACACTAGACCCGCCTTGGCTAGTGAAAGCAAGTAACGTAGGATATCTTCAGGTGGAGCTTGAAGAGGATGGACATTATTTGCTTCGCACCAACAACAGAAGCGTTTCCATTTGAAACGGTACGTTCTGATAGTACTCTGAGCACGGGCTTGAGACAGAATTGCTCTACAGTCTGCAGAAATCTGGAGATCTTTAAACTCTAGGAAGTCAGGAGCCAGGCGTGCAAGTTCAGCGATTGTGAATCCGGGTGCAGAATCTGACCTCCTTCCCTTGACTACATGGCAAGTGTCGGCTTGAGACGAATTGGAGGCTATTGCGATAGCAGGAGCAGTTCTTGGAACCAGTACTAGAGTGCAATGATCCCTCTTCATCTTTTGCAGAATCCTTGGTATTAACGGTATCGGGGGAAAAGCGTATGCATAGATTCCTGACCATCTCATGGACAGGGCATTCCCTCTTGACCCCCGTTGAGGAAATCTGCTGGCTTAATACAGGCATTTGCTGTTCTGTTGCATCGCAAACAGATCTGGAGTTGGTGTGTCCCATCTCTGAAAGATCTTGTTTACCTGTTTTTGTTCCAGCTCCCATTCATGGCAACCTGCGAGGGATCTGCTGATGTTGTCGGCTAGAGAGTTGTAAACCCCCTTTCCGCTCTGAGGGTTATGCTGTGTTGTATAACCCACTCCCACATCTCTTGAGCTTTCTGCAACAGAGATAGGGATCTCGTTCCCCCACATGCTTGTGGTATTGTCCGTACGCACCAGCACTGAAGAATTTGCAATTCTCGGAAGGAACGCTTGCAGAGAAAGGAAAATGGCTCTTAATTTGAGACTGTTGATGTGTTGCTGCCGATGTTGATGAGACCATCGGCCTTGAATCTGGAGGTCCTGGAGATGGCCTCCCCATCCTTCCATGGATGCATCCGTGGTCAGAATGAACTCCGGAAGGGTTTGAAGAAATGTGAGAACCGGTGATAGATTGCTTTCTTTTGACCATCATTGAAGAGCATGCTTCATTCTGGGTGTCACTTTTATGCGATCGTCGAAAGACCCTCCTATTTGTTGCCATTGTCGGTGCAACTCCTCCTGAGTCTTGCAAAGGGGACTTGACTGATCGCTGAAGAGCACATCCCTAAAAGAGACGAATATGTTCGGACTGAAAGTGACTTTCTTGTTGAGATTTGTCTTGTCAGTTTTTGAAGTTTGTTCTGCCGTTCCTGAGACAAGAACGCTTTGCACTGTTGGTTGTCCAGTGACGCTCCCAGAAAGGTTAGCACCTGTAGTCCTTACAATTGCGATTTCTTTGCACTGAGAGTGAAGCCTAGATTTGAGAAGAGACGAAGGGCGCTTCTGATCGCAGATCACGGATTGTGATCTGTCTCGATGGTCCTTTGAGCAGCCAATCGTCGAGATATGGGAAGACCTGCATCCCCGGGGACCTCAACGTTGCAGAGACTGGGGCCAAACATTTTGTGAATATTCCTGGTGCCGATTTCAGCCCGAATGGGAGCACCTTGAATTGAAAGTGGACGCCAGCCACTGTGAACTGTAAGTATTTGCGATGTTTGGGGTGTATAGGAATATGGAGGTAAGCATCTTCCAAGTCCAGAGAAGCCATAAAATCTCCTTCGTTGAGACAATTGAGCACATCTGCCAATGTCACCATGCGAAAACTCTGTTTCTTCAAGAATTTGTTGAGTTTGCGCAGATCCAGAATCGGGCGCCACTCTCCTGACTTTTTCTTTATAAGGAAGAAGCGAGAGTAGAATCCTCTTCCTTTCTGCGAGATTAGAACCTTCTCTATCGCATTCTTACGAAACATGTTTAAGGCCTCTTTGAACAGTAAGTGAAGACGAGGGGGAGGGGGGCCCTTGGGCGGGGTCCACTAAGTCGAGGACCCACTGGTCCGATGTGATGTTCCACCATTGTTGATAAAAGGCGGAGATCTCGCGCCCACAGGAAGGGAAGGATTGTGGACTGGCGTCCGGCATAGCTCATAGACGTTTGTTTGAATCTTGTCCTTGATTATTTGATCTTCGTCTTCCTCCCTGACGAGAGAAATTGCTGGAGGAAGATTGCCTGTATGAAGACTGGTAATACAGTTGCTTATACTGTCACTGGTAATTGCCTGTTCTGTTGATTGTGGTAATTTCATCTGGAAGAAAATCCACGACCTCTTGCTCCTCTAAAAGAACCTCTTTTATATTGCAGGGTACCAAGCGATTTTGCGGTGTCTGTATCCGTCATCTATGTGCTTACCGAAGAGCGAGTCCCCGTCTTAAGCCATATCGAGGATTTTTGTTTGCACCTCAGGTCTGAAGGAGGTTGCTCTGAGCCAGCCCTGTCGTCTGAGCTCCGCAGCACCCGCTAACAGATGAAAGTTAGTGTTTGCGATGTCTAGGGCGCAATCTATTATTTCTGAAGTCGCCCTCTCTCCTTCAAGCACTATTTTACCTACTTCTTGCTGACGATCTTCCGGTATCAATTCTATAAATTCAGATAGTTCCGACTACTACATCTGTCGGTCATAGTGGGTAAGAATTGCAAGAGCATTCGCTGCCTTGATGGAGGATGCAGCATTGGTGGAGAACTTCTTGCCTATTAGATCCAATCTCCTGCCCTCTTAGTCCGGTGGTGTTGAGATTGGGGTGGAAGGATTATTGGACCTCTGTTGAGCAGCTTGGGATATGACAGAGTCCGGATGTGGGTGGACCACCAAACAAGATGGGGTGTCTGGCAGTGCTCTATACTTCTTCTAAATACGAAGAAGGACTGCCGGGATAGAAGAGGGTGTCTTCATAATCTTAAGACCTTCCTTTCAAATGAATTCTATAATGGGTATGGCCCTGGTGATATTCCTATACCCCTCTTTAAAGTCGTGCAAAAAATATTCCGACTGCTCAATAGTAACTGTAGTTCAAATCTTGTAGCAGCCCTATACATGATATTATGAAAGACGTCAATGTCCTCCGGCGGAGAATCAGATGGTTGCAGCAAAGGAGGCGAAGGCATGGGTATTACATAGTCATCCCACGGATCCACAGGTGTGTTGTCATGAGGCAACTCGCCTTCTTGTCTTCCATCCTCGTCCGAAGAGGAAGTATCCCGATCCTCTTGTGGTGTGGGTTCTGCAGTGTCTTGGCAACCCTGGAGGTTGCGGTGGTGGAGGCGTAGGTACGTCCACTGGTACCGGAGGTACAATTGGCGTGGACGGTGTAGGTCGGAACCTTTGGCGATAGTCTGCCAACATGGCCTGTAAGTCCTGTATCAACGAAGGAGGAAGATGACTTGACTCCTCCGAACGTGGAGCTCTGTATGGTTGTCTATAGAAAGGTGTAGACAAATCTTCTTGGTAGTAATGCTCCTGTATATCCTCTTCTTCATCCTCATCCTGACATTTTATTTGTAATTCGGATGGATGGCGTGCAATCCCAAAGGGACCCTCATCATCTCCATCATCCTCATCAGATTCCTCTTGTTCCGCGTATGTTTTTAAAATCTGCGATGGTAGCAGTGGAGAAATATTGGAGTAGTCTTGCTACGATAGGTTTTTATCTCAAAATTAGTATATGCTATAGGTGAAGCATGAGACACCTGAGGTAGAGAAGGCCAGGGTCTTGCAGGTGGAGTCTTGGTGATGACTGGACTCTTTGCTGGAATGGCCGTCGACGAGCTTGTCTTCGACGGACTCGTCGTCAATGGGATTGTCGGCAACGGTGGTACTGTAGATGGACTTGTTGACAGGGCCGCCGTCGACGGGGATGTCGTCGGCAGGGCAGTCATCTATGGACTCTTCATCGACGAGGTTGTCGTCGTGGAGGCTGTCGTTGACGAGGCTGCCGTCGACGAGGCTGTCGTCGATGGGCTCTTCTTAGATGATCCAGTCGTCGACGGGCTCTTCGTCGACGAGATCTTCGTTGTCGACGGGCTCTTCGTTGATGATGATTTTGACGTCGACGGGGCTTTTGTCGACAATGACTTCGTCGATGATGGAACTGTTAATGGAATGGCCGTCGACGATGATTTTGAAGAGATTAAAGAAATATACTTAGCCCCTGAAGATTTCTTTGAGGAAATCTTGGCTGACACAATAGGTGAAGTAATAGCAGAGGTAGACACGGTAGCAGAAGAGCCTGGGGTGGTAGAAGTCACGGAGACTGTGTGAGAAGACACAAGAGAAAGGTTTTTGCCTGTGCTTTACTCACAGTTTTAGATGAAGATCCTGAAGGCGGAGAAGCTGGAGATTCAAGTGGAGAGGATAACCTACTTGAGGGTTCTGAAGCTCTATGTGAGGATTTGTGTTGTTTTTTCCTCTCAGGAGAAGAGCTATCTCTGGATCTGGCTCGTTTGCTGGATGTAGAAGCTCTGTCCTCATCATCTGTGGAAGATGTTTGAGCCAAAGAAGAACCCTTGCCTCCCTGTCCCTGATGGTATTGGCAGGGAAGGTGCGGCAAATCGTGCAATCCATCACAATGTGATTGGGATGCAGGCAGTAGATGCAGTCCTTATGCTGATCATCTACATGAACCCTCTTTTTATCAGAGGTACTGCAGGCCTTAAAAAGGGCTTTCTTCTCAGACATTCTGTAGAAAAAATTTGAAAACTGAGTAGGCACTCAGGGAGACTCCCTTCCACACGATGTGCGGTGAAAATCTGAGGACTGCCTCTGCTGGGAAGGTTCTAGAGGGTGCTGACAGCTGATTGGTTGGGACTACTTTCAGTTCGTTTCATATAATGAGCTAGATAGGCTGCTAAGTTTTGGGCTTTTTGGGGCCTATAGTCTTGTCAGCCTACTACAGATTATTCTAAGGCACTGCTTTTGTATATATAATTACCGTGGGACTCCCGCCTCGGCACCGGGGAATGATTCAGGCATGTGAATCTATGAAAGATACCCCAATGCTGGATAAATCCGAAATTCCCAAATCACGCTATTGACCTCCCCCCAAAATTCCCTCAATCAAAACACAGATACAATTTAAAATTGGAGAGTGAGCAAAATGCAACCTTTTTGAATGTGACATGGCGACGTGGAGAAGTGTGGCTCAATGGTTAGAGCGGCAGACCCTGCTGCAGAGGTCTGGCCCGGGACCAGGGTTCAATTCCTGCCTCGGCGGGTCTTGGGCTCAAATTCTTTGGACCTGATAATTCTTGCCTCGGTGCCTATTCTAATCATGGGTCCCACTCTGCAACTCTGGGCAATAGCTTGCTTAATCTCCACAACGGCCACAACAGCGCTGGGATGCCTGGCTTCACCTTGGGGGTGTCCAGAAGTGGACATTTCACAGGGAAATGCCAGGAAGGGTTTCACAGCGGTATGCGTTACAGCGCCAGGACACCCCAGTTGGAGTTTTAGTGCACTTTACAAGTACAAATTACATTACATTACATGAAGCACACATGTGCCCCTAGGAAATATGGGCCGGATGTATCAAGCATTTTTCCGTTTGCAGACAGACCGATTCTGCTAATTGGGCTTTATGCGACCGGAAAAATGCATTTTAGTATGTATCATTCCCAAATTGCAATTCGTTAACATGTTATCAAATTGCAGTTTGGAATTGGGAATGCATATGTGTTGGGTAATAAGAAGAGGCTTGTTTAGGGCATCCTTGCCTAATACCGAGTCACACTAGTATGTAAGAATGCTTAGCGACCGAAATGTGGTCGCTAAACATTCGCATTTTATCACCTACTTCAAGTAGGTGCTAACCAATTCGCAAACGGGAAAGGGTCCTTTGTGATTGTTCAAAAAAACTTTTTCTCAGAGCAGGCAGTGGACCTGCTCTTAAAAATTGAAAAGAATAGTTTCCATTACATTTTTTCAAACGCAATCTATTTTCCATTAAGGAAAATGGGCTGCATTAAAAAAATATATTTCTTTAATTTAAATAATAAAAATCAATCACATACATGGGAGTCTGCTGACTCCAGCAGGCCACCATACCTGTGATTTTAGCGATTCTTATTGGGTCACAAATTCCGACCTACCTCATTAATATTCATGAGGTAGGTCGATTTGCGACCAACTAGGTATCGCAAAATGAAACTGTATGAATTTCATATATTAGGAATAGTGATTACCTAATCGCAATTCACAGTAAATCACAATTTCATACATTCCGCCTTACCTGCCCTCTCGACTAACTCCTCAGCCTCCTTCGCTGCCTCCTTCGTGGCCTCCTTCGCAGACTCTAGGCTATTAGCCAGGCCAGCTCTCTGTGTTCAGTGCCGGTGCCTGGAGCCAGACTAATCTTGCAGTTGTTGGCACAATTGTCATTTTCTCCACAAACAACATCTGTGAAGAACCGCCCAATAATAGTCTTCAATGTGTCGTAATAATATTCGGCGGTACCTGTGTATAAGAAGTGCATTCACGTTCTCACCTAAATGTTAAGGACAAGGAAAATATGCATTTTATTCTGAAGGGGTGGGGGCTGGGACCAGAAGAACCAATATTGACACATTAATTTAAACAACATATGTTTATTTATACAGTGCAACAGGACCACGAAAAAGTTAAGCTGTAAAAAAGTATAACACTCTGAATTACAGAATGCAGCTTTGGCACAACAAATACAGCCTGTGGGGCAGTGGTGACTGCTCCATAATGGCGGAGGAGCGCCGCCCCCTGCCAAAAGATGAAAAATAAAATGATAATTAAAGCATTTTATAAGCATTTTATTTTTGCCTGTCGGAAAGCCCACGCGAGTCTTCAGTGGGTAGGGACCAGGCAATCATCTGTGACAGACATGGCAAGTGGAGGAGTGGTGGGCACTTTAAAGTGTGCATGTCAGTTTGGCCCGCCGTTTTAGGTGGGCCAAACTGACATGCGCACTTACCTTTCTCCAACACAGCTATGTTGCACAGCTGGGTTGAAGAAATGCTACAGGATTCCAGACACTGTCGGAGCGGCAAACGAGGATGCTCAGACCCATCCCAGTGCTTCTCTCATGCTGAGAAAAGCATTCTCAGCACGAGAGAAGTGCCTGGATTGGCATATGGCAATCTGTGCATTGTGCAACTGAGTCGACGTTTGGAAGAGAGGAGCATGGTGGCAGCTGTCAGAGCAGCAGACACGTGCAATTGTTTTTTTTACTGTTTTCCTTCAACCCCCCAACCTTCCTATCACCCTTTCACGCCCACCAAAAAACAAGTTGAGCAGCAGTCACTACTGTGGGGAAGGAAATGAAAGCAACTGCAAGGAGTTGAAAGATCTTTGGTATCAAATAACAATGGTCAGTAGTGCGTGGAGGCTTCCAATGGGCAGTAGTGCATGCAGGCTTCCAATGGTCAGTAGTGCGTGCAGGCTTCCAATGGTCAGTTGTGTGTGAAGGCTTCCAATGGGCAGTCGTGCACGCAGGCTTCCAATGGTCAGTAGTGTGTGCAGGCTTCCAATGGGAAGTAGTGCATTCAGGCTTCCAATGGGCAGTAGTGAATGCATGCTTCCAATGGACAGCAGTGCATGCAGGATTCCAATGGTCAGTTCTGCATGCAGGATTCCAAAGGTCAGTAGTGCGTGCAAGCTTCCAATGGTCAGTAGTGCATGCAGGCTTCCATTGGGCAGTAGTGTGTGTGGGTTCCCAATGGTCAGTATTGCATGCAGGCTTCCAATGGTCAGTAGTGCATGCAGGCTTCCAATGACCAGTAGTGCATGCAGTCTTCCAATGGCCAGTAGCGCATGCAGGCTCCCAATGGCCAGTAGTGTGTGCGGGCTTCTAATGGTTAGCAGTGTGTGCAGGCTGCCAATGGACAGTGGTGCATGCAGGATTCCAGTGGTCAGTAGTGCATGCAGGCTTACAATGGTCAGTAGTGCCTGTAGGCTTCCAATGGGCAGTAGCACATTCAGACTTCCAATGGTCAGTAGCGCCTACAGACTTCCAATGGACAGTAATGCATGCAGGATTCCAATTGTCAGTACTGCATGCAGGCTTCCAATGATCAGTAGTGCAAACAGGCTTCCAATGGTAAGTAGTGCATGCAGGCTTCCAATGGTCAGTATTGCTTGGAGGCTCCCAATGTTCAGTAATGTGTGCAGGTTTCCAATAGTCAGTAGTGCATGCAGGTTCCAATGGTCAGTAGTGCATGCAGGCTTCCAATGGTCAGTAGTGCATATAGGATTCCAATAGTCAGAAGTGCATCCAGGCTTCCAATAGTCAGTAGTGCTTATAGGATCCCAATGGTGAGAAGTGCACGCAGGCTTCCAATGGTCAGTAGGACATCCAGGATTCCAATGGCCAGTAGTGTGTGCAGGTTTCCAAAGGCCATTAGTGCATCTAGGATTCCAACGGTCAGTAGTGCGTCCAGGATTCTAATAGTCAGTAGTACATCTCGGCTTCCAATGATCAGTAGGGCATCCAGGATTCCAATAGTCAATAGGGCATCCAGAATTCCAATAGTCAGTAGGGCATCCAGGCTTCCACCATTCAAGACTCTGTGTTTCTTTATGGCCTATATGATATGACTCTGAAGCATTTTCTGTATTCAACTCTATGATTGGCTGCTCTCCTATGCCCTGTTACTTTGTATGACAATAACACATTAGATAGGAGCGCAGAAGGGCTGTGCCTGGTGTTCCAGTGAAATTACACAAGTCCCAGGTGTAGATTATGAGGTGTGTGTGTTCCAGTAGCTCCTTGTTACCTATGGAACAAGTTCTGCTTACTGGTGTGTATGAGTGGATATGTTTGTCCACAGTCAATGTTCACAGATCACTTTTGGGGCAACTCTATTATGGCTCTACATGCCACTGACCTTCTGTCTTCTGCATTGGCAAAAGAGGTGCCTCATGGTCAAAGACATCTGTGATGAGTCTGCAGAGAGCGGTGCTGGGTGTCTGTATGTATGGGGTTTAAGTCAATATTTAGCTGAGTTCAGCAGGATCCAATACCTACCAAATCCAGTATTTGACATGGAATCCCATATAATATTCTTACTGATGAGGATTTATGACATTCCAGAATTCCTATGGATTAGAAAGATTGTTACTTGGATTTTTCTCACTTACAGACCAGACCACCATACACCTAGTAGGCAACAGGCAGAAGTCTACGTTCTTCATTAGTGTTTGCTCCAACTCTGTAGATTATGTTAATGCACAGAGACCAGCTAAAGAAAAGTGAGGGATTTATTAGTTGTGTCCATTAGATCACTCCTTTCTGGAGGACACGCTTTTTAAGGAGAAGCCCGAAGAGAATGGTGAAGCTGCGTTGAGTCAGAGAGGCCTGAGATACTCCTGATAGTGTGGCGGGTCCCCAAACCTGCGCCAACTACAGCCTGAAGAAGTGGTAGGGCATTTTAAGGGAAAGGAGGGGATGAGACCACATTAGTTGCTTTTGGGAAACTGTTCATGGAGCACCATTAACATTATTATATTGCATTGCCCCGCTTAAAATATCTCTAGAGTGGGTACTTTGTTCTAATTGCTTTCTAGGGAATAGGGAAAAATATGGATTTTCTCACCCCTGAATTTTAAACCCCAATTTCTATCTTTGTACAGAAACTGAATGTGATCCTTTGATCTTTCTGTCCAGTGTGTGTAGGGCCGCTCCTAGGTCAACTCTAATTTATTTTAATCTGACCAATTTTATATTGACAATTTACAGTCTGCCACAGAGCCTTGTATGACAAGCTTTACAAGCAGAGGGAAAGCCAGGACAGAATCTAGCCGAGCAGTGACAATCATGAAAGAGAAGGAGGAGAAAGTGCATATGGGGACAAGGTTTGAGATAGATTTCAAGGTTATTTCTGTGATTGGGTGTATCAAGTTGGATAGTTTACCATGTTGAGCATAAAATGAATGTACACTGTAGTCTGTACTGTTGACTTGTAACATTTCTTCTGTAGAAAAAAGTAGAATCCTATATGTTTTCTTTCAAATGTAGCTCTTCACAATTCAATGCTTTCTCTATAGACAAACTAGCGCTATACTGGGGTCAATTATCCATAGATAGTTTAGAGCTTTCCATCTACAATTCACAGTAGGCTGAAACTGGAATTATTGCCAATCTGGCTTACCATCTAGGACAGACTTGAAATACAGGTCAAATTCTGAAATATACCATTGGCAAAATTTCAAAACAATTGATTCTGAGCGCTATAAGGCAACAAACTCATCTCATTGATCATTGCTAACATAACTGGAAGAGGCATTTATCTGCATTCCTTAAGACACAGGGGCAGAAGACACACTCCGGTAGGAAAAGTGCCAACCATCTACTTGCAAATCTCTGAAATGTTGAGTTGTGCTATTGCAACTGCAGCAATCACACCTTCTCAGACACAGAACTTGTTTGCACCCCTGGTGTGTGGACTGCATAGCTTGTGTTGCTGTAGGAGATAGAGTTGCTCAGGTGGCAAGGCTTTTTTGTTGGAAGAACTCTCCTGTTTTCAGGTGGAGTAATTCCTCGTGTCTTTAGATCATTGAATGGCTACACGTTTGAATTTTTGAGGTTACGTTGACTTTTGGAATATTTGTATGCTTTGAAATCAGGTCTCACCTGATCCTAATTCATGCACTACCATGCCCCACAAGTTCGGAATGCTCTTTGGGGACGTTCTTGTGACGCAAGTAAAGTTAATACCCAGAGTACAGTCTGCAGAACTACTGAACATTTTCACCCACATGTAAGTTACTCATTTGTCAAGTTCAGTTGCCCAAGGCCACAAACGGTCCTTGTTGGTCCCTTTATCAAAATGCCCTGAGGCTTTTCGGACATGTCGTGGGATATGTAATAGGTCTCGGAACGTTTACGACAGGACCTCCTGATCCAGATATAGTACAACAGAACCATGAAGAACCAGTACAGAATGTAAGCCAATGAGCCAAAGAGAAGATACACCTTCTCTTCTTTCTGCTGGGGACCATTCCAGTCTCGTCCAATGTCTTTCACAAAACTGTAGATTAGACCACTTAAAAGGGCAGCCCACCATATGGACAATGGGAGCAGGGCAATGTAGTTTCCGACCATTTTCTTCCTCCCAGAGGTCCCCCAGTTGGTCTTGTTTATGGTAAGGATGGCAAAAAACTTGATTGGGAGCAGACTTGTCATGTAAAGGAAGGAGTAAAAGGACATGAAAACCATAATGAGGTTGCCACGGAGGAAAGAGGCATAGAGGGCTTTGACCAGGCCCATGAGCTGAATACACAGGAGAACCCAAAGTATGTGCCACAAGCCACCGGTGTAGAAGATCTTCACCACGGTCACAGTCACAAGAAAAGGAAACACCCCTGACACAATGGCCTCGTAGGTCATCCACGGGTGATGTTTGCTCCACCAGAGGGCATTGTACAGCCACTCTCTGAAGAAAGACTTGGTCCAGCGCGTCTGCTGGTTCATCCATCGCAAGTACTGGGTCGGGGTCTCCGAGTAGCATATGGATTTGGCTGTGTACCTGGAAGAGAAGAAGAATACAGTTTAATGCTCATTAATTGTTTCTCTTTAACAGTTCCCAGCACATCCCGTCTCCATAGAACACTTTACTATCTTGGTAATAACTTGATAAATATCAAGATGGCGAAAAAATTGCCAAATTAGTTGTTAGATGAATGATAGAATTAATGAGTGGTCAGTGACAGATTCATCAAATGACAAATTTATGGAACCAAAGAGCACGCACCTTATAAAATCACAAGACTGGGGGTTGTAATAAAAAAAACACAAAAGGATTACATTTCCTTACTTACTTACAACTTTATTGCGATCACACAGATCCTAAAAAGTATGCAGCAAAGAGTCCCAAGAAAGTATACACCGAAATATATAGATAAACTAAGAATGGAATAAAAATTGATAAAAACATTTGTACAAATTCAAAATGACTGGGCCCCCAGAACAGTTTTAAAGTGCATATAGGCAAAGCAGCGAAATGTATGGCACAGGATAAGGTGCTTGAAGTTCCCACAAGTACAAAATAGCAAAATGTTTTTTTTTAAAGTTTGATTACATTCTGATCTGGCAAAGCTTTCCAAAACACAGTGACTCAGCTACATATTTTTTTTTGCCTAATCCAAAGAGCATGCCAGAATCTAGAAAGACCAAATACAATAGGTTGTCTGGTATCAGTACACAAGAGGCTTAAGACCTCTAGATAATGCCCTCGGCCCACCAAGAAGCATAACGGAATGATCCATTTTTTTCTCATCGACTGGTAAGTCGGGCTAAAAAAGAGTAAATGAACTATGGATTCAGAGCTAACTTGGCAAGTGGGGCACAAGTCATCCAAAACTTTATTGCTGGACCATTTTGAGCAGAACAGTTTGGTGGGGAGTGATTTATAATGAAACTGCAGAAAGAGTTTCAGTGCCATTGATGGCACTATTTCATCAATAGTTGGCTCAAAGGACGGAGAGCATTTCGATTAGAGAAAGGCTCAGGTCAGGCTGGATACAGGAGCTGAAAGAACTTCTTTTTAAACCAAATCCCAAAACACTTTTTTCATTTTTTCTCTGGAAATTTGCCTAAAAGTTTCTGGATTCAAAAAATAAAAACTTGAATAAATGTCTCATTTGAAAATAATGAATGGAAGGTTTGAAGGGAATCATGTAAAATATGGGATTTGGTCATCCTTCTTTCGTTTCTACCTGCATGTGGGAGAGAAGCAGAGGCAAAGATGGAGGAAAGGAATCACAGACTCCTCCTGAAAAGCAGGAAGTGTTCTAAAGAATGGTAAAGAGGCTGGTAGAGGGTAAAGAGTAGTGGGTAGAATAAACTGTGCAACAAGAAAGAATACGATGGAAGTGGAGGGTGGGGAGAGAGTTCATCCCAGTGAGACAGAGGTGGAAAAAAATGAAATGAAGTGGATGTAGGGGTGTGCTCCTGCCTGGGAAGGTCTGGATAGCTGTGTTAGAGTAGATAGGAGGTGGGTAAGAAGAAACACACCCTCATTATGGATCAAAATACACACACAGAAAGAAATAAGTCACTTACCTGTAACTGCAGTTCTCCAGTATTGAAATGTTTCATAGATTTACATGCTTGAATCATTCCGCGTCGTTAGGATGTGAGTCTCCGGTAAATTTATAAAGTAATGTCATAATAAACATAGAAGTCAAAAGGCCTTAGGCCTCATTATTTAGTAACATATCCAAGAACCTATTTAAAAAAGGTCAAAACATAAGAAAACAACCAACCAGCTGACAACACCCTCTAGTACCTTCCTGAAAGGAGCTCCAATCCCTCAGATTTTCATAAGCACCGTGCGTACAAAGAGAGACATCTGAGAGGATCAAGTGAGCCCTTCCAGGGGACGTGGGTGGGCTGCATGTGAATCTATGAAATATTCCAATACTGGAGAACCACAGTTACATGTAAGTAACTTATTTCTTACTCAAGTTTAGGAACTTTCATAGATTTACATGCTTGAATGAGAATAAAAAGCAGTAATGAGCACATTTCGCTATATATATCATTCGTACATATACGAATAGTCAATAACTATTTCGTGGGAATAACTATATATATATATATATATATATATATATATATGTATATATATATATATATATATATATATCCAACTCAACGACCTCCTACAACAGGGAAGACACAAGCCCACGCAGGTAAGTAAATAAGGGTCTCCTTTAATTTCCAGACAACAAAACGGCATAATGCATTTCGGCACACCTGCCTTCATCGGACGCCTTCGTTTGTTGCAATAGCTGTTCACCACAGATCACAGGGCGTCTCTCTAAAGTACCTAGAGACACTCCTCCCACTTTCACATTGCAGTCTCAATTGCGGAAGTCCTGCCCAAGTGGGCGGTGTCTGCAGTTCCCTTGGGTTTGTGGTACTTGTGGTAGTTTGGAGGCTCTGATGTCCGACCTTCACCCCACCAACAATCATCGCAGTGAGCCAGTGTTCCTGTAGCCTTGGTAAGCACAGGTACGTCGATGAAGTAATCCCCCAATTGCTGGCCCGGCTGAGACACTGCGAGGCGCGGTAGTTTGGCGGTTTCCCAAGTGCCTTGAGATACTCCACCGTTTGCCACTGTCCGCCGAACACTTCGGGGTGGGGGCTTTTCAATGCGTGTGGCTGCGCACAACACATCCAACTCAACAACCTCCTACAACAGGGAAGACACAAGCCCACGCAGGTAAGTAAATAAGGGTCTCCTTTAATTTCCAGACATCAAAACGGCATAATGCATTTCGGCACACCTGCCTTCATCGGATGCCTTCGTTTGTTGCAATAACTGTTCACCACAGATCATAGGGCGTCTCTCTAAAGTACCTAGAGACACTCCTCCCACTTTCACCGGGACGATTTTCACTGCAGTCTCACTTGCGGAAGTCCTACCCAAGTGGGCGGTGTCTGCAGTTCCCTTGGGTTTGTGGTACTTGTGGTAGTTTGGAGGCTCTTATGTCCGACCTTCACCCCACCAACAATCATCGCAGTGAGCCAGTGTTCCTGTAGCCTAGGTAAGCACAGGTACGTTGATGAAGTCATCCCCCAATTGCTGGTCCGGCTGAGACACTGCGAGGCGCGGTGGTTTGGCGGTTTCCCAAGCGCCTTGAGATACTCCACCGTTTGCCACAGTCCGCCGAACACTTCGGGGTGGGGGCTTTCAGTGCGCGTGGCTGCGCACAACACATCCAACTCAACGACCTCCTACAACAAGGAAGACACAAGCCCACGCAGGTTAGTAAATAAGGGTCTCCTTTAATTTCCAGACAACAAAACGGCATAATGCATTTCGGCACACCTGCCTTCATCGGACGCCTTCGTTTGTTGCAATAGCTGTTCACCACAGATCACAGGGCGTCTCTCTAAAGTACCTAGAGACACTCCTCCCACTTTCACATTGCAGTCTCACTTGCGGAAGTCCTGCCCAAGTGGGCGGTGTCTGCAGTTCCCTTGGGTTTGTGGTACTTGTGGTAGTTTGGAGGCTCTGATGTCCGACCTTCACCCCACCAACAATCATCGCAGTGAGCCAGTGTTCCTGTAGCCTTGGTAAGCACAGGTACGTCGATGAAGTCATCCCCCAATTGCTGGCCCGGCTGAGACACTGCGAGGCGAGGTGGTTCGGCGGTTTCCCAAGCGCCTTGAGATACTCCACCGTTTGCCACAGTCCGCCGAACACTTCGGGGTGGGGGCTTTCAGTGCGCGTGGCTATATATATGTGTGTGTGTGTATATGAATGTATATATATATATATTCACTGAAAAAAAACATAGGTTTCACGCATATTATAGTTAGGAATTAGCATTTGAAAAACCTTAGAAATTCACTGAAAGAAACATAGGTTTCAGAGGCGCTATAGTTAGCTGTACTTTTCACTCGTACAAAACCATTGAAATTCCCCCGTTATAGTAAGTTCAGATAACTATTACAGTGATGTCATTTGAGATGTCATCAGTGATGTCATGAGTGTTGTCACTGACCATGTCATGAGTGATGTAATATGTGACGTTATCAGCAGTGCATTGCGGGCACGCGAGTTAGGAATTTCAATGGTTTTGTATGAGTGAAATGCCCAGCTAACTATAACGCCCCTGAAACCTATGTTTTTTTCAGTGAATTTCTAAGGTTTTTTAAATGCTAATTCCTAACTATAACGTGCCTGAAAACCTATGGTTTTTTCCGTGAATTTCAATATTTTTTTAAATGATAATTTCTAACTATGCCTACAGAGATAGGACATGTGAAGAAAGAAGAAAGAACGCACAGAAAGAAAAAAAAGAAATGCAGAAATAAGCAACAGAAGTCCTCAAAGATGAAGAGAAGTGCAGGAAGAAGGAAATGTGCAGAAAGAACAAACAGAAGAGCAGAAAGAAGCCTTGTTGCAAAATCATCCTGTACCCTCAACTTTTTCAGATGGATACTGGTGGTAACTGAGTCTGACTAACCAGTCCTAGAGCCAGTGCTATGTTGAAAGACACTTAGAAAACGGTGAAAACACCTACATACACTAGGAAATACTATGCGTTGGGGTCCCCCTGTTATTAGCATGACCTCCTCTGTCAGCCCCTAGTATATAACAGGGCAGGGGGGTTAAAACTACCTCTTAAAACGTGCCACAGGGCATGTTTGCACACGTCACCTCAGGCCCCGTCCGCTCTCTTCACCACTGTGCAAACACGCTCTGTGGCTATTTTAATTTGGGAGATTAATTCCTCTTGAATTCTGAGGGTCCATAGGGTCCAACTAGCCCACTAGGTACCTCCAGTAAGCGCCACAGAGCTGCGTTGCAGAGCAGTGTAAAAAGGTAAACGGCATAGTCCACCTCTCTGCAACGCAGCGCAGTGACACTTACTGGAAGCACCTGGTGGGCTAGTTGGCCCCCAGGGGCCCTCAGGTTTGAAAGGGAATTATTTCCCCAACTTAAAACGCACCACAGGCTGTGTTTGCACACATCACCTCAGGCCACGTTGGTGCTATTAGTATTATTCTGCAGGGTTCTGCCTTCATCTTCTTCAGCACCGTGGGGAGGAGAGGAATTGGAGGAAAAGCTTAGGTCCGTTGTTGGAATTGGCCCTTCTGGCAGGTTCACCCCTGAACTTTTTGCCTTGTAAGATTACCTCATTATAGTGATTTCTGGTCTTTGCGCACTTTAGCACTGTGGCACAGTGTAAAGTGCGTGCGCTCTCTGAGTGCGTGTGTGAGTAATGCATGGGGAATATGTGTGTCCCTGGTAGTTCCTGATGCGTAGAGAGTGCAGGTGCGAGTTTGGTACGTGCGGACTCGTGTGATTAAATGCTGCGCGATGATGTGTGCGGCATAAATGTGCCCAGTGTGGAAGTGCCACTTCTAGAAGTTGGCATGTCTGTGTAATTTATGTGAATTGGCTGTCTGGCTTGTGATTGGCTGGAGCTGGCTGGTGAGCCTGGCTCCAGGAGTCAGGATGGGTCTGCCCCGGTGGTGAGTGGAGAGATCTGCATGATTGATGTGAGGGAGGAGTGCACCTGGGACCTGAATAGGGCTGGGCTTTCCCCACACAATGCTGGCTACGCCCCCTGTGGTGCGACGGATGACCCTAGCCTGTGAATGGGGAGAGGGGCTGAGCAACAGAGTGCTCCAGAACCAGCTGGTATTTCCCCCACCCTGCACCCTTGAGACAAAGGGATTTGGTGTATAAAAAGAGGCTATGACCTCATGTTAAATGTTCTTATTTTCGTGACTAGAATCTACCAGGGGTGTGCTGCTGCTGGGGCCCAGTGGAAGGCTTGCCTCCCTGGGCAATGCCCAGCCCCTGGATTGCTGATGGACTTTGTGCTGGGACCCCTCTGCCTTGCCTGGGTGCTGGAGGACTTCTTTTGGGACCCTCTTGCCCTCTGCACCTAGGAGGACCTTGTTGCTGGGGCCCTGGTTGCTGTAGGGGTCATTTTTGGGGCCATTGGTGCTGTCTGTGCCCCCAGCGCCTTGTGAGCTCTTTATTTTTCATTTCTGGGCAGAACCCTGTTGTTTTCCCTCAGAGGGAACCGCTCCTGCCTTTGTGTGCCTAACGCGGGTGCCACCCCGCTTCTCTTAATGCCCCCGAGTGCGCAGGTGCCCACCCTGCGTCTACGTTTTTGTGAAGACGATTCTTAAGGGTGCCACCACTTGTGATATGCACCTTAACGGGTGCCCACCCCGTTTCTACTTTTAGCTGGTACCTCAAGGGTGCGTACCCCTCGTTATCCCCGAGAAGAAATGCCGCCCGGCCTGCCTGACTGGGGGCGGGCCGCCGGACGGAAGTGACGCCGCAAACCGGAAGTTGTAGTAGAGAGGAGGTCGGGAGCCACCCCTCCTCCTCGAACCCCCGGGAAGAAGAAGGGACATCCTACCGCGGCCCGGGGCTCCCGTGAAGTGGAGAGAGCCCCAGGGCCGCCAGCAGAGAGGAGCCGAGGTATTGCGGGGCTCCCGTGTCCCGGAGGGAGCCCCGGCGAGAAGTCCCGCCCGCCGAAAAGAGAAGCCAAGCTGGCCGAGTCCTGGTGTCCCGCGGCCCGGGGCTCCTGTGAGTTAGGGAGAGCCCGGGGCCGCCAGTAGAACCCAGCACCAGTGTTGTGGGGCTCCCATATGGTGGAGGGAGCCCCGGAGACAGAGAGCCCCGCCCGCACCGCTGACCAGACGAGTCCCACATAGCCGGTGAGTGGGGCCTGTTGCGTTCCTTGGAGTAGAGAGGGGGGGCATCGGGGCACATTGCCGGTGCCCGCACCCCGCCCCAGTAGCTCTATCTGCATTGCGGGGGTATTTGGTGAGGGAGCGCGGCCCCGGTTGACAGCAGGCCGCTCCCCCAGATTGGCAACATTTGTTTAGAGCCCACAAGGCTCCGTCGGGGCATATACAACTTTTAGAGCCCGTATTGGCTCCAACGTTCCGCGTATTTGTTGTTAAATGTAAATGTAAATGTATTGGCATTTATATAGCGCACTACTTACCCGTAGGGTCCCAAGGCGCTTCGACCGCTGCGAAACCCTTCCTGGCTTCCCTGAGAGATGGTCCCTTAATGGGTATCTCCAGGGTGAGACCAGGCATCCCCGGCGGTCTGGTGGGGCCGTTAGTGAAGATGAGGCAAGCTAATGCCCAGAGTTGCCGAGTGTGATCGCTGATCAGAGTGGGCACCGAGGCGAGAGAATTATCGAGTCCGCTGACCCTGGTCCAGAAACCTGCCGCGCCGGGAATCGAACCCTGGTCCCGGGCCGTCCTCTGCTCTCGGGTCTGCCGCCTCTAACCAGTGAGCCTCACTACTTCACTTGTTGTTAGGGCGACCCCCGGATGGCAGTGGGCCACCCCACCGGTTTCAGAGTCTAGAGGGCTCCCCAAAATGCCCCTTATTTGACTTTGAGCCTAGAGGGCTCCATCCAATGCACACAGATGATTCTCAGAGCCTAGATGGCTCCAACGTTGGCGCAACTTGTCCTGAGGGGCTAGTGAGTCGCACTCCTTCGCCCTACTTTGGCCTTCCCCAGCTGCGCAGCACTTAGTGCCAGCTGCAGCTTTCAGGCCCTGTTCTTGTCCGCAGCTGCCCAGCAAGTAGTGGGCAGCTGCTACGTTTAGGTTTTGGTGCAGTGGCGCAACCTGGCCCCTAATGTGATTCATGTGCTAAATGTGATTTATGCGCTAATGCTTTGGGTGTTAGGAAATGTACTGTGTGTAGTATGTTTTGCGCACCCTGTGTTCTGACACCGCTGAATGTGTCTTCATGCATCATGTGTCTTACCTACACCTCTGAATGTGTCCTCATGCATCATGTGTCTTACCTGCACCGCTGAATGTGTCTTCATGCATCATGTGTCTTACCTACACCTCTGAATGTGTCTTCATGCATCATGTGTCTTACCTACACCACTGAATGTGTCTTCATGCATCATGTGTCTTACCTACACCTCTGAATGTGTCTTCATGCATCATGTGTCTTACCTACACCTCTGAATGTGTCTTCATGCATCATGTGTCTTACCTACACCACTGAATGTGTTTTCATGCATCATGTGTCTTACCTACACCGCTGAATGTGATTTCAGCAATCATGTGTCTTACCTACACCGCTGAATGTGTCTTCATGCATCATGTGTAAAGCTTCTGGCCTATACCCCTAAATGTATTTTTATGCTTAGGTGGCTGTTTTTCCTAGTATAGTTATGCTAGTGAGTTAATGGTTCCCTGCGTGATATTTTCCTAAGGTGGTTAGGGTTGCGTAGGTGGTACTTACTTTTTACCAGTGGTTACTGGTTGTGTGCTACATTGTTATTTGGTGCTCCAGTTATCATATGTTCTATGTGCTAAACCTTATTCCTACTAAGTGCTAGTTCTAAAAATGCTTATTCCTGACATTGGTCCATGTGGCCCTGTCCCATGTATATAATCCTCTGTAAATTCTGCCAGTTCCTCCGTCACATTGTAAAGTGTGTGTTTACTATCAAATGTGTTTGGTAATACAAAGGCTATTTTTATATATACCTTGTGTGGAGTTCCTTTTGTGGGGGGCCTGGGATGTTGTTGTTGGTGGGTGCGTGCGCAAATACTAAACTTACATTGCCTCCGGGATCAGCCTTGCTGCTAGTGTCACGTTGCTAAGGGGGTGAGCAGGGGTTATATTTGCAGTGTAACTTCCTTGCCCTAACAAGAGTGGTGGTTTCTGTCTGACTTTGGCGCAAGCCTCAGCCAACCAGAAATCCCATTTCTAACATCCGTACTCAGCTCTTGATGAAACTCTGTGTTGAATTACCCAATTCCAAATTTGTTGAGTATCTTGGGAGAGGGAGAGAGATCGAATTCCTCCTTTTTTGTCGAGATAGTGGATTGTCATAGTATTGTCTTTTCTGACAAGCACTAGAGAATTTTGTATCCTGGGTAGGAAAGCTTGTAGAGCTAGATCAACTTCCATTAGTTCCAGGAGATTTATGTGTAGACTTCACAGAGAGGGTGGCTACTTGCCACTGATCTGAAGTTCCTGAAGGAAGGCTCCCCAACCTTCCAGAGAAGCATCTGTAGAAAAAGGTAGGGCCGATGTTGATCGATAACCTTTTTAAGTATTGCCCGGCGCTAACCGCCTCTCATACCACTCAAATCTTTCAAACAAAGAGGCAGGCGCTGGAGACGGGAAGGCAGGAAACAGAAGTTTTATTCCGACGGAGCAGAACACGTCAACTCAGACAACAAGGTATCTTCTCGAGGTGCTCTAACTGCATCTCTGAGGGCTGGCCTCTTATACACAGTGTTATGGCTTTATTTCATGAAACACATCTTTGTCAACACTTTGATGTACGGAAAGACATCCTCGGAACCCCCCGCTTCAAACCCGTTCCCACACACATTTACAGTAGAAGTCCCCACCCCGGTCACAACAGGTGATGATTGTCACGCAGCTGGGCATTCCGCCGATTCCCGGAATGCATGTGGTTGATCGGATCTCATGGGGTGGGGGCTTGGATCAGTTGTGGATCCTTTGATGGGAGAAGCTTCCTACTGTATGGGGGCAATAAACAGCATCCGCAGGGCCAGGTGGCGGCCTGGGAACGAGCAGGACAATCGGGCACAGAGGAAAGGGGGGTTTTATCAAGGGATACGGGACCATGAAAGGGATGGAGGGAGGTGTTGAGCTGTGAACAGGATGGGGTTCCGAGGCAGGGTTGCGCTGAAGAGGGGTTTATGGCCCGAGCATGTGAGAGCGGGGGCAGTCAGCGTGCGGGGGATGTTTGCGAGGTTAGGAGAGAGAGAGAGAGACGCGCTGGCTATCGGCAGTGGGCAGAGAGGCCATGGCATTCAAAATGGCTGCAACTTACGCGCACGGATGAGCCTAGAATGGGACAAGATGGCGCCGATAATGTTGATGTCGCAAACTAGATTTTAACAGTCCTCCCTTTTCAACATATCTAGCCAGCTTGTTTAATCGATATCTATCTTCATCAAATTCCTAACCTCGACATCGTACAATGCTCTCATGCGTTCTTTTTCAAAGTCTAGAGTCTTAGGGCAGATACAATTCGCACATAGTGAACACAGAGGCGGCAGGCATTGGATTCCTAGGCAGAACCCACAGATCACAACAACAGGTATCAGTATAATTGTAAATAACCTCCATCCGCAGTTCTTTACAGTACTCCAGAACCAACCACCAAGCGACCATTCTTCTTGTTCCTGGTGAACTTCTGAGGAAAGTCTGTGGAGGTGTTCAATGGCCTTGTATACTGAGGGTGAATTGTCCGGTATATATGTGCAGCAGCTGGACCCAATGATGCGGCATGCTCCTCCACGATCCGCTAGAACCACATCTAGAACAAGGCGGTTCTGAAGAGCCACCAGGCGGACCGCTTGAAGCTCGGCTGTATTGTTCGTGAGGATGCCAGCTGTAATGTTCATCGTTGTTTCAACTGCCTGGGTCAAATGTCGGATGGCACGGCTGTTCGCCATCGGGCCCCAGAGTGGAACAAGTCCCTTCATTGCATTGAGGAACTGTGCTCCGGTGGAGTTTGCTTGCTCAATGTCCTTGGCTCGTTTTTGTCTGTGATGATTCGCTGGAGCCACATAGGTCGGAGGAAGGATGAAGGCGATATAACAGGGGCCCCCCCAGCCTTTGGGGAGCCAGGTGTAAGCCTCTGTACCACAAACAAAGTACATGTTCGGAGAGGAGACAAAAGAGAGTGGATCAATGGAGTCCAAAGTTCTGATGAAGCGGCAAGCGCTGCGGCCTACCAGCTGTGTCCCAAGCCCTTCGATGCACATAAGGCCTGTGACGTTGATGACGGATAGGGCCACAGTCAGGGTGGCAGCTGTTCGTTTCCGGAGGTAGTAGAAAGTGGGTCTGGTCGAATTGTTAAACACCTGCATTTCAATCCGTTCTTTGACGGGATGTCCAAGTGGATAGAATCGTTGGAGGTCTGTGGGCAGAAGTGTGCAGCAGTTTTCTTCGTTTTGTTCTGCCAGACCTCATGAAAGAAATGTGTCATAGTTCTGCTGAAGGTGGCATTATCCCTATAGCTCTCTTGCAAGAGGATCAGCCAAGCAAGGCAGGAGCCGTGAATTGAGAAGGGTGAAGGGATGAAGGGCATAGAATGTCCAGTGGCGTGGGGTAGCAACCCACAGATCCAGCAGTTGGTGGCATTGGTAGCAAGATTGTGCTGGTGCAGCAGTTGCACGAAGGAGTTGTTCCAAAACTCCTTTCGCCTTTCTCGGAGTTGGGGTGAAAGAGAAATCAGATAATGTTCCTTCATTGTGGTAGGCTGTGCAGTGGTCAGGAATGTCTCATGAGCTGGTGCGCTCTCTTCCACAATCCAGAGGGTGGTCATGAGGAGGAGGCAAAAGAGAAGGGCGATAAAAAGTGCAATAGTCTTTGAACTGTGGATTTTGTCAGTCTTTGGGTTTCTGTAGTGAATCTTCGGATGTCCGTTTGCTTCCATCGTCTTCATATTGGGCGCTTCCATAATCTTCTTATTGGGCGCTTCCATCATCTTCAAGGGGGCTAGGTAGCGGGCAGAACCACAAACTTCATCTGGCTTTCTCTCCTGACAGCCTTAGTAGTGTTAGGCCACCGCTCTGAGAATTACGACTTAGTCAGTGGTCTGCTTAGCCGAAGCTTCCTCCTTCCGTCGCAGGTTATACCCTTCTCTGGATGGCACAGTGGGATCGTTATATTTTGCCAATTCGAGTGTCTCTGTATCAGGATAACAGTTCAGGGATGGTCGGTCTTTGTTCAGGAGCTCTTCCTGGGTGGCCACGTCTTCGGTCGTCGTCAGAGTCGAGGAGATCTTCTCACAATTGTGTGCATGCACCCAGTTGCGCTTCCCCTCCACTCGAAGAGCTGTTCGGGTGGTGATCAAGACTTGCCAGGGGCCCGTCCACCGGGGTTCCAGACTCTTCGCATGCTGGAAGTTTCGAATCAATATGAGATCCCCAGGTTGGATGGTGTGCCCGGGACCCCTGGAAGCATCGGGAATGGCATGCAGCACCTGTTGGTGGATAACAGACAGTGTTTTAGTCAACTGGTACAAGTAATCAGACATTAGGACGTCCGGGACGTCATGAATGGATGTCGGTTTTGGTGCAGACCAGATGTTGATGGGCCGGCCGAAAACGACCTCGTAAGGTGTCAAGTGGTGTTTGGTGGGGGTGGAACACATTGAGAGCAATGCCAGTGGCAGAGCGTCTGGCCATTTCAGTCCTGTGGTAGCCACTATTTTAGCTAACTTGAGTTTCAAGGTGGCGTTATGTCGTTCAACTAGTCCAGCAGATTGGGGGTGGAAGACTGCGTGAAACTTTTGTTTTACACCCAACCCCTTCAAGATGAGTTGGATAACTTTGGCTACGAAGTGGGGGCCATTGTCGCTCCACAAAATTCGACAAAGGCCGTAACGAGGGAAGAATTCCTTTAGTAGTGCCTTTGCAGTGGCCATGGCAGTGTTGTCACGGGTTGGATAGGCTTCCACCCACTTGCTAAATGCGCACACCACAACAAGTACATACTTCAGGCCTTGGCATCTTTCTAGCTGGATGTAGTCCATCTGCAGGACTTCAAACGGATGATTGGGAACCCCAAACCCTCCCCGGGGTACTATAGTTCCTTTCCCAGGGTTGTGTTGCAGGCATATCAAACACTGTTGGACCAAACGTTTGGCGAAGTCTGCGATCTTATCATTGTGCCAAACTTTGGAGACAAGCTCGGTCATAGGGGCTGATCCTATGTGTGCAGGGGAGTGTGCCATGGTCAGTATGGGGATCATGTATGAATCGGTTAGCAACCACTTGTTCGTGTCTTTTGTCCGCCAGCAGCCTCCATCGTCTTTCAGTCCCGCCCGTGTCCATTCAGTCAATTCGTGTTGTGAGCTGGCCATTTGGATGTCCCCTATAGTTTCCCTAGCGTCCGTCCATTTCTCTGCTTGTGACCTGGTCACGTACATGTGTGTCGTCGTCCTATTCTCAGCTGTGGTTCGGGCAGTGATGTCGGCCAGTGCATTTCCCTGTCCAATGATGTCTGTCACCTTTTTGTGTGCTTGGCATTTTATGACTGCAAGTTGTTTGGGAAGAAGGACTGCTTCAATTAAGGCGGAGACTAGATCTCTGTGTAAGATGGGGGTGCCATGTGAGGTCTGGAATCCCCTCTCCTTCCAAAGGAGCCCAAAATGGTGAACCACCCGAAGGCGTACTGGCTGTCGGTGTAAATGTTTGCTGTGGTTTCTGCTGCCAGGATACATGCTCGTGTGAGGGCAATCAGCTCTGCTGCCTGTGCAGATCGTTGTGTGATGCGGTCTGTCTCCACTACGGTTCGGGCTGTGGTAACTGCATAAGCAGCTGAGGTGGTGCCATCGGGGAGTTTAATGCAAGAGCCGTCCACCCATTGCTCTCCGTCAGGGTCTGGAAGGCTGTGTCTCTGAGGTCAACCCTACTCCTAGTCTGTTCGTCCGTGAGGGTCACGCAGTCATGTACAGGGGACACATTTGGATCGTTCTCTGGTAGGGGTAACAAAGTCGCTGGGTTCAGTGTGGTGCATCTTTTCAGGGTGATGTGGGGTGCAAGCAGAGTCAATTCATATCCAGTCAGTCGTGCGCTCGTCAGGTGTTGCGTCTTAATCTGGTTCAGGAGGGTGTCAACCGCATGGGGTACTAACACCATGAGGGAGTTCGAGAGTACGATCCCCTCACTTTGTCGGATAGAGATAGCAGCGGCAGCTACAGCTCGAAGGCAGGCAGGCAAAGCTCTGGTTACGGGATCAAGAGTGGCAGAGAAGTAAGCGCATGGTCGTTGCTTCGGGCCAATGGACTGGGTCAAGACAGACAAAGCACATCCCTCCCTTTCGTGAGTGAAGAGGGAGAAGGGCTTTGTGTAATCGGGGGTTCCTAGAACAGGGGCCGAGCAGAGGGCATCTCCTAGTTCTATAAAGGAGGATTGGCATTCAGGGGTCCAAGGGAGTGGGAAAGGGACATCTTTGGCTAGCAGAGAAAGCAGCGGCTTCACAATGAGGCTGAAATTCGGTAACCACTGTCGGCAGAAGGAAGTGAGGCCTAGTAGGGAACGAACTTGTTTCTGGGTCTTAGGGACAGGGGTCTCTAGAATGGTTTGGATTCGGTCGGGAGTAAGTTTCCTTCCGTCTTTGGACAAGAGGTGGCCTAAGTAAGTGACCTGGGGTTGGCAGAATTGCAACTTCTTCTTGGAGACATTGTGGCCATTTTCCGCAAGGAAGCGCAGGAGTTGGATGGTGGCTGTGACTGCAAGCGGAGTGGTATCGGCCGCCAAAAGGATGTCATTGACGTACTGTATCAATACCACTCCATCTGGTAACTGGACTGCGTCCAGTTGTCTCTTGAGGGCCTGACTGTAGATGCTGGGGCTTTCAGTGTAGCCTTGGGGTGCTCGACAGAATCTATATGAGCAGGCTTTCAGGGTGAAGCCGAAGAGATATCGGCTGTCTGGGTGGATGGGGATAGAGAAGAAAGCATTCTTTAGATCAATGACAGTGAAGGTGGTGGCAGTGGAAAGAATCAGGGTCAGAATAGTGGTGATGTCTGAGACCACGGGGTACTGAGGTACAACTACTTTGTTGACCTCTCGTAGGTCGATGATGAAGCGGTACGCTTTCTCATCTCCCTCTCCTTGCTTCTTTATGATGGGTAGGATAGGGCTGTTGCAAACATTGCTAACTACTTCCTCTACCACTCCTGCGTCTATCAGGGACTGAATAATCTTTACCAATGCCTTCTCGCCCTCGGGCGATATCCGATATTGTGGAAGTTTTGGGAGTATTGCGTCTTGTCGAACAGTTATGTGCACTGGGTCAATCATCATGCGTCCTACGTCCGAGTCAGTTTTGGCCCACAGATACAGAGGCAGAGTGTCAAGTAGGGACAAGTCAGCGTCAGAAATGGAAAACATGCGTCGGGAAGGACAAAGTCTAAGCAGAGCTGGGTTGTCGTACAGAAAAACCCGAACTCCATCTTGCGAACACCTAATAGTGGCTCGGAAATGTTTCAGTAAGTCAAGTCCCTTTATGGCGTCAGGGGTATTTGAAGAAAGCAAAAACGTTGTGTCAGTGATGTTATTCTCTAGGTCAAAGGAGATCGGTGTGGATAAAGGTTTAGTGGAGGGCGTTCCATCGAAACCTATCGATGTTACAAGCGAGCCAGACAAGGGTGCCCTTGGAATCAGTCGTTTAGATAATGCACTACGTGTCGCGCCAGTGTCTACCAGAAATGGAGACTTCGTACCCAGGACCTTAGCGGTGACATAAGGACCTTGCTGGTCAACATAGAGCTCGACTGGATCCCTACCTTGCCCTTGGCAGTCCTATGCAAAGTTGTGGGCGTCGTCACAATCAGACTGTTGGTACTGGTTCTGTCGGGGACGGTCAAATGTATTCGGTCTGCCTGATCTGTCGTTATTCGTATCATTCGTGGACCCTCGTCCCTGTCCTCTATTTCTCGGTCCACCCGCTACGTCTTTAGGGTCCCTATTCTTGTTCATCTCCAACAGAACCGGACACTGGGATTTCCAGTGGCCGAATCCCTTGCAGAATGCACACTGGTCTTCGCTAATATCTTTACGTCCAACATAGGGTGCGGAAGTACGGTCTTTAGGGGGTGGATTTCTAGGGGCATTCGTCTGGTAATTCCCCTTGTACTGCTCTCGACCTACAGTCACCCCTTGCAACTGTGCAATCATCACCTTCTCCTTCAAGTCCTTTTTCTTTTTCTCAGTCGCTCTATCACTTTCGTTTTTCTGATGTTCATAATATTGGGCAATCTGGAGGATAGCCGCGGGTTTGGAGGCTGCCCAACTACTCTCGCTAGCCTGCAGTTTCTGAGAGACCTCCTGCGACAGACCTTTGACATAATTCTGGACAAACAGATGGTGTCCGGTTGCAGTGGTCATGTCCTGGCCACTGTAATCGGAGAACACCGTTTCAAACCGGGAAAAGTATTCTGATACGTCTTCCTAGGGTTTCTGACGACAGGCCGTCACTATCGACCAGTCCACTTTCTTTTCTGGGATCAGGGTTTTCAGTTTCTGCACAATTTTGTCTGGGAGTTCTAAAATGGATTTCAAAGGCTTCTGTCCAGGCTCTCGCTGTCTATCGATGCCATCGAGTTGTGACCAGGTATGTCCAAACAGCTCTAGGTGGTCGACTTTCCGGATTTGCTTCCACACATCAGCTGGCAGACATAACCCGAAAAACAAATCGATGTCAGCTAGGGTCATAATCGTTGATCCTAGGGCCGTGCCTAGTTCAGTATAGAAGGCAGTGGGGTTTTTACGTAAATCGGGCAGAGATTTCCGGAACGTCAGAATATCTTGCCGATCCCATGGTTGGTAGTCCGAGTTATACACTACCCTCCCTCTTGCATCTTGGTGGTTGACGTCATCGTGTGTTCCCTGACCTTGTGGGAGAACCCAGTAGGGGGCAGCCTCTCTTATTGGCATCATGGTGCTAGCTTGTTCTATTCGTGGTTCGGTCGCTACAGGTGTCGTAGGTTTAGCTTCCAGCCCTTGTTCAGTGAGGTGGCGGAAAACCTTAAGCGTTCGCACAAGGAGGTCCATCACATCACACTCGCCCTCATCCCCGATACCGACCTTTCTATACAGAGTCGTTAGGCTCTCGGGACCTTTGTCTCGATATCGGTCCTCATACGCATTTAGGGCATGATAACATAATCGTACAACAAAATGCCGTCTGTGTCTCCCAGCATATGAGTTGAACATATCCATGATGTGTTCCTCACTCTCCTTTCGTTCTACTAGTGTCCTTACTACCTTGTCGATTCCTGCTCGCTCATCTTTGCTTAACCTGTTCGTTCTTGTGGAATCTGTCTTTCGGGCCTCAGGGTCATCTAACATCGTTGCTTGTGCTGTATCTAGTACAAGGGGTTCGGCAGGCGCGGAGGCCATGGGGACGGAGGCCCTAGTACTACTCTCGCCTGTGCTTGGGGGCAGCGGGTGCTGTGCTAAGGGTTGGGAAGGGACATAAGGAGGGGGCATGTAGATGATCGGAGGACCTAATAAGAGATCATCGTTGGCTCGCTGTTTTGAGGGGTACACAGTCAAAATATCGAATTTTTAATTTCGACTTACACTTATATCGAGTTGCTAATATCGATGGGACAGAATATCGATGTCCAGAATATCGATGGCCAGAATATCGATGCTAAGGTAAGTAATATCGAAATTACTTATATCGATAGCATATATATCGATGTAAGTAATTTCGATTTACTAATATGTGTTAGACATTTTAGTTAAGTATTTAAATTAATTGTTATAATATGTGTTTAATATGTTTTTATAAATAAAAAATATATAAAAGTAAATAATATGTTTTACTACCAGAGCGGGTTGTGGGTTTTTAGGGGAATAGGGTGGGAAGTAATTTATTTGTAATTAAATAATTATTTTTTAATGATTAATTTATTTTGCAATTACATATTAATTGGCAATGAATTATTTTAATTGATTAATTGATTAATTAATTGATAATTTATGTATATTTTTAAGTAAATAATATGTTTTACTACTGGAGCGGGTTGTGGGTTTATAGGGGAATAGGGTGGGAAGTAATTTATTTGTAATTAAATAATTATTTTTTAATTATTAATTTATTTTGCAATTAAATATTAATTGGCAATGAATTATTTTAATTGATTAATTGATTAATTAATTGATAATTTATGTATATTTTTAAGTAAATTATATGTTTTACTACTGGAGCGGGTTGTGGGTTTATAGGGGAATCGGGTGGGAAGTAATTTATTTGTAAATAAATAATTATTTTTTAATGATTAATTTATTTTGCTATTAAATATTAATTGGCAATGAATTATTTTAATTGATTAATTGAATAATTAATTGATAATTTATGTATATTTTTAACTAAATTATATGTTTTACTACTGGAGCGGGTTGTGGGTTTATAGGGGAATAGGGTGGGAAGTAATTTAATTGTAATATTAATTAATTTTGGGTAAAGGAGTATTTTTAGGGTTCAGGGTCAGTTTTGGGTTTTTGGGTAAAGGGGTATTTTTAGGGTTCTGGGTCAGTTTTGGTTTTTGGGGTAAAGGGGTATTTTTAGGATTCAGGGTCAGTTTTCAGTTTTTGGGTAAAGGGGTATTTTTAGGGTTCAGGGTCAGTTTTCAGTTTTTGGGTAAAGGGGTATTTTTAGGGTTCAGGGTCAGTTTTCAGTTTTTGGGTAAAGGGGTATTTTTTGAGTTCAGGGTCAGTTTTCAATTTTTGGGTAAAGGGGTATTTTTAGGGTTCAGGGTCAGTTTTTAGTTTTTGGGTAAAGGGGTATTTTTAGGGTTCAGGGTCAGTTTTCAGTTTTTGGGTAAAGGGGTATTTTTAGGGTTCATGGTCAGTTTTCAGTTTTTGGGTAAAGGGGTATTTTTAGGGTTCAGGGTCAGTTTTCAGTTTTTGGGTAAAGGGGTATTTTTTGGGTTCAGGGTCAGTTTTCTGTTCTTGGGTAAAGGGGTATTTTTAGGGTTCAGGGTCAGTTTTAGGTTTTTGGGTAAAGGGGTATTTTTAGGGTTCAGGGTCAGTTTTCCCTACTGTTGCACCCACTCGAGTGGGAATAGTAATTATTGTTAAGTAAGTATATATTATATATGATTTTTAAATATTTTTTTTAATTAAATATATATTATTATTATTTTTTACCATTATTATATATATTTAAATATGTTTAAGTAATTAATAAGTATTATTTACAGTATTTTTTATGTTATTTTAAATCCAAAAAAATCGATATATTTGACAACGATATTTTTAACATCGATATTATTTTTTCGATATTTTGGTACTTACCATGTTGTACATAGGGCGTCGATATTTTTGCTATCGATATAATTACGCCGATATTTGTGTAGGTCGAAATTCTGTCATAGATCCGTTTTGAGGGTAATTCAGGGTAGAGCGTAGAGGGTGTTCTAACAGGACACTGACTCGATGTTTCGGACTCTTCTTTCCGTTTGGCTTCCTCTCTCTCCTTTATCTCTTCTTCTAATTATCTAGCAGCTAGGTGAGCTGCTTTTCGTAGCTCTTTCTCTAATCTAATTTCGTTTCTCTTTTTACATTGTTCCGTTTCTTTGCGCCACAGACTATCGAGCATAGTGGGCGTTGTCTTATTGTTACAAAGGGCTGTTTCTAGCGCGCTTATTTTATCTTCATCGAAGGATCCTATCAGTGGCCGCTGACTTTTCTGATCCTTTTTCATATATTTATGCCATAGTTTGCTATAGGCTATGGCGATTAATCCATGCTTCATGAACATGTCCTTATTAGGGGTGCCTTCCAGTGGAGCTGGATGGTTCATCTCTAATAAGCGGTCCGGGCTGAACCAACTACCAATCAGTGGGGAGAAGATAGGCATGACAGATTACAACGGGGGACAAAGGTCCGCCCTATCTATCCTTTCACTACTTGCAAAGACTAGACAGAATATTTCTATTCTTCGTTATTTGCAAGCAGAGAATATCTCAAAGAACCAATATCGAACAGTCAATGTTCGGACAATCAAACAATCAGTGGGGAGAAAGAATAGGCACGACGGATTACAACGGGGACAAAAGTCTGCGTTACCTACCCCTCACTATCTGCAAAGGAAGAGAGAATATTTCTATTCTTCCTCGTTTGTAGACAGAGAGAATCTCAAAAGAACAATCCTCGTACAAACAATGTTCGGGCAAACAATCAATCAGTGGGGGAGAAAAATAGGCACGACGGGTTACAACGGGGGACAAAAGTCCGCGTTACCTACCCTTCACTACCTGCAAAGGAAGAGAGAATCTTTCTATTCTTCTCCGTTTGCAGACAGAGAATCTCCAAAAAGAACCAACAATTTGAAGAGTAATACTAGTATTTTTCAAACAATCAAACAATCATTTCGCAATTTGTCGTGTTACACGACCTTACCCGGACCGCATGGACAGTTTCTTGTCTTCCGAATCCAGCGCCCAATCGTCCTCTATTCTCCGTGACTGTCGCGGCACTCCTGATGGTTCCCAGTCAGGATCGTAGATCACTCGAGAGAGGTCTGCTCGGAACCGGTGAAGTTCGGATGATCGGCTGTCAGATGAGGGTCTATCGGACAGGAGCTCTCCCGATCGTTGCAGTCGTTCACTCTGTCGTCAGGACCTCTCCCACTGGATCCACGTGTCACTGATGGGCCCCACGTTTGGGACGCCAATTGTAGAAAAAGGTAGGGCCGATGTTGATCGATAACTTTTTAAGTATTGCCCGGCGCTAACCGCCTCTCATACCACTCGAATCTTTCAAACAAAGAGGCAGGCGCTGGAGACGGGAAGGCAGGAAACAGAAGTTTTATTCCGACGGAGCAGAACACGTCAATTCAGACAACAAGGTATCTTCTCGAGGTGCTCTAACAGCATCTCTGAGGCCTGGCCTCTTATACACAGTTTTATGGCTTTATTGCATGAAACACATCTTTGTCAACACTTTGATGTACGGAAAGACATCCTCGGAACCCCCCGCTTCAAACCCGTTCCCACACACATTTACAGTAGAAGTCCCCACCCCGGTCACAACAGGTGATGATTGTCATGCAGCTGGGCATTCCGCTGATTCCCGGAATGCATGTGGTTGATCGGATCTCATGGGGTGGGGGCTTTGATCAGTTGTGGATCCTTTGATGGGAGAAGCTTCCTACTGTATGGGGGCAATAAACAGCATCCACAGGGCCAGGTGGTGGCCTGGGAACGAGCAGGACAATCGGGCACAGAGGAAAGGGGGGTTTTATTTAAGGGATACGGGATCATGAAAGGGATGGAGGGAGGTGTTGAGCTGGGAACAGGATGGGGTTCCGAGGCAGGGTTGGGCTGAAGAGGGGTTTATGGCCCGAGCATGTGAGAGCCGGGGCTGTCAGCGTGCGGGGGATGTTTGCGAGGTTAGGAGAGAGAGAGAGAGAGACGCGCTGGCTATCGGCAGTGGGCAGAGAGGCCATGGCATTCAAAATGGCTGCCACTTATGCGCACGGATGAGCCTAGAATGGGACAAGATGGCGCCGATAATGTTGATGTTGCAAACTAGATTTTAACACATCCATTGTTATTAACAGAGGAGAGGTTTGTGGTAGAAAAAGTAACACTTGAGACAGATTGTGAGGATGAGTCCACCAAGATAGCGAGGTGACCATTTGTGAGGTCACTTGGATTAGGTCGCCAAACGTTCCATTCATTTGAAGCCATTGAGTGTTCAGACCTTCCTGAAGAGGACAAATGTGTACACGGCAGTGAATACAGGAGGACATCATGCCCAGAAGAGATTTACATAGGGGCACTGAAAGAGACTTTCTTTTTTGTATACGGCTTGCCAATGTTAGAAGTTTTTGTTATCTTTTCACTGTGGAGTAGGCCTTTTTCAGAACAGTATCCAGTATGGCTCTCAGGAAAGTAACTAATTAAGAAGGCTGCAGGACTGATTTCTCTGGGTTTAGCATGAGACCCATTTTACGGCATTGTAAGAAGGAGCTTTGATGAGCCAGTCGTCAAGGTAAAGGAAAACTTGGTGATGATGTTGTCTGAGATATGCCGTTACTGGTGCTAGGCACTTTGTAAAAATGAGAGGGGCCGATTTGAGTCCGAAGGGTAACACTCGCAATTGATAATGCCTGCCGGCTACAGCGAATGTGAGGAACTTCTTGTATTTCATTCATACAGGTACATGGAAATATGCGTCCTGTAGGTCCAGGGATGCCATGTAATTGTTCTCATTGAGAAGCTGTAAGCCTTCCTGAATGGTGACCATGCGGAATGATTTTTTCTTGAGGAATTTGTTTAGATTTAGCAAATTTAATATTGGCCTCCAGTTTTTCGCCTACTTGTGCACTAAAAAGAAACACTGAATAAAAACCTTTCCCCCTCTGATGAAATAAACATATTCTATTGCTTCTTTTTCGATCATGGAGATGATTTCTAGCTGTAATATGCGCAAATGCTTGTGAGCCAGTGGTTGGGGAGGTGCTGGAGGAAATGATCGAATTGTACCAGGTCAAAGACCCAACGATCAGTTGTATTTTGTTTCCAATTTTGAAGATAATGGGAGATTTGGCTTCTATCTTGGAGGGAGGTGAAGAAATTGTAATCGGCAGAAGTGGGAGGTCATTGGTGCCAGGCAGACTCTTTTTGTCGTCCCGCCTTCCCTCGAAAGGAATATTTATTTTAGACAGTCGCACGCTTTTGTCTCTGAGCAAACTGCATCCTGTATTGCTAGTTGAAGGAAGTATAGGAAGGATACTGGTATTGCTGGTAACCTCCCCGGATGGATGACTGGCCTTTACCCTGTGCACCACGAAAAGGCATCCTTTTATACTGGAGGGTACCCAAGGCTTTAGCCGTGTCCGTGTCTTTTTTGATTCCCTGAAGGCTTTGTCGATATGCTTACCAAATAGTTTTTGTCCATCGTAAGGCATATCTAAAATGTTTGTATTAACTTCAGGCCTGAATGTTGTGGCCTTCAGCCAGCCTTGTTGCCTTAAGACTGCGGCCCCAGCTAACTAATGAAACCCAATGGAAGCAATGTCCACCGCGGAATCAAGTATTTCTGATGCGGAGATTTCGCCCTCCAGCAAAACCTTTCTTGCCTCCTCCTAGGTGTCTTGTGGAAGATCATGGTATAAGGAGCAATATCCAACCACATTAGTTTGTTGTAGCTTCCTAGTAGTGCTAAAGAATTGGACGCTCTGACTGTTAACGCAGACATAGTCAAAAAGCATTTGTCGATGTTGTCCAGTCTTCTACCCCATTGTCCGGGGGTGTTGATAGTGGAGCAGATGGATTCTTTGACCTGCGTTTTGCCACCTGGGCAATCACAGAATCTGGCCTAGGATGACCTGTGAGACATACAGGATCGTCGTCAGGTGCTTTATATTTTTTGTTGAGCCTCGGTAAGACTGGTGGAACTGTAGCTGGGTTTCTCATTATCTTTACTCCCTGTTCCCAGATGTAGGCGATAATAGGCATTGACCCAACTGATTTTTTGAAGGGTTCCTTGAAATCAGTCTTGCTGATGAGTAGGCATTGGAATTTTGCCTGGCTTGTCTCTCCAAAAGGTTATGAAAGCCCCCATAATATCCTCTGGAGGTGATTCCACTTGTGGCGGGGATGGTGATAGTGGTGGAGGGATAATGTAATCATCCCACTTGTCATGCCGTAGTTCTGCATCTTGTAATTCCCCTTCTTCCTGCTGTTCCTCTTCCTCTTCATCTGTGGATGTAAGTTGCTGTACAGGCACTTGAGGAATAGGAAGGGGTGGAGGTTGACTTTGAACCACAGGAGGTAGTGGAAGCACTAAAGCAGGAGACGATGTCGACGAAGAAAATCTCTTTTTAAAATCTGCCAACATGTATTGCAAATCAGTTACAAACAAGCAAATAAACAAGCAGTCTTTGTCTGATCGATCATCATCATCTAAGAGATGAATAGGCAATAAAGCTTGGACCCTACTTGCAGAAGTTAAGGAAGGTCTCTCTCTGTGAAACTTTGATTGGAAAATTTATTTTCTGATCCAGATTTTGGTGTTGTCGACAAAGAGTCGTCGACGGGTATTGGTAGTGATATCCCAGTCGGAATCAGCATGGATGGTAACACCGTTATCGACGATGCATCTCTCATCGATGAGGGCGTAGACGGCGTAATGGGGGAAATCGTCAACAAGAGAGACGTCTACAGTAGATTCGTCGTCGTCAGGATCTTTATCGTCAACGAGTTCTTGGATAGCTTTATCGCCAATGACAAAGGAACTTGACTCGTCAACGAAGACGTCGTCGACGATGAAATTGAGTCCGGCAAGAATGTAACCGTGGTGACGGTCAATATAAATCTTGTTGTCGTTGGTGCTGCCGTCGATGGGGCTGAGGAAGGTTTTTTGAAAGCTTGTTTTACCTTCACAGGAAGTGTAGGAGGGTCTGAGGCTGATTTCTGGAGAGATTTCTAGGCAGAAATCGAACTTTGACAAGGAGGAGACAATCTGGAAGGCAGATCTTGCTTTTTAGTACCCTCTGAAGACTTTTTGTGTGTCTTCATTGGAAGTTGCTGCGAGGAATGACCTAGAGAGACATCAGTGGTCTTTTTTTAGACCTTTGCTCTCCTCAGAAGATACAGGGTCCTCCCTGTCTTTAAATCTCTTCAGCCATAATAAAAGCCTCCCTTCATGGTCCTTTAAAGTCTTTGGCGAAAAGGTGAGACCTACGTTACAGTCCTTAGGTTTGTGATCAGGATAAATGCAGTAAAGGCAGTCTTTATGGGGGTCGTCTATATACAGCCTTCTCTTGCTGCAGATACGACAGGGCCTGAATAGGCCTTATTTAGGTGTATCTGACATGGAAAAGTCAGTGAAATTCACCCAGGAAAAAGAGTAATAGTTGAAAAATACCTTGAATCTATAGAGAAAAACTAAAGACAAGGATATTCGAAAAGTTATGAGGAAAAAACTGAGTAGACCTCAGTGGAGACTCCCTAGCACAACTTGCAGTAGAAAATCTGAGGGACTGGAGCTCCATTCAGGAAGGTTCTAGAGGTTACTGTTGAAGGGTTGTTTTCTTAAGTTTGGTTATTTTTTAAATAAGGGCTTGGATATGTTACTAAATAATGAGGCCAATGGCCTTTTCACTTCTATGTCTATAATGACTTAACTTTTTAAATATACTGGGGACTCCCATCTCGACGAAGGAAAATGTTTCAAGCATGTGAATATATGAAAGTTCCAACAGTGGAGTAGCTTGAAATTAGTTTCCATTTAAAATGTAATAGTGTGTGTGGAATTTGACAAATCACACTTGGTAATAATGTAAATCATAATTTTGTCCAGGTCAGGTGTGTCAGAAAGTTTTTTTCAAGAAGCGAACATGCACCAGTAAACTTTAGAACACTCGACAGATACTGAGATGCGGGTACAAATGGAGCCAAGGTGGCTGCCATGAATCAGTGCTGCATTGGGGTTAAGGTGCTGACAAAATGCTCTTTGCATTCAAAGGTCTCCTGAAGGGGAAATAAATGTTCCCAAACAAATGGGTATTTTCCAATATCATCTGACTCTAGACATGATGCCAACCTAGAAAGCCTTGATAAAATTCAACTTGGAAACTTTTTTATTCTGAAGCATGCACACCACATTGTACCGCTTTAAATGCTTCTGCATCATCACTGTGGTGGTGGTGATGTAGGCTTTGGTGATATGGTGCTACTCTTTACCTTGTAAAGGTGGACACTTGCTTATAAAACCTTGACAAGCATGAAAGTCAATGCAGGTCTCTCTAGCTTGACCTGGCATAGACGCTTATTTCACTCTTGAGGCTCGTGGCAGCGATGGACAAATATCAACAAAGATGTGTCCATTATTATATTCTATATTGGTAAAGATCAGCTGGGCTTCACTTGAGAGATACGAAAGAGAAGAACCATGCACTGGAACAGAACTATATCATTGAGTTAGTATCATACATTCCACAGGTTGATGCACAGTCGTATTGACATCTATGTGTATCATGTGGACAGGTACCAGGTTCATGCAGTGTGTAGGGAAACCCATGGGCAAAAGTATATAAGGAACATGATGTGGGGATGAAAGGAGGGTGAGGCTTTGCTGTATTAGTCCTGCTACAGATTAAGTCCAAAGACATGGGGGATACTAATTTGGTTGATAGAGGGAGGATTTGAGCCTGCATATTTCCAATGGTTCATTATTTTACCTCTGGAGGAGATGGAACACGAGCATTCAGCTGAAGTGGAAGGGTAGGGTGCTGTAAATTAAGAAGCAGACCTGCTACAACTTTCAAAAGCACAATTTTTCCCTGTGAGGAAATGTGGTGTATTATATGGTGAGGGTATGTGACCTCATCGTGGAAAACACTTACATTACCAACTTGGGTCTAAGCAGGGTCGTTCATTAAATGTTAGCTCATCCCTTGGTAGCTCTGGCTTCAAGCAGTCAGGTTTAAACAAAGGAAAAAATTTAAAGAATGTGGGCGCACCAAAACAACAGAATAAGAAATGTACGCAATATGAAAGAAACCTGACACCAATTCATAAAAATAGATTGTATTTTTATGATTTTTTAGACACCAGAATAAGCAACATCGACCAAAGGGTTTTTAAGTAAAACGTAAATCTCAGCTTTTCACTCAAAAACTTGAACAAGAATTGGTAACAACAAAGTTTGAGAACGTTGTAAAACATTTAAAGAATTGTGTTTGACTTCTGCGGCCAGTGTTGGGCCGCCAAATCCAACGGGGGGAAGGTCAAGGAGCTGATGAGGAGTATTAAGTCTGGTGACTTTACCCCCAAAGCAGTCTCAAGTCCAGTTCAGGCCTTATGGGTGAACCGCCATAGACTTCAATGGAGTGGTCACTATGAAAGTGATACAGGATGTTGAAGATGCAGTAAAATGATGAGGATGCTATTCCGTCAAACAAGGTGGGGGGAGGGAGGGGAGAGAGAAGGGGGAGCGGGGTGGGATGCACGGGGGGAACAGGGCACGGCACGACACACAATAGAAAGATGGAGTCTAAAAAGGACACTTTCTAGTCAAGGGGAACAGGTGGGGTCGCGAAAATGTAAAGGAGGCACTATAAGAAAAAACGCTAATGGAGTGACGATAATATGCTGGATAACTAAATGGATAGTGTACAGAAGAGAGTGTAGGAGGGAAAGATATGGGAGAATCTGTTTGATGGGTGTTAGGGCTATAACATGGAATGTATGTGGGCTAAATGATCCCCAAAAAAGAGCAAAAATAGCGCTAGCCTTGAAACAAATGAATCTGGATTTTGTATTAATACAGGAAACTCATATTATGTCAACACAAGCACATGTCTTGACTCAGCTAGGATTTCACCTGCTAGTGCATTCAAGCCAAGGGGTTAAAAAAAGAGGGGTAGCTATTTTAGCTAGGAATAATAAAATGTTAACCAGGAAGAAAGCACAGGACAAATGGGGAAGATGGGCCATGGTTGAGTGCTTTATCGATGGAGAATGGACAACGATTGCAACTGTTTATGGCTCAACAGAGGATGACCCTGATATCTTTCAATTTTTAGATGTTGAGTTAGCAACATGGGCACCAAAAATTATATTGGGAGGTGATTTTAATATTAATGGAGCAGATGGATTAGGGCTGGGTTCATTTGGAAAATATAAAGGCAGGAAAAAAAAGTAAACCAGGCACTACATAGTCTGGTTTTAAATAATGCTCTCTCAGATGTGTGGGGGAAAAAGAGAATGGATAATAAAGGCTTTACATATTATTCTTCTCCGCATCGAACATGCGCAAGATTAGATTATTTTTTCGTTTCTAGCACCACTATTTCAAATTCAAAGATTGAAAGGCTGCCACGGATCCTTAGTGATCACAACCCTTTAGTACTCACTATAGCAACAAAAACAAACACTAGACAATACACAAATTGGACCTTCGAAAGAGAGCTATTGAAAGACGAAAAATATATAGAACACATGAATAAATGGATTATTGATTTTTTTACTTTTAATAGGGATACAGCAGAAATGGGAGTGGTCTGGGACACCTTTAAAGCTGGAGTACGAGGGGAAACAAAGAGCTACAATTCTTATAAAAGGAAACAAATTCAGCTGAGGAATTCAGAACTAGCGCAGAAGGTCCTTAAGGCAGAGGAAAACTTAGAAAACAGTGTTTTGTCAGGGAGGGATTTGGAAAAGGCTTGGTTAGAGCTAGTGAAAGTTAAAGGTGAGGCAGAGGGCGAAATTGCTAGTAAAGCAGCGAAAATTTATAATATTAAAAGAGAGAAATGTTATGAGTTAAGCGAGTCAGTAGGCAGAATTTTGGCTACTCGGACAAGGCAACAAGAAGCCGTAGGTACAGTTAGAGAAATTAGGGATACATCTGGCACGGCTCATTCAGAGTCGAACGAAATAAGAGAAGTTTTTAGGACATTTTATGAGAAGCTGTATGACGATGAACTAGAGGGTCGGGATTCTCAAAGAGATAATGAGGAAATGAAGGAGTACCTCCAAGAGATTCCTATAGACATAATCAAGGAAGAGGAAGCAGATGGATTAGAGGGAGCTCTGCAGATAGAAGAAATTAAGGAGGCAATATGGAATCTGCCTTCTGGTAAAGCAGCAGGTCCTGATCAAATTCCTATAGAATTTTATAAAGTATTTTGGGACTGTTTGATAGAAGAAATACTGAAGGTTATGCAACTGGCACAGCTGGACAAATCACCACCCAAGTCATGGGGGAGCGCTGAGGTGGTAGTAATATTAAAGAAAGGGAAAAACCCGGAAGATCAAGGATCGTACAGGCCTATAACTTTACTCAATCCGGATGTAAAAGTCTTTTCCAAAGCATTGGCATCAAGGCTTGCAAGAGTTATTGATAAAATTGTCAGTAGCTGCCAACATGGTTTTATACCAGGGAGAGGAACTACCCACCACATACGAAAAGTAATAACGTTACTTGATGTAACGTCAGTCACAGGAGACCCGATTGCAGTGATGTTACTTGATGCAGAAAAAGCATTTGATCGGGTCTCCTGGGGCTACCTGTGGTATGCTCTGGCAAGAACAGGTATTAAACAAGGTTTTATTAAAGCCCTACAAACTCTTTACCTAAACCCGGTAGCAACTATACGAGTGAATGGTGGAAATACGGGCCAATTTCAAATAAAAAGAGGGACTAGACAAGGGTGCCCTTGCTCACCGCTATTGTTTGCCATATATATGGACCCATTAATACGCAGAATAGAGACATCCGAGATGATAGCACCTTTAATAACACTCATTGGGCAGTGCAAAATGTTAGCTTACGCAGATGACATCGCTGTAATCTCCCCAAATCCCTCTGAATCTATAGAACACCTTGAACTTGAGGCGAGGAAATTTGGAAAGATATCGGGGTATAAATTAAATACATCTAAAACACAGATAATAAAAAATTCATTTACCCCATGTATAGACAATCGAGTGGTCCAGGAAGGCACGTACTTAGGGGTTATCATAATGTCGGACCTGGATCTCTTAGTAGAAAAGAATATCAATCCTTTGATTAAGAAAGTAGAGAAAGACTTGTATAGGTGGGATAAGCTGCATTTGTCAATAGTGGGACGGTCGAATATAGTAAAAATGTCGATACTCCCAAAATTTTTATATTTATTTAGAGCAATACCTTTATTATTTGATGGTAAAATATTTAAAAAACTGGAATGTATAATCAATAGATTCATTTTGGCAAAGGGGAAAACGAGAAGAGCCCTTAGATTCTTGACACTGCCGAGAGAAAGGGGAGGCTGGGGAGTTCCAGACTTAAAATCTTATTACTGGGCGGCGGCTCTACAGAATATGATCGGTATGCTGGGAGGGGAAGAATCAGAAGAGTGGAGTAAATTCGGATCACTAGCAATCTATGGATTAACATTGGGAATGGAAGTGAAGGATGTTTTGCTGAAATTTACAGAGGCCAGCTACTATAAGAGGACAAAGTTTAAGACGCTTATAGCAGCATATGAGATCTGGAAAAGCTTCGCTAAAAAAATAGGTTTGGGGAAATATAACTCGTATACTAGACTCTCACATAATTTAAACCTCCCACAAGATATCTTCTCGGGACCTATATTTGCAGAGTGGGAAATCAGGGGAATTAGAACTATAGGGGATGTAAAGGGGGACCAGGGGATTCTTCAATTCTCAGATTTACAAGCTAGATTTAACCTAGAGACTAGGCAATTTTTTAAATATTTACAAATTAGGAGTTTTCTTCTGAACAAAAAAGGAGGCATTTTGGGATTTAGGCGTAACTCGATTATGGAGATAATTCAAGGGGGGCAAGATTGCACAATTAAAAGGCTATATGCTGAACTGATAAAAGCAAAACAGGACGACTACCAAAAATGGAGCGAAAAATGGAAGGACAATCTCAATATTAGTTCCGAAAGTTTTGGTATCTCTTTAGAAAAGGGTTATTCTTTGTTATGTTCAGCACCATTGCAGGCGCAACATTATAAAACATTATATCATTTATATTTTACACCCGCTAAAATAGCGCAATGGGGAGGTACAGTGGGTATTAAGTGCTATAGATGTGGAAGCTTGGATGCTGATTTACAACACGTATTTGCTACATGCCCTCATCTAGACCTACTAAAAAAAGACATTGAATGTTTTATAAACAATATTTTAGGAACTGAAATTGTGTTAACCCCAGGAACTATTCTACTAGGAGTCAATGTTGAGGATGTACGACCTTTCTGTGGGAGGGAATTTCTATTTGTTGCAATATCTGTCATGAGATTATGTATAGCCTCTGCATGGA
This sequence comes from Lissotriton vulgaris, assembly GCF_964263255.1. Taxonomy (NCBI): domain Eukaryota; kingdom Metazoa; phylum Chordata; class Amphibia; order Caudata; family Salamandridae; genus Lissotriton; species Lissotriton vulgaris. The sequence continues at coordinate 165,099,843 of NC_141695.1, read as the reverse complement.
TTGACCCTACACCACCTACTTTTCATAAATGGCTGGCTAAGTTATTAACAACATACAATGTGGAGAAAGAGATTTATGCAAGGAAGGGAAAAAGGGGAAGGAAGCTAGGCAAGATAATATGGGATCCTATAACGCGGTGGAAAGATGATTTAACAGTTTAAAACTGAGGTCTGTCTGAAATTTGGTTAAATGAGGTTCATATATGAAATTTAAATGGCTATGTTGGTTATAATGGGAGACATTTATTGACTGTGCGGAAAGATCAGGAAAGGATAATTCTGTTTGAATACACTCAGGTTATACATTCTGGAATAACATTTTGGTTCAAGTTACCCTACTCCTTTGTTTTAACTGTATGCTGCTTTCTTTAACTCGCCTGTTGACGGTTTATTGGTTGTTCTTCCTTAATGTCAAGCATTTATTTTTCTTTTTTTTCATTAATATTGCCGTGCCCTGTATATAACTGCAAAACATCTTAATAAAAATATAAAAAAAAAAAAAAGAAAAGTTACATTAAATTTGACTTCGGCATCAGGTCAGGTTTAATCCAACAATCATTTTTAGACCTTGAATTATCGGACTTTCATAGTCCCTTTCAGAAGTTAGCACAGCTGAGTTGTCAGCATGTAACCCTATACTCGCCAATGGGGCTACCCATGTTTCAGCAATAAAACAACAATTTACTGTTTTTACTGTTAGGGCACGTACCAATAAATGCCATACTCTTAGATATATCGCAGTCTCTCTTGAGACGTGATAGGTCTGCTGTAGGAGTGACTTATATTTATTAAAGACGGAGGTTCCGGCTTTGCCATTAGTTTGAATGGCAAAGCCAAAGTAGCAGTTGAAACTGCTTTTGCCAGTCTGCAGTAGCAGGCTAGCAAACATTTTTTCGCGTTGTTGAATCCAGTGTGGCACAATAGGTGCTTCAGCCTAAGTGAAACACTTTTCCTTACCGGCCCGGACAACACTAGTATCATATACTAGGGACTTATAAGTAAAAATAGTTCTACCAATTGGGTTTAAGCAAATTAGAAATATGCGTAATTGGGTCAGACTCAAAACACTGGCACTTAGGTCAGATTGTAGTCAAAAAACAAACAGCTTCAGTCCAAAACGTTAGGGGTGATCATGCAACTAAAAGGTGTTTCCTTACAATTCGACAAGTGATCATCCGAGAATAAGTGTTAGGAGACTGGGGGCCTCATGTAGGGGGAAACTGGCGTAGGGCAGCACCGCAAGTCTACTTGCAGTGTTGCCTACACCAATTTGAAAGGGCAGGAAAGCACTGTATTTACAAAATACGATGCATTCCTGTCCTTTACTTTTGCACTGGTACACAATTTGCTGCTTAGCTCCAATGCAAGCACCCTTACACCATGGTGCAGAGGTGTCTGTGTTGCATGCAGGATTGTTTTATAGCAGGAAGGGGCAATTTCTTTCTATGTGTGCTACAGAATGCAGCACACTTGGAAAGAGGAGAAAACTAGCAGAAATAAAAATATTTCTCCTTGTTGCGCCTGCCCAGGAGATGTGTAATGTTTAGACTTTTCCCCAGGTTTACATCATTAAGTAAATCTGGGGCAGCATCAAAATCCATGGGTGAGGCAAGAGAAAACCCACTGCAACGCTCATTGAATGCCTCCCTGGTGAAGTGTATGGCAACGTAGCGACTTGCACTGCTTTATCTTACTCCTTATCAATGAGGCCATGCAAAGATAGACCCAGTGGCCTTGCTTGACCTCATAGATATGGTTGAGAGGTTTGTGTCGCTGGAGCTTCAGAAAAAGTGACACTATGGTTAGGCAAGCCTCTCATAAATAAGCTCCTAAGTGTATCTGATGTAACACTGACAAAATGGTAATTAGTGATCATTTGAGAAAATCAATGTAAGATTAATTGAACTTGAAATTGAGTTTACCCGGGGCAAGGAATATGAATTCTCCAAATTGTTAGTTTTTTTAAAGAACTTCGATTCCGAAAGGGAGAAAATTGGGCTTGCAATGCGAATGGACCTAATGAACAAGTTACTTACCTTCAGTAACGCTTTTTCTGGTGGACACAGTATATGCCTGTGGATTCCTCAACTTGTGAATATCCCCTGCGCAGCAGCCATTCTGAATTTGTTGTAGCTCTCCACGCGGGCGAGGTCATGGACGACGTCACAGAGGGTACAACTCCGCTCGCGACCCCGCTAACGTCACTGGATCCATAATAGGGCCTCGTCGGCGTGATGACGTCAGTGCCGCCCCTTTTTTTCCATGCCCCCGAGGCACACGGATGGACCGACATAAACAAGTGTAATATACACAGTACACAGTATTTGAACCAACACACATAGTGTGAAGACAACTCAAAGGGTAAACATAATTAAACATTTCCATTGGAAAATACAACATGAATACTTGCAGGTATAGAAGAGTGGACAAAGGGGAGGCGGGTGGGTCAGTGAGGAATCCACAGGCAGATACTGTTTCCACCAGAAAAAGCATTACCGAAGGTAAGTAACTTGTTCTTCTGATGGATAATTCTGCCAGTGGATTCCTCACCTTGTGAATAGATTCCCACAGCAGTCCCCACTCGTGGAAGAGGATATCCACCCTTCTATACCAGAAAATCTTGAAGGACAAAATATGCAAAGTGGCCGTCCCTTCTCACTTCGGAATCTAAGCAGTAATGCTTCGCAAAAGTGTGGAGGGAGGCCCAGGTTGCCGCTCTGCAAATGTCTTCTACAGGAACACCCCTAGACAAAGCAGATGTAGAAGACTTTGCTCTAGTAGAGTGAGCTCTTATACCCTCTAGAGGTTCCTTACCAGCCAGTGCGTAGCAGATCTTAATACACAAGATAATCCATCTTGAAAGTGTGCGCTTGTGCACCGCTCTTCCTTTCCTGCAGTCAGCAAATCCAACAAAAAGCTGGTCGTCCACACGATAGTCTTTAGTCCTATCGAGATAAAAGCTCACCGCCCTCTTAGGGTCGAGACGGTGAAGCAACTCCTCCTAGTAGGAAGGGTGAGGGGGAGGATAGAAGGTAGGAAGGGTAATGGACTGCCCCAGATGGAAGGGAGTTACCACCTTAGGCAGAAAGGCAGCCCTGGTCCTGAGAACCATTCTTTAAGCATGAATGGTCAAGAATGGGGGTTTCGAACTCAGAGCTTGAAGCTCACTTACCCTCCTTGCCGAGGTAATTGCAACAAGAAAAACAGTCTTGAAAGACAGCAGTCTCATGGGACACTTGTGCAAAGGTTCAAAGGGTGAACCCATCAAGTAGGTTAACACAAGATTTAAGTCCCATTAAGGCACAATAAAAGGAGTAGGAGGGAATTTGTTGGTAAGACCCTTAAGAAAACGTAACACAATAGGTGACTTAAACAAAGACGGCTGGTTCGACAAACAAAGGAATGCCGACAAGGCCGATAAATAACCTTTTACAGTAGCCACAGCAAAACCCCTGCTGGGCCAAAGAAAGAGCAAATTGAAGAATATTGGACAAACAAGCTCTTAAGGGGTCAATAGATTTCTTTCCACACCATGAAACAAATTTAGACCATCTATAAGAATAAATTGACTTGGCGGAAAGCCGCCTGGCATAAAGAATAACAGCCGCCACGTCAGGCGGGAGAGAAAAAGAATTCAGGTTGCCCCGTTCAATCTCCAGGCATAAAGGTGTAAGCTCTAGAGGTGGGGGTGTAGAAACTGCCCCTCCATCTGAGAGAAGAGGTCTGCCCTGAGCGGGAGACGGAGCGGCGGGCACGAGGAGAGGCAGAGAAGATCTGTGTACCACACCCTTCTTGGGCAATCCGAGGCGATCAATATGACTTGGGCCCGGTCTTGCCGAATCTTCCTCAGAACCCGAGGAATCAAGGGTATGGGCGTAAAGGAGTGCGAGTCTCAACACAACTGAAACGCATCCCCCAAAGCTCCCTGCATCGGAAACTGGAGACTGTAGAATGACGGGCAGTGAGCGTTCTCGTGAGTGGCAAACAGGTCCACCTGAGGAATTCCCCACGTCCGAAAGACCTAACATACTTCCTCTGGATGAAGCCTCCACTTGTGGTCGGCTGAGAACTGCTGACTGAGACTGTCTGCACGCACGTTCAGAACTCCGGCCAGATGATTTGCCATCAGACAAATCTGATGGTCTCGAACCCAGGACCAGAGACGCAGAGCTTTTCTGCAAAGACACTCCTCCCTGCTTGTTGACATACCACAACGCAGTAGTGTTGTCCGTAAGGACCTGAACCGACTGAACGCAAAGGGAAGGGAGGAAGGCCTTGAGCGCCAGACGAATCGCCCACAACTCTAGAAGGTTGATATGAAGCAACCTTTCCTCTGGAGACCAAAGACCCTTGATCTCCAGATCCCCCAGAGGAACGCCTCACCCTAGAGTGGATGCATCCTTTATCACTGTGTCAACCGATGGAGGAAGATGGAAAGGCTTTCCTTGAGACAGACTGCCTTCCACACTCCACCAAGACAGATTCGCTGTAGCTTCTCTGGAGATCCTCATTGACTCCCTGAGATCTCCGTTGTGCTGATACCACTGCTTGCGGAGGCACCACTAGAGCACCCTCATGCGCCAGCTTGCATGGTTGACCAACAGAATGCAGGAAGCCATCAAACCGAGCAGACGAAGGACCTTCAGGACTGGAACGACCGCTCCATTATGAAACAAAGGAATAATTTCCTGAATGTTGGGAATCCTTTGAGGCGGAGGGAATGCTCTACAGACAGTAGTGTCCAGTACCGCCTCTATAAACAGGTTGCGCTGTGAGGGCACCAGGTGAGATTTGGGTACATTTATCGAAAACCCCAACCTGTACAACAACTGGGTTGTCACTTGCAGATGATGACAAACCCTCTCTGGCGACTCCGCTTTGATTAGCCAATCGTCCAGATAGGGAAAAACTGAAATTTCCCGATCTTCTGAGATGGGCTGTCACCACTGCCATCACCTTGGTGAAGACTCGAGGTGCAGTAGTAAGTCCAAAAGGGAGAACTGCAAACTGATAATGTTGCGATTCCACAGTGAAACGGAGATACTTCCTGTACGACTTCAGGATGGGGATGTGGAAATATGCATCCAGCAAGTCGGTCTTCTTCCAGCAGCACCTGAAGGACCTGCGCAAGGGTAAGCGTCTTGAACTTCTCTTGTTTCAGATAAAGATTCAAGATCCTGAGATCCAGGATTGGACGTAACCTGCCATCCTTCTTGGGAAATCAGGAAATACCGGAGTAGCATCCCTGACCCCGTTCCTGCTCTGGAACCACTTCTATTGCACCTTTCTTTAACAAGGTCAGAACTTCCTACCGAAGGAGATGGAGATGTTCTTCCGAGCAAGCCCCTTGACAAGGAGATGTAATTTGGAGGGAATTCCCGAAAGGGAAGAGCAAACCCATTTTCTACAAGATTGAGAACCCACAGACCTGTAGTAACCGGTTCCCAATCTTGCAGAAAATGATTAAGCTGACCCCCTATAGGACAAACATGATCCGGAATGGGGAATCTAGGGCAGCTTTGCTGTGTTGATAGGAGGGGAGGTAGAGGAAGAAGAGGAGGAGGAGGGCTGACAGCCTCGGGGACGACCTCTAATCTTTCCTCCATACGATTTGTATGGAGTGTTCTGTTGTTGTTGTTGTTGTTGCTACTGCTGGCGAGGCTGGCCATTGGAACGAAAGGATGACTTCCCAAATCCTCTGTATCTACGAAAGGAGCCTCTAGATTGCACTTGCAAGCCAAGTGATTTTGCTGTGGCCTTGCTTTCTTTAAACCTCTTGAGGGCAGCGTCAGCTTTTTTACCAAAGAGTCCTGAACCATCAAATGGTAAATCCATCAAAGTAGCCTGCACATCTATTGAAAAGTCTGTCAATTTCAACCATGCACCTCTTCTTGTAGCCACTGCAGAACCCATAATCCTTGCCACCGAGTCAGCCGTGTCCAAGCCGCTCTAAATGACTTGACAGGCAGCAGCCTGGGTATCGTTCAAAACTTCCTGAAAGTTTTTCCTATCTTCCTCATTCAGTTTAGACAGCAACTGGATAGAAGAATCCATCAAAGCATGAATGTACCTCCCCATCAAACAGGTAGCATTCGCAGATTTCAACGCCATGCTTGCAGAGGAAAATACTTTCGAGGCAGACTGGTCAATTCTTTTAGATTCCCTGTCAGCTGGAACCTGAAGGAAAGCTCCCGAAGATCTCTTTGAGCATGCAGCCTGAACCACTAGGCTCTCAGGAGATGGATGAGAAGATAAAAACTCCGGATCGCCAGGAGCCACTCTATATCTTCGTGCAATAGATCTTGAAACTACAGGCGCAGAATTAGGTTTTCGCCAGACCTCTATAACAGGTTAAGGAATTGCCTCATTGAAAGGCAAGAGAGGCTCAACAACTGAAGAAGGCGAATGAAGAACCTCCGTTAACAAATTTGACTTGAACTCACTGGTCGGGAGTTGAATGTCTAACAATTCAGCCGCTTTTCTTACAACCACATGATAGGGAGCTACATCCTTTGATGGTGCTTCGGAATCAGGTGAAAACTCCCATTCAGGTGAAATGTCCAGTCCACTGGCCTCCCTCAATTCATCAAAATAGTCTTCTGAATCAAGCAGCTCACCTTCTTCAACTTCCTCATGATAACGCTCCTCTTCTAAAACCCTCTGAGCCTCTCTCCTGGAGCGAATCCTTTTAACAGACGCCGAAGGATCCATAACTGACTCCGTCGGATTCGGGACCGGCATCGTGCACGGATCCTATTGCGCTGCTTGCGCCAAACGAGGCCGAACAGACGGCGCCGGTAAAGATGCAAATGGCGTCGTAGACTTCAGAGCCGGGAAATTCCAAGACGGAGCCGCCGGGAAGAACGGCATGAAGGGGGCCTGGGCATAGGCCTGAGGAGCCCCCAAATTAAAGGCTAATGGACCGATGGGACCCGCAGGCGCACCAGAGGGCTACATTGCTCTTGCGAAGACACCATACATGGCATTAAGGTAATGCGATGGGTCCTGCCCTGGAGCAGGGAATGGAGGGTAAGCTCCTGGTACTGTCTCCGAAGCCGGTGTTCCTGGATTCGGGCCAGCCAGCACCGACATCGGAACATCTTCTGGTTGCTCCTGTTCTTCCGGCACAGGATGATCTTCATTCGGATCCGGAGAATGGACCAAAACCGGAGCTGGAGCCGGCGTCGGTGATCGAGGCGGAGAGACTTCGGGTGAGGCTGACTTCTCTGGAGAGACTGGATTTGACAATGAAGAAGAGGCATGATCCCTTCTGTGACGTCGAGGCGAAGTCGATCTCGGCGCCGCTTCTTTTTCAGATCGATGCCTTGAGGAATTCTTCTTCCTCTCTCTCTTTCGATGCCTTCAGGTTCATCTTCCTGCAGCATGGACATCCATCGACATCATGGTCGGAAGACAAGCACCACGCACAATCTTCGTGCGGGTCAGTGATGGACATCTGCTTACCGCACTCCCTGCATGGCTTAAAACCACATTCATTATTTTACCTCTGGAGGAGATGGAACACGAGTATTCAGCTGAAGTGGAAGGGTAGGATGCTGTAAATTAAGAAGCAGACCTGCTACAACTTCCAAAAGCACAATTTTTCCCTGTGAGGAAATGTGGTGTATTATATGGTGAGGGTATGTGACCTCATCGTGGAAAACACTTACATTACCAACTTGGGTCTAAGCAGGGTCGTTCATTAAATGTTAGCTCATCCCTTGGTAGCTCTGGCTTCAAGCAGTCAGGTTTAAACAAAGGAAAAATTTTAAAGAATGTGGGCGCACCAAAACAACAGAATAAGAAATGTACGCAATATGAAAGAAACCTGACACCAATTCATAAAAATAGATTGTATTTCTATGATTTTTTAGACACCAGAATAAGCAACATCGACCAAAGGGTTTTTAAGTAAAACGTAAATCTCAGCTTTTCACTCAAAAACTTGAACAAGAATTGGTAACGACAAAGTTTGAGAACGTTGTAAAACATTTAAAGAATTGTGTTTGACTACTGCGGCCAGTGTTGGGCAGCCAAATCCAACGGGGGGAAGGTCAAGGAGCTGATGAGGAGTATTAAGTCTGGTGACTTTACCCCCAAATCAGTCTTGAGTCCAGTTCAGGCCTTATGGGTGAACCGCCATAGACTTCAATGGAGTGGTCACGATACAAGTGATACAGGATGTTGAAGATGCAGTAAAATGATGAGGATGCTATTCCGTCAAACAAGGTCTTCCTCCTAGGTTCACAGTCCAAATGAGGTGAATTTGGCTACAGGAGTCAACGTCCAGCGAGGTCCTCTTAGGTCAAGATGCAGTCCAGTTGCCATTGGCCTACTGGCCTCTGGCCACAGAGCAACCAGTGGTTCCCCTTTGTGAAAGCTAGTGTTGGTCTTGGGTAACCAGACTATACTCCATGACTCTCCCTGATCCGGCAGACTTTGGTACAACTTTCCAGCATCATGACTTGGTCATCTGAGCTACACATCAATGGTCAGTGGGGATTATGGCTACTGACTGACCAAAACGGGCTTCTTCAGCTTTTGTGGCCTCTGTGCTGTAACAGAATGTCAACCAACTGCCTCTTGGAGTTCACCTCTTCTGTCTGGGACTCAGGAGTGACATTTCCATGAGCAAGGCACCACAGATACAGGTACCGCAGATATAGTCCTCTCTTTGCTAGTCCAAGTATAAGCCTGTGCAGTCCAGTCTTCAGTGCAGAGTTTCTTTGTAATGTCCACCGAACAGCAGGGTGGTTTTTCTTCAGTTAACACTTCAGACCAGATATGATTTGAGGTCTGGATGCCAGGGGTGTCATACTTATTCCCAGAAAGTACCCTCAGGGTAGGTACCAGTTACTAGCCAAAGGGCTACTATGACCCTCCCCACCTGGTGATGACTTACTGTGATATATGGTATCTAGCTGTCCCAGAGTGCACTTTTCTGTCCACACCCAAGGTCACAGCATCCTTCTCTCGATGAGTGGGGCTTGGCAGCAACCCCTAGAGGCGTGGCTACCATGGGAAAAATGGGTTGGCAACTGGTCTCTCGTCTCTGTCCCTGACGTCAACTCTTCTACCTCAACAAAAGCAACCCCTTTCATGTGTGTTCACCATTTGTCCTTCAAAGACAGCTTCCTTTTTGAAGCTCAACATTTGGGGTAACACCCTGTGTGGCTTTCAGGGAGAGATGACACCTCTTTCAAAAACAGGCCTCTATTTTTGGTACTCCTGGTAGTCATTCACACTTCTCCCCAAGAGGGCAAAAGGGTGACTTGTAGCCAATGTATGACAGTGGCCACAGGAAGACTTGGGCAACAGAGTGACAACTTTCTAACAGTTGATTTCTTGAAAAGTTACATTAAATTTGACTTCGGCATCAGGTCAGGTTTAATCCAACAATCATTTTTAGACCTTGAATTATCGGACTTTCATAGTCCCTTTCAGAAGTTAGCACAGCTGAGTTGTCAGCATGTAACCCTATACTCGCCAATGGGGCTACCAATGTTTCAGCAATAAAACAACAATTTACTGTTTTTACTGTTAGGGCACGTACCAATAAATGCCATACTCTTAGACATATCGCAGTCTCTCTTGAGACGTGATAGGTCTGCTGTAGGAGTGACTTATATTTATTAAAGACGGAGGTTCCGGCTTTGCCATTAGTTTGAATGGCAAAGTCAAAGTAGCAGTTGAAACTGCTTTTGCCAGTCTGCAGTAGCAGGCTAGCAAACATTTTTTCGCGTTGTTGAATCCAGTGTGGCACAATAGGTGCTTCCGCCTAGGTGAAACACTTTTCCTTACCGGCCCGGACAACACTAGTATCATATACTAGGGACTTATAAGTAAAAATAGTTCTACCAATTAGGTTTAAGCAAATTAGAAATATGCGTAATTGGGTCAGACTCAAAACACTGGCACTTAGGTCAGATTGTAGTCAAAAAACGAACAGCTTCAGTCCAAAACGTTGGGGGTGATCATGCAACAAAAAGGTGTTTCCTTACAATTCGCCAAGTGATCATCCGAGAATAACTGTTAGGAGACTGGGGGCCTCATGTAGGGGGAAACTGGCGTAGGGCAGCACCGCAAGTCTACTTGCAGTGTTGCCTACACCAATTTGAAAGGGCAGGAAAGCACTGTATTTACAAAATACAATGCATTCCTCTACTTTACTTTTGCACTGGTACACAATTTGCTGCTTAGCTCCAATGCAAGCACCCTTACAGCATGGTGCAGAGGTGTCTGCGTTGCATGCAGGATTGTTTTATAGCAGGAAGGGGCAATTTCTTTCTATGTGTGCTACAGAATGCAGCACACTTGGAAAGAGGAGAAAACTAGCAGAAATAAACATATTTCTCCTTGTTGCGCCTGCCCAGGAGATGTGTAATGTTTAGACTTTTCCCCAGGTTTACATCATTAAGTAAATCTGGGGCAGCATCAAAATCCATGGGTGAGGCAAGAGAAAACCCACTGCAACGCTCATTGAATGCCTCCCTGGTGAAGTGTATGGCAAAGTAGCGACTTGCACTGCTTTATCTTATTCCTTATCAATGAGGCCATGCAAAGATAGACCCAGTGGCCTTGCTTGGCCTCATAGATATGGTTGAGAGGTTTGTGTCGCTGGAGCTTCAGAAAAAGTGACACTATGGTTAGGCAAGCCTCTCATAAATAAGCTCCTAAGTGTATCTGATGTAACACTGACAAAATGGTAATTAGTGATCATATGAGAAAATCAATGTAAGATTAATTGAACTTAAAATAGTTTACCCGGGGCAAGGAATATGAATTCTCCAAATTGTTAGTTTTTTTTAAAGAACTTCGATTCCGAAAGGTAGAAAATGGGGCTTGTAATGCGAATGGACCTAATGAACAAGTTACTTACCTTCACTAACGCTTTTTCTGGTGGATACAGTATATGCCTGTGGATTCCTCAACTTGTGAATATCCCCTGCGCAGCAGCCATTCTGAATTTTTTGTAGCTCTCCACGCGGGCGAGGTCATGGACGACGTCACAGAGGGTACAACTCCGCTCGCTACCCCGCTAACGTCACTGGATCCATAATAGGGCCTCGTCGGCGTGATGACGTCAGTGCCTCCCCTTTTTTTCCGTGCCCCCGAGGCACACGGATGGACTGACATAAACAAGCGTAATATACACAGTACACAGTATTTGAACCAACACACATAGTGTGAAGACAACTCAAAGGGTAAACATAATTAAACATTTCCATTGGAAAATACAACATAAATACTTGCAGGTATAGAAGAGTGGACAAAGGGGAGGCGGGTGGGTCAGTGAGGAATCCACAGGCAGATACTGTTTCCACCAGAAAAAGCATTACCGAAGGTAAGTAACTTGTTCTTCTGATGGATAAATCTGCCAGTGGATTCCTCACCTTGTGAATAGATTCCCACAGCAGTCCCAACTCCCGGAAGAGGATGTCCACCCTTCTATACCAGAAAATCTTGAAGGACAAAATACGCAAAGTGGCCGTCCCTCCTCACTTCGGAATCTAAGCAGTAATGCTTCGCGAAAGTGTGGAGGGAGGCCCAGGTTGCCGCTCTGCAAATGTCTTCTACAGGAACACCCCTAGACAAAGCAGATGAAGAAGACTTTGCTCTAGTAGAGTGAGCTCTTATACCCTCTAGAGGTTCCTTACCAGCCAGTGCGTAGCAGATCTTAATACACAAGATAATCCATCTTGAAAGTGTGCGCTTGTGCACCGCTCTTCCTTTCCTGCAGTCAGCAAATCCAACAAAAAGCTGGTCGTCCACACGATAGTCTTTAGTCCTATCGAGATAAAAGCTCACCGCCCTCTTAGGGTCGAGACGGTGAAGCAACTCCTCCTAGTTGGAAGGGTGAGGGGGAGGATAGAAGGTAGGAAGGGTAATGGACTGCCCCAGATGGAAGGGAGTTACCACCTTAGGCAGAAAAGCAGCCCTGGTCCTGAGAACCATTCTTTCAGCAAGAATGGTCAAGAATTGGTGTTTCGAACTCAGAGCTTGAAGCTCACTTACCCTCCTTGCCGAGGTAATTGCAACAAGAAAAACAGTCTTGAAAGACAGCAGTCTCATGGGACACTTGTGCAAAGGTTCAAAGGGTGAACCCATCAAGTAGGTTAACACAAGATTTAAGTCCCATTGAGGCACAATAAAAGGAGTAGGAGGGAATTTGTTGGTAAGACCCTTAAGAAAACGTAACACAATAGGTGACTTAAACAAAGACGGCTGGTTCGGCAAATAAAAGGAATGCCGACAAGGCCGATAAATAACCTTTTACAGTAGCCACAGCAAAACCCCTGCTGGGCCAAAGAAAGAGCAAATTGAAGAATATTGGACAAACAAGCTCTTAATAGGTCAATAGATTTCTCTCCACACCATGAAACAAATTTAGACCATCTATAAGAATAAATTGACTTGGTGGAAAGCCGCCTGGCATAAAGAATAACATCCACCACGTCAGGCGGGAGAGAAAAAGAATTCAGGTTGCCCCGTTCAATCTCCAGGCATAAAGGTGTAAGCTCTGGAGGTGGGTGTGTAGAACCTGCCCCTCCATCTGAGAGTAGAGGTCTGCCCTGAGAGGGAGACGGAGCGGCGGGCACGAGGAGAGGCAGATATGATCTGTGTACCACACCCTTCTTGGCCAATCCGGGGCGATCAATATGACTTGGGCCCGGTCTTGCCGAATCTTCCTCAGAACCTGAGGAATCAAGGGTATGGGAAAAAAGGAGTTGCGAGTCTCAACACAACTGAAACGCATCACCCAAAGCTCCCTGCATCGGAAACTGGAGACTGTAGAATGACGGGCAGTGAGCGTTCTCGTGAGTGGCGAACAGGTCCACCTGAGGAGTTCCCCACGTCCGAAAGACGTAACGTATCTCCTCTGGATGAAGCCTCCACTGACGAGACTGGCCATTGGAACGAAAGGATGACTTCCCAAATCCTCTGTATCTACGAAAGGAGCCTCTAGATTTCACTTGCAAGCCAAGTGATTTTGCTGTGGCCTTGCTTTCTTTAAACCTCTTGAGGGCAGCGTCAGCTTTTTTACCAAAGAGTCCTGAACCATCAAATGGTAAATCCATCAAAGTAGCCTGCACATCTATTGAAAAGTCTGTCGATTTCAACCATGCACCTCTTCTCATAGCCACTGCAGAACCCATAATCCTTGCCACCGAGTCAGCCGTGTCCAAGCCGCTCTGAATGACTTGACAGGCAGCAGCCTGGGTATCGTTCAAAACTTCCTGAAAGTTTTTCCTATCTTCCTCATTCAGTTTAGGCAGCAACTGGATAGAAGAATCCATCAAAGCATGAATGTACCTCCCGATTAAACAGGTAGCATTCGCAGATTTCAACGCCATGCTTGCCGAGGAAAATACTTTCTAGGCAGACTGGTCAATTCTTTTAGATTCCCTGTCAGCTGGAACATGAGGGAAAGCTCCCGAAGATCTCTTTGAGCATGCAGCCTGAACCACTAGGCTCTCAGGAGACGGATGAGAAGATAAAAACTCCGGATCGCCAGGAGCCACTCTATATCTTCGTGCAATAGATCTTGAAACTGCAGGCGCAGAATTAGGTTTTCGCCAGACCTCTATAACAGGTTAAAGAATTGCCTCATTGAAAGGCAAGAGAGGCTCAACAACTGAAGAAGGCGAATGAAGAACCTCCGTTAACAAATTTGACTTGAACTCACTGGTAGGGAGTTGAATGTCTAACAATTCAGCCGCTTTTCTTACAACCACATGATAGGGGGCGACATCTTTTGATGGTGCCTCGGAATCAGGTGAAAACTCCCATTCAGGTGAAATGTCCAGTCCACTGGCCTCCCTCAATTCATCAAAATAGTCTTCTGAATCAAGCAGCTCACCTTCTTCAACTTCCTCATGATAACGCTCCTCTTCTAAAACCCTCTGAGCCTCTCTCCTGGAGCGAATCCTTTTAACAGACGCCGAAGGATCCATAACTGACTCCGTCGGATTCGGGACCGGCATCGTGCACCGATCCGATTGCGCCGCTTGCGCCAAACGAGGCCGAACAGACGGCGCCGGTGAAGATGCAAATGGCGTCGTAGTCTTCGGCGCCGGGAAATTCCAAGACGGAGCCGCCGGGAGGAACGGCATGAAGGGGGCCTGGGCATAGGCCTGAGGAGCCCCCAAATTGAAGGCTAATGGACCGATGGGACCCGCAGGTGCACCAGAGGGCTACATTGCTCTTGCGAAGACACCATACATGGCATGAAGGTAATGCGATGGGTCTTGCCCTGGAGCAGGGAATGGAGGGTAAGCTCCTGGTACTGTCTCCGAAGCCGGTGTTCCTGGATTTGGGCCAGCCAGCACCGACATCGGAACATCTTTTGGTTGCTCCTGTTCTTCCGGCACAGGATGATCTTCATTCGGATCCGGAGAATGGACCAAAACCGGAGCTGGACCCGGCGTCGGTGATCGACGCGGAGAGACTTCGGGTGAGGCTGACTTCTCTGGAGAGACTGGATTCGACAATGAAGGAGAGACATGATCCCTTCTGTGACGTCGAGGCGAGGTCGATCTCGGCGCCGCTTCTTTTTCAGATCGATTCCTTGAGGAATTCTTCTTCCTCTCTCTCTTTCGATGCCTTCGGGTTCATCTTCCTGCAGCATGGACATCCATCGACATCATGGTAGGAAGACAAGCACCACACGCAATCTTCGTGCGGGTCAGTGATGGACATCTGCTTACCGCACTCCCTGCATGGCTTAAAACCACATTTCCTCGCAGACATTTTCGAGAGAAACAAGAGAAACAGAGGAAAACAGCAAGAAATACAAAGTTACTACGGAGAGTCCCAAAGAAACCGTTGGCTTCGACGGCGCAGAAAAAAGGGAACTGACGTCATCACGCCGACGAGGCCCTATTATGGATCCAGTGACGTCAGCGGGGTCACGAGCGGTGTCGTACCCTCAGTGACGTCGTCCATGACCTCGCCTGCATGGAGAGCTACAAAAAATTCCTAATGGCTGCTGCGCAGGGGATATTGACAAGGTGAGGAATCCACTGGCAGATGTATCCTTCAGAAAGTTATTATCAAGTGCCCTCTGGCCCCTGTCCTCACTCTTCTGAGGTGCTAAATCATCAGTATCGTTCTGCCCCAGTACTGTTATAGACAGTCTGCATATTGTCTGACCTTGTCCCTAGAGTGCTGTCTTTGTTGCCTCTCGAAGTCTCATCAAATAGACCTGACGAGACAAGATGGTGACAGAGTAGAGCGCTACAGGGGCATTAAGCTTTATATAGCAGCATTCACTATGCAGCTTAGACAAGCAGTATTTTGGAAGAGGAAGGGGGCATGGGAGACCTACCCCGTGAGATGGTGGGGGGGGCACATTTGAAAAATATATCTGGCAAATGCAAAACGTTAAATATTCACAATTCTAAAATAACAAATAGTGACAACCTCTTCGTGGGAGTCAGCCTGAAAATTCTTCACTATGCTATCCCCAGACATCCTTGCAGATGGATGTACATCTTTCTGTGGTAGTATTTCAATTTAAAGCGAATTCGTGAGAGACACCGGCAGATTTTTTATCACTAGGTATTAGTAATGATAAGTGAGAGAGTGATGGATGTGGACTGACTTTGGAGGAAAGTGTAAGGCTTCTAGACAAGCTTGTACCCCTGAAAAACCAGTGAGGAAACAAGGATATTCAGTGCAGACCATGATGCATCCAGGCCCCCTTGTGAAATGAGGGTGATGGGCCAGGGTGTAGCTTCATGTCTATGCTAGAAAGAAACCTAGAGAAGAGCATCATGCATTGGTCACCAGGAGGGCCCAAGCATGGATCTATGGTGTCCAGTGTGCCCCAAGTATGGTGGTCGCCCCACACAACCCAACCAATCGAAGCACCTTCAATTGATGTTTAGGCAGGTCAGGGACTGCTGAAGTTTGTTTCGCGACTCCCCACAAAGGAACACAGACTTACCAATTGTATGCCATAACTCCTGTATTGGAAAATTATTGATTGTGGACCATAGCTGCACACCTCCTGTTTTTTTCTCCTATGAGACTTTCTAGGCTACTGTGTCACTTGCCCCTTTAGCATCCTTATCCCCAGAGGCCCACATACCAGGGAAATATGGGGACTATCTTTATTCAGACAGTGCAAGTCTGTCGGCAATGATGGAGGAATGCACTCTGCTGTCCACATTCATATAATGGGTTACACATGAGAAGTGTATTGAGCACATATGGTCTGGTACCTGGCCAGCAGTCTGGCCCACCCAGTGTGTTTGTGGCCCTCATGAAGACCTATGGAGGGCTGTTCTCCTAGCCTTGTCCTCTACGCTGACTCAAAACTAGGTACAGAGTAATTTCATTTAATGGCATGGGGAAGGGAATGGGCTAACCCCTGGGGATCATGTATAACATATGCCCTCTGCCCTCTTTGCCACAATCTGGACCCTTTCAAAGCCAGGACTCTCTCCGGGAATGAACAATGTGGAGTAGGAAACACCCACCTCGCTAGTTGCATCTTATTCCTCCAGCCTCTAAACATGAACCTACAGGCAACATTGTGACTCAAGCCTCATACTCACCCACCAATCAGCCTGGACATTCTCCCTCTTACATGAGTGCAAATATAAAGTGCCCTCCCACTGGTGACATACTTAGTGCCATAGCCCAGGCTCAGCATCCGGTTGGTCAGGTGCCTGTCATCTCCGAAGGTGCAGCGGGTGCCCAGGAACACCTGGTCGTACCAGGACTCTAAGAAGAGCTGGAGAAGGTTGTTGCGGTATAAACCTGCAATGGAGGGTTGAAAGGAAACATTGTTAACATGTGGGCAGAGAGGAGGAACTCATCGCTCAACTCTCTGAACATCTCTGTGGCAGCCACATTGAGGTGACCACCTCCTTTCTCCCGGACTAGGCGTTGTCTCTGGGATCTGATTGCTGTGTGCTGAGTCTATTACCATCTGTGTCTACTGACTTACTATTATGCTCTGAGTGGATATCAGGCCCCTCCATTGGATTGAGCTCCTGCTACCCATATCTTGAAGGATATGACGTCCTCAAATTGCTTTGAAACTCTCTTTTTTCTCTTTCCTCTCTCTCTTTGTCTCTCTCGCTTGCTGTTGCCCCATCCCCCTGTTTACTTATTGGAGGGTTCTCTGATTCCTTACTCTCCTTACTGGATGGATCTCCTGACCCCACTGCTGTGAGCTCTATGTCTCTTGGTCCAGGCACTGCAGTTAAAAATGACACCTCATCCTTCCTATCAGATCTTGGGGAATTCTACTGAGAGGGCAGATGTACTGATCATTTGGGGTCCTAGGGCCTTCTCTTACACAGGCTTATTGTTAGGTACATCTCTCAGACAATGAGCCCACACCCCTTCCTGTCCACTAGCACCACATATAAACATTCAACACTGCAACCAAAAGCGGAAATGGAAACTAAATTACATCATTGCACAGCACACCAATGCCTATGTCATAAGTGAGGGATAACACAAGAAAATGGAGTCACTTAGGCCAACGCCTTTCTACATATAATTTCTCATGTCCACCCCTTCCCCTGATGTCTTAGGACTGACTTCCACGCCCATCGCCGGCCATTCCCACAGGACCCACCGGCTCACCAATGGGACCACTGATGCAGGAGACACAGTTGAAATAGGACTGGCACGCACGCTCCACGTTGAAGGCCATCCAGTATCTCAGGCTGCTCATAAAGCTGAGGGCTGAGTCAGAGAGGTTCAGGATCCTCACGTCTCCTGCCACAGCACCATACTGCTGGTTGGACTCCAGAACTTTCACTAGCTCCATAGTTGCCCGACTATCCAGCTTCGTGTCAGAATCACAGACCTGTGGAATGAGCAGATAATGCCATAAATCAGCTGCCTGCTATCTAGTGAAAATGGAAATATGGTGGCGATCTTAATGAATGCATCCTAAAGAATGAGCAGATAATACCACAAATCAGCGGTCTTCTAACCAGTTCCCTTGGAAATATGGTGGAGACCTTAAGGAATGTATCCTATGGAATGAGAATATGATGCCACAAATTATCTGCCTTCTATCTAGTGCCCTTGGAAATATTGTGGGGACCTTAAGGAATTCATCATATGGAATGAGCAGATAATGCCACATATCAGCTGCCTTCTATCGAGTGCCCTCGGAAATATGGCAGCAACCTTAATGAATACATCCTAAAGAATGAGCAGATAATACCACAAATCAGCGGTCTTCTATCCAGTTCCCTTGGAAATATGGTGGAAACCTTAAGGAATGTATCCTATGGAATGAGAATATGATGCCACAATTCAGCTATCTTCTATCTAGTGCCCTTGGAAATATGGTGGGTACCTTAAGGAATTCATCATATGGAATGAGCAGATAATGCCACATATCAGCTGCCTTCTATCGAGTGCCCTCGGAAATATGGCAGCAACCTTAATGAATACATCCTAAAGAATGAGCAGATAATACCACAAATCAGCGGTCTTCTATCCAGTTCCCTTACTAAATATGGTGGAGACCTTAAGGAATGTATCCTATGGAATGAGAATATGATGCCACAATTCAGCTATCTTCTATCTAGTGCCCTTGGAAATATGGTGGGTACCTTAAGGAATTCATCATATGGAATGAGCAGATAATGCCACATATCAGCTACTTCTATCTAATGCCCTCGGAAATATGGTGGGGACCTTAAGGACTGCATCATATGGAATGAGCAGATAATGCCACAAATCAACTGTCTTCTATCCAGTTCCCTTGGAAATATGGTGGAGACATTAATGAATGAATCCTATGGAATGAGCAGACGTTGCCATACATCAGCTGTCTTCTATGTAGTGCCCTTGGAAATATGGTGGAGACCTTAAGGAATGCATCACATGGAATGAGCAGATAATGCCACAAATCAGCTGCCTTCTATCTGGTGAACATGGAAATATGGTGGAGACCTTAAGGAATTAATCTTATAGAATGAGCAGATGTTGCCACATATCAGCTGTCTTCTACCTCATGAACTTAGAAATATGGTGGAGACCTTAAGAAATGCATCATATGGAATGAGCAGATAATGCTACATATCAGCTGTCTTCTATGTATCACCCTTGGAAATATGGTGGATTGAGCAGATGATCTAGTGCCCTTGGAAATATTGTGAAATGAGCAAATGATGCCACAAATCAGATGATGCCACAAATCAGATGTCTTCTATCTCGTGAACTGGGAAATATGGTGGAGACCTTAATGAATGGATCCTAAGGAATGAGCAGATAATGCCACATATCAGCTGTCTGCTCTTTAGTGCCCTTGTAAATATGGTGGAGACCTTAAGGAATTAATTCTATGGAATGAGCAGATGATGCCACAAATCAGATGATGCCATAAATCAGCTGTCTTCTATCTCATGAACTTGGAAATATGGTGGAGACCTTAAGGAATGCATCATATCGAATGAGCAGATAATGTGACACATCAGCTGTCTTCTATCTAGTGCCCTTGGAAATATGGTGGAGACGTTCTGGAATGCATAAATATTTATTTATTTCTAAACTGTGGCCTACATTTGAGGTGTAAAAGTGCTCCAAAGGGAGCAGTCATATACAAAAGAGGACACAGGACATTAATTAACAATAGGCTGACTATCCTGATATAAGTAAAAGGAAGAAAGGCAATTTTGCATAGGGAAAGGGATGGTGGAAGTGACCAAGGGATATAGTCTCATCACGTCGATCAATGCGTTTTAAACTAATGCTTTTTCAAGACTTTTCTGAAATCTTTGTGGGAGGTGGAAAGTCAGATGTCTTATGGAAGGGTTTCCACAATGTTGAGGTCACAACCAACAATGCCTCAGTGATGATTTTGGCCTTTTTAGCTCTCTGTGTCCTCTGTAGGAGGCAAGAAATACTTCTTTTTGCTTTCTTTTATCAGTCAATTCACCACGCATAGGGGTATATGTTCAAGGAAATGGCGAAGGGCGGTATGCAGCAAATTTTGCAGTGCTGTGCTGTGTCACTTCTAAAAATGCATGGATATGCCATATTTACAAGAATACGGCGCACCCCTGTGTTTTCACCAGCACTAAAAATCGCTGGGTAGCACCAACAAAGACACCCTTGCACCATAGTTCATGTGCAGTAAGGTGTCCCTTCCGGCACAAAACAATAATTAATGATGTTTTTCTCTTTCTAGGTGTGCTGCAGAATGCAGCACCCATAAATAAAGCAAAAACAAGGAGAAATAAAATCATTCCTCCTTGGTGCACCAATCTAACGCCTGCTTTTGCATGGCGTTAGATTTTGGCGCAGCCTCAGATTTACACATCCCTGTAAATCTGGGGCAGTGTCAAAAAGCAATGCGATGGAACACCCTCAGTAACACCCATTGCATGCCGTGTCTGCGTGAAGGGTACCATCAAAGCGGAGTTAAGTCATGCAAAGTGGCTTATCGCCGCTTTGTAAATATGGTACAGAGCATTGCACCACCAGAACATCAAAAACAGTGACGTTCGGGTGGTGCAGTCTCTTTGCATATATGTCCCATAGTCTGGTCTTAAGAGGGGCCAACATTACTGTGAGTAAACTTCATAGAATGGCCTTTACTAGAGTCGCAACTGTTTTTGAAGAAAAACACTTTTTAGTTTTCAGAATGGATGGAGTTGGCACTGGGCTTTTTTGTGATTTTTTTGCCATGAGACTGAAGACTTAGGTCTGCAGTCAATAGTAAGATATAGGGAAAAAGCTGCAGATAGTAGCTTGGGTGCAATGACTTGTGATTTGTCATATTCCTGCCATTGTTTGAATGTTAGCAAACAGACATAGAATTATTGCGAAAGGAAGGATTATAAACCACACTATATAAAAAATGATTGACAGAAAGCATGCTATATCCCTTTTCCTGCCTGTGCTGCTCCCCTTGATCCCCTACTCCTTGAATCAGTCATTGTAATGGAGAAGTTGTATGCCTGGCCGTGAATTCACATCCTTTTCAATGAAGCTGGAAGATGCATGTAGAGGCGTAGACATCTCTCTCAACATGCGTGAAGTCCTGGGATTGTCTTGTGACCTGAAGGGGTGCACAAAGCATGTCCTCATTTGATTGACAGCAGCCTACTGTCTCTGTCATGGATTTAGTATGTACAGAGGTGGTGATAGCGTACTATGTTTTGTGAATCAGTAGTTCTGACCAGACCTTTTTATCAGTGTCACTGGATGATAGTCTGTCTTTCAAATGTCAAATTTCATCAGTAGCTGGCATGTGCGTCGGGGTGTGACGCTCCGTGAGAAAATGTCTACACTTTTTGTCACTTTCAGCAAAAACATTGGTGATTCAGGCCTGTGAGCCTCGAGACTGGATTATGGCAGTGCCTTGTATCTTGGACTACCAGAACAACAACTGAGTAGGCTCCAAGTGGTCCAAAACGCAGCTGCTCGTGTATTGTTGAATCTGCCAATCAAAACTTGAATGTTTCCACAGTTGTGAGACCTTCACAGACTCCCCATCCAAAAAAAGAATTCTGTTTAAAGCTCTGGTACTAGTACATAGGGCCCTGTACCAGTCAGGTGTGGTCTATCTCAAAGCAAGGTTTAGTTTCTAAAATCCTCATAAATATTTGAGGTCGGCAAACAATTGCCACCAACCATCCCCCAAATTCACTGCGCCAAGGCAGGAGGTACATCTCTGGCCTACCAAGCTACAGTAGCATAGAATAAGCTTCCATTGGAGCTTCGATCTCTAAGCAATGCTGCAAAGTTTTTAAAAAAGCTCAAGGCTATTGTGCAGAGTTAGCGTCCTTCAAGTCCGAGGGCAGATCTTTTGGTATGTGCTCGGACACTTTTCTAAGTAGCATTGAGCACTACAAGTAGTATCATCATCATCACACGCCAGTGGCGGACTACTGGCCTACTTGCATAAAGTTTCACTTCTATGCACTGACAGAGATTCTAGTGCTAACATCCCAGTTATTTGTTGTGCGTCTGCGTGGTACATGTATTGGAAGTATGAGAGTAAACCAGAATAATGGAGGCCTGTGGGTATCCTTTTGAAAGCCCCATTGGGGAGCTGAGAACGTGATAGAGGAACGAGGAGCATCCCCAGGCTTTCAAAACCTGCCTCCATCCCACCAGGGGAAACGCCTGATGGAATAAAAGGCATCTCCAGCCCTGCTATTGGGAAGAGACGTTCACACCCAAGCCAGGAAAAAGGAACTAGGGGGTCTTTAGAAATTCTATTAGGTCTATTTGCTGAGAGAGGCTGTTTTTTTAAGGACTGCCATTTGGTAGATGGTGGCAGTGAAGGGAGGGACTGTATTTTCCCAGTTTCTTTTGTGAAGAGTGAGAAAGGTCCTTTTGGTGTGGCCTGCCTTTTAATTTTTCTTGATCACTGCTCAGTGTCAGTAGCAGTTGCTACCAGACAGGGTTGGTGAGGCGGTGAGGATGGGGGATGATGTAGGTAAAAAAAAAAACACACAAAAAGCCCCCAAAAACGCACCCGGGATCCCAGAAAACTCCTAAGCCAATCATAGCGCTGCTGTCACCATGACAGCCGCATCGTGATTGGTCTAAGCACCGTGGAATGGCACTCAGATGGGGATAGGTATACTGTGCATGTTCCCCACCAGGCTGTGAATTATAGACTGGTGTGGAACATGCAAAGTGAGCATGACTGATTGACCGGCCCAGGAATGGCAGTCAAACTGTCATGCAAACTTAGAGAGTGCCACCACTCCTCCCCGTGCTTGCTCAGCCCGCCCCAACCTGCCCCTCAGGATTCTGAGCCACTGCAGTAGGGAAAATAAAATGATAATAACGTTGCATTATTATCATCTTATTATTCCTATAGAACAGTGAGGGGACGCTCCCACGCCTTAGTGAAGGAGCCGCTGCTGCTCAATGAGGCTGTTTATAGCCTGGTTCAAAGAATTAACATCTCTTTGTAACTCTATTGTGGGCACTTCAGTCTGGAGATTATCCTGCTGTAAAGAACATTGCTTTACACAAAGGCTGTGTCTAGACAACAATTTGGAGATTACACTTGAAAGAAGAACCACCCAAAACCAGTTCTGAAAGTCGAGACAAAGAACCCACATCCATGTCTGCTTTCACTGTAATACACTAACCCACTTGTTTTTCCAGTTCCAAGTTCTCTTCATTCACGAAAGGCAGTGCTCCATAATTAAGAGAGATGCAGTGCAACCAGAGGTGGACCCGGATTTATTAAGCCTTTGCATCGGTCTTGCAACGTGCAAGGTATCGCAGGGCAATGCAAAGGCGTATTTGAGATTTAAAAATCAATGCAAGGCCTGATTTGCATGGCATTGAATAGCTTTGTAAAGCAATGTAACGCAATCCAGTAACTCGCACTGTGTTATGTTACATTTCTTAGTGGTATGCGTTCCATGGCTGGAGGATGATCGCTCCTGCGCCATCCATGGATTTCAGCAAATCAGAATTAACTACAGTTTGTAAAGCTGAAACTGCCTGAAATCAGGACAAGTTCCATATAGAGGAGTAACAGGGGAAATATGCATATTTCTCTACATTACTTCCTCTTTGTATGCCTGATGCTTTCTGCATTACACGTAAAAAGAATATGCCTTCCTGGATTATTTTTGTGCAGAAACGTGTCTCCTCCTTCACCTAAACAGGCAGGCAATAGTGTAAGGGTGCCTGCGCTAGCAGAGGGAGCGCCAGCTCTCTCCTGTTCACACAATACTGTGCAGCAACTTTGCATCCTGCTCTATGTTGAGTGAATGTTGGAAAATGATGACCAGTGGTAAGGGGAAATCCCCAAGAGGGCTGAGTTTAATCTGAGGTGGCATGGAGGGCAGAAAAATGATGAAATGGGATGCTGCGCTGAGTAATTACCAGTGGCTGACATTAATTCAAACATTCCAGTTGTCACTTTTTTGTTTTCATCAGTGCGATGCCCGATGCCCTCAGAGCAACGGGTATGCCAAGACATGGGCTCAGCTCCATGCACACTGTGCCATTGTAACCAAACTGCACCTGATTGAAGAGCAAAATTGGTCTTCTATTGCTTGTGTTCCTGCTCAGAGAGGGCCTGGCTTGAGGGCCTGGCTTGACAATTCGAACTCGACTGTTCCTACTGGAGCAGCACAAGGCTGATTTGCAAGTGGCTGGGTCTAATCTGAGGTGGCAGGGTGTACAAACAAGCATTTGCAATGCAATAGGTCTCGCATTAGGAAAGTTTGAGCTAATGGTATTGTAAATGACATTTTTTATTTATGCGTTGGTTTTAAAAATACCGAAATTAATAGCTTTGTCATTTACAATGCCAATAGTTTTAACTTTCACAAATGTGACACCTATAGCTTTTGTAATGCAATATGTGTTGTATTTTCACGAAAATCCAAGAACAGAATTGAAATATTAACATCTTTTTGTGACATTTATAAGACAGACGTCATCGTTGTTCGAGTACTTTACGCTGATGTTTGGATTCCTGTAAATCCCCTGCGTTGCAGGGTGCATAAGAATTTTGTGATCACAGTTGTACTGTATTCCGTGCTGGGGGGGAGGGGAGGAGAGAGAGAGAGAGAGAGAGGGGGGGGAGGAGAAAGAGAGAGAGAGAGAGAGAGAGAGAGAGAGGGAGGGAGGGGGGGAGAGAGAGAGAGAGAGAGAGAGAGAGAGAGAGAGAGAGAGAGAGAGAGGGGGGGGAGGGGAAGAGAGAGAGAGAGAGGGAGGGGAAGAGCGAGAGAGAGAGAGGGGAAGAGAGAGAATTGGAGTTATGCTAATGCAACCAACACTTACCCTTGTCAATGGTCCATCTCTGTGCAGACTTCCAGATCCATCTACAAGGTTCATAAGACCTCCAGCACGTCCTGGTAACTGGCGTGTCACACTGGATTGGTTCCGGGTGCACTAACTTGTGTTAAATTCTATTGTAGCTAATACCGGTCCAGCGTTCGTCACAGAATATGTTTTTGACATTTTTCAAAAGTTTATGGTAGCAATAAATAATAACAAAGCCTCACTCATGAGTCGATTTCTTTCATTCACAGTACTTTGCCCAACCTGACTCCTCCTTATCAAGGGGAATATCACGTAATTTCGCAAACCTGTCATTCAAATGTAGGAGGCGCAGCCACTGCTAGGCAGTGCAGTTTGTGAGGCATAATACTTTTAACTCTGCTTCAAAGTCCGCTCAAGCAGGACAAAACTGCAACAACATTATTGCATTTGATTTATGTCCACTGAAACCCGCTGCCATAACAGTTTTCCAGTCGAATAAAATCCGGCGCTTGTACTTTATGTAAATGAGGAGCTCATAGGCTAGATTCTGTCGAATTAAAGAAAATGCAAGTACATCTTAATAAATCTAATTTATTGGCCTTTAGCGCATCGGTTTGTTTGTGCGGATGGGAGAAAGGAGAGGGCAGAGATTTAGAAAGAGGAATGGAGAAGAGCTAGCAAGAAAGAGAGGTTGTGAGTAATAGAAAGATCAAGAGAGAGAGTTAGATAAAATGGTGAGAAGGGGCAAGAGAGAGAGAAAGAAAGCGAGGGGACAGTGGAGGGGCTAAAGAGATAGAGAAACTATAGAGGGACAAAAAGAGAAACAAAAGTGGAGATAGAAAAGAAAAAGAGAGTGACAGTCAGAGAGAGAGAGAAACACAGAGAGAGAAAAGGAGAGCGATCGCAGACTTGAACTTAGTCTGCCACTGGGGCACACCCTTTCTTCACCAAGGCTTCGGCAATAACTGTTGGCATCTGCGTGGGAGTTCTGATACAAGGCACCAGGGATTCGCCTGACAAGTGTCTGACTCCGCCCCTGTCCTAATGGCCTTCCAGACACGGGCTGTCGGAGCATTTCTTCCTTTGCACAAGAGCACACCGTTCGAACTGCTTTCCACTTGCACAGCTCCTCTGTAGAGTTCTAAGCAGTTGGTGGGGAGTGCCCCGTGAGCGAACAGCCTGTCCTTCATGTTCACCTCGCTTGCCCAACGGAAATGTAACAAACATCACGACACAAGAGCCTGCCTATGGCCAAGAGGAGGCGCTGTGATACTCCAAGCAGGCAGGGGCCGTGCACTGTTCGTAGCACCAACACGCACATTCTGCACGCCATCACTATTCATGCACGGCTAAATCACAACAAACTAAAGTGGGCTCAAGTGCTTGCTAATAATGCATTACCATTTCAGGTACCTGTGAAGACTGGAAGTCTGAGCTGCTGAGCAGAGCCAGCTGGAAATCCAACAATCTCTGACTTGGATTACCCTGGCAGGCGCACAGCCCGCTGAGCTATCTTACGATCACTGTCAGAGCACAGTGGAGGGACTGGGAAGTGTGGGATTCTTTTCAAAGGCATGCGCTTTTGGCGACGTGTTCACCAAGGAAAAGTAGTAGCGAGTAGTAATACAAGTATCAGTTCTGTTCCTATTGTGAAGCATTCTGACGCCTTCGGGTAAAGTCTGCGCTATATAAAAACGCATTAAAGAAATAACTAAATAAAAAATGATACCCTTTGCAGTGAGGAGATTGTGAGTGTGGACCTGGCGCCGTCTCTGCACATGTCACGGTGTGGCGCCGTCTCTGCACATGTCACGGTGTATGCGGCGGCTACTGCCATAGCACAGGGATGCAGGGCTGCTGAAAAAAATCAAAGTGCGCACTGAAAATAAAAAGTGTAAGCAGTGCCCTGAGCTGCGGCGAAAAGACACCCGAGCTTGGGAGACGAGTGTCTGGGCACCCCCAAAGCAACGCCGAATATTGGGAATACTCACTGTTACCTTGCAGCGTAGACTGCCTCTGTGCTCACACAAAGCGATACACGAGCGAAGGCGGCCCCGCGGCCCTTGTCCTTCTACTTCCAAGGCCCTGGTCTGCTCGCTGTTCTCAGGCTGGGGTCGTGCGCAGCTGATATTAGATCCGGGTCCTTGTCCGTACTCTCTTTCTGCGGGGGGCGGGCATGCACGCGCTCGCTCAGTTCGTAGGAGGGACGCACTGGTCCTTGTTATGTTACGCATCTGTATAGGAGGCCGAATGGGGGCACGCGCCGGCAGTTAGACAGATGCCATGGAGCCGCCGCTTCTGATCACCGCCTGCCTCCTGCTGCTCGGCGGGGCCCGCGCCGACCCCTCCGGTGAGTGCCAGCACGTTTCCTTCAAGCCTTTTCCGCGTTCGCTTGTATAGGAGGCTGAATGGGGGCACGCGCCGGCAGTCAGACAGACGCCATGGAGCCGCCGCTTCTGATCACCGCCTGCCTCCTGCTGCTCGGCGGGGCCCGCGCCGACCCCTCCGGTGAGTGCCAGCACGTTTCCTTCAAGCCTTTTCCGCGTTCGCTTTGTATAGGAGGCTGAAAGGGGGCACGCGCCGGCAGTCAGACAGACGCCATGGAGCCGCCGCTTCTGATCACCGCCTGCCTCCTGCTGCTCGGCGGGGCCCGCGCCGACCCCTCCGGTGAGTGCCAGCACGTTTTCTTCAAGCCTTTTCCGCGTTCGCTTTGTATAGGAGGCTGAAAGGGGGCACGTGCCGGCAGTCAGACAGACGCCATAGAGCCGCCGCTTCTGATCACCGCCTGCCTCCTGCTGCTCGGCGGGGCCCGAGCCGACCTCTCTGGTGAGTGCCAGCACGTTTCCTTCAAGCCTTTTCCGCGTTGTGGAATCCTCACATGCGGTGTGGCTTCGGGGGCTGTAGAGTGCGAGCACGTTTTCACATAAATGAAAGCGAAACTGACACGCGCACGTTAGACCTGAATGAAAGCGCAACAAGCAGCCAAGGCGCCAAAGCGCGCCCACGAGCACAAATCTCCGGCAGGAGACGCTCGTAACAGTCTGATGTCCACAATATTCCCAGAAAAGCGGCAACATAAGTTGTCTCGCATAGACAGCAAAAGCTTCGCTTTTGCTTTCGTCTAGGCGAGACCTAAAAACAATTAGGCTAGGATGCGGCCCTGAGTAATTACCAGTGGCTGAGATTAATTCAGGATTCCATCCATCACTCCTTATTTACTTGATGGTAAACAGTGACAGAGTCTGTTTCTGGCCTGCAGGCTGATCGCAGCTGATGATACAAAGTACTGGCCAAAACGCGTGGCATGGTGGACACTAGCCAGGACACAGCGCCAGCCAAGATGCGCCATCTTCATCTCCCCAGCCATCCAGGTGTGTCTTTGTGGACATTTTCTCGGCTCTCTACTGAGTGGCATAACGGCCCCACTCGTCTATATATATGAAGAGGGGCCTCCTCGGCTTGTTTGTCCAGGCTGTGTGTCTCCTGTAAAGCAGATGCAGTTTGCAGCCTGCTTTGAGCTGCTCTGCGCTGATGCGGGCTGCCAGAAGTGAAGAGAAACAAAATAACAACTTTTGTTTCTCTTTCACTTTGAGCCTGCCAGGCCCCTTACACGAGCAGATACATACCCCCATCCCACTCCTCCTCACAGAAAGCATCTTCCTTGGAGCACTGCTTGTCTCAGAGGGGAAGAGGCTGCACAGAACCTATTGGGTCAGAGAAATGGTTGCTCCCTTTAATTGCAACAGACAAATATATGCATTTGTTCACAGTTTAACATACTGCAAAGGCCCCAGTATGGTTCTGAAATATTTTATAAGAAATCATTGTAATTCATTTGAATACGGCCTTTCTGTTTATGTCAGTCAGGGGTCACCAGGGCAGCTGTAGAGCACCCTTAAAGTATTTTCTTCTTACATTGCATTGAGAAAATACCAATCTGATTTTTCTAATTTTTGTACCACCCAGGACATTAAAATAGAGCTCATGCCCATATAAAAACAGTTAGATAGCAACCATAGGAAGAGGATGTGTGCAACTGCAGAAACATAACCAGGACTCTACTTAGGGGCAATGAAGGGACAGCATATAGCTGAAATGTTGAATGAATGGTGAGGGATGTGGAGGGGTGATTGCATATGAGTGATTGTGGTAGGTGAGCGCTAATGAAGTGGACCCCTCCCCCAAAAGGCTCCCCTACAAAACCAGCCTTTTTAGGTTTCGCTGGGGGACGGAGCCGTTAGGCTCCTCCTCCAGAGAAATCTATTGAGTACAGTAAGCACTCTGGAACACGCCCCCCCGTCCCATTGGCTAGCTCCATAAATGGAGCCTAGCCATTGGACGAGGGGCCTGTCCATCAATGCCGGACCAGACACGGGGGCGTTCCCGAGATTCTTTGGCTTTTGCCGACGTCACGCGACGCCGGGAACGCCCCCGAGTCTCCTCCGGCCGGGCCGTGCTTGCTGCTGTCCTGGGCATCGTGAGTGTTTTTCCCCGGCACGTTTCCCGCCTCCCTCCCGCCGTTCGTGTTCTCTCCCGCCCCCCTCACGCCCCCTGTGTCCTCTCCCGCCCCCTCCCGCCGTCCGTTCCTCTCCCGCCCCCCCCCCCGTGTCCTCGTAGGTGCTGCCGCCATTTTTTTTTATTTTTTTTTAATCCGCGGCTGCCCACGCCGCACTTGTGCCAATTTTCGTCCTCGTAGGTGCTGCCGGCATTTTTTTTTATTTTTTTTTAATCCGCGGCTGCCCACGCCGCACTTGTGCCAATTTTCGTGCCACCCCGCCTTGCAGCGCAAGAAGAGAGAGAGAGAGGAGCCGGCGCCCGTGCCTGACGGTGGGCGGGGCCGGCTGTGACAAAGAAGAGCCTCGTGGGCTCCATTTCCTCTTCCCCAGGCGGGAGGAAGCTGTTCTCCAGCTCGTGGGCAGCGATGTGCAGCTCCGGAGGTGGGGGTCCTACTGCCCAGCCCGCTGCTGCTCGTGAAATGAAATGCAATGCAACAACTATTCGGCTTTCCTCTTCACCCCTATCCCGTTGGTGTAAAGACAGGGCCGGCACCTCGGACAACAGCTCTGCAGCGGCGTAAAGTCTCGGCGCGCCCGCTGACCAACCCTGCCCGCCCGCTGACCACCCCTGCCCGCGCCTGCACCAGTCCCGCCGGCCATGGAGTGGAGAGACAGCCCCACGGAAAACTGCGAGCCGGCTTTCACCGAGGCGCAGCGATGGCTGGAGGTGAGAACCCTTGTTATAATTGAGGTAGTTATATAGCACACACTCAGCCCAGAGGGGCAATGGAGGACTTTCCTTACAACAAGGAATACTTGCTGACATATCCTGGTTACAAAAGTACAAGTGGGCATTCACATGAGCTGAGAAGAGGTAACATGAGTAAAAGTAAGCACAAAAGTATTAACAAAAACAAGAGA
Organism: Lissotriton vulgaris; assembly: GCF_964263255.1. Taxonomy (NCBI): domain Eukaryota; kingdom Metazoa; phylum Chordata; class Amphibia; order Caudata; family Salamandridae; genus Lissotriton; species Lissotriton vulgaris. The sequence continues at coordinate 165,069,695 of NC_141695.1, read as the reverse complement.
TAGCTGGAGGGGAGAGCATTCCAGGAATAGAGGGAGGCAGGAGGTGGGACAAGAGGAAGGAGTGTTTTTAGTTTTTAAATAAATTTCAAGAGCGAAGCGACCAGTCTCAGATCGAGGGAGGTGAATTCCACAGGTTGGGTGCATAGGTGAAGAATGCAAGGCTTATTGTTTCTCTGCTTGACTCTGGGATCTCCAATTTCCACAGCTTCATGATGTTAGTGAGAATGAGCAGCTGCAGAAGAAGGGTCTTTTAGCTCAGTAGTATGGTTTTCAGTTGTGGATGGCCTTGGAAATGATGCTTAGAGATTTGAACTTGAAGTGAGCTGAAAGGAGGAGCTGATGAAGGTCTTGAATGGCCTTATGTGGTCGAATTAGGTTTGGATGTGATGAGACACACCATCGGAGTAAAATGGTGGATTTTGTGAGTATAGTGGGCTGTACGTTCAAAATCTAATGTATAAAAGGACACATGCTTGCACTGTGGAGTGGAAGATGTGAATGTATAGGAAATGGTTGATCCAACACACACTGGACAGTTATGTGATATAAGGCCGGTTGGGATTTATTCTTTACATGCGGTTTGTATGAGAGGCAAGGATTCATGTGGAACTTAGAGCTGGTATTGAGAGTGAAATAGTCAAGGCACATTTTGTGATGCTAGACTGCAAGTTGGAGGTGGTGCTTGCCACCACTGATGTGAATTAACTCTATTTTGGTGGGGCTTAGTGTTAGATAAATTGAGACATCGATACATTCATGATGTTCAAGAAGTATTTTAAATGCTTTATGTCAGCTGTCAACAATACCTTGAGGTGTAACTATGTCGCCCGCCTATTGGTGTAAGTCGATGGCTTGTCCACTGGTAGGAACCACAGAAGTTTCATTCAGAGATGTAAAATCGTTGTTGCAAGAGCAATACCTTGCAGGCCAAATATTTGATAGGTTGTGGTGAGATTTGATGAACCCATAATAGCAAATTGTGTATTTACAAAAAAATAATTAATCCCATTGAGGATAGCTTGGGTAATACTGTGCCGACAGAGAGGGCGTCGAGGAGGACATGGCGGTCAAACGTATTGAAGACTTTTCAAAATGGACTAGGAGCGATGTCTGGGTTGCGGCATGGACACTTATTGACAAACTTGAGACAGCTGATGAGACCTGTTGTGGTTGCCTGCCCAGCATCTACTGTTATGGCTTTCCTGTGACAGATAGATTTCAGTTCCTTGTTTCTCAGAGGTGATAGATGGTGTCAGTTTGTCCTCCAGGTACCTTGTCATGGACATTTTAGAGCTAGTGCATTGGGCTTTTGAGCTGTCTGCGGATGAGAAAAATTAACAGGGTTTTTGTTTTAGCGTTCCTATTAGGCCCTTGCTGATGTTGCAGTCTTGTATGTTGGGTTTCAGTTTGACCTTCTTAGTCTGGATAAATGAGTGCCAATGTGAGTCTGAGAGTGGAGTTGATGCTGTCTAACAATGTCCATGCCTAGTGAAGGCTTGGGAAAAGAGCAGTTAGGACTTTATTGAATGGGTGGGGAGAACATTTGTGAAAAATCTTAGGGTGATCTTGGAGGGCTTTTGTTGACTCTGCAACAGTGTAAGGAGAGTTATTAGCTGTACAGTGGGTCTGTTTACAAGTGCCCTAGCAGGACATTTTGTTATGTAATTCAGAAGTATGATGCTAACAAAGCTTTCAATAGTAGCAAAATCAACAGACCACGTTTCTTGGTAATGTGCCAATGGCAAATATTTGCAGAAACTTGATTTCCAAACACTATGTAGTTTTATGAGTCAAGCCCCGTGTTCTGATTGCAAATGACTGTGCTACCTACCCCTTCATGCTTTAGTTATGTATCTATTGAGAGGGATATGTTTTAAACATGATTTGAGAAAAATGTTAGCCCCTTCCCTGCTGACAGTGCCGTTAATTAACTAGGAGGCAAGTCAGGGGTCATGTGAATGCTATGTGTGGCTAGATTTGTTTAAATCAGCCAGTGTTTTTTATACAGTAGAACTCACTTATTCGAAGGTGATCTCATATGCAATAATGAAGAAATTCTCAGCTCAGTGAATTAAAATATTTCCATTATTTGAAGCAAGTTTATGGGTCAAGAGCATTACAGTTGGGTCGAGTAGATTATTAAAGTCACTAGACCTTCAGGTCTGGTAACATTTTAATGATTTTTCAAGTCCTGCTGGGGCATGTGCTCTGGTTAAATCATGTTAGTTTGACCTTCTGAAATGAATGGAGGTTGCACGCTTTATTGTACCTGGTAATTACTTGGTCAACTATACATACACCTAATAACTTATAATTGAGATCAGTGTGCAAACAGGTGTTTGCGCAGGGATCATAAATTGCCAGGGCACTTGTAATCATTAACGCATAATCTTGGTAATCCATAATCATCCAAGCGCTCTGATATCCTTGTGGAGGCTAGTCATCCTTGGACTTGACTATCCAAACATCATATTGTTAGCATCTCTTCTTAACGATACACACGACGTAGACGTCATGTAAAGGGTGAGCTCCGGGTTCTTTTTAAGAAAGCATTTGATTCCTCTTTGTCACCTGCTATACATTCCACCATACAGTTTAAGATTCTTTTTTGTATTTGTATTCATCCATTTACACCCTTTTACGTTAAAATAGCTGTAGCTTTACTGTATAGTTGCTATAAAAGCTTATAATATGGTATAGTGTGCACTTAAAAAAAAATCACTCCACTGCAAACAAAAAAGCATGAATAAAAAACATTGCCATTTACAATGCCAGTAGCTCCAACTCCAACAAATGTGAGACCTATTGCAATGTAAATAACAATGCCATTTATTTATAAGTAAAAAAAAAAAAGAAATGTCATGAGCAATGCCAATAGCTCTAACTTTTCCAAAGGCGAAACCATTGCATTGTAAATGCTTGTTTCTCAATGTCAAGAACAGTTGTGCCTTGCACAGGGATTTTGTTTTGTTAATGGTCTGCTGTAAGGGGACAGGGATAGCATTGTTTTTAATAGTTAAATGCAGGCATGGTGCCCTCTGCACCCAAGCGGAGTTGTTGTGTGCAGTGCTTAATTTGTAAAATATTAAGTGCCAGGGCCCTGACCAGGAGGCCACTGCAACTTGCACCAACCATCGCGCCTGTCATCACTGCCACAACAACTAATAGCCATGTCTCTCGCCAGCAAGTGCTACAGTTCAGATTATTCGAGGTCCCGAAAGCTAAAGGAATGACTATGGCGCGGATATTAGTACTTTTTAATGTATATTGTATTTATGAACAACTGTTGTTCTGCTCATCTCCAACTTAGTTGAGCAGCGCCACCATGTAGCAGACTGTCCTAAGTGTGGTGTTAACAATTAAGTTCCGGTGCGGAGCACCGGAAACCAATTAAGATCCAGTGTTGAGCACTGGAAACCACTGGCTCAAATTAAGCACTGGTTGTGTGTGGACGTAATATATTTCAATCAAATTGAAAAGGTAATTCAATTACAAGTATTTGAAATGTATTGCCAAAATCAGCAATTACCCATGACTGTGTAAACTATCACAGACATCTGCACTATTTTCTCTACGAGTTTTCTATTGTATGCATTGTCTAGAATATCACTAGTGGAACTATCTGTAGTGTTCTCAGAAGCAAATTTTAGGGGGGCATATATTAGGACATAGTTAAACCGGTTTGTTTTGACACGACAAGGGAAACCCAAAAGGAATCACACTAGGGTCCTTGGGCAATAGGCTATTTTACAGAACAGGGGACCCTAGACATTTGAGGATCAAAGTAAATAATAGACATATACTAAATAGTATATACGACCTCTGCCCAGCCGGGCAGGTTTTTTTATTATCCAATTTTTTATGTTACTCAGTATAAATGACAGTTGTACAAAAGTGGGCACAGCCTGTGACCCACAAGAAACAAGGACAAAACAAGTGACACAAACAATTATGTAGAAACGCTCAAAAGCGGTCTGTACTCATTCCATGGTAATACAGACTAGTTTACAATCACAGCAACCCATTGTTGTTCAGAAATTATGAAGTCAAATCAACATATGGTGCATTTAGGTCGACGACGTTTCGATGCAATTACACAATACTTGCATCATCATCAGGACAAAAAAATATATATGTCATGTTTGTCTTGAAAATTGATTACAATAGCAACAGATAGTTTTGTTTCCGTGAGAGATAAATAGGAGGTTGTTTCGCCGCCAGAACCCCCTCGTCCAGCCATCATGCTGCAACTGATTATCCCTCATAAGAAGTACTAACCAGGACCAATCGCATTGAACGGCCGAAACAACCTCCTATTTATCTCTCACGGAAACGAAACTATCTGGCTAACGCTGCGCGGAATGCCTATTATGGAGCCATTCTGAACAATCACGAGGCTTTGTGATTGTAATCAATTTTCAAGACAAACATGACATATATATTTTTTTGTCCTGATGATGATGCAAGTATTGTGTAATTGCATCGAAACGTCGTCGACCTAAATGCACCATATGTTGATTTGACTTCATAATTTCTGAACAACAATGGGTTGCTGTGATTGTAAACTAGTCTGTATTACCATGGAATGAGTACAGACCGCTTTTGAGCGTTTCTACATAATTGTTTGTGTCACTTGTTTTGTCCTTGTTTCTTGTGGGTCACAGGCTGTGCCCACTTTTGTACAACTGTCATTTATACTGAGTAACATAAAAAATTGGATAATTAAAAAACCTGCCAGGCTGGGCAGAGGTCGTATATACTATTTAGTATATGTCTATTATTTACTTTGATCCTCAAATGTCTAGGGTCCCCTGTTCTGTAAAATAGTTAAACTGGTGGCTGTACTTTATAAGATAAAGTAGCAACTGTCATACATTATAAGGATTTTGCAATCAATGAGGAGTCCCATGGCCATATAGCGGAACGAGGCCGAAGGTGGCTTACAATATCATTATCATCTATAGCAGCAGGTACTTTATTCCATGTAATACATGGTCACACCATCACCTTTACCACAAGCCACTTAAATCCTTGGGGCCTCATTTATGAGGCCCCTTGCGCCATCAGAACTTCACTTCTCAGGAAGTTCCGTGGTGCAGAAGCCTGCGTGGTATTTATCAGGCAGCAGTACGCCAGTTTTTGTGGCGTACTGCTGCCTGATAAATATCAGTCCCTTTAACGCAGTGTTCTAGGTTAAAGGGGCGTGCAATGGGTGTTGCTGGGGGCGTTCCCAGCAACATCCATGGTCTTTTGACACTGCCCCAGATTTACGAGAAATCGTAACTCTGAAGCAGTGCCAAAAGCTTACGCCTCCCCAGGGGAGGGGTACGGGAGGCGCAACAGGGAGAAATGTCTTTATTTCTCCTCGTATTTCCTTTTTCGGTCGAGGACCGGAAATGCTGGCTTGCCAGCTTCCAGGAGGAGTCGTATGTTACTTAGTAGGGTCTGGAACCCGCCTCCCTCGCCCGTCTCTCCTCCATTGGCTGGCTTCCTAAAAGGAGGCCAGCCATTGGAGGAGAGAGCCGTCCCTCCAAATAAGCTCCGTCTTTTTCGGATTCGGGGGCTTGATTTTTTGCATTCTTTAGCCCTGTGACGTCGTCTGTCACTCAGGGCGCAAAAAACACGCCCCCGAATCCGAAAATTTTCGGAGCTTTGGCAGCCATTTTTTTTTTTTTGCTGCTCAAGCAGCATCAAATGAGGACGACCCCCTACAGCATTGCGGCCCAAAAGTCGTGTGGAGTCTGACTCGGGTAAGCTCTCCAGAGGTAGGCAGGGCACAGTTGCACGGACCGGAGCAAGATGCTCTCTGATTGTACCGTATTTCTTGTTTTAATTCACGTTTCTTTTCTCCTTCACCACCAGTGTCTGCTGTGTTTCCCAGCCCACTCCTGGCTCGCATTGAACCCGGGTCAGCGTATCCTCGCTGGGGTGCACGATTAGGAAAGGGCCAGAGTGCGGAATTATTGCTTCCGTATAGTACAGCTCCCTTCTCTATGAAGGAGATTACAAAGCTGCTGCGTTTCTACCGTAAGAGTCAATATAGCAATCCATACCCCCACCTCCGAAACCTCCTTCGGCTCTCCATGTCACTGCAGCCAATCGCAGCAAGAGGCACATTCGAAAAATCCCTCAAGGTCTTACATCCGTAACCTCTGCCATTCGCAGCACCATTGGATAATAGTAGCGTCCACAGGAGGAAATAGCAGCCGTTGGTGCCTTCCACTTGAAGCGCCCGGAACTACGGTGTGATTACACAGCAGCACAGCTTTCGCAGGCTAAGAAGCCATGAAGGTGCAGCGGCTCCGTTCTCCGTATCACTGAAGCATGTTGGGTGCACCATGCAACACTAGACGTAAAAGCTAGGGACATTCAGTTTCGGAAAAGAAAAAAACCCCAGAGACTTTTGGTAAGTTGTATTTTATTTACCTGTCGTGCTGAATTGGAAGTTGTATCTTCAGGTTCCACCTCCGTGTATGTACCCACCTGACTAGATGTGCCCGGGCTTCCACAGGCGTGACCAACAGCGCAGAGATTCCCGAAATGAAAATCTGGGACAGACCATAATCCTAGAGGTAGGACTAGACATAAGCAGTGATCGCAGTCCACAGAAGTCCACTCGTTAACAGAAACGGGTGAAGGAGACTAATGTTCTAACATGGGAGCTTGTGTGGTAAATAACACAAGAGCATTAAATGCACATTTATAATGTATTATCACCCCTGGAAGGTAAATGGCCTGCTTGGGGGTGCAGCATGCTCACCACCGACACTGCGCAATAGGACAAGCCAGAGAGACTTCAAGTTTAGAAAACTTGTATTAGTCCGAGCTAATGCGCATCACTTCAGACTGCGACACCAATGGCAACATGGAAAAAACATCAGAGAAAAGATAGCACATTTGAAAAAACCGACACAAACTTCCAAAAAGTAAACGCATAGCTTCCACAAGCAGTGGAGCAGCACATTGAAGTATCCAGAGGGCATGAATAAAGAGCCCTGCTGGACGTCTCCCCTGGGGTGGGATTGTTTCCATGGCATAGAGCACCCGGGAGCTGCACTGCAGAACCCCGAATAGAGGCGCGTTTAAAATGTAGGGTCGAACCATTCTGAGCGTGTGTTGCGGTGAACCCGGTGGAATTGAGAGCTGAACCCACACTCCAAATACTCGAGTATCACTCTTAATGTGTGAGACTTGAGGTCTGCGTTTCTCTGGTGTACCCCAGCACCCGTCACACCGTTTTTAAAGAGCCCTGCCGCCACCATCTGCGAGAGGGATCGATGCAGAAGCCTTATATATATACTATACTATAGTGAATACTGTTTCAAAACTCTCTGGAAATAAAACAGGACACATATATAATTAGCGGGATTTCCCGGTTCTGACGTCTATGATTCGGACTCCTAAATGACCGTTTACCGAACATTACGTTTGTAAAGGGAAACTATTCGGATTTAGACTCATTTGCCACTCTTGTGCCGAGTTGTTACTATTTTTTTCTGTTTCACGCCATAATTTAGGTGTGCAGAAAACTAACCCTGAGTTTCCAGTTCTGCAAACATTTACATTTTCAAAGTCACTATTTCATCCGACTTGCTCGCTCGCTCTTGTGGCCTTTTATAGAAAGGCACCTGCTGGACACCGGAAAAAAAATTCGCTTTTTAATCATTCGTCAACACACGCATATTTCTTGAGCAGCATGACGTATTTATTGTGCTTTACTACACAGCCAAACTTCGCTACAACCTTATTGCTGCGCCCAGGGCCGGCTAAAAATAAAGCAAACCAGCCCCGCACTGCCGAACGCTGTGACTAGAAATTCACACTGGCGGAATTGTTGGCTTATTTCAGCCCCTATCAGAGGCAACTTAGCCAGCAGCCTACGAGGACCCCCTGGACCCCCCTGTTTGAGTTAGCCTCCGTCCGTAACCCAGGGAACCTGGAGCTTGAGCGTTTTTAATTCGATTCAGAGATATTCGTCTGCCCTGTCGTATTTTCATTTAATCCTACTTGACATTTGTGCTACTTCTTCGAGGTATTTGTGGCTGTTTTTGTGACGTAACGCTGTTAAAGGTTCGCCGCTTCTGGGAAAAGGAATAGTTCAGTCAGTTTAATTGTGTTTTTAAAACTGACAACGCAACATTTTCTCGTACTCTAGAGGGGTAACTTGACTGTCTACTACACCTTCTGATTCAGTCATTAATTAACTCCAAATGTGCCTGTGGAGTGGATACAAATAGTTCAAGGTAATTAAGTTCAATTCTGTTTATTCACAGACTTGCTCCTTGTATTTAGGTTCTTTTGTGCACCGTGACTGCACTTTTTCCACATCCAGTATTTCTGATTCATCACCGGTGCGCTGGAATAAAAGAATGGGATGCAACCTTTCTTGTATCTCACATTTGTAAATTCAGTCTCATACCTTTACCATTAGCAGTGCCCCCACAAACTGAAGTGTAAAATGGCATCGACTTTTTAGGTCTGGTATTAGTCAAGGCCTATTAATTTTTCTAAATTGTGTAGTATACTTATAGGGGGCTTTCAGCCAGCCTTCTTCATCCATTGGTCTGTTATTGTCATTCAGATTTTTCTGCTGCCCAACACAGCATTCAGTAGTGCGGCTCTGTGTGGGTGTAAATGCAATAGGTCATGCACATGTGAGCGATTAAGCTATTGGCATTGTAAATGACACTGCCATTTATTTAACGATGAAACTATTGGCAATGTAAATGACAATGCTATTTATTTATGATTTAAAAAAAAATGTCATAAGCAATGCCAATAGCTCTACCTTTAATGATGCCGAGACCATTGCATTGTAAATGCTTGTTCTATGTGTGCTGCATTCTACAGCACACATAGAAAGAGGAAAAGCCTCTTGTGATTATTTTTGTACAGAAAGGTTTCCCTTCCTGTACAAAAATAATCTTCCCCGCAACGCAGGCACCCTTGCACCATTGTGCCAGGCTGCCTGCGCTGCCCATTGTGCGCCGGCGCAGGGGAAAAGGACAGGAATGCGCCGTATCTTATAGATACGGCGCATTTCTGCCCTTTACTTTTGCCGTAGGGAAGCGCAGCAGGAAGGCCTGCTGCGCTTCCCTACGGCAAAAAGTCATAAATTAGGCCCTTTGTGTGTAGCTAGTGGTGAAACAATAGCCCCTGCAGCACCCGTGGTGCAGAGGGCCCCTGGGCTCCAGGGTGCCCCCTCCTGCACTGTGCACTGGCAGTGAGGTGCCTGTCCTTAAAGCTCCAGACTGGGTACAGGGCGTCGGGGGCCCCCTTTGTGAAATATGCAGGGGGTCCCCTTAGGTTTCATTACGCCAGCAGGCAGCAGATGATGACTCGCTAGGAGGCCGATAGCTGGTGCAGGCAGTTTTTTGTGAAGCAGAAGGAAGTCAGCGCTAAACACGCACTTCAAAGCACTATACTCCAGGCACCAGAAGCTGAACTGGGTATCCACAAGCCGGAAAAGGGCCAAATTGCTACAGCGTCCCAGGGGGCTGTACAATCCCGAGGAAAGCAAGGACAGATTGAACCTTTAAGCAGCACATTAGGGCAGACTAGGATCAGAAAGCAGCCCTGACAAAAATGATGAAATAAGCCCCACATTGCACCGAATTAGGAAGAGGATTCTCCTTCCTTCCTTCCTCCCCGCACCCTTGGCACTCCTCTTTGCCATTAAATCTGTGAAATGCCATTCTCCGTCACCACTCTCTCCTCTGCTCCTTCTATATGTGTCCCTCCCTTCCTCTCTTTCTCTACCATTTAGCGAAATTCCGTTCTTTTTCCACGGCCTCTTTTGTCTCTCCTTTCCCTGTTGGTCTCACTGTCTCTGATACACAGAGAGCAGCAAAAATACCTGCCCAGCGCTGTTTGGACTAGCGAAGAGCGCTCCAGCAGCAGCTCTTGAGCAGTCCAGGCTGAGCTGAACGAAGGGCCCGGGAGCAGCAGGTCTGGGCGTCAGACTTCCGGCCATCTCAGGTCATTACCTCCTCGTCAGCCCTCCCCGTCCCAGTCCTAACTACATGAGCATAGCTCCTCCCACCAGAAACTACCAAGCAACTTGAAACCCATCCCTTCCCTCCAGGCCACACCCATACCCTGAGGCATATAACCCTGTGACCTGCCAATCAACAACCTGTTTGTTTTTTCTGCGGAATCACTTCCGAGCAGTCTTCGTCGAGGGGGGCACTGGAATTGGCCTCCTATCTGGTAAGTGTGGAACGGGATGCTAAGCGCCCGTTTTTAACCCCTATTGTGCCTGTTTTTCTTTTACCTTGTAGGCATTTGCTTTGAGTCCCTGCTGTAGCGGGACCGTGGGGTTGGGGGTCCGGACTGCCTGCTGTGGGGTGGTGACTCCCTGCTGCAGCCTCCCCTCTTCCGGGTTAGTTCCCTGCTCTAGCCGGTACACCCGGGGAGGGAGGGGGGGTGTGTGGCTGGCTTTTTCAGCGCGCCGAGGGCGTGCCGGATTGGCTTCTCTGTCTGTACATACTCTCGGTGCTCGTTTCTTCGAGCCCGTGTTTTCCCCCTTTTTATTTATGCTTCCTGCAATCCTTGGTGGAGTCTGGGGTTGCGGGGAGGGGGGGGGGGGACTGCCTTTGTCTGGTCCGTGGGGGCCCGATATTTAGGTTCAGTCCGACTTTGATGATTGTTTCCTGGGTTAGTGTTCTCTTCCCCGCGTTTCTGTTGTTGGAGCTCCCTCTACTGGCGGTCCAATTTGCTTTATTGCCGTTTTTTGCTGGAGGGATTTGCATGGGGCTTGATTTCGTGTCTTGGCCTCTTGCTGCTCTGCTGTGGAGGGGCCCTAGGGTGTTTTTCCCTGTCCTTGGCCTGTTTCTGTTGTCTGTGAGGGTCATGTGGGGTTTGGTGGCTCTGCTCTCCTGCAGTTCTGCTGGGGCGTTGGGGAGTTCTTACCTCTGGGTTCACTGGATCCTGGGACGGGGTCTTCTGGGTTTCTTCGTGTCCTTACAGTTGGGCCCTGTTCAGTCTTTTCCTTTTGTAGTTTGGTAGTCTTCTCTGATTGGGCGGTTTGAAGGCCGGCCTTCGGTCCTGTGTAGGGATTGGCTCCAGGTCTAGGTGGCTTTCCCTGGTTGGCCCTTGGGGATTTTTGCTTTGATTGGTCTGGGTATATCTTGGGGTCTGGATTTCTGTTCTCCTGTTTACAACATGGAGGGTAGAGGTGCAGACGTGCGTGATCTCGGCTGTGAGGATGGGGAGGTGGTCGCTGGTTCTTCCACTGCTCCTTCCATGGCGAATATTCAAAAAATGATTGAGGCTGCTGTGGCGGCGGCCTTTGTGGCTCATGATCCCAAGGGGCCTAAGAGACAGAAATTGGATGCCTCGGCTGAGGTAGATCCGGACGTTGACTCTGATGAGGAAGTGAAGGGTCGTTTTGTCCAAGGGGCTGACCTTCGCTGTGTTCTGCAGCATGTTCGGGACAATCTGGGATTCCCTGATCCTGTGGAGGGTGGAGAGTCTGAAGACTTCTTCGCCAATTACCTGATGAAAGATCCGGAAAGCCTCCCCATTCATGCGTCTGTGAGGAAGGTGCTGGAGGGGGAGTGGAAGGATGTTGACAGGCATGCCTTTCCCCGGTTTCTGGCTAAGAGGTATCCCTTGCAGGGCTTCGCGGAGGAGTTTCCGGCTGTGGTGAAAGTGGATTCTCTGCTGGCTGGTATGGCGTCTCAGAGCCTGGTGGTGTCTGAAGATGCGGTGCCTTCTGATCCTGGGGACAAGCGTGTCGAGGGGGCCTTGAAGCGGTCCTTTGCAGCCTCCAATCTGGCTGTTCGGTCTGCTGCTTACACCAGCTATCTTGTTCAGTCGCTTCTTAAGGACTGTCAGGGTATTTCTGCGCAGCTCATGCAGGAAGAGGATCCCTCTGAGTCTTTGTCCATGTTGGAACAGCAGTTGCGTTTCATGGCTGACTTGTCCTTCGACTCCCTTAGTGCTGCGGCGGCGGCTGCTGGGGCCTCGGTTGCTGCTAGGAGGCAGTTGTGGCTTAAGTCTTGGAAGGCGGAAGCTGCTCAGAAGGCGGCCGTGATGAAGATTCCCTTCACGGGCTCTAAGCTGTTTGGGGAGCCGTTGGAAGCTTTGATTAAAAAGACAGCTGAGGACAAAAAGTTGTTGGCTCCGGTCCGCTCTTCTCAGAAAGGGAAGTTTGCGGGTTATAAGCGGGCTTTTGGGCAGGCGTTTCAATCTAAGATGGCTGCTCAGCCCTTTCGTGGTAGGGGACGTGGCCGGGGTGTCCCTTCCTTCCACAAGTCCCGGGGTCACCAAGGTGCTTCCTCTTCTGCAGGTCCCTCCAAGTCGTGACTATGTGATGGATTCCTTGGAGGTGCCGGTTGGGGGTCGCCTCACCTCTTTTTTACCTGTCTGGGAGGAGTTCGTTCGGGATCTGTGGGTTCTACAGGTGGTACGGCTGGGCTACAGAATAGAATTTGGGACTCCTCCGGTGGATGTGTTCAAAGCTACCCCTGTTCCCGGGTCTCTGGCAAGATGCCGTGCTCTATTGGACGGAGTTCGGGACTTGGTGTCAAAGGGTGCTGTGGTGAGGGTGCCTGTGAGTCAACAGGGTCGGGGGGTTTACTCAATCCTGTTTTTGATCCAAAAGCCAAATGGGGACTTCCGTCCGGTCCTGGATCTGAAGGCGGTGAACTTGTGTATCCCTCATCGGTCCTTCAAAATGGTGACTCTGCAGTTGATTCTTCCCTTCCTGTCGGTGGGAGATTTCCTGGCTTCTCTCGATCTACGGGACGCCTATTTTCATGTGCCAGTGCACGCAGATTCCCAGAGGTTCCTGCGTTTCTGTGTAGGGGTGGATCACTACCAGTTCCAGGTATTGCCCTTTGGCCTGTCTGCCTCTCCGAGGGTGTTTACTAAAGTGTTGGCGCCCTTGGTGGGTTTGTTGCATGCTAAGGGTATACAGGTTTTCCCTTACTTGGACGATTGGCTGATTTCTTCCTCTTCTTTCCTTCAGGCTCAGTCACATTCCCGGGAGGTTTGCAGTCTCCTTCAACGGTTCGGGTGGATTCTGAACTTGGAAAAATCCCATCTTCACCCCACTCAGGAACTGTTGTTCATTGGGGGGGGTGTTCAACACCAGGTTGGGGAAGGTCTTCCTGTCGGAGCCCCGCAGACTGACTCTTGTGCACGAACTGAAGAAGGTGTTGGGGGCTCGGTCTTCCACGGCTCGCCAGTGGTTGCGTGTTCAGGGGCTGATGTCTGCAACTGTGATGATTGTTCCTTGGGCCCGCTTACACTTATACCCCCTTGTGAATCATCTTCTGGAGCATTGGGATCCGGCCTCTCTGAATTACGAGCTGTTGGTTCCGGGGAGTGTGTCCATCGCCCGGGAGTTGTCCTGGTGGCTGGTGGATCGGAACCTCTTACAGGGCTCGCCCTTTGTGTCCCAAGTGAGGTTGGTCCTGACGACCGACGCCAGCGAACTGGGTTGGGGTGCGGTCTTGGGTCAGGAGTCTGTGCAGGGTCTTTGGTCTGTGCCGGAGGCGGAGATGTCCTCAAATTGGCGGGAATTGAAGGCGGTTCAGTTGGCGTTGTCTCATTTTCTGCCTTGGGTCCTCCAGAGGGATGTGATGGTGCGGTCGGACAACACAGTGGTGGTGTGTTATATCAACCGCCAGGGGAGCGCGAGGGTGGCTTCCCTCAATTTGTTGGCTCAGGGGATAGGCCTGTGGGCGGAGTCTCACTTGTTGTCTCTGAGGGCTTTACATCTGCCTGGGATTTTGAACTCGGAGGCGGATCGCCTGAGCAGGGTGTTTCCCTCCCTGTCGGACATGTGCCTGTCTCAGGAAGTCTTTCGTTGCCTGATGGCCCGGTTCGGGGTCCCGGTGGTGGACCTGTTTGCGGCCCCGGGGAACGCCTTGAGGGAGACGTTTTGTTCTCTAGTTCGCTCTGCCGAGGTTTGGAGGGTGGATGCCCTGTCCTTCCGGTGGGAGGGGGGCCTGATGTATGCCTTTCCCCCTATTGCCCTGCTGCCGCGTGTTCTGCTGAAGGTCAAATTGGATTGGGCTTCGGTGATCCTGGTGGCTCCGGATTGGTCCAGGCGGCCTTGGTTCCCTCTGTTGTTGAAGTTGGCAGTGGGGCCTTGCTGGAGGTTGCCGGTGGTCCCTTGTCCCTTGTCATTTCCCCCTCTGTCTCTGGAGTGTCTGGTCCGCCTGAGACTGGCGGGTTGGCTGTTGAGAGGATGAACCTTGTGGCGTTGGGGTGTTCTCCTTCTGTGGCGGAATTTATTCAGAGGTCCAGGCGCCCTTCGACTCTCAAATCCTATGCCCGGCATTGGGTTTCTTTTCAGTCTTGGTGTACGGCGCGTGGGTGGTCTGCATTGGAGGTGGATCCGGTACTGGTCTTGGACTTTTTGAAGGACGGCTTTGACTTGGGTCTGGCTGTGTCCTCCCTGAGGGCTCAGTGGGCTGCTGTTCGGACCTTTCGGGGTTCGGTCTGTGACCCGGTGGTTCCCCTGGTGTCCCGTTTGTTGCGGAGTTGCTTCCTTCAGAAGCCTGTCATTCGGTCCTTTGCTCCTAGTTGGGATCTGCCTCTGGTTTTGGGGGCTTTGCAGGGGGCTCCCTTTGAGCCTCTACTGGAGGTGTCTTTGAGGTTTCTGACGATCAAGGTGCTGTTCCTGGTGGCTATTACGTCGGCTAGGCGGATTGGGGAGTTGGGCTCCTTGCTTCGTTCGGCCCCTTTTTTACGTTTCTTTCCTGATCGGGTGGTACTGCGGCCTGATCCTTCCTTTGTTCCCAAGGTCCCTTCCTCTTTTCACTGCTCTGCGGATCTGGTTTTGCCTGTTTTATGTCCTGATCCTCTTTCAGAGGTTGAGGTGCGGGTGCACTGTTTGGATGTTCGGAGGGCTCTTGAGATCTATTTGTTGCGTACTGGGCCGTTTCGTAAGGTGGAATCCCTTTTTGTGACCTTTGGCCTGGCTGGTCAGGGTCTTAAGCCTTCTGGGGCTACCCTCAGTCGTTGGCTACGATGGGCTGTGGGTGCTGCGTATGAGGCCTGTGGTGTGTTGGCTCCAGGGTCTGTTCAGGGAAGGTCGACTCGGGGGGTGGCGGCTTCCTGGGCTTGTTTTCAGGGGGCTTCCATGGCTGAAATCTGCAGGGCTGCTACCTGGAGTTCTCCGCACACCTTTATGTCCCATTATCGTTTGGTGGTTGGGGGGACTGATTCTGCTGGGTTTGGGGACGCTGTGTTGCGTTCTACTCCGGTGGTGTGACTTTCTGTGCTTTAATAAAGTCTGTTTTTTGCTACTGAGTGAAGCCGATTATTGCTTTGGTATCTGCTCATGTAGTTAGGACTGGGACGGGGAGGGCTGACGAGGAGGTAATGACCGGTTACTCACCGGTAATATTCATTACTCCGAGTCGTAGCCCTCCCCGTCCCAGTCCAGGTTCCCATCCCTCCCTCCCTGTTTCGGCGTCTTGTGCTTGTTGGGTACAGGTTGTTGATTGGCAGGTCACAGGGTTATATGCCTCAGGGTATGGGTGTGGCCTGGAGGGAAGGGATGGGTTTCAAGTTGCTTGGTAGTTTCTGGTGGGAGGAGCTATGCTCATGTAGTTAGGACTGGGACGGGGAGGGCTACGACTCGGAGTAATGAATATTACCGGTGAGTAACCGGTCATCTCTGACTCTCTCTGATGTTATCCTCCCTATGGCCACGTGTTAACACCAGGCCGGCCTTGCACGTGGCTCTCACTGCGAGCATCTGCGCAACCTGTGTTCACAGCGAGCAGCTGGCATCCTCTGGGACCAGGACACAATGAAACGTGGCACTGCCTTCACGGAGGCCCCGTCCCAGGGGATTCTTCCATGGACACATCCTAGCCAAGGGCTCGAGCTGGCCCCGCTTCATGTCCCTCCAGCCTGAGTGTGAGCAGCTGACTGGTCGTGTGCAGTGAAAGCCACTGCTAGTAAACTATAACTCTGAGTATGTGTTGGATCTGGCCCTTTTCTGCAGGGTTACCCCTTTCACAATGCTGCCCCCGCTCCCATGTAGTGTGTCTGGAGCCAGGGCTGGGGATTGAATGGGGTGTTGTGCACTTCTAAAGTTTGCTTGAAGTGCCCCCAGAACAAAGACTTTGTAAGTATAAGTGCAGAGTATGTGACCCCATATTTTTAGACACTGAATGGGACTTGCTCTACATACTGCACTAGCTGACTGCTCTGCTGTCAGGAGGAACTGCCATTGTGGGACCAATTGCTCTGTTGGGTTGGGCTAACCTGTTGCCTGCTAGGTTGCTGAAGGGACTGCCACTCTGCCAAGTGACTCTGTGTGCTGGCCTGCCTGCCTTCTGCCCCTGAATGCTGCCCAGTGTTCTCCATGGGCTGGTTGTCTGCTTCCCCCCACCCCAGTTTGCAATTGATACTTTCCCTACTGGGCTGGCACTGAGTGCGTGAAGAGTATTCCCTCTGCTGTATATGTGAAGAAGGAGTGGTTTTGGTTGCAGACAACACTCCCGTTTCTTTCAGCATTAATGCCGCAAGCTGCATGGCTGAAAAATCACCTGCTAATTGTGCCCAAGGCACTACTGCGCAGTACACAGCCCAGGGAGAATCACCACATTGTCAAGGAGCCACGGGGAATACTGAAGCCTCAGCAGCCCTTATCAAGTGTTTCTGTTTCAGGCTGCTGCTCTATGCTGTGACGCCGCGCAGCTAAGATACTTAGGCCCTGCACAGCGCTTAAGTTATCACACACCACACTGTTTGCCTCTTTTGGCAGGACGACCCCGAGCGGTCATCCGGCATTTATTTATCTCCTCAGGACGAGCTCGCCCCGAGGAGTGCATGCTAGTGTAACAAAGTAAACTAGAGCCCGAATGGCCCTCTACAGCCCTCCTTTTTAGGTCGAGCAGACCTACTCTCAATGCGTGAGCATTGAGAGTGTCTGCTTCAGACCTTTTGTGGCCCGTATTTAGGAATGTAGACAGCTACCAGACGCGCGCTTTGACGAGGTCAGATTTCACCTCGGGAGCGAGCGTCTGGTAGCTGCGCATGCGCGAATCAAATCCCTTGCTCACACACACACACAGGCAGCCCCCACCCCTCTGCATGCACGCACGCACACACACACAGGCACGCGCATGCACACGCAGGCATACGGCACACATACAGGCACCCATACAGGCACACTATCCCCTACCTCGCATTCTCTCTCAATCACACAGTCACGCATGCGCACACACATTCCCTCGCGCACACACGCACACACGCGCGCACACACTCCCCCCCCCCCCCAGGCATACACACAGGCACGCACGCACTTCACTCACCGACTGCGCTCTTCCGGCGGGGCTCCTCTTGCGCTCCGCTCCTCACGGCGCGGCGCGGCACGGCGCGTCTCCTCTTCTCAATCGGGGCTCCCTTAGGTCCGAGGAGCCCCGCAACAGGCGCCACACTCCTCCTTCTCATGGCCCCCTCCTGGGGACCCGGGCTACCTCGGACCGGCAGGGCGCTCCATGCGCCGGCAGCTCGGGAGGCGGGACTTCCGGTCGGCCGCGACCGGATTGGCCGGCCGGCCAAGAGCTTCCGGGTCGCCGCGGGACTTGTTTTCCGGAGGGGTTGAATTTGTTTGAATTACAATCCCCAGTAACCTTTAATGGGCGTATCTTGTTTCGGTTCAAGAGCCAGTATCTAGCTTTTGTCTACCGCTCCTTAAGCGTCCTTGCACTCTATTTATTTTGCGCGTGTGTTCTTCAACCATTTTAAGTCCCCTTGCGATTTCTTAGCATCCGATGCACAGGGCTTCCCTTAAGAGCAGCAACTTCCTTCACAACGGTTACTCTTACTTTTCGAAGGACTTTTAGGATGTTGTCTGCGGCTGCCGCCGATAGAAACAAACAGCCCATCCTGGATGTGCTCTGAGGCTGCGTGGATCCCTATGCCCCCGTTGTCCACGTCCTGGAGGTGGCCTCCGGCTCTGGTCAGCATGCTGCCCACTTTGCCCAGGCATTGCCCAATGTAAGAGGGCAGCCGTCGGAGATGGATAAGAAATGCATAGAGAGGTGAGCTGTGGCACAACATTTTTTTGCAAGTGGAGTGCGTCTTTAGACCGTATATTTGGTATTGGCACGTTATCCCCGTCAGTGTTTCCTGTGACTTATGATATGCTGTGGGCATGTTGTTTTTAATGTTTCCGTGTAAACACTGACAGAGAACACTACAGAGACAGTGAACAGACTTGAACTGTAATAGTGAAAAGGTGAAGCTTAGTCTCAGCCACTAATAATAGATTGGGCTTCATTCCAATCCATTGCCGTTTGCCCTCAGCATCACTCCAGACAAGGGGGCAACATATGCACATTATATGTGTCCTTACTTCACTATGAACAGTCCGACCAGTGCCAGGCCATGGTATCTTTTGCCAGAAACACAGCAATCTATTGTGCCCCAGTCACTACTAACTCTAGAACAGATAATGCTATGAGTGTGTGGATCTCAGAAATGAATATCGAGACAGTTGTTCCTAGAAGCTGGGCAAGAAGCACACTTGCGCGTGTGTTCTTCAACCATTTTAAGTCCCCTTGTGAATTCTTAGCATCCGATGCACAGGGCTTCCCTTAAGAGCAGCAATTTCCTTCACAACGGTTACTCTTACTTTTCGAAGGACTTTTAGGATGTTGTCTGCGGCTGCCGCCGATAGAAACAAACAGCCCATCCTGGATGTGCTCCGAGGCTGCGTGGATCCCTATGCCCCCGTTGTCCACGTCCTGGAGGTGGCCTCCGGCTCTGGTCAGCATGCTGCCCACTTTGCCCAGGCATTGCCCAATGTAAGAGGGCAGCCGTCGGAGATGGATAAGAAATGCATAGAGAGGTGAGCTGTGGCACAACATTTTTTTGCAAGTGGAGTGCGTCTTTAGACCGTATATTTGGTATTGGCACGTTATCCCTGTCAGTGTTTCCTGCGACTTATGATATGCTGTGGGCATGTTGTTTTTAATGTTTCCGTGTAAACACTGACAGAGAACACTACAGAGACAGTGAACAGACTTGAACTGTAATAGTGAAAAGATGAAGCTTATTCTCAGCCACTAATAATAGATTGGGCTTCATTCCAATCCATTGCTGTTTGCCCTCAGCATCACTCCAGACAAGGGGGCAACATATGCACATTATATGTGTCCTTACTTCACTATGAACAGTCCGACCAGTGCCAGGCCATGGTATCTTTTGCCAGAAACACAGCAATCTATTGTGCCCCAGTCACTACTAACTCTAGAACAGATAATGCTATGAGTGTGTGGATCTCAGAAATGAATATCGAGACAGTTGTTCCTAGAAGCTGGGCAAGAAGCACACTAAACATTGAGAAAGAGAATACACTGGAATTTTGACAGGAAACCCCCTGACACTTGTTTCTCTGTGGGCTCTCACTTGTAATGGGGGCACTAAGGTCTATAAACTGAGTTTTGCAGAATTATAAACTACAAATGTATGTGTGTGTGCGTGTCCTTGTGTGCTTGTCTGTGTGTGTGGTCCTGTGCTGATAAGCAACTGCTCCACCTTTAATGAAATGTGCGGGATTGTTTTGTGGTCAATGTTTTCCGCACTGTGCCTTTGCTCCGAATCACTGAGCAGCAGCTACAGTTTGTGTATGACATACAACGCTCCTTGCTGTAATCAAAGCGTGCCTAGTACTCCACACTACACATATTCTCCTTGGCTTCCACATGCCTGAGTGAAAGCAGCTGTTTTTGGAGATACTAGAGATAGGTAGAGAACTGCCGCTTGGTGGTGATAACAACCCTTTTCCCCTTCCACTGACTTGGTTCCCCCAGGCTGCTTGCTCGAGCCAGGGTCACTCCCTCTGTGCATTTCCCTATGGCTCAGAAAGCGATGTTTCTCCATTTTTTTCCCCTCACCCTCACACACCCTCACCCACACTCACTCACCCTCTCACACCCTCTCACCCACCCTCTCACCCACACTCACTCTCTCACTCACCCTCTCACACCCTCTCACCCTCACACACCCTCACACCCCCTCACCCTCACACCCCCTCACCCTCACACCCCTCTCCCTCACACCCTCACCCACCCCCTCACACACCCTCTCACCCTCACACCCCCTTACCCTCACACCCCCTCACACACCCTCACCCTATCAACCTCACCCAGTCACCGTCACTCTCCCTCACCCTCACCCTCACAACCCCACACCCTCACCCTCACAACCCACACCCTCCCCCTCACACCCTCTCACCCTCAGACCCCCACACACCCCCTCACCCTCACACCCCCTCACCCACCCTCACACTCCCTCACCCACCCTCACACCCCCTCACCCTCACCCTCACTCCCCCTCACCCCCCTCTCCCTCACACCCCCTCACCCTCCCTCAACCTCACACCCCTCACCCTCACACACAATATGTTCTCTCAATGTTCCAAGCTTTATTACAAATGTAACAAAAGATGTTAATATTTCACTTCTGTTCTTGCATTTTCGTCACAATAAAATACACTGAACATAATCTTCACAAAAATTATTTACAAAACTTTAAGCTATTGCCATTATAAATTACAATAACTTCTATTTAAGTATTAATTATTTGAAAAAAATTAAAAGCCATTCTTATTTGTAATATCAATACATGTAAGTCACGTAAATATAACACATATTGCATTACAAATGCTATAGGTGTCACATTTGCGAAAGTTATAACTATTAGCATTGTAAATGACATAGCTATTATTTTCGCTATTTCCAAAAACAAAACATAAATAAAAAAATTGTCATTTACAATACCAATAGCTCAAACTTTCCTAATGCGAGACCTATTGCATTGCAAATGCTTGTTTTAGTGCTTGTCCATCACAGCCAAACCAAAGGGGATGATGGACGGAGTGTTGAACATTACAAGCACTCACCCCCAGTCAACTGATCTGGGTTTAATCCATCATCATTCTTTAGCTCACTCCACCACCCCAGTTCAGACATGGCCATATGCAAATCAGTCTGACCCTGTGCCTCATGGGGACAGTCCAGCCCGAATTGCCAAGTCATGTCTTCCCTGGGCCGGAAACAAGCATTCAGGGACCAGTTTCTGGCTAATCAGCGGTTATCAGCCAGGCTTGCTTCAATCCAGTGGCAAAGTGAGCAAGGGACCCACGTCCGGGCATACCCTGCCAACTTAGGGCGAACAAAGCAAAACCAAAGGGGATGATGGACGGAGTGTTGAACATTGCAAGCACTCACCCTCAGTCAACTGATCTGGGCTTAATCCATCATCATTCTTTAGCTCACTCCGCCACCCCAGTTCAGACATGGCCATATGCAAATCAGTCTGACCCTGTGCCTCATGGGAACAGGCCAAGCCAGGGACTGCCAAGCTCTGGACTGGAAACAAGCATCCTGGGACTGGTTTCTGACTAATCAGCCATCATTAGCCAGGCTAGCTAGAATCCATTGGCAAAGTGAGCAAGGGACCCACGTATGTGCATACCCTGTCAACTTAGGGCGAACAAAGCAAATCCAAATGCATGCTCACGGAGACGGGCACACAGAGTCCTTGAACTTCTGGCTCGGCGCAGGGTTCGGCCGGAGACCATACTTCTGGCTCTGGGAGTTGGAACTAGCTTCTGCCAGAGCCGGAGCATTCAGTGATAGCACACTCACGAGGCCCTGGTTGGACCTCTCTGGGGTAGGGGCTGTCACGTCACCTTCCATCCTCAGGGACTCCTGTGGGGGAGTGGTTAGGCTTGGTGAGCCAATATCGTCTTGTCTCGCAGTCTCGTCGGACTCTTCGAGCTCTTTGAGTTAGTTGGTGACCCTTGAACTTTCTTTAAACAGGCAACGTTCAGGGTAACCACCTGATTGCCTCTTTGTGCAGAGATCATTGTTCCTTGAACGCGGACAACAGTACCACCTCTGGCTCGTAGGGCGTCCGGAACGTCCAACTAGGGTACCTGTCCTTGACCACCACACAATGTCCCTCTTTCGCCTGTAGCTCCCTTGCTCCTCTGGCTGCACTGGCCTTTTGATTCGTCTCTCTGTCCTCCTGGATTGTACTGCCGCGTCATCTCTCTCAGGAGGCTTCCATGCCGGATCCGTGGGAATGCTATCCTGGGGGGCTCTCTTGAAGAGTAGATGCGACGGTGCGCAACAGGTGGTTGTGGTACTGAAAATTCTGGACCCCGCTATTGTGTGGTACCGAAGC
Source organism: Lissotriton vulgaris (assembly GCF_964263255.1). Lineage (NCBI taxonomy): Eukaryota > Metazoa > Chordata > Amphibia > Caudata > Salamandridae > Lissotriton > Lissotriton vulgaris. The sequence continues at coordinate 165,047,525 of NC_141695.1, read as the reverse complement.
TCTGCATCCGTGTCATAAATATCATTATACCATGACGATTTTGGTATTGGCAGACCGGTAATGATTTGGATACTATACATAAACATTTGCGTCATGATCGAGTGACGAAATCACCCTGAAATCGTAGTTTTCGTCTTGAACCCTCGGGTTCCATTTTGTGAGCGGCATCCATTTTGTGATTGCCCTTACATAGTCAATTGACTAAGGCCGAATTCGATCTGAAAGGACACGTAAACCTTTGCTGACTCCTCTATGACCCGGGCGAACTGACTCCACTGCCTCAAGCCAAACCTGTTCGGGAAGTTCCTTTCCTATTAGCCGAATGAGATTAGTATCAAGACACAACATGTCATAAACCGTTCATCGCATACAAGCTATGTTTTATCACTCACACACCTGTCCCTGTTTCTTCTTTATGACCTGTTTTACAAGGAGGAGGCGCACGATTTTATTGGGGGTCCGTCGATATCTGATGAAAGTTCTGGGCCTTGCCGGGTAATCTATCACGAACTGGACAGACTAAAATGTAGGTTTGTCATCGTGACTCTGCTTTTTCTTTGTAGTGAAAATATGTATATGGTGAAATTGTAAAACACGGAATTCTTGCCTGAAGCTCAATATTTTGTATAAAAAGAGAAGGCTGGTTCTGTAAAAACGAGCAGTCTCCTGAGAACAGACATGCGCTTCATGCTGTTGTACTTCTAGGATACCTGTTACTGGTTGCAGCAAATAAATACGATCTTTGCCATCACCTAGAAGACTCTGTGTTTCTGTGGTCCAAAAACAGGAAGGACTTGAGGTCTTTGGGTGTTTCCCCTGGCACCGCCGGGTCCATAAAAACCCGGTACCTCAGTGTGCTATGAGGGGTCTGTCTGTAGCCATCCAGAAAGTGCCCCAGCGTGGAGTCAGCATCTCCCCTCGATTCACGGCGATGCGCAGAGTCCGGTTGAGGGTCCTCATGAAACGCTCCACCTCCTCGTTCGTCTGTGGCCACAATGGAGTGATCTTCCTTTGACGAATCACCTTATTCTCAAGGTATACCTGGAACTCCCAGCCTTGAAATGGGGGCCCGTTGTCAGACCGGATCTCCGAGAGTAGGCCCATGAGTGTAAAGATCTTGTCGAGGGTCCTTTTCACTTGCCGTCGATGCAACCACTTCCACAGTCGGAAATTTTGAAAAAGAGTCTACTAGCACCAGTGTGTGTCAGCCATCGGGGAAATTTCCAAAGTAGATGCTCACCTTGGACCAGGTTGTTTCACTCAGGTCTTCAGTGATGACTGGGGTAGGTGCAGCGTCACAGCCGGTGATTGTGCAAGAGTGACAATGTTGTATCTTGTCTTCCACCATGGTGTCCATTCCTGGGATCCATACCTTGTTCCGCAAACGTGCTTTGTTTTTCATCATCCCCTGGTGCCCAACATGTACTAACCTTATGATCCTTTCCTATAGCGCTTTTGGGATGGCAATGACATGTCCTCTCAGTATGATACCATGCTCTCCTTCGCCCAGATTGCTGCGGATTCTCCAGAGTTGCTGCCAGGAAGCGTGCCCACCCATTGTTCACTAAGGCACTTTTTTTTACCCTTGCTAGCGTTTTGTCGTTGGCTGTTGCCAGCCCGAATTCTTCCAGCGCCATCTCGCTGGGACACGCTTCATGGGTGACACTTTTGATGAAGGCTTCTGAGTGTACGTCATCTATAAGCGGGCAGTGGGTGCCTGTCGTTTCTGGGTGTTTGGAGCGATAGTCCACTGGATTGTGAGCCCCTTGGCGGTATAAGACCTTGAAGCTGTACGCCTGCAGCTGCATGGGCCATCTTTCGATCCTTGGGGGTGCCAGTCTTGAGGATCCCACAAACAGCTGAAGCAATGGCTTGTGGTCCGTAACCACCTGGAACTCTTGTCCATAAAGGAACAGATGGTAGTGCTGGCATGCCCACTTCATTGTGAGGGTTTCCCTTTCTATCTGGGCGTACCTTATTTCAGTGTCCGATAAAGCCCGACTGGCATAGGCAACCGCATCCATGTCTCTCGGTCGTGTTCCTGGAGAAGGACCGCTCCCAGGCCTACAGGGCTGGCATCCACAACTACTTCTGTGCGCCACCCGGGCTGGAAGTACGCCATTACTGTGCTGACTTGATGGTGCTGAATGCTGTATTTGCTGCTGCAGTCCACTCCAGGGTTGGTTGCTGCGAGTGAGGGCACAAAGGGGTTGAGTCAGAGAGGCCAGGCTCGGAATGAACCTGCCACAGTAGGTGGGCATTCCAAGGAAACTACGGACTTCTGAGGGCATCTTCGGTGTGCTGGCAGCCCGGATTGCCAACGCTTTCTTGGGATTCACCCTCAGCCCTTCACGTGTAAAAATGTATCCGAAAAAGTCTATGGATCCTGATAAAAGGAACATTTCACCTTGTGGAGAGTCAGGCTGCAGTCTTCCAACTGCTGGAGGGTGGCTTGTAGGTGAGTGTGATGATCTTCAAGGATGTTTGAGAACACCAGGATGTCGTCACTCATATTGATTACACCGTTGCAGGCCGGACAGGGCTTCTCAGATGGCATTTTGGAAAACCTCCGCCGCTGACGACACCCCGAAGCTCAGTCTCTTGTACCTCCTGAGGCCCACTTGGGTAGAGAAGGTGGTAATGTACCTACTCTCCGGCTCTAATTCAAACTGGTGGTATCCAGCGTTCAATTCCAATTTTGAAAACCACATGGCGCCATTTAGGTCATCCATGGAGGGCGTGAGATGACGCTCGCTCTTGACCGCTTGATTAGGAAGTCTCATGTCTACGCATTGTCGGATGGCTCCCGGTTGATTTGGTTTCAGGGCTACGACAAAGCGAGATACCCATGGAGTTGGGCCAGACACCTTTTCTATGAAGTTGAGGTCCGCTAGCTTTTTCAGTTCGGCTTCCCCCTAAGGGCAGAGAATAAATGGCATTCTTCGATGTCTCCGAGCGATCTGTCTGACCGTGGTGTCGATGTGAAATTTGAACTGCTTCCACCTCAGCTTACCCAGACCCTGGAACAGCTTGGGGAACTCTTGCATGATGGCCTCGGCGGGAGAGTCATGAATCTGATTAGCAAAAAATACACAGGCATATGTGTTCCTCCATGTGGCAGCTGAGGAGGGTACCTTTCTTCCCTTCCGTCATGTGAAAACGGGTCGTCATAGTGTGTTGGTCACTCTTGACAGTCACTTCGATCACCCCTCTGAGGGGGAGTGGATGAGTCCCTCCATATCTCTGTATCCTGGCTTTGGTGGGTGCAAGCGGGGATCATGGAGACAAACAGTCCAACTGGTCCGAATCCATAACGTTCACGGATGCCACCGTGTCGATTAGCACTTTGACCGTGGATCCTTCTACCTTCACTGAGCACATCGGCAGGGGCCGTCTGTGTCTGTCCAACTGGCTGATGAAAGATATGACGTACACGTCGTCATCCAGGGGGAAATTATGCCCTTTTGGCAGGCTGTCCTCTTGAGCCAGAGGGTCGTCGAGTGACATCTGTCGCAACTGTTGCATCGATCCCCAAGGTCTGGCATAGGCTTATCGAGATCTGGTGCTCTGACACACCTTGGCAAAGTGGTTAGACTTTCCACATCTGGAGCAGGTCTTCCTCTTTACTCCGCATTCTCCTGTCGGTGGGTGATCTATGCCACAGTACCCGCACATTCCGCTCGGTGGAGGCCATGACGTGGGGCGGAAAATATTCGGGCGTCGTTGTATAGCATCTACCCCCTCTTCTTTGATGGGTGCGTACCTGGAAGCGTGAGATGTAGTGGCGCTTCTGTGTAGGACCGCCTCCATTTCCTCCGCCCGAGCATCCAAGAGCTCATGAGAACTGGCCAAGGCAAGAATCTCGTCTATGGATATTCCGGGTTGTCGAAGGATCAGTTTTTGCAGCAGCATAAAGCGGCACCTCTGGATCACTTGTACGCATATCTCCTCTCTCTGATCGGTAAAGGTGCACGTGCTCGCCAGCCTACGCAGCCATGCGTGAAACATGTCCACGGATTCAGTGTCCAACTGTTTTGGCTGCCGTAGTTTGAATCGCTCAAAATCGAGGTTGAACTGGGGGTCGAAATGTTTGTTGAGCGCTTTGACAGCTGCCTCGTAGTCGTCCTCGTCCCCTGTGTCGTGCAACGTTTTGAAGAGGTCGCAGATCTCCGCGCCGCCATAGTATATGATCAGCGACCTTTTCACTGTCCTGTCAATTTCCCTCGTATTTTTTGAATAGTGGTTCAGGCATCCTATCCACGTCTTGAATGCGGGGCCGTTGTTGCAGGGTCTATAGTTTTGCTGAAGGGAGACAGTGGGGAAGTGGCAGCATGGCTGTGCAACTGAGGCGGGGCGTTAGCACCTCTTTGTGGTCCACCTGTATTGGACTTGACCCTTCTGGCAGGTTCACCCCTGAACTTTTTGCTTTTAATGGTGACTTGGTGGTAGTGATTTTTGGCTTCTGCTCACTTTACCATTGTGTCCCAGGGTAAAGTGCGTGTGTGTAGTGAGGTTGGCCTGCCCTCCCATAGGAATGCATGGGGAATGTATGTGTCCCTGGTAGTTCCTGATTCGTGGGGAGTGCAGGTGCGAGTTTGGTTTGTGCGGCTGGGCATTCCCCACACAATGCTGGCTCCGCCCCCTGTGGTGCGACTGATGACCCTAGCCTGGCCAGTGAATAGTGAGAAGGGCTGAACACATCAGAGTGCTCCAAAACCAGCTGTGACTGGTTTTCCCCCCACCCTACAGACACAGACAAAGGGTTTCTGTGTATAAAAAGGGGCTGTGACCCCTTACAAAATGTTATTTTCCTGGATCCAAGCTTGAGGAGGGCCTGCTGCTGCTGGGCGCCAGGAGGAACGCCACTAGGGACTGCCTCCCTGCCTGGAGGGCCCTGTGAGCTGGCTCCTGGGCCCAGCATTTGCCCCCTGCCCTCCTAAGGACCTTGCTGGACTTTGGACTCTATTTCCTGTGGCTCTGGGGCAGCGCCTGACTTTTCCCCCAGGAGAGCGCTGGGTATCTAGCCTGCAGCCCCTAGCTGCAGTTCCCCGTCTTGAGGGATTCCCCGGTGTGGGGATCCCCCGTGTTTCTAATGTGCGGCGCGGGTGCCCATTCTGCAATGCATGCCGCTTATTGTGCCCATCTTTTCAATAATTCATAACGGGTGATCACCCCATTTTACTCTTCCTTCCCCGGGTGCCTACCCCGGATTTCTGCTGTGAGCCGCTTTTTCTCCCCCTCCGGGCCGCCGCGCTGCCTGCGACGACCCGGAAGTGACCCCGCCAAGAGTCCCGGAAGTGCAGGCAAGCCAAAAGAGACAGGAAGCGGACGGGAGCCCACCCCGCGCTCCTGCCCCTGAAGAAGCCTCTGAGGCTCCCCAAAGACGCTGCAGCCCCCGTTGTCGAGGGGGGCTGAGGCGCATTGCTGGCGCTGGCCCCCACTGCCGGATAGCCCCACCTGCAGCCTCCGCACCCTACCGCCGTTCAGGAAGAGAAGGAGGCCAAGTAGAGAGCGGAGTCCCCAGAGCAGCCCGGTGAGTACCAAGGGCTAGGGTGCTCAGTGAGTGCAGGAAGAAGGCGAGATCTTCCCCAGGTTGGCTGAGCACTGATTTTATGAGCCTGAGGGCCCCTCCTGGGCATACTTGTATTTCGAGTCCCCCGAGCGGGAGTCCAACGTTGGGGGCCACATTTCTTCAGAGCCCACAAGCGGCTCCTGGGCATCTTTGTTGTCTCGAGTCCCCGAGCGGGACTCTAACGATCCCGGGGGCACTCCAGAGAGTACAGTGGCCCTGGTTGGCAGCGGGCCGCTCATGCAGTTCAGAGGGCACATTCCTTCCGAGCCCGAGAGGTTCCAATGTCACGGGGGCATATTTGTTGTAGAGCCCAAGAGGCTCCTGGGCGCATTGTGCATTTTGTTCATAGAGCCCACGAGGCTCCCAGGCTCCCACGTTGTTAGTGCGCAATGCTGGTCCTTTGAGAGCCCTAGAAGAGAGCCAGGAGGCACGCTGGTGCCCGGCTCAGTTCGCCAGTTGCCCAGCACTTAGTGGGCAACTGCTTAGTTTAGGGTTTGCGCATCCTTCCTTGGCTGCCTGCGCAGCCTGCCCTGACATTGTGGACACAGGGGGTCCTAGCCCCTGAGAGGCCAAGTTGGCCTAGAGACATTTTCATGTGGGGTACATGTTTTTGCCTTATGTGATCTTTGCGCAATGTGATTACCTGCCTAATGTGATTCCTGCATCATGTGTAATATTTTTTACCTACACCTCTGAATGTCTGTTTATGCTTAGGAGGTTGTGTTACCTAGTATAGGTTATACTAGTGAGTTCATGGTTCCCTGAGTGATATTTTCCTAAGGTGGTTAGGGTTGCGTAGGTGGTACTTACCTTTTACCAGTAATTACTGGTTGTGTGCTACTTCTGCTATTTGGTGCTACAATTGTTCTGTGTTCTTAGTGTTACTCTAAGTGTTATTCCTACAAAGTGCTAATTTTACCAAGTGCTAATTCTAAAAGTGCTTATTCCTAACAGTGGCCCACGTGGCCCTATCCCATGTATATAAACCGCCGTAAATTCCACCGGTGCTTGTTGGCATATTGTAAAATGTGTGTTTATTATCTAATGTGTTTGGTATAATACAAAGGATATTTTTATATATAACCTTGTGTGAAGTTTCCTTTGTGGTGGGCCTTGGGTGTTGTTGCTGGGTGCGTGGGCAAATACTTTACCTACATTGCCTCCGGGATAAGTCTTACTGCTCTTGTCACGTTACCTAGAGGGTGAGCAGGGGTTATCTTTGGCGTGTAACTCCCTTTCCCTGACTAGAGTGGTGGTTTCTGCCTGGCTTTGGCGCAAGCATTAGCCAACCGGAAATCCCATTTCTAACAACCTGCAACAGCCTGCTGGCCTGCAGCACCTGCAGGGGGCGGCGTGCTCATGGTTTCACCATGCGTGGATGTAGACGCAATGCCCTGGCAGCACGTAGATTATGTAGGCAGGTCGCCCTTCTCACCCTCTGGGCATGGGGTTCGACATGGTCTAGCCTGCGGCAGACTCTTTACTGGTCCTGGGGTATCAGATAAGGATTGTGCCTTCCCTTGGGGTTCACAGCTTCCCATAGATTTGGAGCGGGGGAACACAGGGCAAAGGGATTTAAATGATTGTTATCTATGTTTTTATATACAATATATGAGATATTTTTATATAACCTTGTGTGGAGCTCAGAATCAGCAGGATTAGCTGGATCAGCTGGATGCCCCACAGGTCCTGAACAGATTCTGTATGGTGCACAGGCATGGACTAGGCAGTCTGAAAGGGAGACAAAGTCCGGCCCAAACGAAGTCCAGCAAAATTCAGAAGTGCTGTGGTTTCAATTCTGAATCTTGTCCACAATGAATCTAGGGACTTACACCCCGGTAAGCCCTTAACTACCCTGAGGAGAGAGTTGGGAGGATTCAGGAGCCCCTCCCATGGGAGGGTCTGGATAGGGGGGCGGTTACTCCCATGTCCTTTGTCCAATTTTGCACCAGAACTGGATATCTGGTTTGAGCTGGACTATGCACAAGGGACACCACATTTGCCCCCATTCAGACTTTCAATCACTGGCAAGCGCACCCATCCAGCCCTAATAAACTATATCCTGTCTGGGAGGTGATCACACATCCCTGTGACAGGATGCCTATTGTTCCACCTTCCTCTGCTCAAGCTTGGCTCAGCAGCAGGAGGGCAGAAATGTGTCACTGGTCGGCAGCAATCGGGTCAAGAAGGCTGATACCGGAAACACTGAGAGCCTACCAGGGGGCTCTTGCAGTTCTTGGAATCATACCTCTCACACGGTTTATGGTGTGAGAGGTATGATTCCAACACGTTTGATACCAAACATGATAGGATTTGTTGCATCCGTTTTTGAGATGGTCATCCTGTGTTTACAGGGTGCCCCTCAATATAGTATATGGCTGCTTCACTGACAACCCAGAAGAATGGACTCCGTAGGCTGCAGGGGTGTCCTGCTCATGCAGGGGCCCCCTCTAAATTATAACCAAGCACCCAGCCTTAAGGATGTTCACGACCTGCTATAGGGTTGACATAGGTTTTAAGTGCAGTGATCCTTAGATATAATAAACCTATATCTTTAGTAAGTGGAGCATGCACCAACTTACACAGGCTGCAAAGGCAGGCCTGTAGTTCCATTCTGCATGGTCTCTCATGTGTGGCATAATGCATGCTACAGCCCATGGGACACCTCTGTGCTACCTATATCCTGGGTACTTCAGTGTCCAATCTGGGATTGTACCCAAGTACTAACACAATAGTTTAGAGAGAAAGCAGATAGACTGGGGTACTGATTAGCAGGATCCCAGTCAGAGTAGTCAAAAACAGCATCACATGAAGCAAAAAGTGGGGTAATCATAAGAAGCAGATCCTACATTCCTACATACATGCTCCAGGGGGGGACAAATACAATAAAGGAAGACAACAGTCGCTCACAAGATGCAGGCAAATGAAAGAAACAACAAAGCCAGCCAATAAAAAGCAATGGGCAGGATCTAAGGCCACTGGAAACTAACAATACCTCCCACAACAGACAGACCTACAAAGCTGAATGTCACAATTGGTCCTTTACATCCTTCCTTGTTATCTACCCAGGGAAACGTCATATGCTGTACAGGGCTAGCTGCAGCTATCTTCAGTTTTAGGCCTACTTGAGCAGCAAGCCAAGTACAAAATGCTTGATTGCCAGGCTTGATGACAGTGACATCTCATGGTAAATTGTGGGTATTGCATGCTTAGTCAATGTGTTCAACATGGAGTCTTGAAGGCTTTTCTATCTAGTTAAAGAGGAGGGTCAAAGTAAAGCTACTTTAAGTGAAGATGAGAGAAGCGGAGAGCGCAGCAGTGGTCCGTGCAGGTAAGCTGGTGGGGTGGGGCGGGGTGGATGTCGACAGATGACGGAATATGAATTATTTATTTATTTAATTTTCCTTATTCCATCATCTGTTGAATTCCCCCCTCCCACCCTGACAAACCTATATGCACACAGGGACCAGGGTCAACATGCATGGTATAAACATCAGTCATGTGGGACTTATTCAAGAACAGGGACACTTCTTAATGCTTCAAATCATTAAGAGGTGTCCCTGTTCTGGAATGAGTCCCACAGGACTGATGTTTCTATTACACTTAACATTGTGAACATCTCTCCTTTTCTAAAGGTAATGGATATTATGGTCCATAACTCCCTTCCGCAAGCCCCCTTATCAGACATCGTTCTCTCAGTGGCGGTCTGTGTAGGTAAGCGCAGTGGGGCAGGGCAGGGGCGCCCCTGCCATACCCAGGAGCTCCCCAGCCCTGCCACACTGCGCTTACCTACACAGACCGCCACTGAGAGAACGATGTCTGCTAAGGGGGCTTGCGGAAGGGAGTTATGGACCATAATATCCATTACCTTTAGAAAAGGAGAGATGTTCACAATGTTAAGTGTAATAGAAACATCAGTCCTGTGGGACTCATTCCAGAACAGGGACACCTCTTAATGATTTGAAGCATTAAGAAGTGTCCCTGTTCTTGAATAAGTCCCACATAACTGATGTTTATACCATGCATGTTGACCCTGGTCCCTGTGTGCATATAGGTTTGTCCCTGTCTTTTACTACACAATCAATAGGAAAGCAGAGGGTTTGTACATGTGAGCGAGGCTTGACAGACGTTATTACGAAGCCTGGGCAAAAACCTCTGATCGGCCCTTGGAACATTTCTTCTTTTTTTTCCAGGTGTCAGAAGCACATGTTTCGAATTATTTAAAAAATGTACTCAGGGAAGGAGAAAACATGGCATCAAGCATCGTCTAGTGGCGTAGCCACATAAGTTGCCTCTTTATGAATGAAGATGACAGGCTTGGTTCCATTATTCGAAAATCTATGAATGAATTTCACAGAAGCAGAGCATGGCCCTCGAAAGTATTGATTCCCTGCCAATCGCAATTAGGCAATCGCTATTCCTAATGAACAAGTTGCTTACCTTCGGTAAAACACTATCTGGTAGAGACTCTATGTAGCTGCAGATTCCTTACCTTTGAATGTTCCAGGCATGAGGCTGGATCTGGAAACCTTTGTTGAGCAATACCTCTTGCGCGTGCTGTCAGGTGGCTCCATTCAACTACACGAAATGTCGTCTGTAGCGACGGTTATGTTGTCGTAGTACCTACATAGGTGCCACCCAGTTGCGCGAATGTCAGTACTTTTAAATGTTTCCACGCTAGAAGTAACTGACTGTGTGCAAAACAAGGGCCATGAAAGGGGGAGAAACCTTAGCCATACAACATTAGTCCGCAAAACAGGGAGGCATGCGTGGGGGAGTAAAGAATCTCCAGCTAGATAAAGTCTCTACCAGATAATGTGTCACTGAAGGTAAATAACTTTTTCATCTGATAGAGACTTCTAGCTGCAGATTCCTTATCTTTGATTTAGATACCCAAGCCATACCATCCCGGCGCTGTGTTGCGTAAGAATACCTTATACCAGGAAATCCTGCAGGATCAAACTGGCAAAATGCTCATCTCTGTGGGCCTCACTGTCCAGGTAGTAGAGCTTGGCAAACGTGTGCAAGGATGCCCACGTTGGCACCGGGCAGATGTTAAGGACTGGGACACCCCAAGCCAAGGCCATCGTCGCAGCCTTCCCCCTGTTGGAATGGCCCTTAATCGCTTAGGGGGCTGCTTGTTAGCCGGGGCATAGCAGATCTTAATGGAGAGAACGACTCAAGAGATGGTCCTTTTCTACACTGCCCTTACCGTCTTGGCTCCCACGTACCCCACAAAGAGTTGGTCGTCCACCGGGAACTCTTTTGTGCGGTCAAGAGAACAACAATAATCTTTTTGGGTCTAGGCAGTGGAGACGCTCCTCTTCCTTGGAGGGATGCGGGGGAGCAACAAAGGTTGGCAGCATGATGGATTGACCCAGATGGAATGGGGTCACAACCTTTGGCGAGAATGAAGCACGCGTGCAAAGCACCATTTTGTGCGGAAAAGGCATCATGTAGGGAGGCGTTAAGTGAGCTAGCCCTTTTAGAAACCTATGTCAAATTAGAGACCTAAAGAGAGAGGGCTGGTCTGGCAGCCTCAAAACAGCAGACAGAGCAGAAAGATAACCCTTTAGATTTACCAAAGCAAAGCCCTGTTAGGCAAGGGTTAGAATGAATAAAAGAACAGTAGAAAGAGAAGCAGAAGAGGGTCAATAGATAGACCGCTCTGTACAGTATAATACAAATTGCTGCCAATGGCATGCACATACTATCTTAGTGGAGGGCAGCCTGGCCACAAAACAGTGTTAATACTATGGGAGAACGGTCAAAGCCATCAACTGCTGCCACTCAATTCCCACGCATGAAGTCGCAGAGTTGACAGGTTCGGGTGGAGATCCCTCCCCTGCTGCTGCAACAGAAGATCCTACCGAAGGGGCAGCCTGATACCAGACTCTCCTTGCCCAGTCAGAAGCCACAAGGATGACTTGGGCCCTGTTGCTCCTGATCTTCATCAGAACCCTGGGCAGGAGTGGTATGGGCAGAAAGACGTGCATCAGGCCTGAGCTCCACTCACGACGAAAGGTGTCACCAAGCGATAGCCACCTTGGAAACTTTAGCGAGCAGTATTGCTGACACTGCACATTCTCTTTGGAGGTGAACAAATCTAAGCAACGTTCTCCCAACTGCTAAGAGACCTTGGGCCACCTCTGACTGGAGGCGCCTTTCTTGATCCGCCAGGCATCGACGGCTGAGTTAGTTTGGTCTGGTGTTCAGAGAACCTGTAAGGTGTTGAAGGGTTATGCCCTACTGTTCAGCCATGTCCAGAGATGTAGGGCCTCTCGATACAGGGTCCATGATCCCACCCCACCCTGTTTAGTACCACATGGCGGTGGTGTCCGTGAACACCTGCACTAACTTCCCCTTGACAGAGGAAAGAAATGCTTTCAATACCTATCCAATTGCTCAAAGCTCCAACAACTTTATATGGAGCCCCGAATCCGCCGAAGACCAGTGACTCTTGGTCTTCACCGCTCCCAGATGGACACCCCATCCCAGAAGGGAAGCATCTGTCACAACTGTGAGATCTGGTTAGGGAAGGTAGAGGGGCCTGCTGTTGACCCAATCGCGGTTCGTCGACCACCACTGCAGATCTTTCTCACTTCTTTCTGAGATCTGGACCACGTTGGTTAGATTTCCCTGAAGCTGTGCCCACTGGAACTTCAAGTTCCATTGCAGAGCACACATATGCCACATGGCATGTTGTACCAACAGGATGCAGGAGGCCATGAGGCTCAACAGCCTCAGAGTCAATCTCACCGAAATCCAGGATAGAGGCTGAAACAACGGAATCATACCTGAATATCCTGGATTTGCTTCTCAGAAGGATAAGTCCAGAACAGCTCCAATGAAAGGGAGCATCTGAGAAGGAGTCAGGTGTGACTTTGGCACATTTATAGAGAACCCCAGTGAATGCTGGAGGTTTGCCGTAGTCTGAAGGTGGGAGATGACAGCCTGGGGCAAAAACGTTTTCAATAGCCATTCGTTAAGTTTGGGGAATACTGACATCCCTAACCTGCGCAGATGAGCTGCAACCACCGCCATCACCTTGGTGAACACTTGAGAGGCACTGGTAAAGCCAGAGGGGAGCAGAGCAAACTGAGATTGTTAATGGCCTACCTTGAACCGCAGGTAATGGTCCGGCAGGATGGGGATGTGAAAATATGCATCCTGCAGGTCCAACGCTACCATCTAGTCTTCTTGGTCTAGGGCAGATAGGACCTGAGCTAGAGTAAGCACCTCGAACTTCTCCTTCTTGAGGAAGAGATTGACGGTCCAAAGATCTAAAATGGGCAGCTATCGTTTGTTCTTCTATGGAATCAGAAAGTCGTGGGAATAACAGCTACTGCCTACTTCTAAAACGGGGACCCTCTCTATAGCCCCCAATAACCAAGAGCCGTAACTTTCTCCTGGAGCAATTTCAAATGTTCCTCAGTCAGCTGTTCCTGATTTGGCAGAATAGGAGGAGGAAAAGATATGAAAGCCCTCCTGAATGTCTGCAAGACCCACTTGTCCGATGGTATGGACCTCCTGTGGGGAAGATGATGATAGATTCTACTGCCAAACAGAGCGGTGTGGTCTTGCAGAGTCAGACTAGGAGTGATTAGAGGCTGCAGCTGCTGAGAGCAGGGTGGCTGATGACTTCTGGCTTTCATTCCTAGGTCGTAATGAGCCGCGTCCACGTCCCCGCACAGCTTGGGAAGTCTGCTCAGGACGATGGCTGGGATAGGGCTGACGTGGCTGGAAACCCCTTCCGTCGATGCAAAATGGGCGAAAGGTAGACTGTCAGAGTAGAAGAGAGGCCCAAGAATCTGGCCGTAGATCAAGAGTCCTTGAACCTCATCAGGGCCCAATCTGTCTTTTCCCCAAAAAGACTGGTTCCATGATAAGGCATGTCCATCAGATTTGCCTGGACATCGCCCGAGAAGCCAGTTGTCCTAAGCTAGGTGTGGTGCCTCAAGGACACTGTTGTGGAAATCGATCTGCCCAATGAATCCGTAGTATCAAGGCCAGACATTGTGGTGAATTTTGCTGCATCTCTCCCGTTCTTAACTGCTTGAGAGAGGACAACCCGTGCCTCCTCTGGGACTTGTGACAGCACTTGTGCAATTGTCTCCCAAAGGGGGTGGGAAGTGGGAGAAACGCCCCAATAAGCATGCAGTATTCACTGACTGCAATGTCAGGCAGGAGGAAGAAAACGTCTTCTTACCAAATCAATTCAGCCTCTAGGATTCCCTATCCAGAGGGGCAGAAAGGAATTTGCCTTTGGGATGAAGAAGCCTGCACCTCCAAGCTTTCAGGGGTGGGGTGTTGGCTGAGGAGCTGGGCAATGGTGGCATGTAATTGTCCTAGACATAGGAGCCCCTGTACTAGGCTTGAACCACATGCCTAGAATGACAACAGTTAGTGATTCATTAAAGGGCAAAAGGGGTTCAAAAGTCGAAGCCCCAGGTTGAAGCACTACAGTCAGGAGATTAGTCCTGACCTGCAAGGAAGGCAGCTCTAGTGCAAGGATCTCAGTTGCACTTTTAACCACCATGGCATAGGATGCCCCCTCCTCTGTAGCCACAGTTGGCAGAAAAAGCATGCCAGTATCTAAAGAAGAGTCCAGTCCACTGGCTTCCCTAAGTTCCCCATACCAGTCCAACTGCTCTGCAGAGTCATCCTGGTGTTTGATATGGTGCATAGACCCCTGCCATTCCTCTCCTGAGCCTAACACATCCTCAAAGTATTCAGGTGACAACATAGAACCCCTGGTTTCAATCTGTGCCAGAATCAGCATCGAGCGACATTGTTCCGACTCCGTGTCGTCAGGGATAAGGATGGGGCTGGTGCCACCAATGGGAACCGGCAGCACTGAAGGCACCGACTTTGGGTCCGACGCCGGTGGAGGTCCCGATAGCATGATTGGCATCGAACTGAATCCGGGATTGGATCCCTGAGGCTCCACTAGCGCCATAGCGCTGGTGAATCCAATGGGGCCCCTGCCCACCTTGTGGGATCCAAGAGCTCATAGGAGGGGTCAGCCAGCTCAAATACACAGTGCATGGCCTCATAAAATTCTTTAATTTGAGCGAGGTCACTTCGGCTGCGAAAAAGGGAGGGAGGTGCGAATGTGACCTGGCTCTGGGTCCGCAGAACCATGCATAGAGCGTCGGTGCTCCTTACCTCTTTCATCGACGTACGACAGTCGAGGCGAAGATGAAGTCCACTTGTAGGTCCTCTTGTGCCTCTTCTCAGAGTGACCCAAAGACTTTGAGTGGGAAAAAGAGGACTTTAGGCTCCGAGAGCAGTCCAGCAACCTCGTCTTCTTCAATCGGGACTGGACCTCCACAGAGTCTCGCTGGATGATGTCAACTGCCAAACCGCAAGGAGCTTCACAGCCCGCCCCTGCAAGGCCTTTGGAGCCAGAGCACTAACAGTTCGAGCACGACTTCGAATCATAGTTGTGCTCGAGACACCAGAGACCAACAAGGTGGGGGAGTGTAGCCAACATCATGCATTAGCAGGGACCGCATGGGTTGAATCCTGTCTTCCTCAAAGACATCCTCACACACAAAATTGGCAAAAATACAAAATTCGACAATAAGTCGAGAAAACCCTTGTCAAAAAGTGACAAGGGGAGCTCTTCCTGCTGTGGAAAAAAGAACGGAAGTCAGGATTTGCAGCTAGAAGTCTCTATCAGTTTGATTTAGCGATTCCCTGTGGCTCGCAGTTGACCTACCTCATTAATAGTCATGAGGTAGGTCACAATTTGTAAACCCTTTGGGAATCGTTAAGAAGACAGGGGTGGTGCTCTGCTGAGAACAGCACACCACTAAGTCTGTGTTTGCTTTTAAGTAAAGCAAAACATTTTTTTAATGCAGCTAGTTTTCCTGAAAATGAAAAAGGGATGCATTTAAAAAAGACAAATGAAAAGTTTTCTATTCATTTTTTAAAAGCAGGTAGTGGTCTGTGGGACCACTGCCAGCGCTGAGAAAACGTTTTCCGAATCATTCCCAAAGGGGGAAGTGGTCCCTTAGTCCCTACTTGAAGTAGGTGGTAACATGCAAATGTTTTGTTACTGCATTTCAGTTGCAAAACATTCTTACATATTGCTGCGATTCAGTATTAAGAAGAGACGCCCTAAACACGCCCCTTTCTAATATCGAATCGGTATATATTTGCATTTCCAGATTCCAATTCAGTAACATGTTACCGAGTTGCAAATTGGAATTCATGCATATCAAAATGCATTTTACCAATCACATACGGCTCGATTGCAGAGTTGCAGAATTTGCAAAAAGGCTTTTGGGATATTCTCAAAAACGTGTGATAACCATTGTAAATTTATCTTTATGCAACTTTGCATATCTCAGTCTATTGCAAGAAAATAACAAAGTCCTAAAGTTCAATTCCCAACGCTGCGGCACCATGCGATAGTAGCAAGATAACGGGCAAAAGGACCGCGTAAAAGTCAACGCGACAAACAAAAAATGCGAAACACGAACACCAAAAATGTTGCGATGCCCCAAATCGCGATACCAAAATTAGCGACAACCAGCGACAACCTTGCAATTACCACACGCATCATATGGAAAAATACATTATAAAAGCAAAAACAAAACACACCAAAACCAAATCAAACTGCGTAGCATCATGGATGCACCCGGACTAAGTGCAGAGGACAACCTGAACCCCACAAGCCCCACGAAAGACCAGCCAGGAACCCCGTGTTCGGGGAAGGGCAAGGAGAAGAGGACGAGGAAGACAGGAATCAGTCCACAGGAAGACCAGATCATCGTCACAGGAGGTGATAGAACACTACCAACAACTGTTCGTCACCTCCACTGCGGCACTGGCAACCCAAACGGAAATATGGCAGACCATCGTCAACAACGTCAATGCAGTCAGACGTTCGAGGAGGTGAAGAGGCGCTGACAAGATGTGCAAACTAGCAATTCCAAACAGAAACTCGCCGCCAACAGGAAGGCAGCAACGGCAACAGGAGGTGGGAGACCTGCACTACAGGAGGAGCTGGATGAGCTGGAAGAAATGATGGCCACAGTCACCAGTGTGGAGACGGCGGCAGGAGTTGGGAGTCTGGACACAGCTCAATATGACCTGACCCAACAGCAACAGGGTGAGTAACAACCAGGGACTGGGGGCTTGGGGGGAGATGGTTACAATCATACACATGCACAATCATGTGTAGCACACTGCATATGCACAATGATAGAGGAACATGTCCCCTTGGCACACTGCAGCACACATACAAACACCAAGGAGGCCCCCGTCCACCATGTGCACATATGGTCCCCCTCCAAATCACCAACGACACAACCTACCCATGCACATATGCTGAATCCAGAAAAGCAGCGGCTGTGTGAGCCACACTGACTATGCAAGTGACAGTGCATGACCGATAGCATGGCTGCAGTCAAATTACATGACATAGTGCACAATTCGACATGGAGGTGGCCTAGTGTGGATCACATCCGTAAAGGAGCAGGTCTCATTCTGACACATCCAAGTGCACCTACAACCCATATCGTCCATTACACGCAGCAGACAAACATGCACAAGACCACAACATCTGTCCAAGAGCACAAATGACCCAAGTTGCAAACATTTCAGCCCCCGAAAAGCACACAATTCAAAGGCACACCGCCTCAAAGGGATAAGGGTCCAAAAAAATCAGAGCTGCAGGGGCGACTCTCCCGCAGTGAAGCACACACACATAGCAATCACAGCACATCAACAATGATGGCAATGTGGTACAAAGTGCAACACCTACACCACAGGACAGTCACATCTTGCATTCCTGACACTGTGTGATGATAATGTACAAGTACAACCACACATCCGTCATGTAGTCGAAAATCCCACTGTCTGCCATCAAATAGCCAGCTCCACCGAAACAGTCACAATGTACATTGTCATGCAGTCTTTATATAAACATCTGCAATGCGTCAACATTCATGGTATACTCTGTTAACCTGCATCTCCCCTTTTACATTGCTGAGGGACAATCAACACCTATTGGCAGGGCAGACCACAAATCTCATCTGTCATGAGGAGGAGGACAACCTGCACATATGCTCAGACACATCCAACGGCTAATGGACAGCCTCCGCACCCCACCCCCAGGAGCAGGGCAGCCCAGCTGCTTCAAGGTGACCTTACCCCCTGCACAGACCACACAGCAGGAAACACACACCACCATGGCTGTCTCCTAGGACCCCACCAAACAACACATGGAATTCCAACGCTGTGTGTTGGGTTGCCAGGTGGAGATGGCTGATCAGCTGTGGGTGGGTTTAGAGCTTGTGGCAGCCAAACTTGATGAAATACGTGGGTGTCTGAGTCTCATCAGGGACCACTTGCAGTCCCCAACAGACACCCACTGTCCACACCATGTTCACCGACAATCCTTGTCTGACATCTCTGGGGCCATTACTCGGATACAAGAACTGTCTAGTTAGACAGGCACCAGCGATAACAGCACAGAGTTGGCACAGGTGCGCAGGACAATGGAGACCATGGAGCAGATGCAGGCTGGAAGTATGGCTGCCAAGGCTGAACACCAGCAATATGTAGCTGGGATCTTCCATGCCTTGCACTTCCTCATCTTGCCATTGCTGCCACTGAGCCTGTCACAGATAACTGCTGCGGGAACTTCAACACACACACATCTCCGACCCCTGATGTGTCAGGAGCACACAGTGATGCAGCCCTATCACCTTCGCACCCTGATGTGCCTGTGGCACACAGTGATGCAGCCATTACACCGCCACACACACCGGACACAGAAGAAGTATCAGAGGAGTAAGATGAGGATGGTAATGACTGTGTGAGGAAGGAGGTAGTTGCATCCATCACCACCACATGCCCTTTTCCTGCCGGGTTCAGCCCTATGCCTCATGCCCTGGGACAACACCACCCACAGACCCCCGGAACACTTTACAACATTCACCTGGACCCTGACATGGACTGCCATATCTTCACACATTGTCAGTTACACAACAATCCAGCTGCAGTCTGCACTCTCTCTCTTCCAATTCACGTTTCAATCTCCAAAGGACTCTAGTTGGCCCACCACTGGGCTACCATTTATTGTGGGCTTGGCATGGCCTTGTACAGCTCCAACTTCGGCATTCCCCAGAATGTGAATAAAATATTTGAAATCACACAGATGTGTCATGACTATGTTCACTCAAGTATGAAAGTAAGGATAGTTGTAGGGACAATGATTGCAGAAGAAGGTATACTCTGGTAAATGACATCAATGTGCATGTTTGACCCTGAGCCACATGGCCAATTAGATGACTGTGAAGGTGTGTACCAGCTGTGGCCTCATTGCACATGACCTACAATCTCGCAATCCCCCAAAGTAGGCACATGTCCATGTATTGAATAGGGCGGTGTGTAGGAATGACCAAATTGGTAGGAGGCCAGAAGTGGTGCCCTACATCACATGTGACAACAGAACTTCACTTTGCATACTTACTCACACACATCTGTGTGGACACATTCTCTTTTGATGTATAACATTGCTCCACATGGTCAGAGGTTGGACACCATACTCACATTGCTGAAGACACATAATTGCAGAGGTCTGCCAGCAACTATCCCAAAACAATGTCTGGCTCCCAGAGGAGGAGCTGTCAACCGGGATCCACCCCCATTGTACATGCGTCAGTCAGTCCCTTCCTGTGTAGCGACGATGCTCATTGTGGCACACAATTTGTCAATCTAATCAACACTCATCACCGTTAGATACCAGTGAAGTTACGTATACTTTATTGGCATGTGCGTGTCAGTACGGGCAAGGCAACGGCCACAACATGCAGGGAAATGCACAAGAAACTTAAACGCTGCATGGAAACATGCCGAAGTGCAAGAAATGGGGAGGCAAAAATGTACATAAAATCATTATGGATGGCAACGGTCTCAGCCCACCTTGCCTTGCTGGACGAGTCAAGTTTTGTTTGGCGTTGGCTCATTGCCCCGTGTGAGGGAACACGACTCACAGCCCATGGGATCTGCATAGTACCGTGCCACCGGACTGCGCTGACTGTCTGCACTGCTGACAGTGATAATGCGAAAGGGTCCGACAAGGTCACATGTTCGACTACATTGCCATGTGTGTACTCTCCCCCCCAGCAGTATGTCCGAATTGGGAATGTTGCCAAACGACGTTGTGTTGCTCCGACCATGGAACTGCATCACTTTGCACAGGTGTGGGTACACACGCGTAGTTCCACACACATGCATTCTGAGTCCAGACAAAGGCAGACATGTCAACTGTTGTGGTGGGGTATGTGAGCATTCCCCACGATGCAAGAAGATGTTGGAACCTGTGCTGTGGGTGAAAATCCGATGTGGCTGCAGGAATGTAGGAATGTAGCCCATGAAGCTGCAAGGGCAGCTTCATGGGCAATCTGCTCGAATAGTGTCGTTGTCGGGTTCAAGGAACACCAGGGTGAGCCAATCCAATAACTGGTCCGGGCTGATGTGCTCAGTCCACACTGTTTCACCAATCCCCAACACAGCCCAATAGGGGAGCGCCTCAATGTGGTCACTGCACACGAGGAGTTGTGCAATCTCCCATGCACAACTGCTTGCACATACCTCAAAGATCAGTGCATCCCATGCACGCCTATCGCAGTGACACTCCTGTTCGTGGGCCAACAGGAGTCGCACTGTCAGGTCATAATCCAATTCAGCTACCGTTGCGTCGGATAGGCAGACCTCCATGGGCCACTCGAATGTGCATGATCGACAGTGGAACCAGGGCTGGACGCAGGTGACGTAGGCAAAACGGAAACTGATTCGCAACACTGCCATTGACACAGATCACAATAGATGCAGCGTTCATGCACGGCACAGTTCCATATGACAGGGGTTGTGCATGTGCCCAGGAATGCCTGCCATTACGTTTGTTGGTCTCGTAGCACCGGCACTCCTCAGACCGGCGGCAGTTCGTGGACGATATGCCACAGCTCTGGGCAATGAGTTGTATGTGTATGCAATGTTTGGACGTATGGGTAGTTTTTAATGTGTCAAGGGCATCCCTTGCAGGTGTAGGTCATGCAGAGACAAGTGTGTGTGGGGTGTGGGGACATTGGTCTTATATTATCGCAGTTCGTGGTGTGGGAATTGGTATGGTATATCATGCAGGGTGTGCCAGCCGCATTCAGGACCAAGGTCGGGGTTCGGTTGGCCTTCTGCCTTGTGTATTGAGCCAAAGGAGCTTTCATACCTAATTTTAGTCTGACTACGTCTTGCATTTCTTGAATGTGATGTGACCTTCGAGCTGACTTTGATGCCAGGCCTGTAATTTGGGGTGCACCAATTTCGAAACACACGCAGCTGTTGGCATGTGTGCATGAGCCAAGGTCCCCAATTGGCATTGCGCTCCTTGTTCAGTCTCTCTGTCTTTCTCTCTCTCTCTCTCTTTCTCTCTCTCCCTGTAGTTGATGAGTGCCTGACACACCGTCTTATCTAGGATATTGTCTTGCAGGCTGTGACTCAGATTGTTCAGGGATGACCCGACATGACTCTTCAAAATAGTTGTTTGGAGACAAATTAGAATGTGATGTTTTGTTTGGACTTTCAATTGTGAATGAATGAATCAGGATTTCTGTAATCGCATGTATGTTGATTGTTGTAATTGTGTGACACCAGGCGCTGCTTTTGTTCATAATTTCATGCAGTTGTTGTGCAATTCTTGGTCCGGGGTAGGTGGGGGGTGCCCGGGGTAGGGCCCGGGGGGTGTTGGGGGGTGGTCCTGGGGGTGGTGGCGGATGGTGTTGTGGCATTCTAGGGTTTCCGGCCGCGGAGTTCAGTGACTCCATGGCATCTGTTGCACTTCAGATGTGGCTCAGGGCTGGGCTCCCTTTTGTGGTGCAGGCTGTCGTCCGACTTTGCATCCTGTCAGAGCAGGTGTTAATTTCCTGCTGCTAACGCGCCTTATCGCATATTTTGTGATCTTATCGCTGATCTGGCTGGTCGTTGAGAATGTTGCGGAGTGGTGTTGTAGCGACTTTTGGCACAGGAACGCCTACTCTGCATCTCATTAGCGATAGTTGCTGCGGTCGTCTATGGCAATGTTTTTTTGTGCCTTCTTTTGCGAGTAAACTGGTGATATCAGCTGTTAGCACCTGCTTGGGAATGGGGTGATAAATTTATCGCGACTTGGCTGTGATAAACTGCTGATAACTCGGTGATAGTTCCTTGAGGATATGTCCCTTTGTCTTTAGATCGAAACAGTATGCTTGGGTTATAGTGTCTGATTGTGTTTTTTTCAACTAGGAGACATGCCATTTAGTGAACTGTGGGTAAGGCAGCATAACTTGGAGATGAGCCTTTTCCTAATGCGTAGCCAGTGCAGAGAGTTCAGAATTGGAGCAGAGGAGGAACAAGATGGAAGATTACAAACTAGTCTGTCTGCCATATTGTGCACCACCTGCAGTTTAGATAGCAAAGTATCATTAGCCACTATCAATAGAGCATTGCCATAGTCAAGGCAACTGGTGATCAAGGCTTGAATTAAAGTTTTGATAGAAGTTGTAGGGGGCCAAGGAAATGCTTTTCAATAGTCACATGGTGGCAAAGTAGGACCTCCAAATCGTGGATACATATTCTTTCACAGACGGTGTGAGTCCTAGCTTTGCCCCTAGATTTTTACTGCTTGCTTAAGGGACGGTGCTGGCCCCAATCGGGAGGTCACCAATCCATCTTCCACAACTCCTCATTTTTACCAAATAGAAGTATCTCAGTTTTGTCTCCGTTTAGAGTAGCTCTAAGAGAGATGCAGTCCACAGATGCACCTGTTATGTTAAGAATGCTCAGCACACACATGATTTTGTTAGTCTGAAGAATAGTGAGGGGTGATAACTCTGCAGCCACACACAGCTGTTCTTCTAGTCGCAGACAGGCTCTACACCAACACAGAGATCTGTACTGTAGTAGTATTGCTGGTGGATGCATAATGTGAGAGCCTCAGCATCTGCAGGCATATAGATTCTGTACCATTCAAGGATTGATGTGGGTACAGGAAAGAGGAAATCAGGAGCATTTGAACAGAAATTCAGGACGAGCTATCACAAGTGTTTCAACACTATTAAAGGTGGACCATTTAAACCAGAATTTGTGAATTGCTATTTTTGAGGGACAATTTGTGAGATCCCCACTATCTGGATCCTCTCAGGCACATACACACATTTCCATGAATTAAGGCTTAACCTTGAAAATGAAACAGGTACCTGAACATCACACCCATGACAGAATCACACACAAATCAGACACAGTTCTGTGGTGTAAACCCTGCAGTTCCCTGAAAAGTTGCTCACAAGTTACAAAAGGCACCATTAGACCATACCAATTGCATACTGTGCTCTAAACAAATTATGTAACAGAAGAAGCATATCGTACCTGGATGTAGTCCACTGTCGATCCCAGAGCCTTGAAAGCCGTGTACATCACCTCCCGCTTTCCGCCCCATTTCTGCATGACACACACACAGCGCTTGTTCTGGATCAGATCCTCCACTATCACCAGCCCGGGGTCTTCCTGGGGATTCTCTCCGTAGTTAACTTCCCCTCTGCCGTGCCTGTGGCTCTCCACCATGTTTGTGATCTCGGTACACTCTCTCGTGGCACCAGTCCCACTGGAGTGGTAGTTCCCGGCCCAGACATATGTCCCAACCTCCTTCTCCTCCTTGAAGACCTCCTTGAACATGTCTAGCATGTAGCGGTCTTCCTCACCGTTCCCGTCAATGACCATGATGATCTTTAAACATGCCTGAGAGTAAACTATGGATCGCGCTGAAATCAGGCACTGCTTGAGGTACTTGGGGTCCTCCTGGTAGGCAGAGATCGTGAGGGCCACCTTCCTCTTCCCGCTGCAGGTCAGACGGTCACTTCCCATTCGACGATGCTCCAAGTAGGCGAAGAAGCTCTGGACCACCAAGTGTAGCACCTGTATCGCTCCATAGAGACCAAAAGATGTGAGCCGCAGACGATCATGGGTGATCTGAAATTCTACACCGTAGGCTGCCAGTACACCGCTGAAAACCGCCACAGCCAAAGCCACGGTCAGGATGCGCCGGATCAAAGAAGCGGGGCCTGTCTTTGGCGTGACCGGACCTGCAGCTGGGATAGGTAGTGAGAGGACGGGAAAAGTGAGGAGAGGGAATAATAAAAGTAATGAGTAGATAGCCATAGAAAGTTCAAGGTTTGAAAAGCATACATAAGGAAGTTTGTGACAGAAGGCACATTTTAAGTTTTGTGAACATTTGAGGTGCCTTACATGGAGCAGTGTGAGCCAAAAGCTTTATGAATGAGATTCGAAACAGACACTGATGTGATCTACTAAGGTCTATCCAACCACTGATGAAGTCTGTCAAGAATGAATTAAAAATCTAAGAGGCCTATTCTCGCTTTTTAAGCCAGCAGTAGACCTGCCTTGATCTATGAAACCACATTTAGAGCATCTCTTGCATACCAATGTACTGTTGAGGCCTGCCAATGCAGTCACACTACTGTTGGGACCTGCCAATGCACTGACAGTACTGTTGACACCTGCCAATGCACTCACAGTACCGTGGAGGCCTGCCAATGCACTTGCAGTACCGTTGAGGCCTGCCAATGCACTTACAGTACTGTTGAGACCTGCCAATGCACTCACAGTACTGTTGCTCTCACAGTACCAATGATATCTGCCAATGCACTTACTGTACTGATGAGATCTGAGCATGCACTCACAGTACTGTTGAAGCTTGCCAATGCCCTCACAGTACTGATGAGACCTGCCAATGCACTCACAGCACCGTTTAGACCTGCCAATGCACTCACAGCACATTGGGACCTGCCAATACACTCAAAGCACCGTTGGGCCTGTCAATGAACTCACAGCACAGTTGGGACCTGCCAATGCACTCACAGTACCGTTGAGGCCTGCCAATGCACTGATAGTGCAGTTGAGGGCGGCCAATGCGCTCACAGTACCAATGAGACCTGCCAATGCACTCACAGCACCGGTGAGACCTACCAATGCACTCACAGCACAGTTGGGACCTGCCAATTCACTCACAGAGTACCGTTGAGACCTGCCAATGCACTCACAGTACGGATGAGGCCTGCCAATGCACTCACAATACCAATAAGACCTGCCAATGCACTCACAGCACCGTTGAGAACTACCAATGCACTCACAGCACATTTGGGACCTGCCGATGCAATCACAGCATAGGTGTGACCTGCTATTGGACTCACAGGACCTTTGAGACCTGCCAATGCACTCACAGCACCGTTGAGACCTGCCAATGCTCATTCACAGCACTGTTTAGACATGCCAGTGCACTGACAGTACGGTTGGGACCTGCCAATGCACTCACGGTCCCCTTGAGGCCTGCCAAGGCACTCATAGTACCGTTGGGACCTACCAATGCACTCACAGTACCGTTGGGGCCTGCCAATGCACTCACAGTGCAGTTCAGACCTGCCAATACACTCACAGCACATTTGGCCCTGCCAATGCATTCACAGCATGTTGAGACTTATCAATGCACTCACAGCACAGTTGGGACTTGCTAATGCACTCACAGCACCTTTGAGACCCGCCAATGCACTCACAGCACCATTGAGACCTGCCAATGCACACACAGCACCGTTGAGACCTGCCAATGCACTCACCGTACCGTTTAGACCTATCAATGCACTCACAGTATTGTTGATTATTATTATTATTATTATTATTATGTTTCTTATATAGCGCCTGAATCGACCCCCGAATGGGTATCTCCGTGCTTGCCTTGGGAACCCGTCCAGGCTTTTCCCTGTGAGATAGCCCCTACAGGGCATCCCCAAGGTGAAAGCCAGGCATCCCGCCGCGGGGGGCCGTTGTGGAGATTAAGCAAGCTTAATGCCCAGAGTTGCAGAGTGTGAACCCATGATTAGGTCAGGCACCGAAGCGAGAATTATCGAGTCCATGGACATTTGAGCTCAAGACCCTGCCGCGTCGGGAATTGAACCCTGGTCCCGGGTCTGACCTCTGCTTCAGGGTCTGCCTGCTCTAACCAGTGAGCCACACTTCTCCACTCTAACCAGTGAGCCACACTTCTCCACTTTTTGTTGAGACCTGCCAATGCATTCACAGCACCGTTGAGACCTGCAAATGCACTCCCAGTACTGTTGAGACCTTACAATGCAATCACAGTACTGAAACCTATCAAAGCACCCACATAGTGCATAGCACTGATAGATCTCACTTGACATACTAAAGCACAGGCAGCCTTTCCTGAACAACAGGATCAATAGTAGACCTTCTCAGACTTCCCAAAGCTTTGAAAACCTTCCTAAACCCACCAAAGCATCATGGTCCACTGATGCACCTTCTCAGACCCACCAACACAATAATGGCAAGTTACATCCAAACAAAGCATTAATAAGAGATATCGGGTCTCCCCAATCATCTTTACACCTCCTCTGACCCACCAAAGCACTGATTGCCCTGCTCAGACCTCCATAAGCACTGATATATGTTTTCATGCTTCCCAAGAACCAATATGACTGATAAAACTGCAAAGGCATTCACAGACTTACCACAGTATTGGGAACTATTTACAGATCTACATGACACCTCCTCAGGCTTACAAAATCATTGCTATACCTCCTCATATCTTTCAGCAGTTATAGAGTTTCTCAGATCTACCAAAACACTTCTTATTCTGTGCAGCCCTACTCAAGAACTGGCAGTCCTCAGGGTTGTACCTAAAGTATTGGCAGTCATTCTGAGAAGGTTCTCTGGTCCAAGAATGCACTGGCTGATTTTGTAAAACATACTGAAACATGAAGAGTTTCAGTCAGTACTACCGTAGCATTGCTAGTCCTTATCAGTCTTACTAAGCTTATGGTTTCACAGGGCATCCCGATTTATGGGCTTCTTTTTCCATGTAAATAAGCTGAATCCAGATCCTGACTTTCACGCCGACAACAACCGTGCCTCGCAGCTGACGGCAAGGAAAAAACGCCTGGAGATGCAGAGGAAGGCTGCAGCGCCGAACCGCAGCACCACCGCTTTACCACCAGCCAAAAATCACACCAAACTACACGGATTAAAACGTTGGCCCTCGGCAGCCGCAGCTGTCACCTTCAGCTTACACTCTGCAGCTGCCCCAGTAGACTCATCACGGTGGGAGGGCCCCGCATAGCAACGGTGAGCTGAGCCCCACGCAGCCTTCCCCGTAGAGGCCCCGCGGCATCCATACCCACAATCACATCGACAACCAAAACAGCGGAAGGGACGGAGTGGGGGCTGAGGGGAAGCGAACTCCAAACCCCAGCCTTAGCAACTCCTTGACAGACCAGCGTAGAAGGGGACTCACAGTAGCGGCAAGCGCTGCTGCGTTTAGGCGGCATCTGCAGTAAGTGAGCCCTCCGCGGGTCCATGGAGGCGGCCTGACTAGGTTAGGGGGAGCCCGCGACCCACCTGAGAGCCCCAAACCCCCCCACACTGAGAGCTTTATTGATTCACCTGCCCTCTACCACCTTCACCTCGGCCTTGACCTTCCCGGGTCAGATGGGGGGACAGGGGGTACGTAGCATCATCAAGGCAGCACGAAAAGCAATAGCAAAGGCTCTAATGATACCCCTTTCGCCACTAGCTTAAGCGCCATCTAAAAGGAGCATTGGCAGTCCTTGCATCCCCCACAAAGTAAGAGTGGAGAGAGAGATAAGAGACGAAAAGTGACAAAAGGGCAGTAGGGGATTTGGTCTTGGACCCGGAGCAGTTGCCCATTAGACGGAAATATAACCCCGGCAGTATACCCGGCACAAGGTGCCCAAAAGGAAGGGCCGATGTCTCACGACCCCGGAAGAAAACCTCATGAGCCACCTGCCTAACAACGGGACAACAACAAGGTCTACAAGGAGCAAATCCTTGACAGCTAGCTCAAATGAAAAGCCGCAAAAAGT
Source organism: Lissotriton vulgaris (assembly GCF_964263255.1). Taxonomy (NCBI): domain Eukaryota; kingdom Metazoa; phylum Chordata; class Amphibia; order Caudata; family Salamandridae; genus Lissotriton; species Lissotriton vulgaris. Next base: position 165,019,994 of record NC_141695.1, on the reverse strand, counting down.
AGACCAAAGGGGCTCGATCAGAAACTTAATAATTAAGAAAAACGACCCCTTCAGTAGTAACTACGGCACCAGCATCCCTACCCAAAGCAACCAGAAGGTCTATCCAGGAGTGGAACCCCCTCTTTTTACAGACAATGGACAGGACACATAACCAGAAAGCCTCTCCACACAGCTCTGCCCAAAGGCAGCTCCACAGTAATGACGATGGTGCAAATCCACCAGCCCAATGCCCTCTGGCTATACCCTCAGACCACGGAGACTAGTGAGCCCCAATACAAATTCAAAGAGCCAAAACCGATGAACTCCCATTCCCACTCAGCTCCCCTGGCCCCAGTGTCCCCTGTGGCTGGGATCTTACAGCCTCGTTCCCTCACAACCTTGGACAAAAGATCGAAAGAACCCTTGATCTAACCCCAAACCTGTCGTGGCCCCTAGCGTCCCCATGGACCACAACTCAAAAGTTGACTATCTCATCTGCAACAGCAGCGCCAATGTGGTCTCAGAGAAATCATCCCCGATTGAGACAAACACCGCCACCAATAAAGCCTTTCTGTGGCAATCGACCAAGATGGAAGTGCAAATAGATCTTCTATAAGCAATTGCAGAGCACCAGCGACCAATAAACCTGTCAGCAGTCCAGAAACACCCAAAGACATACAAAGCTTAAACTTCAGGGCCTGCGACGCCATTGAAACAGTCTTGCAGGAACACACCTCACGCACAACGGACATGCACAAACCCTCCTTATCAAGGAGAGCAAAAAAGAAGCTGAAGAAGTAACAGAAAAAAACTAAACTAAAAGTGAGACAATTGCAGTTATTGAAGATCAATCAACTGCCCTTACAAGGGGACACAAAAGTTGTACCCAATTTTTACTGACAAAAACTGGGGCAAAAGGGTCCCCTGGTCTCCCCGGCTTTGGAAATTCAGCATAAGCCTACCACATCACCAAGCACCTTCAGTGCGAAGGGCCAAAAGTCCCGAGTTAGGCCAAATCGCCCTACAGACAACGACCCAACAGCCGGAATAAGTCCATCTCCTGCAGAATTGCTCATCCAGACAACCTCGGCAATATCAATGCTACAGTCGGTTACCCCAAATCCATCACAATTAAGCCTGGGGCTTCAGCCTGCCACCAGGAGAAATGACGGCCAAAGCAAGTGGCCCAAGCAGGACCTGCTTCAATCCATCAAGGAAGTACCAGCACAGGATCAACCCCAGTAGTGTCAGCTATAAAAAGGGGAGAAAGGGCCTAAATTGTGGGTGCACCAGCAGTTGTATATGAGGTGGTCCTCACACCGGGATTCCTTAGTACGGGACAGCATGACATCCTGAATAGGAGTAAAATTTTACGTCTCTTCAAACATTTGGATACCCGAGACAAGATACAAACAGAGGACCTAGAATGGGTGAAATTTCTGAGCACAATTGGGGACACACATGGTGACTCATCACTGGTGGGCCTGAAGAACAAAGAAATATAACAAGCCGTTGTGGACAACTCCACCCTACTCACTAGGTAGGGCATCAAAGTCCAGATGTTGCCGCATCCAAAATATCCACATGTCCTGGCCCCAGACACTGAGGAAAAGGCCACTTGGTCGGTCCTGCATGGGATAAACAGCTCGGGACCCTCGGAGAGAAGCCAGACGGGCCAAAGGGACCTAATGGGCATCAGAATCTCATGCCAAAACAATCATCGAGTTATACGCACCACCTCATCTATCTCTGATGAAAAGGGACTTGCAAGAAGGAGGCCACAGTGTTCTTAACTGCGAAAAAAGTCAGCATTTCAGAGGAGATGCTGGGCCAGGATTAACCCACAATCAGCAAATAACTATAATTTCCTGGAACATAGCAGGATCAGTAAAATCTGTGAAAATGAAAATCTGAAGCAGTTCCTGGAAAGTGGGATGTAATCTGTTTCCAAGAAACATGGACCTTGTCCAGCACCCCTTTGGCGGGGTACTACGAACACCAGGTCCCAGCCATAAAAAAGGAATCTTTCTGGCCGTCCAGCTGGCGGGTTATCAGTTTTTATAAAATAGGAATGTACCTGGTGGAGTGGGGACACCTCTTTGCAGTCCTGACGCGTATGGGTTTTGGCCCTAAGTATTTAGCCTGGGTGCGTCTCCTATACGCTAATCCAGTAGCACACATCACAGCGAATGGTCACATCTCGCACACAATCCACCTAGCAAGAGGGACCCGACAGGGCTGTCCCCTCTCCCCCTTACTATTTTCCCTGGTCTTAGAACCACTGGCGAAATTGATTAGACATACACCGTTGTTAAAGGGAATTGACTGGAAAGAAGGATGGGAGGACTGTGTGAATGCGATCATAGGCCATTAAGAGCAGCATTTCGGCTGGACATACCGCCAGCTACCATCTACCATCCCATTGGGGAGACAAGTGGGGAGGAAAAACACAGTGTCCTGAGGAGGATCAAGTGGTCAAACAAGACCGGGAAAATACTTCAAACATGGCTGGGCCAGGTACAGGAAGGGAGCCTGCTCGCAGAGCTCTCACCGATAAAAGGATGGGAGAACATTATTGAGGACCTACAAACCAAGCTCAGGCACCCCAAGTCCCAAAACCCGAGACCGAAAGGGCAATTGAGACCAGGAAGCACCTTTCAAAACAACGATATACAAGAATGCAAATTGCTTCTGCGTAAGGCCCTCGCAGAAAAGAAAAGAAGGGGCAGCCATATAGAGGGACCATCAATTGCATCGCTGAGGGCATCTTTAAGGAAGAAACTATAGGAATACAAAAAAGACAACATGGAAAGTGAATGGCTTTAAGTCGTTTCCTTGCTTAAACAAAAGAATCCAGCACGACTCTAGAGACATATAAACCAGCTGAGCAATCAAGGACCCTCAAGAGAAAATGGAGTTGCAGAAAAAGATTGGATGCTATATGTGAAGCGGATCACTGACTAAATATCGAGGGACAAAATATAGACTACCCAAAATATAGATTCCAAAATATCGACAGACAAAATATCAAATTCCTATCTACAAACAGGTAAGTACCAAAATATCTACCCCAAAATATCGTTTATATATATATATATATATATATATATATATATATATATATATATATATATATATATATATATACACACACATTACAAAAATATCGAATTTCTTAAAATTAATGTAAAATTAAAAAAATATTAAAAATAAATAGCTAAAATATACCTAAAAATACTTAAATTACCTTAATATTATTAAATAACTAATGTAACTTATAAAAAAAATACAATCATATCTGTTAAAACATATATATATATATATTAACATAATATTAATAAAAAATACACAATATTATTACCGTAGGATAGCGGAGGTGTAAAAATTACTATTCCCACTCCTGGAAGTGCAACAGTAGGGAAAGCGTTGGATAGCGTAGGGGTAAAAATTACTATTCCCACTCCAAAGAGTGCAACAGTAGGGAAAGCGTTGGATAGCATAGGGGTAAAAATTACTATTCCTTCTCCAGAGAGTGCAACAGTAGGGAAAGCGTTGGATTGCGTAGGGGTAAAAATTACTATTCCCACTCCTGGAAGTGCAACAGTAGGGAAAGCTTTGGATAGCGTAGGGGTAAAAAGTACTATTCCCACTCCAAAGAGTACAACAGTAGGGAAAGCGTTGGATAGCATAGGGGTAAACATTACTATTCCCACTCCAGAGAGTGCAACAGTAGGGAAAGCGTTGGATAGCGCAGGAGTCAAAATTACTTTTCCCACTCCAGAGAGTGCAACAGTAGGGAAAACGTTGGATAGCGTAGGGGTAAAAATTACTATTCCCACTCCAGAGAGTGCAACAGTAGGGAAAACGTTGGATAGCGTAGAGGTAAAAATTACTATTCCCATTCTAGAGAGTGCAACAGTAGGGAAATCGTTGGATAGCGTAGGGGTAACAATTACTATTCCCACTCCAGAGAGGACAACAGTAGAGAAAGCGTTGGATAGCGTAGGGGTAGAATTTACTATTCCCACTCTAGACAGTGCAACAGTAGGGAAAGCGTTGGATAGCGTAGGGGTTACATTTACTATTCCCACTCCAGAGAGTGCAACAGTAGGGAAAGCGTTGGATAGCGTAGGGGTAAAAATTACTATTCCCACTCCAGAGAGTGCAACAGTAGGGAAAGTGTTGGATAGCGTAGGGGTAAAAATTACTATTCCTACTCCAGAGAGTGCAACAGTAGAGAAAGCGTTGGATAGCATAGGGATACATTTTACTATTACCACTCTAGTGAAAATAAATTATTATAAGTCACATAATTATCAATTATCAATTAATTAAAATTAATTATCAATTAAGAATTAATTAATTATCAATTAAAAAGTAATTAACAATGTGTTCAAAATAAATACCAATAAATTAATTAACATATTTAATTAATTATAATTAAATTCCTTCCCACCCTATTCCCCTATAAACCTACAACCCGCTAGAGAAAATAAGTTAATATTATTCACATAATTATCAATTAATCAATTAATAAAAAATAATCATTTAAGAATTAATTAATTACCAATTAAAAATTAATCATCAATTTATTCAAAATAAATACCAATTAATTAATTATCATATTTAATTAATTATAATTAAATTACTTCCCACCCTATTCCCCTATAAACCCACAACCCGCTAAAGAATTAAATCACACAATAATTAAATAACATAAAATAATTACTTAAAATAAATTACAAAAATATATACACTTTTCATACATATACTAACATAAAAAACACTTTAAAAAATTTGATATTATTAAAAATTCGATATTTCTAATAAACTATATTATGTACTTCGATATTTTGACTGTCTATATTTTTAAAATCGATATTACATTACTTACCTTCAAAACGATATTTTTGATGTCTATATTCTGTCCTTCCGATATTTTGTCCATTCTATATTTTGGACTCGATATTTTGGTTTGTCTATATTTTGGAATCGATATTTTGTCCATTTACCATGTGAAGCAGCTATATGTAACAACCGCTACTAATGGAGTCCTAACAAGTGGTAGGGCGGATCCAGCTGAGCAAGTCGAGCTAGTTAGCACAAAGCCAGGAGTCATGACTCCGAGCCCAGGCAAGGCCTCCATGGGAAACAGATCTCCGGCCGATGCTCATGGAACTTCACAAGCCTGGACAAACATCCAACAGGTCATCAAAACTATCAAGAGCATGAAGAATGATGGAGCCCCTGGGCCTACAGGATTCCAGCACCGGTCTTTAAATTGGCACACGGGTTCTGGGCATCACTCCTAACCCCGCTCTTCAATTACACATTTTCGACTTCCATAACTCCTGAGGCTTGGAGGGTTTCCATATTGGTCACTATTTAAAAAAAAAGGAGACCGCCTAAAGCCGACGAATTACAGGCTTATTGCCCTGCTTGATCTGGAAGCCAAGGCATATGCCGGCCTACTGTTGAAAAATCTGGAGAAGTGGGTCGAAGAGAGAAACAGAATACCCTTGCACCAGACTGGTTTTAGGTCACAGGCATCAACCATGGACAATGTTCTGGCGCTAGTGCACCTTTCAGCCCAGGAAATCCTAAAGAACCATCCACCGCTCTTCTGCTGCTTTGTGGATTATAGTACAGCCTTTGACAAAGCAGTCAGAAAACGATTATGGCAGAAGTTAGAAAATTGGGGCATTCCATCAAACCTCCTGAAGGCAACAAGATCATTATATGAGGACACCTGAGTGCGGGTCAAAACAAGTGCCCACACAGTTTCCCCCAAAATAGCCACGGAGAATGGGTTGAAGCAAGGATGCGTGCTGGCTCCCATCCTCTTCAACTTATACATGGCGGATTTGGGGGAGGCCCTAAAAGGAGCCAGCTTAGTAGCCCCAAGATTAGCAAGTGTGAGGCTACCAGTCTTACAGTATGCTGACGACACAGTTATAATGGACCATATGAAGGTGGGCCTTCAAAGAGCCCTAAACGCACTAAGCAGTTTTAACATCATTGACAACTGGATAGTTTATCAAGGAAAAACCAAGGTCATAATTTTTTGGGTCCTACCATCTGAAAAAGAATGCAATGTGGCAACTGGGAAGCGTGCAAATTAATTTGGTGGCTTCATACAACTACCTAGGGGTCTGGTTGACGGAACTGGCCAAGGCAAACGTATATCTAAAACAGCAGAGCTCCAAGGCCAGCAAGGTTACACATCTATTAAAACAACTAAGCCAGCATTTGATCAGTCCATCCGCCAGCCCAATTCTGACAGTTCTAAGAGCTAAGCTTCTTCCAGCAATTAGCTACGGTCACCTTGCCTTCCCCGGGAAATTGTATGCTCTCCTCAATTCTTTTTTTTAAAAAATATTTTTTATTTTCAATTCAAGGCATACAAGTCGGTGCTACACATACCGAGGACAGCAAGAAAAACAATGCTAAGACTGGAGCTAGGCCTGGCAAGGCAAGACCTGATCTGCCAGGGGGAGATCATAAAACTATATCTAAGGATATTAAGGGCCCTCAAAAATCATCTGAGATCTATCTTTGAGGGGCCAGTATAGGAATGGCACACAAGGCTGGGAAACGCAATAAAAGCATTGGAGATCGAGGAAGAAAGCATTCCGCGGCTGGACATCCCCCTGAATGCTTGGAAGTGCACAAAATCTCCTTTGACCTCGACCTTAACACCTTCACTATTCCGCCGCAGCGCTAAGGGGGCGGGGCGGCCGCTCGGCGCACCCATGCTAGTGACGGAACCGCTCCGTCACCAGCCTCGGTTGAACTGTGCTTATGACGGAGCGGTTCAGTCATGGCCCCGCCCGCTCAATGGAACGCCCAGCGCAGGCACGGAATCCGCGCCGCTCAGGCGCGGCGAGTGGGCCATGACGGAACAGCTCCATCATCAGCACAGCGCTACCGCAGCTGATGACGAAGCGGTTCCGTCATCAGCATCGAAAAGGTTAAAACTCTCCGGGGAAGCTCTCATCTAGATCCGTTGAACAATTCCTACACGGCAGGAAAAGCACAACCCTACCTAAGTGAGGCCCTCACCATACAGGCCCAAAGTAAAATCTTATTCATGAGGCTGACCACGCTTGAGATTGCGGATTTCAATCCTGCATGGGCTCGATGAGGGGAATCCATAATTTGTAGACTGTGCCCCTACAAGAGGGAATCCTGGTTGCATCTCTTATGCTGCTGTCTCAACCTCAACAACAAACGTCGGCGACTTCTGCGTCCGATTTGTATCAACAAAGGTATAAAGTCGTGCAGCGAAGCATCAGCCTTGTGTTTGTCAACAACTAAAACAATGGCTCTAGCGAGACTGGCGAAATGTATCCATCGAATCAGGTTAGCCTTAAAAGTCACCAACGAAAGTAGCATAACCCAGGGGATGTACATGGCAAACTCTGTGGGTGAAAGCTCATGGAATCTCTTGACAATGCACCAATGACAGTGCCCCTCTTGTTCGCCCCCAAGAGAGCATTTCCCCTTGTGAGACACTTAGTGCGCCATAGAGGGCAGTTCAAGAGCTCCCTAAATGTAGATCAACTTCAGGACACAAACGGGGGCTTCAAGTTCATGTCCATAAAAACTGGGGAAAGGCTGACTACGTGGGACTCGGTGAGGAGTGTTAAATTTTACTCAGTACAGAAGTTTGAAATCACTGTTTTTAGCTTTTATACATTGATTGTTTTTACTGTAATGATTTTAATTAATTATACAGTTAATAAAGTTACTAAGCATGGATAGATCTTCTGCAACCTACCGAAGCACTGACAGACAGCCTCAAACCTACTTATAGCATTTTCCAGACATACCAATCACTATCATACATTCACAAACCCATGCATTGATAGTTTTTCTCATTTAAAAGCACTAACAGACAAGTCGGCCGACCTACCAAGCTGTAGGCAGACCTTCCAGGCGTACAAAACTACTGACAGATCATTTCACACCTTTTAATACACCCTCTGACCTTTCAGATGCACCGGAGTGTGCTGTGGGTAGTGCTTGTGAAGGCACTTGTCTGTGAAGCTCTCTCCTCCCCTTACAAAGCTGACAGGACGTAAGCAGGGTCACCACAGGTATCGATACACTATCTCCAACATGTGTAAAATGCAGCTGACTACCCACCATTAAAACTTGGCCAATTAAATGCATTTAACCTGCTTCTTCAGCACTGGAGTCATTGAATTGGCTCAATATGCAAAAACCGAATAAAGTGATATGATGATGATGAAGAATTGGCTCACGCACAGTAAAAATAAAACATCATATACAAGGTACAGCATCATTACACACCCTCATGAATAATAAATACATACAAATTACTATTATTATGTACAGACATTTAAGAGCAGAGAAAACAGCACTCTTGCAATATTGAAATGCAGGATACAAACATTCTCAAACCATCTTTTTGGGGTTCTATATGAAAAATGTGGAATGCCACCCTTCAAGTGCTCCCACAAAACCTCTTACAATGCCTTCAAGAACAACCTGAAGGGGGTTTTACTTGGCTGCAGAAACAAGAGATGCATTCTCTGACGTTGCTGCGGGTCTGGTGTTATTTTCAGGGAGACGCTTGTGAAGTTAAATGGCACGATGAGAAGTGAGTGCTTTCTGGCTGAAAGTGTTCCTGTTGAGACAGATGGAAGGGTTAGAAATGTACAGGACCTTGCTCTGAACAAAAGGAGGTATTCTACACCCTAAGATTTACTCTGTGTCCTGGTGTTCTGTGTCATGTGTCTCTGTCTGAGATGTCCTGGCCTTTAGACTGTCTGAGACTCATGGGGGCCATATTAGGTATAGGACGCTTTTTCACTGAGTTCACAGTGCGAACTGCTACAGATAAACTGCTCCCAGGGGCAGATGTGAACTTGCACTTACCCTGGGTGCTGCACGTTAATGAAAGGCTGCCCGTTGTCTGTAGCAGCCTGTCCACATTTCGAAGTGCAGATTGCAATGGAGCCTTATTATTAAAGGGAAGCAGGGATACCCTGTAGGCGAGTGTAATGAGTGACTGCACCTGCCTGCAGGGGGATGTCTGAGGGGGTCTATGAGGCCAACTTTCCCCCATTTTAAGTGCTACCTGTAGGGACTGGGAGGCACATTGATATGCACCACCTCTTTGCGAAGCAGGATCAGTTTTGACTGCGTGCTTGCACCTATCATATGAAATAGGTGCTGAGGCAGCGTGCTGGATCATTTCATAGAGGTGTGCCCCATGCAAATGAGGGAACATCCCCATGTGATCATGCCGGTGCTACATCTGTCTCAGAGCGGTAAGTATTACAGAAGGGGCTCCACAAGTGTCTGAGGCCTTTGCAGAGTACCAAAGTACCTCAGTTGTACAGAAAGCAGACACAGGCGCTCCTTATACCCCAGGGGCACTATGTGATATACAGACACCAGTGTTCTGTATGCGTGTATCATGAAGTGAGGGGGGTGAGCAGAGGGCTGAGTTCTGGAGGCACCTTACCTGCAGGCAGATTCATATACCTCAGTTTGTGATCTGAAACTAGAGCCAGATTCAGTAAGGCTTGCGCTGGTGCTTACGTGGAGCAGCACACTTTGCACTGAGAATAACCAGCAGTGTGTTAGTAATGTGCAGCCTACAAATACTACACATTTCTTATACCTAAGACATGAGCCCTCCGTCAAAACATCTAAACTACCTTAAAAATGAATGAAGTGGACAATGTCATAGGGTCTCGAGATGGTGTTTAATACCAGGAGTGTGTACATTGTTCCACAAGTATGGACCCAGGCCAGGTGTTCAGTATATCTGCTTACTCAGTAGATGGTTCTCAATAATGACTTTGGGCCATATGTACAAGGACTGGAAAAAACAATTGCTAACGTTAGTTAGCAGCAGGTTTCTTACCGCCGTGTACCGCTGAAACCTATTACCATGTTAGCGACATATTTACAAGCCGTCGCTACATGGTGATAGCTTAAGCGATCTGCAGCAAAACTGATGCTAACATTAGCGTGATTACGATAGGAATTCAGGCGTTAGCGGGCGAAAACCAACAAAAGACTCATTAGCGGCAAAAAACGCATGTTAGTCCACCTAATGTGAGTGTTTTTTGCCTCTATTGGAAACATTTGCCTATCAGTCGACCTGCAATGGAAAATAGGTAAAAACAACAATGAAATGCAGAATGGAGCAAGCCATGGCCAAGTGTAGCACACTTCAACACCCCCTAAAGCCACCCAACATCCAGGATGACCAGGATGAGAGCCTGGATGCCTCGCTGGACCTGCACCTTGAGCCTGGATGCCTCCCCGGACCTGCGTCTGGAGCCTGGATGCCTCACAGGGCTGCACCTGGAGCGCGGATGCCTCGCTGGACCTGTGTCGTGAGCCTGGATGCCTCGCTGGACCTGCGACTGGAGCCTGGAGTGGGATGCGGAGGAGCTGTGGAGCCGATGAATCATGGCAGTAGACATTGAGGCGCGGCGATCGTCTGTACCTGGTAGTGAAGTCTGGCAGGTCGCATGGAGACACGTTGCTGATTTGTGTGAGAAGACTGCCTTGTACTCCTTGGAGCTGTGAATGGTAGAAGCGCTCCTGTTCAGGGAGATCTGCAATGAATACTACCGGGGTGTAGGGAGGGGATTACCAACAGTGGGCGGCGCCTCTCTGCATGACAGGCCGGATGGTGTTGCTCTGGCTGGACGCTGAGGAGGGTCGAACTTGTGTGGCGGGAGCGCAGCTATTTCACGCCTAAGGTGGCCCTGCTGCATCAACAGCATCAGAAGGTTCACCAGTGGACTTGTCGGCGACTGCTGTACCCAGGCTTGTGAAATCCCACCCAGTTGAGGCTCCTGCTGGCTGATTCACAGATTTGGAAAGATTGCACCACAGTGTCAATGTCCAGGTAAGGAGAAGGTGGGACGCGTAGCGGAGGAGGCCCGGGGGTCGAGTCGCACAGGCCTAGCACCTGTATATGACACACCCCCAGTGGTGGCTCATCCGCTATGAAGGAAGAGCATCACCCTACTGCTTTCAAGCAGTGCAAGAAGAGCACAAATCATCACATGATGATATCTTCCTGATGGAATCCTGCTATGTTTCCTTTGTGGGTGGGAGGGTAGGTAGGGCTGCTCCACTCACGGAGCAGGGCAGGGGCGGAGTGGCATGCCCACTCAAATGCGCAATGACTATTTGGTTGGCCCACTCAGGCTACCCAAAGCAGTCATGAGCACTGTCCTGTTTGCAATGCAGGCTGCATTACAGCCTGCATGAAGAACATGCCTACCCCTATAGCCCCTGGCTGAACGCCTTTTCCTGGCAGCAATGACTAATCCCAATGCCGCATTGCAGCTTTGTGATTGGCTTAGGGGAGGGAGCCTGGCTGCCTACTTCCTGTTCCTGGAAGCAAACTCAGGAGAGCAGGAGCAATGAAGACACGGGACCCAGCCTTGTGGTAAGATTTCTCTCATTTAAATATTTACTACACCAGCTCACACACACGCCCCTGTGTCCACTCCCCATCTAGGGTCCTTTACGACGTTTCCCACCTCCCAGCTGTCCAGTCCCCCCAGCAGCACTTCTCAATGGCGGCTGCTTTGCGGCCATGCGCAGTGGGTGTATCACTGGTGTGCCAAAGGAATATATGAAGTTACCTCGCATACCATTGTATTGCATTCCATAACAATGCATACTAATACTAGGCATATTGCAACAGTAGGGAAGGTGTTCGATAGCGAAGGTGTAAATATTACTATTCCTACTTCAGTGAGTGCAACCCTAAAACTAACCCTTGCACACCAAAACAAACCCTGAACCCTCAAATTCATCTTTGAGCCCCCAAAACACACCCTAAAAATCATATCTGACCCAAATGCACGCCCCAATTTTCATATTTGACCCCAAAACACACCCCAATTTTCACATTTTACCCCAAAATACACCCCAAATTTCACCTCTGACACCTGAAACCCACACCCCACCCTAAAAATAAAAAATATCCCATTACTGACCTCACAATGCATAGTAATGGAATGCTCTGTAAAGGCACCAGTGTTGTTGCAGTTGCGTTTTAAAGGCATTACGATGTAATGCCTGTGTTGTGATGGACGTCTCCCATGCCAAAGGCAAGCCATGGGCAGGTCCGACTACCTCCGTCTGCCCCCTGGAACAGGCTCAGCACCAAGCATCCTACCTCTTGGACACTCCAGCACTACGACGCTAACACCCTCCTCGTCATCAACCCTGGACGCCACATTACCTGCCAGGATCAACCTCTGCTCCGAACCAGACATCGCCATTGCCATCACTGACGGCTACTAAATCCCCTGCAAGGACCACCCTGACCATCGAGGAGGAGGTATTGCCATCACCTACAGAGGCACACTCCAACTGACCACACACACTAATGATCCAACGGTGACCATGGAACACCTCAACTTCCAGATCTGTACCAATCCCAACCCCATCCTCTGTGGCACCCTCATCTGCAGGCCCCCCGGGCCATGGACCCCCATTCTCTGATACCGTTGTAGACCTCCTTGCACCCCAGGCTCTCCCATCCACTGACGACATTCTACTTGGTGAACTCAAGTTCTACCTTGACAACCCCAGTGACCAGAACACCATCCCTCCTGGGGAAGTTCCCCAACATCAGACCCAAGCAGCTAGTCACAGCAGCAAGCCACACAGCAAGACACACGGTCGAGCACGTCTCCTCCACCTGCGGGAACCTCAACTACAGCCACACCACCGGACTATCCAGGACCGACCATCATTGTATACATCACGTCTTCACCAGCCCACCCCACATCACCGCCATCATCACCCCCCTCACAGCTGGATCAAGGACACCGAAGAATGTCTTGTCAACTCCCTCAGCACCACCACTCCGCCAATGCTTACAGACAATGACACCGCAAAGTGCAACCGCCAGCGATGGACAACCAGGCAACCCCCCAAGGTGCGCTGTATTTGCAAAGTGACGCATGTAGGCATATGCATGACCTTGTGAAGCCCTGTGCCACAAAATACCTGGATTAGGTATGATTTATGCCGGGTGTGCATTCCCACACGACAAGGCCTCGTAGGAGTGGCACAATGAAATCCCTCAGATTTCAGTGCGACAATTGTAGGACGGCACTGATCAGAACCTTACGCCTGCCTAATGGCACGCGTATGGGTGACGCAGTGCCACAGGGATAGGCTGGCTCCATGCATATGTATCTGTCATTCCTTTCGTAATGGTGCGCTGTCCAGTGAATACAGCGCATCTGTGGTGTCGCAAGAAAGGCGTGGTGAAAAGTGTTGCAACCCTTTCTTGTCCCAGCACTGCACACTTTTCATTTTATGGTGCGCATTCCTGCCCTGTAGTTTTGTCGCAGGGCAGCGCAGTAACATTTCTTGTAGCACTGTCCAGCACCAAAGCCTGCTGAAATGAGGCTCTTAGTGTTATCTCCATGTTTAACCCTTTCGCTGCGGGGGATATTCCCCCGCTGTACTGGGGGGAGGGGGGCGCACACAGCGCTCATATGCTCATGACGAGCTAAGCTTGTCATGAGGCACGGCGCTCCTGTGCTCATGAAGAGCGCAGCTCGTCACGGCCACACCCGTTCCCGTGGAACGCTCAGCACAGCAGGGGAATTATCCCCGCATGCGAGCGTTCCACGGCTCATGACGAGCTCAGCTCCTCATGACCACCGGAGCGCCGTGGCTCATGACGAGCTCAGCTCGTCATGAGCATTCAAGGGGTTAAGACCAGCTATTACTAGTTCTTAAAAAACTGCCTCTAACTGCAGCTAGAGGCAGTTTTTTGGGTCCTCCTACCTTCAAGCATTCCCTTGTACATATCGCAAAGTGGGGTTAGCGGCCGTTGTTGCCTGGGAACGACTCTGCTGCATGTCATTATCCCTAACAGAAGTGGCAAACTTTTCTATGGACGTTTTGACCGTAAAACCGCCGCTAACATGGGTTAGCGACAGCTTGTACATATGGCGATGTAATATTGCTGCAAAACCATCGGAAAAGTGCTGCTGAGGCGGCGTTAATGCCCCTTTGTGTCAATTCACTGTAAGCATAAACACATACATCAAGAAAATCTGACATGGATCCTACCCTCCTGGGTCAACTTTGAACACCCCTGGTTTATAAGGCCCTGAACTTCACTGCTGGGTGATAATGTGTGAACTTACCACCTTAGCCGCCTGCTGGAGACCTCTGAAAGGACAGCTCTGTTGCTAGAGCCTCGCATAGAAACAGTTAATCATCTGCGGACTGGGTGTTTACTGTCCGGGAACTAGTTACGGACAAGTGCTTCACATAACTGAGAGGTCTTGACATATTCATTATATGATGTTCATATGTGACACGCAGAGACAGAAGTAAACCAGTGAGCAGAAACATACAAGGTATTTATGGAGGATGGGGCGTTCCTCTTCTCTTTGTGGCATCAACCATGTGGGTACCAGCCCAGGTTTCACCAGCCTGCAGGAATAGCTTAGGTGGCCTGTCCTCGCATCTTTCTGGCTGAGGGGCGCCTTTTGGCTGAGATCTCAGGAGCTCAGGTACCAACTGACATGGGTATTGTGACTCTAATGGTGAGGCCAATAGTGGAGTAACAAGACTTCAGGGGTACCAATCTAAGTGAAGAAGAATCCAGGGGCCCCAATCTCAATGAAGAAAAGAGGACACTCTGAGGGGATAGCCTCACACACCTTGGCATCGGTGCCATTGCCCTTGCTCCACAAACCAAACCTCTGGACCAGGTATCTGGACTGGGAGAGAGGATAAAGCATACTGTGGGTGAGCGATGGGCAAAGTTGCAAACTTCGCTTGTAAAGTAAGGTAAGTTCAGAAACATTGCATTGTGTGTCTCAACTTTGTTACACGAGAAGTTTGCTTTACAAAAATAAGTTTTTGCAGAGAATTTGAAAATTGTTCTAACATTTTCACACTAAAAATTAGATTTTGTCCTGCAAAGCTTATTTATTGGAAATGTTCACCTGCTATTTATTTTGTTCTAAATATTGGAAACTTGTGAAGCTCAGGTGAAAACAAAGCGCATGACTTGGAGTCTGGCGGACGGGTTTACATGTCACAAACGTGACGTCTATCCGGTCCGCAGTATTACAAGTGCCATAGGATATCCTTGTCTTGTAATACTGCAGACTGATATCCTTCATGTTTGTGACGGAGTAACCCGCCCGCCAAACTCTAAATCAGGTGACGTCTGCAGTATTACAAGTGCTATAGTATATATCGGACTTGTAATACTGTGGATGGATAACCCTTCATGTTTGTGACGGAATAACCCACCCACCAAACTCTAAATCAGGTCCTGTCCGCAGTATTACAAGAGCTATATGATATATTGGACTTGTAATACGACAGACACATATCCCTCATGTTTATGACAGAGTAACCCGCCCGCCAAACTCTCAATCAGGTTACGTCCGCAGTATCACAAGTGCTACAGGATATATTGGACTTGTAATACTGCAGACGGATATGCCTCATGTTTGTGACGGAGTAACCTGCCCGCCAAACTATAAATCAGGTCACGTCCGCAGTATTACAAGAGCTATAGGATATATTGGACTT
Organism: Lissotriton vulgaris; assembly: GCF_964263255.1. Classification (NCBI taxonomy): domain Eukaryota; kingdom Metazoa; phylum Chordata; class Amphibia; order Caudata; family Salamandridae; genus Lissotriton; species Lissotriton vulgaris. The sequence goes on along the minus strand of NC_141695.1, from coordinate 165,004,424 downwards.
GTAATACGGCGGGAACATATCCCTCGTATTTATAACAGAGTAACCTGCCCGCCAAACTCTCAATCAGGTTACGTCCGCAGTATCACAAGTGCTACAGGATATATTGGACTTGTAATACTGCAGACGGATATGGCTCATGTTTGTGACGGAGTAACCTGCCCGCCAAACTGTAAATCAGGTCAAGTAAGCAGTATTACAAGAGCTAAAGGATATATTGGACTTGCAATACGGCGGAAACATATCCATTGTGTTTATGACAGAGTAACCAGCCTACCAAACTCTTAATCAGGTCACGTCCGCAGTATCACAAGTGCTACAGGATATATTGAACTTGTAATTCGGCGGACGGATATCGCTCGTGTTTGTGACGGAGTAACCCGCGGGCCAAACTCTCAATCAGGCACAAAGTCCTACGGAGGAAAACACTTTGCCCTTTAGCACACCCTTGCCATGTCTCAAATGCTAGACTGGGTCAGTGGCCCTCAGATGACTGCCTAATGTTTCATTGACATGGTGGCTCATTTCCAAAAGCACTGGTAAGTACAGGAAGTGTTTTACAAACTCTAACATGCCTTGTGAATGAGTCCTTTAGACCTTCTGGCTTTGTGTGTGTGCGGTAAACTCAGGTGAATACTCCCCGGAATTCTGATGTACTACAAGGTACACACTCTTTCAGCCTGTATGCATGCTTTACAAAAATACGTTTTTGCAGAGAATTTTCAAAATTGTTCTAACATTTTCGCACTAAAAATTTGATTTTGTCCTGCAAAGCTTATTTATTGGAAATGTTCACCTGCTATTTATTTTGTTCTAAATATTTAAAACTTGTGAAGCTCAGGTGAAAACAAAGCACCTGATTTTGAGTCTGGCGAACGGGTTAACATGTCACAAATGTGATGTCTATCTGGTCCGCAGTATTACAAGTGCCATAGGATATACTTGTCTTGTAATACTGCAGACTGATATCCTTCATGTTTGTGACGGAGTAACCCGCCCGGCAAAATCTCAATATGGTCATGTCCGCAGTATTACAAGTGCTATATGATATATTGGACTTGTAATACGACGGACGGATATCCTTCACGTTTGTGACGGAGTAACCTGCCCACCAAACTCTAAAGCAGGTCATGTCCGCAGTATTACAAGAGCTATAGGATATATTGGTCTTGTAATACGGCGAACACATATGCCTCGTGTTTATGACAGAGTAACCTGCCCGTCAAACTCTCAATCAGGTTCCGCCCGCAGTATTACAAGTGCTCTAGGATATATTGGACTTGTAATACTGCAAATGGATATCCCTCATGTTTGTGACGGAGTAACCTGCCCGGCAAACTCTAAATCAGGTCACGTCCGCAGTATTACAAGAGCTATAGGATATATTGGACTTGTAATACGGCGGAAACATATCCCTCGTATTTATAACAGAGTAACCTGCCCGCCAAACTCTCAATCAGGTTACGTCCGCAGTATCACAAGTGCTACAGGATATATTGGACTTGTAATACTGCAGACGGATATGGCTCATGTTTGTGACGGAGTAACCTGCCCGCCAAACTGTAAATCAGGTCACGTCCGCAGTATTACAAGAGCTAAAGAATACATTGGACTTGCAATACGGCGGAAACATATCCATTGTGTTTATGACAGAGTAACCAGCCTACCAAACTCTCAATCAGGTCACGTCCGCAGTATTACAAGTGCTATATGATATATTGGACTTGTAATACGACGGACGGATATCCTTCATGTTTGTGACGGAGTAACCTACCCACCAAACTCTAAAGCAGGTCATGTCCGCAGTATTACAAGAGCTATAGGATATATTGGTCTTGTAATACGGCGAACACATATGCCTCGTGTTTATGACAGAGTAACCTGCCCGTCAAACTCTCAATCAGGTTACGCCCGCAGTATTACAAGTGCTCTAGGATATATTGGACTTGTAATACTGCAAACGGATATCCCTCATGTTTGTGACGGAGTAACCTGCCCGCCAAACTCTAAATCAGATCATGTCTGCAGTATTACAAGAGCTATAGGATATATTGGACTTGTAATACAGCGGAAACATATCCCTCGTGTTTATGACAGAATAACCCGCCCGCCAAACTCTCAATCAGGTCACGTCCGCAGTATCACAAGTTCTACAGGATATATTGAACTTGTAATATGGCGGACGGATATCTCTCGTGTTTGTGACGGAGTAACCGGCCAGCCAAACTCTCAATCATGCACAAAGTCCTTTGTAGGAATACACTTTGCCCTTTAGCACACCCTTGCCAGTCTCAAAGGCTAGACTGGGTCAGTGACCCTCGGATGACTGCCTACTGTCCCAATGACATGGTGGCTCATTTCCAAAAGCACTGGTAAGTACAGGAAGTGTTTTACAAACTCTGACATGCCTTGTGAATGAGTCCTTTAGATCTTCTGGCTTTGTGTGTGTGTGGTAAACTAAGGTGAATACTCCCCTGAATTCTGATGTACTACAAGGTACAAAGTCTTTCAGCCTGTTCGTGCACGCATTGTTAGAGGTTATTTTTTGGGTTAAGGGAAGGATGGCAGTTCACATTTTCGATGTTGGCCTCAGATTATTTGAGAGTTTTCTGTTTTCTGAATTTCAGTATTACAAGAGTGATATGTTTTGCGTTATATGGTCTAGACCCAGGGGTATCAGACCGCTTTACAAGAGAAAAAGGAGTCAAGAAAAGCATTTGTTCAAGGTAGAAAAAGAACAAGCAAGTACAAGTCTCCATAAGTTAACAAAGGGGGCAAAAAGTACTTCACATGAGAAGAAGCAATCAAGGGGAGCAATTTTTCAGGGTAAACCAAACAAGCAGGTACATCAAACATTAAGTTAGGGGGGCAAAAAATTCTGGGTGGTTAGCGGGTAAAACACATATAAAAATATAAATGGGTGAACAACTTAAGGCAGAGACGGGAGTACCAGCAGAGAAGAATAAGAGGTAGGTGGTAATGGTAGGAAAAGGGGAGTGGTGCTCAGGAGAGGGTACGGTCAGAGTAGACAGGAAAAGATGTAAAAAGGGGGAGCGAAGTGAGAGCCAGGAGAAGCAGAAAGATAACCAAATGCAGGGAAAACTTAAAGCAAGGTCAGAGGAGTGATTATGGACTCCAAAATTTGTTGAGAAGGTGATGTTTTAGGTCTTTTTTAAAGCTGAGGTAGGAGTGGTTACAGCTCAGTTTTATCTGGAGGGCATTCCAGACGTACAGAGCATTTCTGGAGAAGGAGCGAAATTGAGTGGTGTTCTGTTTTTTAAAGCTGTGGAATGAGGAGGAGCGCTGTGGTGCTTTTTCATCGGTCTGTAGCAGCCCCCTTTATTGAGTTTGTTAGTTAGGTACAACGGGGATTGTTCGTGAAGAGCTTTGTGCGTGGTGCAAGCGGTCTTATAAAAGCATCTTCTTTCAATGGGTAGCCAATGTAAGGATTAAAGGGCCAGTGAGATGTGGCCTGTGTTCCTTGAATATCGTTGGTAAATGTGTACGATTTGTTTGGAAACAAGGGTTCCGAATCGGATTCTGCAATACCAAATCCTATTTGGAGACTTCCCGAATGACATTGTAATCGGCCCATAAGAGTGCACATAGTACTCAAGGTGAGAACTCTCAAAAGGTGAACACAATACCCCTGGTTGAGTTTCACTACTAATGCCCCATATGAGTTGGTGTAGTATTTTCACTAACATATGTCTGGTCCTTATCCCATGACTACTCACCTCATTTGGGCAATCCAATATAGGGAACTTTGCAGGTAATAAAATCTGTGCCTCTGACAAGTGTGCAGTTGGAGTCTGACTCTTCATGCACCTATCCTTGGAATTCACTGACACCTGGCCTTCAGATTCTGAAAGATGATATTTTTTAATATTAAGGGAACACTTTTTGTCTGTACCTTTGGCTTCTTCCTCAGCTGCTGTTGGAGGCCCAGTGGGGGGTGGCTCCCTCTCCTTCGGCTCTTCATCCTTTCCCTTGAGAACCACCATGGGGATGTGCTCCTGTAGGCCTATGCTGCTCTTGTGGAAAGACACTTTCTCTGTAGACTTGCACTGCTCTTGAACACTGACACTGCCTCTGTAGACTGGCACTGCTCATGTAGGCTGAAATTATTTCTGTAAGACCAGCAAAGAACCTGTTGACTGGCGCTGTAAGGTGATGCTCCTCCTGTAGAATGGTACTGCTCCTGTAAGGCAAATGTTGCTCCTGTAGACTAACACTTCATGTAGATTCACACTGCTCCTGTGGGCAGGCGCTGCTCTTGTAAGGCTGGCACTGCTTCCGTAACTCTAACATTGATCCTGTAAGTGTAATGATGTAGGACTGAGCTAGTACTCCTGTTGACTTTCAATGTCCTAGTAAGGCTCGCGGGACTCTGGAATAGTTGATGCTGTTCCTATAAGGAAGAAGCAACCTGTAGAATGAAGCTGGTTCTGCAAGGGAAATGCTTCTCTGGTAGACTGAAGCTTCTACTTACTCCTGAAAGACTAATATTGCTCCTGTAGCCTACTGTTGCTCCTGTAGATGGAAACTCCTCGAGTAGTCTGGACCTGTTTCTGTAGTACTAACACTGAACCTGTATATTGGTGCTACCTCTGAAAAGCAGATTCTCCTCCTGGATGCTGACACTGCTCCTGTAAGGCTGGTTTTACTCCTGTAAAGTAGCACTGTTAATTGGAATAGACTAGGCTGAGCCTGCCCCTGTGAATTGAGACTACTTCCATAACACCAGCGCTGCTGCTGCTGATTGATGCTTCACCTGTAGGGATGGGTTGCTCCTGTAGGTCACAGCTCCCCTTTTAACACTAGTCTGTGAGAAAAACAGAAAAATGGAAAACACATGTTGATAAATAGTATTTACCCTTGCAATCAGCTTACCTCAAAGGTGACACACCCCAAATGAAAACAAGCTACTTACATGTAACTGTAGTTCTCCAGTCTTGGAATCTTTCATAGATTCACATGCATGAATCCCCGTCGTCGAGATGGAAAGCCCCGGTATGTATAAAAAAGCAATGCTTAGATAAGTACCAAACTGAAAAGAGGCTTAGGCCCATTTCCATTTTGCATCCCATAACGCTTGTTATGTAAAAGAGACCAAAGTTATCCCTGAACCAATCAGGACCTCTCACCCTCTAGAACACTCCTGAGAGAACCTTTTGTCCCTCAGATTTTCTAGCACTTGTGCCTCAGATATCTTTTCTGCCAAAAATCCACCAAAGGTGAGCCTCTCAGGAGAGGAGGGTGGGTCGCATGTGAATGAATCTATGAAAGCTTCCAATACTGGAGAACTACAGCTACAGGTAAGTAACTTGTTTTCTTACTCCAGTATTGGAGCTTTCATAGATTCACATGCCTGAATCAGAATAGCAAGCTGTAAACCTGCACATTTTATTGTGCAGAAAAATTGACTTCAGGCAGCGTAGGGATTGAAAACATAGCACTCGATAAGCCTATATACTTGTAGATGTCTTCCAGCATTGAGATCACTTTCAACATTAAGATAATAAAATATATTTATATAACACACTTAATTTGTGACATCACAAACCATAACAATAAAATGTGAATATGCAACACACAAAGGAAGGAGGGATGAGAATGGGGGCTCACCATCAATGGAAAAAGTTTCTCAGCACTGCTTGTCCTAGTGCCACATCCTTCTCAGCGACTGCATCCAGGCAGTAATGTCTGGTAAAGGTGTGCGTACTCTTCCAGGTAGCCGCCCTGCAGATATCCTGGACAGGCAGCCCAGTAAACACAGCAGTGGAAGTGGACGCTGCTCTTGTAGAATGAGCACGAATCTGTGCATTCAACGGCTTCCCCGCCGCCTGATCATAATATTGTATTGCACTGGAAATTCATCTGGCAATCCGTATTTTGGATAGAAGAAAACCCTTCCTAGGTGCACTAAAAGATACAAAAAGTTGTGAAGACTTTTGGAAAGGTTTTGTCTTTTGTAAATAAAACTTGAGACAGCGTTGTACATCTAGTGAGTGAAGAGCTCTCTCCGCGGTTGTAGTTGGTTGAGGAAAAAATCTTTTAAGAATTGATGGTTCATTCAAATGAAAGTCTGATGGCACCTTGGGTATAATTTCGGATTAGTTCTGAGTACAATCCAGTCCTCTTAAACTGCAAGAAAGGTTCTTGTATAGTGAGAGCCTGTAACTCCCCAACTCTCCTGGCCGAAGTGAGTGCTATGTGAATGGGTTAGAAGGGCTGCTCCATTAATTGAATGTTCAGCTGCCAGAGAGGTGGTGGAGGCTTTACCGGAGAAAAGGTTCAAAATAACCCCTTCATGAATTGTTTGATGATTCTAGCACAACCACAAAGATGGTCCCGAGGAAGTTCTACTGTAACGTGATATAGCTGCCAGGTGCACCTTAACAGAAGCATGAGCTAAGCCAGATTTTGCTAAGAGCAGAATATATGGGATAATCTTGTGAGCTGCTGACCTCAGAGGATGGACCTGGAGGTCTTAAAGGAAGGCTCCCCAACCTTCCAGGGATGCATCAGTGGTAATGACCAGTGGAGCCGGGTCGGTAAGGAAGAAAGACCGACTGAGATATTTTGTTTCAGAGTTCACAACTCCACCGCTTGAACCATGGCCGGTGTGATTTTCACAATGTCGTTGAAGGATCCCACTGCTTGACGCCATTGCTGATCTAGTTGTTCCTGCAACGGACGGTTTCTTAATCGGCAGAATGGAATGAGAGGAATGTAAGAGGACATTGTTCTCAGCAAGGACTTGTAACAGCCTACAGAAAGACACTTTTTTATGCAAACACCTGGGATAGAGAGATTAGTCTCCATTGTCTTTAAATAGAAGGAAATGCCTTGTTTACTATGGTGTCCAGAATCGCCCCAAGAACGTAATGTTCCTTGCAGGATGGAGGGATGACTTTTCCATGTTCAGAGTCAGGCCCAGCTCGGCAAACAATTCTAAACATGCCACTGTTGACGACTGAGCAAATGCTCGAGAAGGCGCTTTGATTAACCAGTCGTCCAGGTAAGGAAACACTTGGCATCTTAGTCTCCTTAGAAAAGCCACCACTGGAGCCAGGCATTTTGTGAAAATTCTTGGGGCTGATTTGAGGCCGAATGGCAATACCTTGAACTGGTAATGGTCTCCGGCTACTGCAAACCAAAGATACTGCCTGTGGGAAAGATGAATGGGGATGTGGATATACGCATCCTGCAGGTCTAAGGTGGTGATATGATCCCCTGGGTTCAAGAGTAGCAGAATGTAAGGAGGGAAACCATCCGGAAAGATTGTTTTTGAGATAGGTATTCTGAGATCTCAGGTTCAGAATAGGACGCCATTTAAGAACATTCTTTCGGACTAGGAGAAAACGGGAATAAAATCCCCTTCCTCTCTGGAAGATTGACACCGGTTCTATTGCTCCCCTTTGGAGCATTGTTTCAATCTCCAAGCGCATTTGATGTAGATGTTTGATCTCCTGATGCCTCGGAGGAGTACAAGGGGGGATTTGAAGGAATTCTAGGGAATGTCCAAATTGTATTAGATTGAGGACCTATTTGTCCGTAGTTATTTTTAACCAATAATGAAGATGATTGGAACTTCTTCCACCCAGGGGAACTTGTGTAGGGAGAGGGATAAAGGTAGGTGGATCCTGAAGGTTGTCATTGTCTTCGGGAATTGTCCTTCCCTTGACAACCTCCTCTTCCTCTAGGAGCAGATTTTGTATAGCCCCCTGTCTGTCGTTGCCCGCACTATTGCCAGTACGGTTGCAAAGATGTCACGTAGGAGGGGTATCTGTTCTGTTGGTAAAACCCTCTATATGATGTCTGTTCTCTACCCCTAGCTCCTGGAAAGAGCACCTTCTGGTACTGCAGAGTGCCCCGGGCCTTTGCGGTATCTGTATCCTTCCTTGCAACACATCATCCACATGTTTCCCAAACCAAGCTTCCCCATCGAAGGGAAGATCCAAGATCTTATTCTGGGCCTCTGGCCTACGGCGATCCTTTACGGCGCAGCAAGGCCATCCTTGACGGTGCAGCACGGCCGCCCCTCTAGCGATCTAAAAGCTGTGGTTGCGATATCCATCGCGCAATCAATGATTCCAGCCAAAGCCCTTTCACCTCCTGTCTACTATCCCCAGGAATCAGATCTATGTAAGGTATTAGGTCGCCCTACATCTGTCTGTCATATCTGCCCAGGATGGCACGGGCATTCGCAGCTTTGACGAGAAGAGCAGACATGGAAGAAAATCTTTTCCCAGCATTAACCAGACGTCTACCCTCCCTGTCAGGAGGCCTCGTAATCGGAGCTGACAGATTTTTGGACTTCTGCTGAGCATCTTGAAATATGCCAGAGTCTGGTTTGGGATGGCTCACTAAACAAGCTGGAGCATCCAAAGGAGCTTTATACTTTTTCTCTAGCCTGGCGAGCACTGGTGTGATCGTAGTCGGTGTCTCGATGACCTTTAGGCCTTCGTCCCAAACGTGGTTAACAATCAGGATGGCACAAACCGATTTCCGGTACAGCTCCTTGAAATCATATAAAAAAACATTCTTTTTGGATAGTTGACATTGGAAATTCAAATCTTTTTGCCGCTCTTTCCATCCAACTATGAAAAACGCCAATGTCCTCCGGCGGTGAGTCAATCGGCACTGGAGAAGGAGAAGAAGGCGAAGGGATAAGTTAATCATCCCTTTCCTTGTTAGGGTCCGTTATATCACCCTCTTCTTGATAATAATCGGTGGCGACTGGGTCCTGTTGAGGCATTGGTTGAGGTGATCTTGGCAAGGGCTCTGGCAGTAACTCCCTATTTCAAACAGGAGTAGCTGGAATGGAGCGTGGGTGCTGAGCAGGTACTGGCACCTCCTGAGATTCTGGGGTTGGTGTAAACCTCTTTCTATAATCCGCCAACATAAGTTGTAGGTCCATCAGTAAGGAAGATGGCATGCCAACCATCTTTTCCTGATAACCCTGATGCTATTGCTGTTGGGGAGGGTATTGTGATACTCCCCATATTCCTCGTCAAAATCATCGTCTTGACATTTCACATGCAATTGTGAAGGGCTACTTGCATCGCCAAAAGGGCCTTCAGCCTCCTCTTCTGATTCCTGCTCCTCCAGTAGGTGTGGTGGCACTAGAGGCGTAATTTAACTCTGTAACGTGATTTCCGGTGTAATTCTATTTTTCCGTGCACCTTCCAATTTTTCTGGTGTTTTTTCCCTCGTCGACGAGCCGGTTGACGTGACCATCGTAGTCGATGCTGTCATTGTCGACGATATTGTCTTCGAAACAGCCGTTTGACATCAACATCAGTGTCTTATCCGTCGTCGTTGACGTTGTCACGGTCGTCGTCGGAGTCATCGACGATCCTGCCGATAGAGTAGTTGTCGTCATCGTCAAAATAGACGTTGTCGCCATCGTCAACAGTGCCATCGTCGACGAAGAATCACTAGTTAGTGAACGTGAAAGCTTCTTTGGAACAAATTTTACCTCAATTTTCGTCATCGACGACGAGGCCTTCTTCGTCAACGATCCCTTGCACAATGTAGAAAATGTTGATTTTATCTTAGGAGGCAGTGAGGAAGGTTTCTTGAAGGCCTGTTTGATCTGAAGGAGTGACTTAGATGGCTCCCAACCAGTCTTTTTCACGGTTTTATCCCCTGAAGCACGTCCCTTACTCTCCATTTCTCTATGTTGACGGGATTTTGAGGGACTGCGCCCAGAAGACCCATGAGTGGTCTTTTTAAGAGCCTTCTCAGGATGCCCTTCTGCGGTATGAGAATGAGGTGATTTCTTCCTCTTTTGCGACCTCCTGGATGACGAAGAGGATGCATCATCACTATCACTGGAGATAAGCTCCTTTCTGGCCTTAAGCTTTTTAAGCCATATTAAAAGGTGTCCTTCACGGTCGGTCCCTTAGAGTTTTGCTCAAAAAGGTACGGCATAACTTACAGTCTTTGGCTTAATGGTCCGTGTAAAGGCAGTAGATGCAGTCAGAATGAGAGTCATCAGTGTAGAGCCTCTTCTTTGAATAAGTGGCACAGGCTCTAAACAAACCCTTCTTCTCTTTTCCAGACATTCTGAAGTAGAATGAATTAGTAGTCAGCAATGCAGATGATATCAGCAGTTGAAATTCACTGAAAAATACTCCAAATCTTAAGTAATAAGAGAACACTTGATCAGAGCTCAAAAGAGACTCCCTAGCTTAACGTGCAGTAGAAAATTTGAGGGGCAAAAGGTTCTCTCAGGAGTGTTCTAGAGGATGAGAGGTTCTGATTGGTTCAGGGACAATTTTGGTGTCTTTTACATAACAAGAGTTATGGGTTACAACATGGAAATGGGCCTAGGTCTCTTTTCTGTTTGGTACTTATCTGAGCATTGTTTTTTTATATATACACCAGAGACTCCCATCTTGATTACGGGGAATGATTCAGGCATGTGAATGTATGAAAGCTCCAATACTGGAGTAAGTAATCTTTCTTTCCTTCTTGAGGAGAAGGAGTCTTCTGTTAGTATGTTTTTTTACCATGCCCTGCAGCCAAACCAGAATTTATAGTGACATTTTTATTGCCAACCCAGTTATCTCCAAGCTAAGTTGACATGCAACCCGGGCTGCTGTTTACTTGAACACTAACATTCAGAAAGATGTTAAATGGGCAAGCATTTATTTGCACAATAACTGAAGTAAAAGAAACGAAGCAAACAAGGTGACCTGCACTACCTAACTTTAGGAACACAGTAATGTTAATGTCAAGCATCAGTGCGAATGCACTATCTGCAAGACCTGTTGCGGTCAACAAAACCACGTAATTCCTACCAGCTACTTACCATTAGCTGCCTCCTCCGTCGCTCTTCTTTGCTGCATCCTAAATCGTTCTCACAACTGATACTTCCCTTACAATCAAAGCTAAGGAGCACCGGCCAACCATGGTCTTCTTACGCTTACTTTGTTTAACCACATGGCTGCTGGGCGTTTCCCCCCCCCCTGTGCTGGAAAATGCCATTTTAGTGGCACCATGACGAGCTCAGCTCGTCATCAGCACACGACACCCGTGGGTGATGACGAGCTGAGCTCGTCATCAGCATCGAAAGGGTTAACTGTTGTTTAGCAAAAATTTCTTTTTTTTTAAAGTTGCCTGATGCCCGTAGTTGCTTCCGCCCTCCCACTATCCTCCGACACAAACAGAAACAAAAATAGCAATACCTGTGCTTTTTGTGTGTGATCCATTCAGGAGAGCAAATTGACATTTTAAGAATCAAGGTTAGGAATTTGCATCATGGGTTATTCTGT